>NW_026947501.1:17802200-19002200 GCF_034190915.1 Cavia porcellus
GAATTGATATTAACGAGACCATTCACAAGTGAATAACCAACCACATTAGGGGTTTATTGAATATTTTTGAAGCAATCAACTGTGTATTCATTTCTGTGTACCATTTAGCAAAACATTAATGGTTCCTACTTCAGGAGATGTACAAGATCATTCTAACATGCCTAAAATAATTTATAACATCTACAGTAGCACAGTAGCCCCTCTTCCCCACAGTTTTACCTTTGTCAAGCCTAAATCTCTGATTTTAGCCCAGCATTGAGGGAAAAAAGAGCAGTCCTATGCTTTCCTGCACATTACTCTCTCGAATCTCTCTCCATGTCTTTAACAGAAGCAGGACCAATCACATACAGGGAAAGGAATTAGTGTGTAGTCCCCCTTACCCATAGCTTCAGTTTCTTGGTGTCCACCATGGTCTGAAATACACAAATACATATCATCAGAAGGTACATAGTAACCTAACACTACATCACAGTACTTATGTCATTTAATTTACTTTACCTCATCATGTAGGCATTATATCACATCATTACAAGAAGGATAAATAAGATGATTTGAGAGAAAGATACCACATTCGCAGTCTTTGAACCATAAATGAGTATATTATTAGTAATTGTTATTTCATTATTAGTTATGGTTGTTAATTGCTTATCGTCCCTAATTTGTAAATTAAACAGAATCATAGGTATAGGGGGAAAACCCACAGTATTATATAGTATTTCATTCCATTGACGGTTTTAGTCAATCACCAGAGGTCTTGACACTTACCTTCCCAGGCTTCATACATGCTAAACAAGCTCTTTGCCACTCAGCTACACCCCGAACCTTCCTGCTTATTTTATATAATTGAGAGTAAAAGCTAAGCAGAGATATAAGAATTAATTTGGCTTGTTCTAACATTGTTTAAAACTGCAGGAAGCTTTCCTAGGTCATACTACTAGCCAGAATTATTTTCTCCTGCTATTGTAACACTTTTCAGAAATCTTCATTTTAACACGTATATGTTGCTCAGTAGCTCATAAAGCATTTTACTTAGACTAGCCAGGCCAGTAGGGTATCTTTCATTCATTTTGGCTCCCTCAAGGACTCAACAGTGCTTTACACACAAATATCATTCAGAGTAAAACATTTGTCCTTTTGAAGTAAGTTGATTTTTAAGTCTCATCATTCCATTCTACGTATGCTATTTGTTAAAATCTTAGAACAAATATTTTGAGAAAAGGAATCAGTTAAACAAAATAAAAATTGTGCCACTTTTTCTGTCAGTAAATCAGATTCAAAAATACAATCCAGTTGATGGCATTTATTCTTAATTATATAGGTAGTTTCTTAACAGTTGTTTTTCTGTTCTTGCATACCTAGTTTTTCGCTACTATTTTATTCATACCTTTCTAATTCTTCTGTTAGAAGAAAAAGACAAGGACTAGGGATGTAGCTCTGCAGCATAAGCACCTGCCTGGCAAGTGCAAGATCTTAAGTTTGATTCCCAGTACCGCCACCCCAAAAAAAGAAAGACAATAAAAATGCAACCTTTCTCTGGGTAAATATTTAAACAATAAAAATATTGCTTAAATCTATCATTTTCATATTTGAAAAAATAAACACATAGTTACTGCATTATGTACACTAAGGTAAAAATTAAATTTTCTGTCTTCACTCAGAATAGACTGTTACTTAAAAGATATTATTTATAATATTAAAAGATAGTTTTGAAGCCAAGCATGTTAACATACACTTTTAATCCCAGTCACTTGAGAGGCTGAAGCAAGAGGATTACAAACTTGAAACTGGCCAGGGCAGTTTAGCAGTACCTTGTTTTAAAATTTTTAAAGAGGCTGGGGTAAAGTTCATTGGGAGGCCCTGGGTTTTGCTCACCACCAGATAGATAGATAGATACATACATACATACATACATACATACATACATACATATGTAGATAGATAATAGATGTCAAAGGTCATAGTAGAATATATGCCATTTTCCTTGATAAATTTAATTATCTGTATACAGATACAGACTTGGAATTTGGTACATATGTTGTTAGAACTAATAAATTTTTCAAGTTCTGTCTCTATATATGTCTTCTACATAATTTATAAATGCTAAACATATCTGTTTATAAGTCAAACTGATCATCATCATCATCATCATCCTAGTTTAAAGATTTAAGCTGGAGTACGTGAGTAGCATAGAATACACTTCTTGCTCAGAAACACAAACAGCTAGCCAGGCTCTAAGTATATTATCAGGCAAGTTCTTTCAGAAACGTATTGCTAAAGAAGCTTAACATTAATTATTGTAACTTTGGGAAGATTACATCCACACTAGCCTTGTAAGAAGCAGCATACACTTCTTGACCTCCAATACTAGAGCTTTAAGACACAAGAATGGCATTTTACCAACTTTAATGGGATAACCAGTATAATCTTTCAGCAGTAAGGGAAGAAAAAGTGTTTAGAGTATAATACCCTTCTGATTCTAATAGAAGCTGCCTGTTGTGTGTATTGTAATCATAACTCACTTGTTTCTTTTATTTTTGTTTTAATTGTTTAGAAGGAAAAGTACTTTTATAAAGTAGCAGGTTGCTTATTGGGTTTTTTGCTTCAGTCAGTATTTCTATTTGCATACCCTTTTGTGGCATTGGTAGATTATATAGTGTGTGTGTGTGTGTGTGTGTGTGTATAAAATATTTACCCATAATTTGAGAGCTCTAAAATGTATTGTTTTGGACATGCCTATTTATAGTTTCCTTTTAATGTAGCTTATTATTTCCTAGTATAATCCTATAGTACCATGTACAGTATGACTCCCAGCCAATACTCCTCTCCTTCTCTTCATGTATTGCATTGTATCTGACAATACCAAATGTATAATTTACCCAATAAATAGAAAGTATATATTATGGTTTCTCCATGTGCACTTAATTTCAAAGCAGACTAATGATATTTTTCAAAGCTGTTCTTCCCACAATAAAGAAATTTAGCATTATCTCTATTCAGTTCAGTGCGTGAGATTTCTGGATTATGATTAATTTTAATAGCTACATTAAAATATATCTAACATTCCTAATTAGAATAATCTCTGAAGCCAGTTAAACGTTTCAGAAGACAAACAGTTTAATTAGCTAACCTCAGAGGTTCCCCTCCCCCATATGTGCAGTGGTCTTAAGCTTGGTGTGAGCCTTTCAAGCATTCTTCAACAATTGGATGAAAAGGGATTTTGAGGCAGATTAGATGAGGGGATCCTTTATATGTTGTTCTTAATCCTGAGATACACCGCATCTACAAAGTTTTACCAAAAAAAGAAAATTTAAATAAATTTTACTTTGACTATCTAGTTAGCATGAATTACAAGTTAAAATATCCAGTGATCAGACTACTTAATAAATGTGTTCTTTTAATTATGTATAAGAGTAAAAAGTACATGCTGGGGTGGAATAGCAAGTGATATGGCAGATTAACATTCTAAAGGGGTGAAGGCTTTTTTCCCAGAAATCATGCTTTTGTTGCATTCTCCCATGGTGCCAATAAATGTTTGGAAATAATTTCAGAAAGAAATAGAACTATTAAATTTCAGTGTCGGTGATTTTTTTCTTCTTCTTCATCTTTTTCTTCTTCTTTTTCTTCTTCTTCTTCTTCTTCTTCTTGTTCTTCTTTTTTCTTTACTGTTTGTGTGTATACTTTCTCACATCAAGAAATTTATTAGTTTTTTTTACTATTATAAAATGCTGGGGTCTTCGAAGTTTGAGACATTTAATGTTATATAAATCACTACTTTCAGTTTTCAAAAATTTATAAGAAGGAAAGATTTCTCCTCTTACACTTGGAGTTTTTGTTTGTTTGTTCCCTATTAGTTGGCTGACTGTTTTTTAGTGTTTAGTTTGCCCAATAAATGTTATTTGTGGATATAAATTTTTAAACCTGTTAAATGAATTGCAAAATTGTTAAAATAATAAATCTAAAATAAGTATAATATGTAATAAATAATGTCAAGTTAGACTGGAAAGATTAATTTCATCAGCTCAATATTCAAGTGTGTCCTATATTCACATGAAATTCTATGAAATTCTATGACAGCAAATTTTTAAAGTGGTTTCGAGTATGTAAGCCCATTAAAACTAAAAAAATTAATTTTCTCTCTGCATATTTTGTATAAATACATGGTAAGGTGGCATTTGAAGTTCAAATAGCTTAATTGAGTTTGAAGGGGGAAAGGTCGTTTAATTGGTTTATTGAAATGTTAACAGAAACAGATATGCTGTGGAATAGACTTTAATGGCAGCAGTGTTGCACTAATGTCTGTATTCACTTGCAAAATTGTTAATTAAGGCACTTTGGTAGTTCATTTGTTTTGTATTGATGTGCCTAGTCCAATGGGAAAATCAATTTTATAAAAGAAATTTACGTGTCTTGCTAGAACCCTAAAATGCATGTTTGTATTTTAGTCTCAAGAGAATATTACATATTGTAAAACCCAACTACATTTTCAGTTGGAAACCTCTGCTTCTGTGCTGCAAAGTAGAATATTATCGTCATTTTTCTGTTTCACTTCATTGATAAAGTGAAAATGTCCTATATAAACATCTGAACTGTGAGTCTATGTGGAACTTTTCTTAGTTGAGTACATCTAGAAACTAATGTTTTTGTTTCTAGGAAACCCAAGTTAAGAAATTAAAAAGGAAAGAGTAAGCAATAGGTAGCATTGCTAATTTCATCCTATAAGTCAGGGTATAATTAATATTCTGGGTAATGTAAAAATACCAAAATGCTTATGTAAATGTTTATTGCATTAACTAGAGGCAACTGCTAAGAAAGAGTTTTCCAAGGAATTTTTAAAAATTTCCTCATTAACCCTTATACAATTCATTTATTACAAATGGGAACTTTCTTGTGAAGTTTTATCACTGAATGTTGGTCTTATATACGCATAGTGCAATTTGTAGTAATCACTTTTTGAAGGAGTGATGAATAAGAAAGGCTACAAATCGACTTTTGAATACAACTTTGTAATTTTCAAATATAGCACTTTATTTTGTCTATATTACTGTAACATAAATATTTGCAAAATGAGAAAGCCATGAGAGTATTTGTCTAGACCTTTTCTTTTATTGACGAAAACACCAAAATCAGAGCAAGAATTGGTATTTTCTGACCCAGTGTTTTCCTAAGCCATGCCACTATACAGTTCATTTGAAAAACTTCAATACATAGCTGAACATGGAGGCATATTCCTGTAATCCCAGCATCTTGGGAAGCTGAGGCAAGAAGATAAGTTTGAGTCTGGCCTAGAAAATTCAGTGACTTAGTGAAATGCTGTCTCAGTGTATAAAAAAGGTGGGGAGGGCTGACGATGTAACTTAGCTCAGAGACCCTAGGTTCAACTCCCAGTTCCAGAAGATGAAGAATAAAAAAATCAGTACCTAAATGTTTCAAGAAAGAAAAAATCCAGATTTGTTTTAAAAATCTTGTCTAGAGTTAGTGCTATAACTCAGTGGTAGAACATTTACCTAGCGTGTGTGAACCATTGACACAGAAAAAAAAAAAAGGAGGGAGAGTGCATTGGATTATTTGCTATAGTGTATTATTCATAACTAAATAAATCTCTAATTTGGATCTCCTAAATAAATAAAAATTTCATATTCTGACTTATCTCTAAAGCATAAACCTCTTATAGTTTAGACCCTAAATGTTAAAAAATGTGAATTATATTTGTGATTAAAAAACATATTTTAGGGGCTGGGGATTTAGCTCAATGGCTTAAGCGCCTGCCTGGCAAGTGCACGGTCATGAGTTCAGTCCCCGGTACCACCAAAAAAAATATACATATACATATATATATATATATGTATATATATATAACGAATTTCTTTAGGAAACAGTAAGTGGTTTTACTATAACAATTTAATACAATACTGACTTTGTGATAATAGAGTAAATTTAAGTTAAACAATTTAATACAATACTGACTTTGTGATAATAGAGTAAATTTCTTAAGTTCCAACATGTTTGTATGTTGTGAAAGTATTTTGGGGAAGAATTACATTAGTCTTATTCCATAAACATTGTGCTATATGCTTTAAAATTCTTAGTAGGACTAGTAACCCGTATCTTGATTCTGCTCACTTATTTTTTAAACTACATAATGTATACAATCACTGTTTCGCTTGCTAGGGTGATCAAAATTATAGAACTTTTCATTGTACCAGTATGCAAATGTATTTACATAAGAATAATTCTAGTCTTCCTTAGAGGGCAACAAAATTGAAAACTGAGGCAACTAAATAAAGTTTCTGTGAATCCATTGCATAATAGAGGCAGTGTTAAGACTAACCATAGTGTTGAACTAAACAGACGGATTACTCCTGGGTTTTGCATCAGTTGTTTTCTGCTGGGTGGCCTCACTTGTCAAAAAAAAGAAAAAGAAGAAGAAAAAGTTTAACAGGCAAACATTCACATGCGTACATAGAGTAAAGAAGTATGCTTAATTCCATCAAAGCTTTAAAAAACTCAATCATTAATTTATTCTAACTACAATTGTTGGTCATTTGTGGAAAACATCTGGCCTTTAAGTCAGAGGAACTTAAACACCAGTATAATGTGAACACTTGTGAAGAAGCTTCAAGTTAGATATCGTATAAAAAAGCAGTATTAGTCTGTTTAACTCATCTAGCTGTATGCTGCATTTGTTTACTCACAATGTTTTAATCCACTTTGTATTTTGGGCTTTGAAAACGTTATAAATGTGATATGCTTTAAAGATCAGAAAACGTAATTTTCAGCTTTAAAAAGTCCTGCTTTTTTACATGTCTTTGCATGTTTAATAGAGTCATAGTTCAGCAATCTTTATATTTCAAACTAAAATGGTTTCTCATAAGCCTAAATTCAAGGTAGAATGTATATTTTTAAAAAGATTTGAGGAGGGACATACCCTATTTTCCACATAGCTAAATAATTGTTAAAATATTTGTTTTGAAGCTGGATTTAGATACTGTTAACCATTCTGTAATTTGAATAGCTGGTCTAAATGACTTTCTTCAAGAAATTTTGGTAGAAAGATGCAGTGAAAGAGATAAATAATTTTATAACTATATTCATATTTCAAAATATAAAACTAATCCCTCATTGTGACTCCAGTAACATCCATTTTGCATAACTTTAAACCTACTAGTAGAATAGTTCAGTGCTGGGATACAGCTCATATTAAGCTTTAAGTTAGTCAAGTTTCAAGTTCTAACAATATATAAACAGTTATATCATAGCCACAAAATGATACATGGCAGGTCTTTCTGCTTTTAATCATGATTTTTTTAAATTATAGAATACCTAATTTAAGCTGTCAGGGGTGAGAGAGTTTAAATTAGAAATACTTTAAAATTATGTGTACATGTAAAATTTTAATTATATCCTCTAATATGATGAATGATTAATATAGAAAAGGTATTCCCTATGATGACTGTTTATTCTAATTGTTTCTTACTGTAAAAAGGAAGTAGAACGTGATATAACCAAATGCTATTATGTCAAAGGCATCATGTGAAATCATCTATTCCCTTATTGTTAAACTACTGGTGTGTGTGTGTGTGTGTGTGTGTGTGTGTGTGTGTGTGTGTGTGTCTGTGTGTGTGGTGCTGGAGATTAAACCCAGGACCTCATGCATGCTAGACAGGCCACCGAGCTACACCCCCGCCCATTAAACTACTTTTATCAGATTACTTACATACTGTAGTTCACTTGTCACTGCTCTTTAGCAACCCCTGGGCTTTCAATAATTAAAAATATTGAAAGACTATAAATATGTCTCATAAATTAGATTTGATTCTAAGCAAAATAATAATAAAAAGCACTTTTCCCAAAGATGAAAAATACTAACCTTTAGTTTAGGCATTGTTTCACTTATTCCATAAGCATATTATAATAAGATTACTGTGTTTCTAAAATGTACATTGAAAGTAAACCTAAAAATTGATATGCTATATGAAGAAGTCCCTGGTAAAACTTTGGTCAGCCCTTCAGAGGCACTGATGTCCAGAGTACTGTTTGGCTACTAGAGATGAGAGGGAAAAAATCACTTAAAACAGCTTGTGAAATACAATGTTTGAAATGGTTCTTTGAGAATGTGCAGATTATGGCTTGCATAGGGACCCCTTCCAGCTCTCTGGGAAAATGAGCTGTTGACATTCTTTTGGGTCATCATCCAAGATAGGAAGGCAACCACAAGGGTTTAGCAGATACATTCATCCCCAAAGACCTTTATCCATTTCATTGCAACTTGGAAACATTCATGTTGAATAGTAGCATTAATGTACCCCATTTAACTCTTCAAAGTAAGTCTTAAGTTAAAAAAAAATAAAAGGAAAGGAAAAGAAGATGATGAAGAAAATCTCAAATGAGTAGGGTAATAGCTTATGTAAGTATTCTAAGAGGTATTCTTTACATAATTCTAAAATACAAACAACTGTTTTCCTCTATGGCAGTTAAAAAAATAGAACTAGCTAACTCAGCCCTACGTGATAGTTGTTAGTTGTAAATTGTAAAAAGTAGAAAATAAATTCACTTGTATATTTTACTGTTGTATTCTGAAATGAATGGCAGCATTTGCAAATGATTGAAAGTAATCTAATTTGAGTTTTGACTATTTGGACTTTCGTAATTCAGACAGAATGGAAAGGCAAATCTATGATTAATGCATCAAAAGTGTGCCTTAAGATTCACACACATGTCCTTTCTTATAAATAATGGGGAAAAAAAACTTTTGAGTCAAATTGGAATGATACTATATAGGGCTGAATGTGCAGGAAAGGTTCCCACAATGCATTGTGCAAACCTAGGGCTAACAAATAACCCTACTGCTTTGAAACACCCCCTCCCAAAGACAAAGGCACAATGAAATAGAAAGCTTAACACCGGTAGCTTTCAAAACGACAAACTAGGCAAACTATACATCTCCACCACTCCAATTTTGTCAGAATGCTAATGAGCTTGCTCTGATCTTTACTGGCTTCCCGTGTTTTCTACATCTTCAAGGACCACATGGTGCTAGCAAAATAAAGACAACTAAATGAGAATTTCGAATGCTTTTTGTGTTAGGACCTGGTGCTTTTCAGTGGACGCACTCGTTGAATATTCTCAACTTAAAAGAGTACAACAGGGGGTTGGGTATGAACTTTTTAACAGGAGGAAATTTGAACAAAAGTAAATTAGTGAGATGAGGAAAATATGAGAAAAATTTCTGATTAATTTCCACTCCATAATATCAATGACACCTTCAGCCCCACTCATACTCTTCTAACAAGAGATGCTGATAAAAGATGAATGATTCTGTGTTGTTCACAGTGAATGTTTAGTGGTTTTTTAATAGCAGCATTCTACATAAAAGGCACCAGGAAGTACTCCGCATTAGCAGTTGAGATCACTAGTTAATAGGATGATGTCTTTTAGCTTTTGTCACAAGATTATTAGAAAGGATGGTTTTCTGTTCTCATCATTGCACAGTTTGGAGTGCCTGTTGAGTACAAGTGCTAAAATACAGGTTTCTCAGTATTGTTTCACATGTAAAGCAAAAAGCCTTTTAATGCAACACCTTTTTCCTTTTTACCAGGTGATTTTGTTATTGATCTCTAATCTGCCCCTTTAGCTTTATTAAATGCTTGAAATGTCCTGCTTTTCATTGTAGCCTTGATGTTAGCTATTTGTGTCTATAAAATCATTAACATTAAAACAGGATCTATATGCACCACTAGATAATATGATTTTTAGAATGGCAGATTGTAATTTTCATGGTTTTATATGTAGATAACAAACTTAACATTGCCTAAGTAAATATTATAGTTTTTTTATGTAAAGTGTTCTTGATAAAGAATTTTTTGAGATTTTAACTATATGTTTGTAAGGAACATAGTTTTCACTCTCTTTCTGTAGCAGTCACTATACTTGCTTGTAGGATGAGAGTAGTCAACTTTATCTCTCATTGTACTCATCTAGAAAAGGGAAAGTAAAAGCCGTAATGACATATTTTTATAAGATATTTCAACATGATATTAAACTGATTTTGTTCCATTAATAAATAACTTGGAAAGAAAAAAAGAACATTTGGTTAAAGAATTAGTGATACTTTTCAGATTTTGTGTGGAGAAAATTTTAGCCCTTGTTTTTCAGGTTTAACATACATTTGATGTTTCTATGTACAATTCTCTAAATTTTCTCTTACTCTGAAAAATTATAGCTCATTCATGTACTTTGTTAATATAGCTTACATATTGCCCCTTAAGGTATCATAGTCACACTTCTAACACACTAAAGGAGAAAATTCTACAATAATAGGAAGAACTTAACCATAGGCAATAAAGTCAAGAAAAATTAGAAACTATATTCGAAATATCATAATAGTTTTTGATTTTGTGTCTTGTTGTACTGGGGATTGAACTCAAGGTTGGTACTAAGCTGTATCCTCAGCCTCACCCTCATCCTTTGAGGTAGGGTCTCACTAAGTCACTAAGCTGCCCAGGCTGGGCTCAAATTTGCAACCCTCCTGCCTCAGCCTCTCAGAGTTGTGAGATTATAGGTATGTGCTGCCACACCTAACACAACAGTTTTTGTAATCTACTGATTTTATATTTTCTATCATTTAGTGTGATATTTCCGTGTCTCTTCTAAGTATGGGTGGGAACGCGAACTTATATAATAAAATGTCTCCATTTTATGGCAGTTCTACTTTGCGATTGTCATAGAAGTTATAACAAGAAAAAAGACCGTATGTCACTTGAAAGTATACATTAAGCTGAGATTTATGTTTTGGCATTTAAGTTACAATAGTTAAAAAGAAATTAAGAACTATGGATTTGTGTTTAATGAAATTTTTTCCTAGTATGATATGACGTAATAAGAAGATGCGGTTTTAGTTTATTAGAGTAGAATGTTTCTTATTGATCTTTACAACGTAAAATGCTAAATTATCAGCTATGGTTATAATATTGAATCTGCAGAGGATCTTTTCATGAACACAAAATAAGCAAGGGGGACTGAGGTTCTTCAGGGTTAGAGTGTTAGCTATAGTTCTAGTTATGCAGTCACTACCGATAATTTGTGAGGCATAGAAGCTGTGTCATAAAAAAGAAGCCAGTGTTTTAAAAAAGATAACATGTCTGAAAATATTCTGCAATTTGAGTTTTTAACAAATTTTCCAGAGCCAATGAGCCATATCCCTTGATAGACTCTTAAAGAGTTGATGGAATCCATTCCTTTTTTAGAAGTAAAATGCTAATATGCTTTTGGTAAATGTGGTATTATAGGTCTGTTTTGTGTGTCTGTGTGCTTTTAACTATGTAAAGACTTTGACTACTTTATGTTACCTAAGTCCAAGAATGGAAAATAATATAAATCTAATTGCAGGAAATGCTAGACAGATGGTGCCTACCTATAATCCATGTACTTGGGAGGTTGAGGCAGGAGGATTGTCATAATTTCAGGCTAGCCTGAATTACAGGCTGAAACCCTGTCTCAAAAAAAGAGAAGGAAGAAAACAGAAAAACAAGGGATATGACTTTGTGCATTCAACTGCATTCTAATTCAATATGTGGAAAAGTTTATGAAAAAACATCAAAAGGATTGAACCTGGGTCCCTTAAACAAGTATCTACCACTAAATATAGTGCAACCCTTTTTTTTTTTTTTTTCTGAGTCAATATCTTGCTAAATTTCCTGGGCTAGCCTTAAATTTGTGATCCTCCTGCCTCAGTATCCAAAATAGCTGGGATTACAAATACACATCACCACATGTGACTTTGATTGTCACATGCTTTTTTCTTCCTCTTCCTCTTCTCCCTCCTCCTCTTCTTCCTTTTCTTCATCCTCCTCTTCTTCTTCTTCCTCTTTTCTTCTTGTTCTTCTTCTTCTTTCTCATAGTAGTTTTTTTGAGACACCTTCTTGCAGCATAGTCCAGGGTAGCCTTGAACTTACATTCCTCCTGCATCAGCCTCCCAAGTGCTGAAATTACAGGTGTGTACCACTATCACCAGCTCTCCACTTCCTTAATTACCAGAATCATAGCCAGGTAGGAGAACAGTGAGCCACGGCGCACCCAACACTCCAAAGTTTCTGTCTTCTCTCCAGTGTTCTTGTCAGTTAGGTACCAAGGTCCCTCTGTCTTCCATTGCTGTTAGGATAATTATAGGGGAGACTTTTCTTCAAGACTTTACCCTAATTAAACCTTCATCTGAAAACACTGATTTAGCTTGAATTCCAGTGACAAGCTGGGATCCTGACTGGAAGAATGGTAGTCAGAGTCCCTTTCTATCCAGTGTTTGCAGAATTCATCCTTAGTTACTAGCTCAGCTTCCCATCTGTGAGTCTCAGTTTCCACTGCAATAGAATGAGGATACTGTGGCCTTAAACATAAAAACTGAGGGCTAGCACACATGTGGTCCTGTGTTTGATCTCCACCACTGCAAAACAACCCACAAAAAATAAAAATAGTAATTGGGAAAAAGAACCTAACTTTTAAGTCCCATAAAGGTTATGAAGCTCTTTTATAATCCTTTGTGTCTCGTGATTTACATCTATTCAACAAATATACATGGCATATAGTATATAAATATATAAAATATTTTACCTATTTGTGTGTGTGTGTGTGTGTGTATAGTGGGGATCGAACCCAGGATCTTCACACTGACCTATATATCCAGCATGCTGTCCTCTCTCCCCTTTTTCTTTTTTTTTTTTTTAAATGGAGAGTACCAAACGAAGAGTCCTGGGACAAAATTTTTGCATCAAAATATATAGAGTACTAAATTTGACAAGTTTCAAGGCACTCAAATAGCAAGGTATAACTATTTTATAACAAACATTTGCACAGTGCCCAGCCTATGGCACAGAAAGAGCTCTGTAAGTGTTAGCTGATATTATTATTTATGTGATCTCTTAAATACTTAAATTTGTCAAAGTCTTCTTTGAAATAAAAGATATCAAAGATGAAAAGCACTAATCTTCCAGGAATTTTACTCCTATCATCATCAAGCATTAAATAAAAGTTATTATAATAAAATAGTATTATTCTCTTTTCACATCTGTGCATTTTATTGTTTTGAATTACTTATATGATAGGCATTTGATTATTGAAAATAATCTAGATATACATTATAAATAAAAGAATAAAGCTTGTTTTAAAGGAAAGTTTACATTTTAAGATGCCTATAGTGCTTTTGTTCTTTACTTTTTTTTTTTTTTTTTTCTTTTTTTCTGGTACCGGGGATCGAACTCAGGACTGCCTGCTTGCAAGGCAGATGCTTATGCCACTGAGCTCAGTCCCCATCCCTGTTCTATACTTTTTAAACTTTGAATTTTAAAAATTGTGTAGCATGCACAAGGTTCTGAGCTCAATTGCCAAAAAATTACAATAATTCTTTTTTTTTCTACTTTTATTTACAGCAAAAACTATTATCATGCAGGTTTTCATCCAAGTCAAAATGTCTTTCAATCTATATTTCATTATTTGAACTATTGAAGGAGGAAAGTATATAAATTTTACCTAGATGCAGTAGCTTTGAATTGCTGAATCATTTTAGTTTATGTAGTAGGCGTTGAGTTTTAAGAGTGCTAGAAAGGAACTTCTCTAACTTAGAAATATAGAGAGTCTCTTGAGATTCTCACTTCTTCCTCCCCACCTCAGCACTGAGCTACATCCCCACACTCCCAACCCCTTATTTTATATCTTGAGACGGGGTCTCACCAAAGTGCTCAGACTGAGCTCAAACTTATCTTTCTGACTCAGCCCACCAGGAGTAAGGTTCTCATGTATCAAATTTGTTTCTTCTCTCTTTGACACTTATAGTATACCTCAGTTTTTTACTACAGATAGTAAGTTGACTTTATTTGCTGATTCATGTTAATTCATTTATTCAGAAAAAATTTACATAATTTCTACTAGTAATAATTTATTTAGCAAATAGTATTCACTACTAGAAATTTTGAATTTGAAATATGAAATATAATTTTGAACCTAAAGGATTATACTGCCACCATAATTTTCAATTTGGAGCATGCCTATTGCCTAAAGTGTTAGTATGTCTTTATTCTAGATTGCAATAAAATTTTTAGCATTTAAAAATATAGAAATTCCAGGAAAATGTATTTTTTCTTTAGCAACTATCTATGAAATAAAATTTAGGCATTTGAACTGATTTGGCAGCAACATGTTTTTCTTCTGAATGTGAAATTAAATTTGAGTAATGTCATGCCAATGCTAAAATAACATGTTATACATGGAATATCACCCTTTCTTTTTTTTTTTTTTAAGAAAAATTAATCTCAGTGATTTCTTTGTGAAAGGGCCAAGACAGTGGTTCTCAAACTTTTATCTCCTTTTATCTTCATTATTTAAAACAATGATGATCTTGTTAAAAATACAGCTTTCCAGACCTTGCTTAAAAGATTCTGATTCATTGGATATGGAATGGGACCCATCCTTTGGGCAATTCTAATGTAAGTGATCCACACTCCACATCTGACAAATAGGGATAAGATATGATATACATAGCATTGGAACTGAGTAGCATAAACTTTAAAATAAAAGCTAGAATTTGGGTGGTCTTGAACAAGTTACTTAACCTTTTTGAGCCTCTCTTGTTGGGTTTTTTTTTTTAAAGAAAAAAAAAAAGCCAATAATGCCTACCTCAAAAAGTTTTAGGAAGCTGCGTTTGATAGCCCATATTTGTAAGCCCACCTACTCTGGAAACTGAGGCAGGAGTTTGGAAAGTTTGAGGCCAACCTGGGCAACTCAGTGAGTTCCTCCCTCAAAATTAAAAAATTAAAAGGACTAGGAATATAACCCTAGTAGAGCACTTGTGTAGCATGCACGAAGTCCTGAGTTTAATCCCCAGTACCACCATTAAAAAAAAGAAAAAGAAAAGAAAAACTTGAGAGTGCAGAATATAAAGGGAGGCAGAGTGTGAGCATTCAGTACAAAAATAGCTGTCCACCCCTCACTCCCATCTCCACTAAGAAATGACAGAAGGGCTTGGGAATCTGGCATAAGACTGGAAAGTTGCTTTGGTTGTTTTTAATAAATAGATAGGATTTTTAAAAAAAATATTTGCATGAATAACATAATTTTTACTATTAAATAAACAATAGGAAAGCCTTAGAGATTTTGCTAGTCCTCTAAAGTTTCATTGAATTGCAAAACTGTATATATGAGTTCTCTGAGGTACACATAACAACAACTTAAGTGTTATGTTTGGAGAAAATTTTATTTTAGGATGTCATATGAGATAAACTTTACAAACGCATTTTATTCTCCTCTGTTTTATCCTGACATGAGCCTAAGAGAAGTTAACCAATCTTAACTAAGATTTCACCATTTGATTTGACAAAGAATGATACCAAATAGGTAAATATGTGAGTTGCCGCCTTAGTTCAGAATCAAATCACAGTCATTTATGCAAAGATACAACCTCTTCTCTTATATCTTTCTTCTAGTTTCTTCAACATTTTTCTTTAGAAACACAGATATTAATGTATAGAGACAAATGGATGCAGTCTTATTAGATCCTTCATCTTGGGGATAGATATGCCCAATAGTGTATCTGTGAACCTTCTTTTTGTTGTTACATTTTTTTTTTTTTTTGTCTTTTTCGTTTTTTATCGGTACCAGGGATCGAACTCACTACTGCCTGCTTGCAAGGCAGACGCTTATGCCGCTGAGCTAAATCCCCAGCCCCTTTGTTGTTACTTTTAAATGCTTTTAAATTACTTTTTGTTACTGCTTTTAAATTACTGTTCATTCTATTGTGGAATCAGTTCTTTTTCTAGTGGACATTAAATTATGCCATCACTTTTTCAATTACTAGGTATGTGTGTGTGTCTGTGTGTCTGTGTGTCTGTGTGTGTGTGTGTGTTACTGGAGATTGAACTCAGGGCTGTTGCACTGAGCTACAATCCCTAGTCCCTTTTTTTAGACAGGGTCTCAGTGAGTTGACAAATTGCCTCGGCTGGTTTTAAATCTGAGATCCTCCTACCTCAGCCCCCTAGAATGGCCAAAATTAAAGGTATGCGCCACCATGCCCAACTTTACTAGATTTTTTTCTTTTTCTTTTTTTTTTTTTTAAAAAAAAGCATTCTTGATAAGCCTTTAGGTGCTTTATGTAGAAAAACTGCACATATAGTCATTTTATCTGTTCCCTGTCACATGTCCTGTCACCACATGTCTTCTTTGCTGGAATGTGAGAGGGATTCAAGCCCTGAATCCCTCAGTAAAAGTTTACCAAATAAGTTAAAACTATTTAGTTGATATGTAACTTTGAGTCAATTAGATTTTTTTTTAGACAGGATCTTGCTATGCAGTCAGGCTGGCCTTAAACTCTCTATTTAGCCCAGCCTGGCCTCAAACTCAAGGTGTCCCTCCTGCCTCAGCCTCCTAAATGCTGGTATTACAGGCATGTGCCACCACACCTGCTAATTAGATGTTTTTAAAAGTTTGATGTTGGGGCTGGGGATTTAGCTCAGCGGCATAATCGCCTGCCTTGCAAGTGTGTGGTCGTGAGTTTGATCCCCAGTACCGATAAAAAAGAAAAAGACAAAAAAAGTTTGATGTTGCTTTTGTGCATATTACTGGGGATTGAGCCCAGGGCCTTTGCACTGAGATACTGCCCCAGTTCTTCTTTTTTTTTTTTTTTAATTTTGAAACAGGGTCTCACTAAGTCATTAAATTGTCCAGGCTGGGCTCAAATTTGTGATCTTCCTACCTCAGCGACCCAGACATAGTATTGGGATTGCAGGCATGTGCCACCATGCCAGCTGACTATTTAATGTGGGCTGAACAGTTTTGTTTTAATTTGTGCTGAAGGTTTATTTTTAGTGGGATTTAGAAGAAATTTGTAAAGAAAGATTAATCATAGACTTAAAGGATAAGTCTAGTAGAGATATGTATATATAAACAGTTAATTTCTAAAATGGGCATGATGCCTTATTCTTGCAGTCCTAGCTACTCAGGAAGCTGTGGAAAGAGGATTACGTGAGCCCAAGTTTGAGGCTAGCTGGGCAACATGGCACGGCCCCATGTTTAAAAAAAGAAATCTTATTTTCCTAAGGAAATACGGAAATAGCCTTTTCCATCAAAATAAGAATACATGACTTATTTTTCTCTTGTTTTTAAGCTAGTAAAATTGGGAGGTGACGTGAATTCACAGTACACAGAATAATGGGTCTCTCACTTGTGAACATCCCTTGCATGTTGACTGGTTGTAAACTGCTTCTCTATTCTTTACCCACCCCAAAGTTCTGCACCCCCAATCTCAGTTCAGTCTGAATTAAATAGCACCACTTGGTGGCCAAAGCTAAGAATTGTGTGAAGTACCAACATTTTCCTACACCCGCGTGCAGAAATCACACATTTAGTGATTTCTGAGCCGAATTTGACATACCTAGTCATGGCCATATCTATAGTGATTTTTATATTTATTTACTTTTTTGATACCAGGGTTTGAAACCAGGGCATTCACGCTGAACTACATCTGCAACCTTTTTTATTTTTTATTTTTTAATTTTGAGAGAGTTTTGCTAAGTTGTTAAATTGCTCAGGTTGGTCTCAAACTTGGAACCTTCCTGCCTCAGTCCCCAGAGTATTGGGATTTCAGGAATGTAACACTATGACCAGTTTCTGCCATGCTTTTGAATGATCTAGATTTGTAAGAAAAATTAAAGATGTAGGTCAGGGAAGACATTTAGGTTAATACTTTTTTAAACTTACAAACTGAGTTCTTATAAAAAGCTCTAAAATTCATAATAACTTCAGAAATACAATTTTTTAATTGAAAATTATGTCTCAGGTATAATTTTCTAGAAAAAATTATTAAAGTAATTATAAATGTTTCAGTTTTTCATGACAACTAAAGGAATCAAAACAATACTTTTTATGCTATTCATTTTAAGTCATCTGTTTATTTTCCTATTGTGCTTACTTTTTTTTTCCTATTTACTTTTTTGTTTTTGAGACAGGTTATCACTGCATAAACAAGTGATTACACTCACCTTGAACTTGCTTTGTGGCCCATTCTTTTTGCCTCAGCCTTCTGAGTTCTAAGAATACAGATATGTGCCACCATATCCAACTGCATTAGAGACAAGGTTTTGCAATGTTGTTTGAGCTAGCTTTGAACTCCTGGGCTCAAATGATTCTGCTGCCTCGGCGTCCCAAGTACCATAGGCATGTGTTACCATGCCCAGCTCATTCAAGTATTCTGTTGTATTTTGTGCAGTTCTGTTCTGCCCTATCCTATTATTTTTGCAGTTAGAGATTGAACTCAGGACCCCTGGAATGCTACATAAGCACTCTACCATTGAGCTGCACCTAAGCTCCTCAAGTGCTTACTTTAAATCAAAGTAAAGCATTTTTTAAAAGTGTATTAAACATTTAAGGATATTCAAAATTTTATATCATATTAAAAGGAATAATTTAACATACCCTGAGGATTAATCCTGACAAATCGGAAAATGGTTACTGGTAGGAATTTTAGAGATTCTGTCTGATTTTTACTAGTCATATATTAGGTTTTCTCTGAATTTTGACTGAAGAAACTGCTATTGGCAAGAGGATCTTTGGAATAGATGTAATTCAATATGAACAACTTTGTAAAAGGGAAAGTCTCATGGAGAGTTCCCATTTGAGTAGCTCCTCTAAGAAAAGAAGAATGAGTAATGGATAGTTGATAGACTTTGTGCATGGAAAGAAGTTGAAGTGATGGGTATATTTGTTTGGTTTTGGGACAGTCTCACTATGCAGTTCAGGCTGGCATTGAACTCACTATGAAGCTCAGGTTGGCCTTGAACTCATGGCAATCCTCTTGTTTCAACCTCCTGAATGCTGGGATTACAGATGTGTGTGGTTGGATGTATCTTGGTTGATTGATTCAGGAAAACAGGCTTGTAAAAGCATTAGAAATGCCATGCTCAGAGCTGGGAATCAATCTCAATTCTTAAAATCCATGAAATCCTGAAGTCAGTTCCCAGCATGAAAGGATAGAAGGGAGGGAGAGGACAGAGACTGGGAGGAGAGGAAGGAGGAAAAAAGAAAGGAGAGAGGGAAGAGGAGAGAAAGAGAAAGAGGGAATGAACAAATTGAACTTATACTTTAAGACTCGAACCATGTTATACATCGTATTCTGTAAGTAGGCCTTTCTGGGGCTTGCGCTGGCAGTCAGAAAAACTCTGAGACTCTTCCCAGAAGAAATCACCATATCTTACTCCATTAATCATCCTGGGAATCAATGGAGGATCCTAAAATTTGGATTTAAAAAAATGTGTGTGTGCAGGCTGTGATGATAGCTATTAAGGTGAAATGCAGCTGGATGGATGCCTGTGGTGCTTTCGTGTTTCACTAATGTTGCAGGTCTAGGATCAGAGTTCTGATCATGGGTTCAGAAGATAGCAGTACACAGTGTGGCATGTAGTGGGGATCTCCTTCCAAGAGTGGTAGCCATTGTTGATTCCCTATGGTCTTGTTTGGAGGTCCTGTATTGTTTCCATTGTTTTGTTGAGTTGGATTTTATTCTCTTTTGTTGATGTTAAATCTGATGGCAGGAATGGCTATTTCAAAGACAGCAGGGTAATTATGGTAGTAATTTTGGATTTACTCTTGGCTTGATTTGAAATCCTTTATTATATTCATTGTTTTGTTTTTATTGTTTCTATTGTATTCTGTTCTGTTTGATTTTTACTATGTCCGAAGTTATCTGCAGCTATTTTGAAGACATCTAAAGGCATTATGGCCACTTGTTTTTGATTTTGTAATGAAGTCCTATATCTCTTACACTAATTTGTTTTGATTGGTTTTATTCTGTTCTATCCTTTTTAAAAAAATGTGTATGGAAAGCGAAGGAGAGAATAATAAGTAACACCATTATGTTATCATATTTCTCTAGGCCAAGGATTATTCTAAGTGCTTTACATAGATACTCATTTCATCCTTGTAAAAGTCTACAAATTAGTACTGTTCTCTCCATTTTACAGATGAGGAAACTAACGTTGGGGAGAATAAATAACTTACCCAAGTTCATATTACTCTTAAAGGCCAGACCTAGATCTCAAATGTACCCTGGTAATTCAATGCCAGAACTTGCTTGAACTTTTTCATTGAGTGCACAGTCCCTGTCCCTGAATGGACTCAAAAGTTCCCCCAATAGTAGATCTATCCCTAGAATTGCCTGTCTCTGAAAGGTGTCATATACCAACTTACAATTCAAGTATAATATGGATACCTTAGCAGAGGAAAAAAGGCTGACTTGCTTTGTAAAGTATACTCTGAGGCCATTGGTAAGATCCAGTTGTCAACATGGGAAGAGTAACCAAAATCTCTCTGTGAACCTGTGATAGATGAACTAAATGAACAGGATGGGTATTTTCTTGTGAATCTGAAATAGTTTTTGTTTGGGTTTTGTTGTTGTTATTATTTTATTTTATAGTACTAGGTATTAGACACAGGACTTTATGTATGCTAGGCAAGTACTATACCACTGAGCTATACCCCCTGGCTCAGAGAGCTACCAACACACACACATCCCAGTGCTAAGGATCAAACCTGGGATTTTGTGCCTTAAGCCAAGGATTCTACCTCTGAGCTAAACACTCAAACCTCCCAGAGATAGTTTTGCTGTTGTTTTGGGTTTTTGGGACAGTCTTACTATGTAGTTCAGACTAGCCTTGAGCTCATCATTTATGTAACCAAGAGTATCTAGGAAGTTACGATCTTCTTGCCTTAGCCTCCTGAGTGCTACATTACAGATTTGTGCCACACCTGGGTTCTAGAGATAGTTGTAAGGGAGTTGTTTATTTTTGATGGCACTTCAAAAGTTTTGTTAAGGTTGGTCTGAATTCTGAAGAGGTAGTTCTGGTAAGACTTATTGCCTGTGAATCACCAAATGAATGGCGAAGAGTAGTAGTTCAAAAGACTGCTAGGATTTGAAGCTTAGGAAAGCTAGCTAGCTAAATGAGCACCATCATTTCCATCCTATAAGAAAGATATTATTGGTTGCCAGTGGCCTGATGAGGGAAATATATTGACTCTTTTCATAAGATAAAGGTATTTAAGAAGGTAGATAGGAAGATACTATGTCAAGTGAAATAAACCAGACACACACACAAAAAAAGTTCTGAACAATCTCACCAATGTGTGTCCTCCAAAAAGATTAAATTCAGTGAAGTAGAGAGTAGAATGGTGATTACCAGGGGTTGGGTGGGCAAAGGGAAAAGGAGCGAGGAGATGTTGATCAAAAGATACACAATTTCAGTTAGGTAGAAGGAATAAGTCCCAGAGACTTACTATATTATTATTGATTATAATCAATAAAAGATACTCTCTTTTTGTGTGTCTGTGTATGGTGCTGGAGATACCCAGGGCCTTGTACATGCAAAGCAAGAGCTCTGCCACTGAGCTACATCCCCAGTCCAATAAAATGTACTCTTAAAAATGGCTAAAAATAGATTTTATGTTATCTCGCCACAGAAAAGTATATGAGTAATCCATGTTAATTAACTAGGTTGAGATACACACACACACACACACACACACACACACACACACACACACATATATATATATACCATAAGATGCATCTTCCAAAACAATGTATTGCTTTTATTTTTTCAATTAGAAAATAAGTACATTTTCACCAACCCTTGGCAACTTAGCAAGATCCTGTCTCAAAAGAAAAAAAATTCTTCAGAAGAAAAATTAAAAAGGGCTGGAAATATAGTTCAATGTGAAGGCCTTGGGTGTAATCCTCAGTGCCACAATAAACAAAGGAAACATATTCCAGTATTACCTGGTTGTCTGAAGCCAGGCATCAAAGCGGGTGTATGATAGAAGAGAAACTGTGCAAGTTGTCGCGTTGGGTGTTAAACTCATTTCTTACTGGAAATCAGAGACTATGCAGAGGCTCTTCTAATACGACTTTTTCTTTTTTCCTTTGAGGGCAGGATGTTGCAGTAATGGGATTGAACTCAGGGTCTTCACACTGAGCTACATCCTCCAACTGTTTTGTTTTGTTTTGCTATGTTTTTTGGAGAGAGGATCTTTGTGTCCCTCTGGCCTCAGCCTCTCCCAGGTTGTTGGTTTCATAGGCAGGTACCACCACAGCAAATTTAATGTGATTGTTTTTAAACATTCACACTTTATAACACTGACGGGTGCTCCCAAGAATAGTTTGCTGACCGCTTCATTTGAGAAGCTTTTTATTAAAAGGAACATGTTTGTAGCATACCTGAATTTGTCCTTCTGTATTTTAAAAATTATATAAATTCAATTTTCTATACTTTCAACAGTCCTATCTCATTTCTCCCTTGCATTTTACTAAGTCAGCCGTTCCACCTACAATGACAATTTCATAAGCTGATTTTAAATGTATTGTGATTTTAATATTAAGATCTCTTCTTGTGGGGATGGGGATTTAGCTCAGCGGCATAAGCACCTGCCTTGCAAGCAGGCGGTCGTGAGTTCGATCCCCAGTACCAATAAAAAAGAAAAAAGATCTTTTCTTGGAAAAATTTCACTTTTCCAGTGAAACTTTCTCCTTTATAAATATTTGACTTTCCTCATTGAAAGCTTTCTTTTCAGTTTGTACTCCAAAACGTCGTACCTATTTTGATAACAGTTATGCTTTTAGATGTATTCTATTAGTCCATAATTTTATCTTAAAATTTTCCTCATCTTTTGATATTCAACAGCATCCAGTTATCTACTTTTTTCTTAAGTTTGTGAAACTCGCTGAAAATAACTAAACTTCTTATCTGGAGCACAGCCACATGGATGTATTGCCACAGCTATGACTTTCTTTTTTATTTATTTTTTGTCTTTTTCCTTTTTATTCGGTACCGGGGATCGAACTCACGACTGCCTGCTTTCATGGCAGGCGCTTATGCTGCTGAGCTAAACCCCCAGCCCCGACTTTCTTTTTTATACAGCAGTGACACTGCTGATCCAGTATGGCATGCACTATTTTTCCAGCTGATGTTTTTATACTGATTCACCCATATTTTTTACCTTTCTGCTATGACTAATGACATACGCAGTAACTATACACTCGATTAACAAATATTTAAAATATTTTTAAAATTCTTTGTTTGTTTGTTTATTTTTTGAGACAGGATCTTGCTGTGTAGTTCAGGCTGGCCTTAAGCTCACCATGTAGCCCAGGAAGCCTTGAACTCATGGTGATCCTCCTACCCCAGCCTCCCAAATTCTGGGGCTACAGACACACGCCACCACACTGAGAAGTTTACTGATTTTTTTTGAAGTATTCACACTGTTATCTGGTCTAGTCTTTACTCCTGAGCTCAAGCAATCTTTCTGTTCCAGCCTCCCAAGCAGCTGGAACTATAGGTGTGTACCACCTCACTGAGCTTGGTTCATAATATAATTTGGATATAGATCATAAAAAACAGTTACCCATTGTTTAATTATGTGTCTAGACTATGAGCCTTTTTGAGAGCAAGGAGCATATCTGAGTTATCTTTGTATCTGCAGTTCCTGATTTGGTGCTAATCACACTATTATTCTCTCCTCCTCCTCACTCATGATAGCTTACATTACATGGATTTTCTCTATAATAGCTATATAAAGTAAGTAAAATGATTAGCCTTACAGAGATGGAGAAATAAGGCTTAGAAAGGCTGGGGGTGTAGCTGAAGGTAGGGTGCTTACCTAGCATATGCTCGGTCCTACATTTGATTCCTAGTACCACCAAAAAAGAAAAGAAACTAAGGGTTAAAGATAATTAGTCTAAGATAAGAGGGTTCAGTTTTTAAAAATTAAGCAAAGGCCATGTCAAATGCAGGTTCAGCATTCATTTTTTTGTATCATATTCACAAACTATATGCCATAGAAACTATAGACAGTATATAATTATACTTTGTGTTTGGCATCTACCAGAATTTATAGTTTCAGCCATACAAGTATCGCAGAATTAATGTAAGTAAACATTCGTAATGGTACTCTTTAATTTATATCTTGATTTTAAAGCTTATTTTTGAGTCAGGTGTTTTTTGATAAAATATTCAAATTATAGGTTGGGATCCAAGGGCATTATCATATGTGCCCAAAGGACCTAAAAAAAAGGTGAACTCTACTCTCCCAGTGAGATATCCCCCCAGAAATTTTTACCTACTTGGTTATATAAAAGTTTATGTCTCTCTCTTATAATAATTTAGGTTTATAAACATGTATTTAAAATCATATATCTTAAAATAGAAGTTTTCTCCATTCTTTTCAAAAATAACTTTTTGAGGGTGCTAGGAATTGAACCCAGGACTTCATGTACTAGAAAACAAAACAAAACACAAAAACAAATATAAATAATTAAAGAAACAAGTAAATATAATTTTTTTAAAAAATAGAATTTTATCAGGTAAAAATTTTTGCATGATGATTACTTCAGTGCTTTTATTAGTACCTTAATTTTATGCTTAGTTTATTACTTTTTGAGAACTCTAACACTGACCTTTGACATTAAAAAAAAAAGTATTCAGACCTCATCAACGAATTTGTACAAAAAGACTGGCATTAATTCCTAATCTATGTAAATAGCTTCTGGGTCGGGCCTGAGAGGTCCTAGAGATTGAGCCCAGGGGTGCTTTACCACTGAGCTACAGCCCTATCCCCTTTCATTTTTTATTTTGAGATAGGATCTCAATTAAGTTGTCCAAGTGGGATTTGAACTTGAGATTTTTCTGTCTCAGCCTCCCAAAGGGAGGGATTACAGGCATGTGCCACCATGCCCAGTTTAGCTTTTTTTTACTGTATAAATTTATTTCTGAAGAACTTCAGTGAACTTGTCTGTGCCTGCTTCTATAAGTACACACATAGAAGTGTGTCTAAAGTTATCTGTAGAGACCTGTGACCCATTCTTTTTTTTCCAACTGAGTAAATAAAAAGTATATTTGTTCTGAGACAGTGTATTAATTTTTATTTTACTTCAATGAAAGGAGAAAGGATTTTCCCCAGTTTATATTCTTGCTATTATAACAAACATACTGAGCAAATAGTTTTAAGACAGTTGCTGCTTAAACATCAAGGATATGAGATTATTCTTTTATGTTGATTGCATTCTGAGGGTATTCTGTGAGCAGAAACATTTTTTTACATATTAAAATTTATTTTCATAATGAGGTTCTATTTTCCAAGTTTTTAAACATTTTCTAAAGCTGGGATGCTAGAGTCCTATAATAATATTGGTTTTAGAGTTAATGGCTCCATGGCCCTGTCTTTCTCATCCATTAAACATGTTTCTTCAGTACATGTTAATTGGACACTATCATTCATTCTTCTAGTATAATATGTAAACTATCATTATGTTCTGTGATCACCATCAGAATAATTTGTAATGGCAGCATTTTGTTTTTAATGTTTGATCTCGCTTTACTATGTTGTGTCCTTCAAGGGCAGTGTACTGGATCATTTTTTAGCCATCCCCCATTGTTGGACTATACCAAGATTTCATCATTCTTCACTGTTTTCATAGTAGAAAAACTAATTTGTATACACATACAACAGCAGGCAATATCGATACATTTTTATTATTTCCCATTGAATTCAGCTATTTGGCTAAAATTATTGTTTCTAGTTTTGGATTTAAGTAAGAAGTTACTATCTGAAATATGCCTTTCTAAATAGATGATTTTATAGTGAAAGATTAATTAGGAAAAGTTAACTTAGAAGACAGTTTGTTTTTGTTCAGTGCTGGGGATTGAACCTATGGGCTTGCACATCATAGGTAAGCCCTCTATCACAAGCTACATCCTCGGCAAAAGAGAATTTTGAAATATGATTTGGAGCTAAGAGTACTGCTCAGTGGCAGTGTTCTTGCTCAGCATGCGTAAAGCTCTGAGTTTAATCCCCAGCAGCACAATAACATACAATTTATAATTTCAAGTTTTTGACATCACTTTTAATCATTTTAAAACCCTAATTCTGAAAAAAAAATGAAAACTACATGTGGATTCTCAGATGACTGAGTGAATTTCTGAAAGAAATCATATCTTTTTTTTTAGACAAGATGGAATATAAAAATGCTTTAGTTAACTAACATTAAGTATATCACATCTAGTGCTGTGCATTACATATTGCTTTCTAATAAGGGATTTCTCATAACTGGAGGAAGAACGATTTAAAGTCACATTTACAAATAGTTATTTTTTTGCTTTATCATTATCCATGAATATTTAATAATTTTATAACATTCCAGTTATAATAATTGATTAAAAGAAAAAACTGGCATTATGATATCAGAAAAGATAATATATTCCTTGGAGACAAAATTCAGAAGACTAAGAAAACAAACTAAACAATACACACACACATATATATATCAGATTGTATTAATTATTAACATAAAACACTTAGGTAGCTTTTATGATGTCTTTGCTGGTAATATTTTTATAATAAACATCAGTGCTGTTTTAAAATACAGTGGAGCATCTTAGCTGTGCTTTCTAATTTTACTACCTATATACTTAGCTGTAGTATTTAGCCATATTTTATTTCAAAATAGTTTCTAATAGTGTATGTTTTACATTTTTCAGGTCATGAAATAAAAAATTAAATTTACAAAACTCAGTACTGAAAAAAATGTTGTCATAATTACACATTAAAAGATAATTTTGGAAGAGAGGTAGTTAACCAGGTGAGGTTAAACAAGATTAAATGATTTATGGCCATTTTATACTATAATGACAGTCTTCATTTTAAGCTACAATGTAAAGTGCTTTATTCTGAGATTAGGTATTGTGGCAGAAGCTAAAACTGCCCTTTTTTATAACAGTGCCAGAATACAACCTCTTTTTCTTTTCGTGCTAACAAGACTGCTTTACCACCACAACCCACTCTAAGTAATTAAATCAATCCTTTGTACTTACCGTATTCTCCTCTAGTGACGGTACTAGATCTGATTATATGCTTCATGCATATTCAAAGTACCGCACTGACAGCTCTTTAATGAGCTCTTACTTAATCAGTATGAACAATGTTCATCTTGTTCTTTTTTTCCTCATGCATTAGAGCTAGGAACAGTTGGGAAAAATGAAACATCCAGCATTCATTTGAAAAATATATTGTACTTTGAAAAGTGTCTAAGCTGAGGAAGTTGCATTCTGCCCTTTAAAAGTCTGATGGACAAATTGGATTACTAGTATTGGATTAAATAACAAATGGTTAGAGGAGAAATGAGAAAAGCTCACTGTGATCACAGGCTTTAATATTTTTTGTTACTTATAAAGCTAAAGAGGCCTTTAACCAGTTATTAAAGTCAGGATTAATTTGTAATGGTTCAACTTGCTGACTTTTAAAAGCTTTTAAATTTAAAAAATTTTAAAGCCATAAAAACAAAAGTATAGTGATGTGTTAGAAGAAACTTTAATTTTTTTACTACTGGACTTAAGTTTTCCATCATTGTATACTACCTCAGATAAGGATTTAGTGATGGTGATTTATGGGTTTTTTCATTTAATTTAAATCTGTGTAATAACATATAATGTGTCTTTGAATATTCATTACTAGGGTTATATTCATTTGAAACATGAGTCTCTTTTGTTAGTCATTTCCTAACAATTAGGGGAAGAATCTTTGCTATTTACCTAGAAATCATAGGCATGTTAAACTGAAAATAACACAGTACCACATCAATATTGTTATACTCAAGGAAGCAGTGTTCCATTGAAGAAAATGATGCTAATTTAAGAGTAGGCTGGCTGTTTCTAGTATTGCCTGAAAGCATCAATTATAGGTTAAGTTAAACTCAAAACAAAGTTTTAATATGTCTGTATTTTTAGAAGCCACTTGGGTTATGAATACAAGAATTAGGCCTTTAATCAGTAAATAAAATATCATAAAATCTATACCTATTAATATTGCACACATGTGTCATTTCACTGATCAAAAAAGCTTTCACCAGGGTACAATTGGCCTTTTTCCAAATTGCAAGCTTTTTCTCAGCTTTTTCTTTTTACTCTTTCTTCTTTTGTTGCTACCCAGGGATTTGTGCCTATCGCAGCCTGTATCACATGACCAGTGTCAAGACATCACATGGTCCAAAGTGAATACAAAACCAGCTACCCTAAAGGAGAGATTAAAAATACTGTAAAACAATAAAGACTTTTGTTCAGACTCTAAAAGAATCTATCCTGAGTGGGTTTCGTACTTTTCAGTTTTAACAATGCTTAATGCAGGCACATATCCTCACTGTTCTCCCTAACAAATAAGTAACTGATATCTGCTTTATAAGAATACTTTGAAATCCATGTTTAATCATTTGCACACAGATCAGCTTTTCATTTTTAAAATTCCCTAAAATTCCTTTGAATTTGTATTAATATGGAAATTAATTAATTATGGTATGCCTGTAGTTTATGCAAGCATTATAAAGAATGAAGTAGATATATATGGATAGCATGACAAAAAAATCATAAGTCAATATGTAATATGATCTCTTTGATGTTAATGAAAAGAAACTTGTATATGTCTTAAAATTATACATGTGTTCAATATATATAGCTCTATGAGGTTTGGAAGGAGGTATACTAAACCATGATAATATCTACTTCTGGAAAGGGTAAGGTTGGTGAAAGAGGATTTGATTTTTAACTTAGTTTTGCTTCTTCTTAAAACAGACCCATAAACTTAAAATGAACTATCTCACTTAAAAAATTAAATATCCCAACTAAGATTAATTCCACAATTTTATTATATTTTTATTAGATATTTAAATTTGATCCTATGAGTGCCATACAGAAGTTAGATTGACAATATTAAACAATGACTTGCCAAGCAATAAATCAATCATGGGTGAAATTCGGGGGGGGAGTCAAGGATTTGTAAATTTAACCAGCTATAATTTGAAGGGAAAAGAAAGAAAAATGTGAGGAAAATTAATATTTTTCTTGTCATAATGTGACCTACTTCTGATCTGTATTATAATTCTGTATTATAATATCCTGTATTATAATTCTTAATATACTAGCCTTTATAGATGACTGTTTGAGTACGTGGAGGTTTAGTGAATTTTAAATACCTCCTGTATGCAGTCAGTAACTTTGCAATCCAAAATGTTAAATCATCCCTTTAAGCAAATATATTTGGAACTTTATTTCCATTGTAATGTGGGACTTTTTTTTTTTTTTTCAGAACTTTGTAGGTACTTTTTGTAGTCCCACATTCCCAGTGCATTCAATAATTTGTAAGTGGTTTATCCCATGAAGGATGATGAGTTCTAGAATAGTATATAAGCACATATATATCTCCAGTTTACTTTTGGGAAGGAAAACAACAACAAAAATTTAAGTTATTATAAGCAGAAGCTCTCATAAAAACCTCTGGACTTCTCTGATCCTTCTGCTAGTTTTATGATTCTCAATGATTTTTAAATTTTTTTAAAAATTGCAACCCTCTGTCAGCACTGAAAGTTTCTCATTGAAACATAATAGCAAGACAGCCTCTGGGGAGGATTTAAAAGGTGGAGTGTTTTGTTTATGGTACTTAGTGTTAATATGATCTATAGGTATGTTGGGGGGGCTAAGATATGCATGCTGAATAATGTAAGCATTAGAAGATTGGCTTATGAGTTCCTTAAATACTGAGTTCTTTTTCAAGTCTTGGATTTTAATCTTAGGTTACTGTAAGTAGTTAGTCACATAGTATTGTTGTAAGCCATTTAATATATAGTACTACAGTAACTAAAACATTTTTATGTTAAAATAACTTGTACTAAACTATTATTTTGTTTGTTATATATCATATTATATCTCTTCCTGAACCATAGGAAGGAACACAGAAGAAGAAGAAGCTATGATGCAAGAATGGTTTATGTTAGTTAATAAGAAAAATGCCTTAATAAGGAGAATGAACCAACTCTCTCTTCTGTAAGTACTCATCGCTATGCTTGTTTTTCCTACAACACTGATAAATCTTAGGCTTTTTATAATTGCTTTCTTATAACAATTTTCATCTGAACAATTAAGAATTATAAATGGAGTGATAGATATTGAAAAAAGTCTTATGATACAAAAAATAATTATAAACAATTTTAGTGTTTAAGAAGTAAATTACTGATGCAAAAAAGGAGATTTACTTTATATAAATTGTTAACAGAAAATGCTTTAGAAAAATAAAGTATGTTGGAAAACAAATTCTAAGTTAAATAACAACAATATTTATACGGACAATAACTCTTTATAAGCATTGATTAGCTACAGATGCTAATCCAAGCTTTGGGCTAAGAAATTAATTACTTAAACCGAAATGATCCTTTCTGATCACAAGAATTAAAGTAAAATAGAGACCAGACCAAATGAAAACATAGTATTTAGCATTTAATTCCCTATAGTACTTAATGCTTGTTCTTTTCTGCTTACTAGCAACGTTCTTATAGTATGCCACCTAGTGTGGGAATGGGAGGACATGCATGTTTTATTTTGGTGAAAAAACTCTAATTTTATAATTTTTACCATGCCTGAACTTGATAAGAGAGTTGTAATAAAGCACAAAATTTAACCAATTGAAAATCTTTATTGCTATAGCACTGGCATACTTTTCGTGTTGGTTGTATTCTTTTCACATGGAGTTTTGTGTAAGAGTCTTTATAAAATGAACCATGAAAAATATTTTAGAAAATAGCTTTATACCTGTCACTTACAGCAAGAATAATTAAAGAGTGGGGCTACTTATCCTCAAATTAAAATATACTTTTGTGCCATTCAGAATTAAAGGGAAAAAATATTAGTGCTTAGTAAATACTCAGCTGAGGAATGTTTTAGGTTTGTATATCATTTGTTTAGAGTGGCTTAAAGTTAAAGAGAAAAGTCAGTTATGAGTTGTAAAATCGATGTAACCTAAAGGTTCTTTTAAGTGTTTAATGATTTAGTAATTAGCATATTGATGAACTTTTGCAACTTGCCTAGGGAAAAAGAACATGATTTAGAAAGACGGTATGAGCTGCTGAACCGGGAATTGCGAGCAATGCTAGCCATTGAAGGTAAGAAATGCTATAGTGGGGTGAGGTATGTGAGGTGTCACTTGTCAAAGAGATTTAAAGAGTGTAATACACATCTGGTTTTACAAGGTCTTGTCTACTGGGAACATACAAGAATTTCAAATAAATGTCTTAGAGGCAGAAAACAATATCCATATAAACCAAAGGATCCTAATTCTAATAATCATTATGTTTGCTAGTAAACACAAAATTGTTCTAACTTTTGATTTGGTAAGTCTAAATTTCCATAATATGTAAGGAGTTGATTAGTTTAATTATGCTTTACTTACATATACTTTAAAGTTGTTTCCATTGGAGAAATTTAGAAAAGATTTATCATTTTGATTTTTCACCATTAGATTCTAAATTTGGCCATAATGATTGATAACAGCAATAAAATATGTCACCACTGAGTATACTATAGTTTATAAGATTCCAATTGCTATTAAGTGAATATTCAGGCAAAGATTGATACAGAAATAAACACTTTGAAAATTTTTAATAAAGCTCTTAAATGAATTGCAAAGTAATTCTATACGTGATACATAATATCAGAAAACATTAGCTAGCTTAACTATAGCATTTACTATGTATAATTTTTAAAAATTCCTAGGTGTTTTGTAATATACTATTTCTCAGTTGAAAATGTCTAATAGTTCAAAGATTTTGCTTAAAAGCTAATCCTTTGGGCTCTGTAAAATGGATCTTTTGTCTAATCAATGCAAATTGATTTTCCTATTCTATATTGACCTCTTAACCCATTGACTGTCCATAGTAATTTTGTTCTTCACCTGATAAGCTACCTGATCCATAATAAGTCAATTCTAATTAGTTTCGAAACTAGAAATTTAAGTTTCTAAGGGAAAGCCAAGTGAAGTCATATATCCTTAAAATACTTTAATATAATATTGTTGTGGAATATGTGCCCTATTTATCTACATGCTATCTTATATGTTACAAAGTATAGAAGTTTTAATTATATCATCTAATAAATACTACTGACTATATTTGTATAAACCTCATTTAGAAACTTTTAAAAGCCTGTGTTTAGCTAATTTCCTTCAAATCACTATCCAAATATAGCAAATCATACTATTGATAGTGAGTATAAAATATGGCAAAATCATTTAAATTGTATGAAATCACTAAAAAAATGCACAAGTATACTAACAGTATTTTTCTTTGTATGATTTTTGTAGTCATGGTTTACTCTAAAAGAGACTGGAAAGCTACATAGTTGAAAAATAGATGTGGCAAATACTATTTATATAGGACATATGTATATGTAATATATGATGCATATATATGTAGTATGTATAAGATTCATTATACAGTATATTTTTATAGGTTCATTATACATTACACACAATATAAAGTAGTCTTTAAATTTTTTTACCCATCTTCTCCTGTATGGAAAGATAAACTGTCCCTAATACAATTTGATACAGTAAGTTGACTTTTAGGAGCAGATAACAGTTCTATTTCCAAAACCAGTATTATTCCCAAATATTCATCTTTAAATAAAGGACTTTACACATGTAAAAGATCCCAGGTACATTGGCAAGCCTATGCATGTATACAGACTTAAATGCTAACTTCTTATACATAAAGAAGAGTGGTAGATGGTCACGTTTTTGAACAGGGGGAAATGTTTTTTTCTTTTAAAAATGCTTTTAATGCTTTTTTTTACTCATTTGATTAAAATAGACTTTTTAAAAATTACATTGTCCATATGAGACTGTGCCTCCAGTTTCTCTGCCATTTTCATTGTAGTTGAGGGGGAAAAGAAACTTGAGAGGAAGAGCCTGTTGAATGCTAATAAAAACACTGTTCTTAGAGAAAGGCCTGTCCCACTGTCTGGGGCTGGATGTGGGACATGGAGAGCTGTCCTAGAGAGATGCTGATCCTGTGAAGATCAGCTCTGTGAAGACAGTATCCTCAGCGCCAGCCTTCGCATGGACACATACACAGTTCATTAGCTACTTGGAGTGTTAAAACACAACAGAAAAATAGACGAATAGGCAACACTAGTTGGTTTTCTTTTGCTTTCCTTTGTTTTTAAGCTCATTCCTCTTTCTCCATCTCTTCTGCTTAATAGCCATTAGACAGTGTTAGTAATAAATAAACTTTTCCAAGTAAATCTGCTGCTGAAACCATTCACCAGGAGAAAGGTATAGAATATTAATAGCTATAGCATATTGAGAGAAATATTAAGAACTTAGTTTGAAAGCAATAACAATTATAATAATAATCAATACATTTATTCTTAGCAGAACCCATAATCGTTTTGGCCTGGTTTTTGTACCCCTTTTTCTTCCTAAGGTGTTTTCATAGCAGGAGTTTCATTCCAGTGAACTAAATTGTAGGATCCCTCAAGCTGGCAAACACCATTTCGATACTTTTCCTCTATTTTTTCCCTCAGATTATTTAATGCTCCCTCAGGAAAGATAAATTCATTTCTGCACACATTGGGGTGGGCTTTTAAAAAGTGGTATGTTCATTTTCTGCACAAGAAATGGATCTTCTCTAGGATTTTGTACATCTTGATTTATTCTTGGCTTAGAGTTTGAAGTGGGTGCTCTTCTAAAGGGATTTATGCATAGGTTCACTATTTTTGTAGTTATGGTTTATATGATAAGCTTTTTATATTTAAAATCAATATGTAATCCTGTGGAGGAGCTTATCCCCTAAAACCCCATTTGTAAATCTATTTTAGCTTTGTTACACAGCACAGCCACAGTCTTCCATAGATTGATTAGGTACAGCGGTAGAATCCTATCAAATGGCCTGTTCTGATGATGATGCAAACTCTTTCAGGATTGCTAGTTGACTGGAACTAAAGATAAGACTTGACTGCAATCCCCCAACGTGTTCTTTACAAAACTCATGTTAATTTTCATCAAAGTGCCAGGCTTATTTATAGTAGCAAGGTTGAAGGTTTACTGTAAGAGCTTTAGGCCCTTTCTATTTAAGTGTTTATAGGTATTTCTTTTGCCTTCTTTCAGGGTAATTATCAACTTTAGCAAAGATAGTGAATCAAGGAATGAATAATTGGTCCTATATATGAAAAAAAGTTGTTTTCTTTTTTTAAATTAACAAGGAAGCTCTGCACAAATGGACATAAACAGAATCTCTTTATTTCAACACTTTGGCTCAAATGCAGCATCAAAACTTAATCCTATTTATTGTGAGAAGATATAGCTTTTATAGCAGAAGTACATGAGAATCTTTAAATTAATCAGAATCCACATTGTAGTCTCTCTAACCCAAAATCAGTGCAGCTAGCTGCTATAGCTAGTATGAGTGACCATTTCTTAAAATGCATAACAGGTAAACCATAAACTTACATGCATATTTTTTAAACAGGACATGTCGAAGTGACACTACTTAAGAGGGATTTTAAAAATTGAGACTCGATCATACAAGTGTTTTTATCAATTTTAAATCTAATATTAAATTTTTATTTTAAATGATTAAAATAGCTTACTTTCTTCAGTTAACTCTCAACTGTGTATAATGTGTATGTGTATATAATTGTACATATATCATAATTTATACCCACCATGAGAAAGCAAATACAATGTAAGAGTACAGTTTTGTAAATGTAGAAATCTATCCACTGCACATAGGTATTTGCTCTATAACTGACTAATATTTTATACCATATTAATGTAGTAGTTACAGATTTTATATGAAAATGTATATAAATTTATACTAGAAAATTTTAAATTCTCTTAAACTGTCTATAAAGTGATGAAAATTACATAAATATTGTTAATTGAAGAATGTTTTTATCCCACTAGAAAGTATCATTAGTGAGCTCAGAAAAAATTAGGATTTTAAAAATGATTCAGCACTTCAGGAGTTAAAAACATTTCTTTAATCCATATTATTAAAGTCATAATTTTTCCACAATTAAAGAAACCTTAGTTTTTAAATTACTTACTAAAGCCTTAAAAGTGACTACTCAAGTTTGGAGTCAGACAAAAAATGTAAAAATTTTAGTTTTTAAAGTTATGTGCCTGTTATTAAATATTATTTTTTTCTTTAGTCCTTTTTTAAGAAATTAGCTTAATTATAGTTTGGTCTATGGTAGAGAAAATTTATTTTCCAGTTCTAAAGCTGTTATCAAAATAGTTTAGAAGAGCTATAAGCCTTTAATCAGAATAGCTTACTAAAGTTAGAAATTGTGTAGTTTATTCATCAAAACTGATAATTTATTCACCATACAGTGTAGCTACAAATTCTTTATAAATTTAGTAGGTTTTTTTCTGAGTTAAAATTTGTACAACTTTAATTACCTGGAATTAGACTAAATGACCTAGAAGTTCTTTCCAGCCTGAAGAGCATTGATTTACCTGCTGTGTAGAATAAGACTGATTTAAGAACAAGAACCAGATTAGAAAATTTCTAACATTCCTGTCTTCAGTAGCATGTAAATCCAAAGAGTAAAACTGATAGATATGGGTTCTCTTCACTGTCACTTATTATTGAAATATTTATCTTCAAATTAACTTTTCCATAATGTTTCTTCTTTTCTGTGCTATAGAATGCTTCACTTTTTAAGTAAGATTGTAATAGTGATTAATTATTTAATGTATTTATTTTTGAGTTTTGTATCGAATGTGGATAATTAACATATGATGTCTCATATTTCATATATGTATTTATATGTTTGAATATATAATGGTGGTGATAAATTAGAATTATTCTTGCTTTTTATAGCTATTCTAACCTTTATTGCACGATGATGAATCTAATTTTTAATTTGTAAATATAAGATAGCATTCCCTCTGGCACCATTTGCTTTCATAAAGATGCTGAGCAGTTTGCTGTCTTGAATAAATTTTGCTTTGGAGGGGGTGGGAGGGGATTTGAACCAGCACATTCTTGTGTGGTTTGTGAAGATTCACATGGTAACCAGCGGTGTGCATTGTTAGGTTTATCTGAATAAGCACCAGCCATGTGAGTTTTAACATGATTGCCCAGGGCAATGGAGAGAGAAGAGAGAAATCCAAAAGGATTGCACTCCTCTCTGTTTTTTGGAAAGTGCATTTGTTGGGGGGAGGGAACTGCAAGAGTCAGTAGCCAGGAGTTCTTTTTCTTTTTCCTTTTTTTCTTCCTTTCTTTCGTTTCTTTTTTTTTTTTTTTTTTTTTTTTTAAGCTGGTGTCCTGTTTCCCTCTAGGTCCTCATTTGTTCTGCTATCTGCCTCATCATCTACTTCTTCTTTTCATTGTTTACCTTCCTAATGAGGGAGGCGGGGTAGGCTAGGGGTTGATTGACAGCTACAAGCCCTTACAGTCTGGCCAGAGAGCAGTTGGCTTTGGTTTCAAAAGTGTTTTAAATGTTCGATTTGGTCCTGTTTTTATTAAATGAAACTGCTGCTCATCTTAAGGAAATTATTAGGTCAGCGAAGATTAGGAAATATATTAGTAGCGCCTAAAATCTTCATAAAAACAACCCCCACTCGTGGAAAAAGCACTGCCCATTGGATTTTCCAACCTCAAACATGAGGTTTCAAAAAGAAATACGTAATTTTTTTTCCTTTGCAAAAAGTGCTTTAATTTGAAACCACCCAGCAAACGTCTCCAAAAGAAAACTGGCTGTGATGCGATCGAGAGCTGCAGTGTAATATTGCAGAGCAAATTTATTTTTTACTTCAAAGAAAAATGCTAATTAGCCGATTCACTACTTTTAAAGTTATTGTGAAGCATATGGCGCCCAGTGTGAGATACATCCAACTGCTAAAATAGAGCGAAGAGGAAATTAGCGAAGAATGGGCTGTTTGGGGTGAGAGTGGGGGTGGGGGAGGAGGGTAGGTTCTCTGGCAGATTCTCTAGTCCTTTCTAAATGATTTTATCGCCATCTCTGTTTCCCGCCTCCTCATTTACCCACACCCCCCTTCCCAACCGTTGGGCCAACCTCTTCGGGCCTGCAGTTCCCCTCCCCCACTTTGCTGGATTCAGGTGTGTATCTCTTGCTGGCCATCAGCTCACACCTGGTCTCTAGCAGGTTCCAACCCTGCAGCACCCATCTCCATCTGCAGGAAATATTTAAAAAATAAGCTTCTAAGGGTAAAGCCTTCATCACGGTGGCCAAATGCCTCAGAAAGCACGAACTAGGAGATCCATTAACATGGTTTGCTGAGAGATGTAAGAAAACTAAAAAAGGCGGGAAGGGGAGGGGGCGGGGGCGAAGCATACCGAGGCCCTGCCGAGGGTAACTAGCCTCTTGTGCTCTGCAGACTGGCAGAAGACGGAGGCCCAGAAGCGACGTGAGCAGCTCCTGCTAGATGAGCTGGTGGCCCTGGTAAACAAGCGCGACGCGCTCGTCAGGGACCTGGATGCACAGGAGAAGCAGTGAGTGGGCTCTGGGGTTAGGGTTCAGGTGTGGCCACAAGGCCAAGAAGTTTGTGGAAAGTTCAATGCAGAGGTCTCCAAAGGGCCAGGGCAGCTTCCCGCTGACCTGGTGCTCTGCATTCCCGCTGAAGACCCAAATGTGGGAAAAGCTTACTGTGCCCTCTGGGAAGAAAAATAATTTTGTTTCCTGTTTGACATCCAGGGCTGAAGAAGAAGATGAGCATTTGGAGCGAACTCTGGAGCAAAACAAAGGCAAGATGGCCAAGAAAGAGGAGAAATGTGTTCTTCAGTAGCATCAGACCGGAATCTTCCCCCTACATTTTAAGTCTTGAGTCCCTAGACCAGAAACAGACTCTTTCAATTTAAAACTTCTAACATTTATTCGGCTGAATTCTACTTCTGTGCCACCACAACCCCTTTTCCCTCCCACCTTTCCAGATAATATACAAAACTCCAAAATAGCTTTAAGGATTTTTTAATGAGTTAATCATTTTTTGAAATCATGTGAAATAGATTTGCACAAATACCTTGTGAGTGATTGGTATTGGAGGTTTTCAAGAAACTTTTAAAAAAATCACTTCCTACATTTTGTCTCAGATGGGAGGAAAATTTCAAACATTTTTGTTGTTGTTCTTGTTGTTCTTGTTGTTGTTGTTGGTAATAGCATAATGACAGTGGGAAGGGGCAACAAAGGGATAAGAAAAATGTTATGAATGATTTTTTCCAGTCCTGCCATATGTAACACTCTGTTACCTAAATCATAGTTAGATCATATTCAACCTGCTTACTAAACTGTGTTCTATTTACCAGTGGGATTTTCTGCAGTTGTTTTGCATTTCATTGTAAGGATACTAGACTTCTCTGTGTTCCTTAAAGTATGACACTTTAAGGTAGCCTGAGACAGGTCTTATGGCTTGAAGGTGAGCTGCGAGGATGAGACTAATTGACCTGCAGCAGTTTACAAAAACAGTTTTATCATTTGAGAATGCGCCATCTTTTTCTCTGGATAATTATTTATTACATCTTGCTTAGTTCCTATATTTTGATGGGTCTCAACATTGGCTCAAGAATGCTGTTAATATTTATTCTCTATTGATAAGTGTGTCTTGCCACTATGAGTAAATCTCCCAATTAATATTTTCTTCTTTAGCATAGCACTGTCATTTTTTTTGTGAAAATGGTTGTCTGTTTATTTATTACAATACTGAGTCATATATAAATTTTCAATAAAAGAAACTTTCTTACCTTAAACACTGTTGTTGTTTTTCTTGCAATGAAAACTTGAACAGAAGTTTGTGTATCCGTAAGACTTTGCTTTTGAAAATGATCTTCTAGAAGGAAGGGCAGGGTACTGAACCACACTTGGAGCAGAATAAGTGTACAGGATCCCAAAGGAGCCCTACTAACACACACATGCAAATTAAAAGTAATTAGTCATATTCTTAAAGAGTATAAACTATTATCTTCTTTGAAAAGGGTCATCTCTGTTAAGATTTGAGAAAACGGGTGATTCCACACCACTGGGGGAAAAATACTCTTACGAATTTTTCACATTAATACTGTGAATTGTCATAGTTTTGCAGTTTGCAGTTCTCCTGTAGAGAACTATGTTTCCTGATAGCTAGCAAATCTGGGTATTGAAGTGAAAGGAAGAGGGTGTTTGGGAAAGGTGAGTTGGGGGAGGAGTGTGTGCAGGTATGCAAGAAGAGGAAAGGGAGAATTTTTAACAAGAATTTCTAGGCCCCGGATAAAACTGGCTGTTCTACAGCCGTGCCATCACTCCTCTACCGGGGTGTCCAAACAAAGAAAGCTCGTTCAACAAGTCCGGAAACTTGGAGAAAACACCAGCTTTTACACTTCAGCCTAGATCGATCTGTCTTTCTGTCTCTTTCTCTCTCTCTCACACATACACACACACACACACATTTCGTTCGAAAAGTTTACCGTACTTCTAATTGTCAGTCCTTCAAAGTGACAAAATTTTGCCACAGAATATCTTCATGACAGGAAAATAATTTTAAGTTACTAAAAACTTACAGGAACTAAATAGAATCATCTATTTGCCCTCTTTATTCGGGCGAGAGAACAGAAAGCTCGCTGGTGCTCTGGGGGAAACTCAGAACCTGCGTAACTCCTGGGAAAGCGGCAGAGGAAGTCGGCCGCCTGAGCTGCCCGGGCTTCAGCGAGCCGCGGTACCCGCACCTTTTGTAAACTGGATTCGGGGAACCTTCTTAGGGGCCTCGCGGAAAGGCGGCTTCCCTCTGCCCCCGATGTCGCTCACGACCCTTCAAGTCCCAGATTTACTAGGGTGGTTGGGGCCGCTACGCGGCCCTCACCTTGCCCCTCCTGCTTCAGTTCCCAGACTCCAGGATTCTCACTTAGGCTCCTCCGCGGCGCCCGAACGCCCCTCAGCGGCGGTGGAGCGCGGGGTCCCGGAACTGGCCAGGTCAGGCCCGCGGCGAGCGCGCTCTTACTTCCCTGCGAGGCGCCCAGGGGCTGGCTCTTTGGGCGCCAAAGAACCCACAGCGCCAAAGGATTGGAAACTGGAAAGCCTTCGTTGTGGGACCGAACACTCTAGGTCTGGGGGTCGCCGAGGTGCTGGAGCGTTGGTGAACTGGCTTAGGCGCAGTCCACGGGCCAGTGCAGAACTTTCGCCCCTGGCTAAAACCTCCAGGCTCTGGATTCAAACCCACGGCCCTGTCTCAGGTGTCCTGCGGGGAGTCCGGCCTCGCCTGGAGGTCACCTGGATGCTGGATCCGAGTCTCAATGTCCAGGTCCTTTGCCCCTTCCTGGTCCGTGAGCCTTCAACTAGGAGGCTTCCCCCTCGTCCAGCGCGGTCCTCACTTTCCCTCCCCGCACCGCTGAGGTTTGTGGAACTGCCGCCGCTTCTGGCCGTCTCTCCCACCTGGGCTTTTGCCTGGGGTCGGCCGCCTCAATCCTCTGCGCTGCATTCAAGAAACTTTCATCTCAGTCTCTCCCTCTGCATTCACCTCCCTCTTCCCTCTCATCTCTCTTGTCTTAATCTTGGGTTTTTATGAGCTGAGCATTAAGAAAATTCGCTCAAAATTTGGGATTAGATAAATACTCTCATGGCTGGGGGTGGGGGGAGTCCGTGCTACTTGATACCTCCCGACTTCCCCGAGACTGGAGGCAGCATCTGGAACCAAGAGCGTCGGACTCCCTCGCGGCGGGCCTTGGGGACAGCGCAGGCACATTCCAGTGCTCGCGGAGCCCCACCTCATCTTGCTGGACCCTGGATGGGTTCTGTGGCAGCCAGAAAACAACCTGAAGGAGGCAGGAGTGAAAGATTGTAGGATCCGCCCGGGACGCGGCTCTGGCACGGGACGGCCCACACGGGCTCACAGCGCGCAGGCCGGGGCTCTGGCAGCGCCAACTTAAGGACACGGACCATGCCAGCGGGTGCCCCAGGACGTCTACATACTCTTCCCCTGAAACTAGTGCGACCCAGTTCGCGCCCTTTCCCGGAACTGGGGGCGGGAGGGTATTTCGTTTCCTTTTTAAACTTCAGCACCATCTACGTGGCTCTAAGCCACGGGCGGCTGACCGTCGGCCTTGAGGGCTACTCCTGGCGGGGGCCTTGGCGAACCTAAGGTGTGTCCCCGCCTGGGCCAGAGCTGCGCTCTGCGCTCTCTCCTTTCCTCTTAAGCGTTCACGTTTGCTTGCTCTCTCTCTCTCTCTCTCTCTCTCTCTCTCTCTCTCTCTCTCTCTCTCTCTCTCTCTTTTCCTCTAGTTCTTTTATTCTGCTTTCTCTTTCTCTCTCGTTTGTGAATGGGCCGCGGTGTCTTTGTTCTAGAGAGAAGCCCCCGTGTCGCTGACTTTTGTGAACCACAGAAGGATCTTGTAAAACCTCCTTTTCTCCCTCGTAGTCCCCCACTCTCACCCCTCCTTCCCTGCCCCTTTGATTAGATGTTCCCTTGTCGTCCAAAAAAAAAAAAAAATGTAATTTCGTTGGTCTGGCGGCCACTTTCTTTGAACATTAGCTCGCTTTCAGCTCCAACTTCAATTAGAAGGAGTTGATTTTGAGAGATCAACAAAAGAACCGACCAAAGCCTTATTAAAGGTCCTAAGAAGATCTCCCCGGTCCTTTGAGAAGCAGTTAAGGAAACAGTGTGCCCTCCATCATATTCTGTTACCGTATTTTATTCTGACTCCAAAGGAAAGTGTCGCTTGGGGGAAGGGGAAGCACTTTGATGAGTGGCGGCCGCAGCCCCCTTTCACTCAGCGGGCTCCCCTTTCCTACTCCTCACCCAGCGCCCGGTCAGTTCGCGGTGCCCGACCCCGGCCCGGGCAAGGCGAGCGCTCCCCACCGCCTTGCGCCCAGCGACTCCTCGCTCGCTCACAGTCCTGTGCAAACTTTTCACTCCGCCCGTTGGTGGGGGGGGGGGGTAGATTGAGAGGAAGGGGTAGGAATTCCTCGAAAGGGAGCAAAGTCGTGCCTAATATTCGTGAAGAGGTGCCTTTTAAAGAATTGCCTTGCTCAGGGTTGGGCCAAAAACACTGTTCTTACGCTTTGAAAAGTCCGCACAGGTAAATGTACTTAGCAAGTTTGTTCGACTAGGAAATGGGCTTCGCCAATATGAACAATCGGGGAAAGCGCTTTGAGGAGGCTCTGGCCTCAGCAAGTGGGAAAGAAATTGAGTGGCGGGGGTCTGTGACCACATTTTCCACCACACTGATCCGGGTATCTGGAGATGTGGAAGGAGAGACAGAAGAATGTAAAAGAGTTTCCTACCAAGATCTTACGACTGAGAAGTAAGGTGTATGTGTGAGGGGGAAAGAGAGGCTGGGGTCCAGCGGTTCAGCAGAAGCATTTAAAGCGTACAGACACCTTAGGGGGAACCGGGAACCCCTGGAGACGCTGAGGAGAGGGTGAGTGGTGGCGCGTTGCCTGTGGGTGCTTTTCCCAGGCGCGGGAGTCCCGGGGCGCGGAGGAGGCAGCTGCTCCCGCGCTCAGCACAGTAGCCTGCACTGGCACGAGTCGCCAGTGGCGTCGGTCTGCAGGTGGGGTGCAGAGGAAGGAGACGAAGGGGCACTAGGTGTTGCGAGAGGGGCCGGGGCCGCCTCATCTCCAGCCCGCCGCCCCCAAGTCCTCGCGCCCACATTCTGGCCCCAGAGCCGGTGGCGCGCGGGAGAGTAGAAACCGGTTACCCAGGACTTCGCCTCCTCTCTGCCACTCCCTCGGAGCTCCGAGAGGGTGAGAGAAGGGCGGGGGCCCCCAAGCAGGCCTCGGGACCCACGGCCCTCTCTGCGGCAGGGACTCAGGCGCTCGGTTCGCCCTCCTCCTTTCACCCAGCTCTCCGCGGAATTTGCCAGCGGAGCCCCAGAGTTAGCGCGCGACCTGGGCGGGGTGGGCGGGCGATGAGGGCGGGGTATAGGGGGCGGGTGAGGGCGGGGGTGCGCAGAGGTAACCCCCGGCTCGCGCAGCCATTGCCCGGCTCCCTGTCACTCAGCTGGTGCAGGGCCCAGGATTGGCGGCCTAGCCCCGTTACGCACTCGCCTCGCGTTCACATACCCGGGGAGGGCAGTAGAAAGGTGATCAATCTTCATCAGGCTACATTTCCAATCACCTAAACTACCGAGCAAGACAAGCCACTCCGACAAGGTAAATCGCTTGATTTATTTAGTTTGCAAAGTGACTCTGCAGGACTTCCCAGTCCCCACTGCTTCCACGTTGCACCAGTAGTGCAGCGGCAACCGCGAGCCACCTCCCAACTCTGCCCCTCAAATCCCCCTCCCTCTTGGTGGCCCCTCGGCGCAGTCCCGGGCGAGGCAATGTCCGCGAGAGCGTGTGGGGCTTTGCAACCAAAGTGTCTGTGCAATAAAGTGAAACCTGAAGGGACACGCACAAAGCTACTGGAAAAGAGAGAGATGGGAGGAAGGAAGTTGGGAAAAGAAAGAAACCCGGGGGTTCTAGATCAGCCGCCGGGGGTAATTCCTGCTGCCTTTCTGTTTTCCAGGTTGGCTGCCTGGCTGGTCTCTGTGAGAGCGCGAGGTAGATGGTGAACGGCCCCGACAGCTGAGGGCAGGTAAGGAGAAAGCCGTGGGGCCTCCCGCGACTCCGGAGCGTGTTGGTTACTCTTGCCTCCTACTCAAACCGATCCCGGCTTCGACGGACCCGGGCAGGTGGGCGGGGCTGGGGGGGGGGAAGCTTGGCTCCCCTCTGGCTAGCGGAGGACACCAGACCGCTGCAGCGGCCCGGCGCCCCCTCCCCCGCCTCCTCCGAAGTAACCGAGCTGAAGTACTAAGTTTGGAGAAAGTCTTTGGAAACTCGCCCGGCAACCTTGCAGAACCGCCGCGGCTTCAGTCCCATATTCCTTCCACCGAAGTGCGAGCCCCAGTTGTTCACCTTTCCCTCCCTTTCCTTGGAAGCTGGGGATCCCTTGTCCTGGCCGTGGGCGCTAGAGGACGAGAGTGGGGTGGGGGTTGGGAGAGAGAGCTGCTTTAGCTCCGACTCACTTCCCCGAGTTTCCTAATCCTGGTTCCTGGCCTGCTTTACAGAATTCTCGGAAAGCGAAGTATATGGATTAGGTCCATAGGGTCTCCTGTATCACTGCCCAACTTCCTTTCTTGACCCGATAGTAGTGCCCCTGGTTCTGAGCAGCGGTGGAAACGGTGTTTCGACCTTCCATCTCGGGTCTGCGTGGGCTTTGCCGTTGAGGCCTAGTTCGATATTCTCGACTGGGTCCTGGGGCCGCGGGTTCAGCTAATGGGATAGTACAAAGCACACACAACCGACTGTACTAAGGCTTCCCAAATCCCCGAGACCCTTTAAGGTGCTGGGCTGGTCACTCTTTTCCTGATGAAGCCGGTTTGCACAAACCGATTGGATAGAGAAAAGGCCTGCCTTGTGTGGGCAGAGAAAGGCAGGTGGCCGAGACTCAGGCACTTCAGACCTCGGGTGGTGTCATGGAACTACCACTTCTACTACTTCTCTTTGGTTTTCGTTGGCCACCTTTGAGGTCTGGGCCTTGACTTCGGTGAGGTGCGGTGGGATCCTGGATAAGCGATGTCTCCGATGTCTCCGTGGCTGGGCACTGAAAGGTCATCCGGGATAGTGATATGGACTCTAGGGCAGGGCAGCGGCCATGGAGATCTTTGAAGGAACCACCCCTGCCAAGCGGACAATGCTTCCCCAGAGGCCAAGGTGCAGCCACCCCTCCTCGTTGCCTCATTTGTAGGGCCTACCTTCTGTGTTCCTTACACAACACTCTTGCTCTCTGCAGCGTGAGGTCTGGGCGCCAAGTGAACACTTGCTTGGGCAATATAAAGCTACTGGTCTTAAATTTTTGCCTGCATTTAGACTTTTGAATACTCTGTGGTTCAAGCAACCTCCCCAACCTGGCCATGGTTTTAAATACTCTCCTCATTCCTTTGGCCCATGCTAGCCCCCCAAAGAGGCAGTGACTATCCAAAAAGTTTACATTTAAAATAAGCTGTGCTCCCTCAGCTAGGACCTTGTAGAGCTGAGTTGACTGCCCTGTTCAGTTGTATAGACTGCACCCTCTACCCATCCAGGGGCTCCTTGCCTGGGACAAAACCTAAAAGCCGAAATGGTACTGAGTGATGTTCTCCATGTGTATCTCCTGTCTCCATAGGCCAGGCCCCCAGAAGCAACAGCTTGAAGGACTCCGCGGTGGGAGCCCTGTACTGTTCCTGGCCCCAGGCCCCCTGGATCCATTGGGGTGCCTCCACCCGGCTGTTAGCATGATGTCTTACCTCAAACAACCCCCATATGGCATGAATGGTCTGGGCCTGGCTGGGCCTGCCATGGACCTCCTGCACCCCTCTGTGGGCTATCCCGGTGAGCACTGGCCTTCTAACCCTGCCCCAGACCCTGTGAACACTGAGGACCCCTGGCCTCTCAAATTTGAATCCCCTTGATGATCAAACAGGTCCAAATTTGGATGCCTACAATGTAGGGCCTGCTGCAGGGACATGAGGCATAGTCACAGGTCTGTGAGGTGGTCAGGGCTTTTGAAAACTGCAACATGTGCCTTCTGAGTCTGTCCACATCAGCAACATGTCTCCTGTCTCATCTCCTTCATAGAGCCATTTAAACATGACTTAGTTTTCCAAACGTGACCATTGATTTTATGAATCTAGTCTCTCCAGCCCAACACTGAATAAAGAATCTGGACACTTATTAGGCCCTGACATAAGACAGCCAGACTTCCCTTATTCCGAGTGGCTGGTTATACAGAAGGTGGATTCTTCCTCCTATTTCTATAATCCTCTAGACTGGTGACCTAAACCAACTTTTGAATTGGTGAAGTGAACAACTTCAGCTAAACTCTGGGTTTTTCTATCTCTCTCTCTTTTACCCCTATTTATTTCCTGATAAAGTGTTTGGTAGATGATGTTTCTTTCCGAGGCACTCCTCCTTGCTGTTTATCTCCAAGCCAGGGAGTGTATATGTGTGTTGGGAGATGTGGGGGAAAGAAAATTGTGTGGCTTCTTTTTCTTTTTAATCTCTGGCTGAAAAGAGGGTAGCTCTAACCGTCTTGGAGACACTGGCCATAAGTGGAATACAGGCACCTTCTCCCACCTGTAGCTAGTCGGGCTCAGTTTCCAAGTGAATTCCTTTTGCTCAGAACTTAGCTTTTTCTTGACTCGGCCGGGTTCTGCCACTGCTGGGGGACCTGTCCGAGGCCTGTAGTACCAGTTGGCTTGGCCACCGCTGACCCGAAGCGCCCCCCACATGTCCTGGCAGCCACTCCGCGGAAACAGAGGAGGGAGCGCACCACCTTCACTCGCTCACAGTTGGATGTGCTCGAGGCGCTTTTCGCCAAGACTCGCTACCCTGATATCTTCATGCGCGAGGAGGTGGCGCTGAAAATCAACCTGCCTGAGTCCAGAGTCCAGGTAAGCGCTCCAGGGGTTTGAGGGTCAGGTTAGGCATGGTGGGGTCAGTCAGGCAGGTCTGGGAAAGGTGTTGTGGCATGAGGGAGAGCTTATTGGGCAGCCCCTCACTGACTCCCCCTAGTGCTGGGCGTCAGCCAAGAAAACAGGGCGAAGTTAAAGCAAATGATTTAGAGCCCTAGATTCCGGCCCTTGTTTCCTGGCGGCCTTTGGTAGCAAAATTGTTTTTTAGGATTTTGGGAAGTTAGGCTACCACACATAAAGTGCCCCGAGGATCCAAAACTTGTCCCTGCTTTTTCGGCCATCCAAAAGCTTGGCAGGTTATCTCTTGGAGGCCTCAATTCTGCCTCCGCCTTGCCTTATGTTCCTGGGATCCTGGAAGGGCAAGAGTGGAAATTGGCCGGAGCCCGATTCTCTGCTTGGGAGGAAGCTGTATGGGAGGAGTCTGTCTGATTAGACGCTTTATGTGTCAGGAGCGGACGCCGAGTGCAAAACTCAGCTGCCAGTCTTGCTATTTATGTTTTTAAGATGAAATAGCTCCGAAAACAGTTCGGATTCTCACTCAGAACTCTCCTCAAAGGTCTTTTGTCTTGCCTTCTTTCCCCGAAGGCTTGAGAAAAAAATCAGGAATCCAGTGCCATGTGCCAGGCCCTCCAAGAGGAGTGAAAACTTTATAACTGACCATTCCATTTGGTTTCCTGCCTGGAGCCAAAAAACCCAACGAAAACTCGTCCAGGCCTCTGTTCAGCCTCCCCCGTTATTCGTACTCACACCCAAATGTTCTTGCCTATCCAGTGTGGACCTTTAGAAGGCAGTTCAGTGGAACTGCCTGGGCCCTCAGACCACACTTGGTGGCTGCCCCGAATTTTGCTGCTCTGTATCTCTTCGCAGCTTCCCGAGCTCTGTTCATACAAAACAGGCCCTTCAAACAGACCCAGGACTATAGGGAAACAGTTTAGAGACGGCTGAGCTGGCTGGACAGATGCAAATATTCCGCCCTCCGGCAGAGTTGCGCTAGGGGTGGGGAGGTGCGCATCCCTGCTCCAGAGCCAGCTGAGGAGGGGCTTTGCGCAGACGGATGGGGGAGGGTGTAGGAGCTGGGAAAGCACTGTGGGGGAGGGGCAGCGTCTGGCAGGCCTGAGTCGGGGAGGGGTGGAGGCTTGGTTGGTGAGGGACGCGAGAGCCTGGGCGGGGTGGTGGGTCCGAGAGGCGGAGGTGCAGTAACTCCACTCTCTACGCTGACCTGCTCTCCCATGCCCGGCCCGCTGCAGGTCTGGTTCAAGAACCGCCGCGCCAAGTGCCGGCAGCAGCAGCAGAGCGGGAGCGGAACTAAAAGCCGTCCGGTCAAAAAGAAGTCATCTCCAGTGCGGGAGAGCTCCAGCTCCGAGAGCAGCGGCCAATTCACACCGCCCGCTGTATCCAGCTCTGCCTCGTCTTCTAGCTCAGCGTCCAGCGCTTCTGCCATCCCGGCGGCCGCTGCGAGCCTAGGCGGGAACCCGGCGGTGGCTGCCGCGCCATCGCTGAGTACGCCCGCAGCCTCGTCCATCTGGAGCCCGGCCTCTATCTCACCCGGCTCGGCGCCTGCGTCTGTGTCCCTGCCTGAGCCACTGGCTGCACCGAGCAACGCCTCGTGTATGCAGCGCTCGGTAGCCGCAGGGGCCGCCACAGCAGCAGCCTCCTATCCCATGTCCTACGGCCAGGGTGGCAGCTATGGGCAGGGTTATGCGCCCTCCTCTTCCTACTTTGGTGGTGTGGACTGCAGCTCATACCTAGCGCCCATGCACTCGCATCATCACCCACACCAGCTCAGCCCCATGGCACCCTCCTCCATGGCAGGCCACCATCATCACCACCCGCATGCACATCATCCCTTGAGCCAATCCTCAGGCCACCACCACCACCATCACCACCACCATCATCACCAAGGCTACGGGGGCTCAGGGCTTGCCTTCAACTCTGCCGACTGCTTGGATTACAAGGAGCCTGGCGCTGCTGCTGCTTCTTCGGCCTGGAAACTCAACTTCAATTCGCCCGACTGTCTGGACTACAAGGACCAAGCCTCTTGGCGGTTCCAGGTCTTGTGAACCTAGAAGAGAGGGAAAGAAGAAAAATAAAACACAACTACCTGCGTCCTCGGTGGTCCCCATCCTGTTGTTGCTGCTGCACCGCCCGCCTTTGCCTCCGCTTCTCCAAAACTGAATTTTCACGCCCCCAAAATATGCCCATTGCCTGCACTGCCACCCCTCCCCACTTTGTGCCACTTGTATGGGGGACAAGTAATCCCACCTACCTGGTGAACAGAGAACCGGTGCTTCAGCTTCACCCACAGGTTCTCTTTGGGATAGCCCTGTGCTCTCCCTCTCAACCCCCACTGAACTAAGTTACTCCCTCATCTTTCTGGACAGCTATTATGCACTTGCAGCCTTTGGAGGCTTTTCGCTCTGATCCACTGTTTGAGCCCAACACTATTATTTATTCTTTCTGGACACTGGAGTCACTAACTGGCGTGTATCTGCCCATTGGAGTGCGCCGGCACACTACTTCAAATCACAACAACCACTTAAGTGTTTCTCAGGCGGCACAGACTGTCGCCCCTCCGGCTGCCCTCTATTTGGCTGGCCCTCGCCTGCAAGCCAGAGCTTTCCCGGTTTTTCCTCCTTCCCAGTGGGGTGCGTGGGGCCAGGCCCTCAAGAAGAGCGCTCTCCTGCAGCCTCGATCACAGAGCCATGTCCCCGCCTTGCGCTGGACTAGTTCAAGCTTCCGCCTCGGTGGGAATGCTGTACATAGTCGGGTCCGTTCCAGGGACCCCTTAAACTTTTTAGTTGCTGTTGACTGAACTGAGCAAATCTCGTTTAGGCGCCCAGGAAACGGAACTTTAAGATATATACAGCATATATATACACATATATATAAAAACAAAAGCAAAACATATTTTCCCTCTATCCCCCTTCCTGTCTTCCTCAAACGATGGCGCTTTTGTTTTCCAGTTGTTACAAAGCAGTCCTGCTCTCTTCTCATCTCCCTCTGTGTATTTATTAGAGAACGGCTTGGTTACAGGAAGCTGAGCACGAAGGACCACGAATGTGGAGGAAACAGCCAGGTCAGGGTACAGGGTTGGGGGGGGGTCAGACTGGGGTGGGGCACAAGACTGAGCCCTTTGCCTGGTCTATGCACAGGGTCGCAGTTCTAATTTAGAGAACAAAGAACAAAAAACAAAACAAAGACAGCAAAAACAAAAACAAACAAAAAAACCCAACCCACCTTCCCCAAAAAACCTCACAAAAGAAAACAAAAAAGTTTTTAAAATATGGCATTATGGAAAAACAAACTCAGATCCCAAATCCCAGTTCCAATTGCTCTGTTTTACACATTTCTGTTTTGTCTAGTGAGCTTTTAGTGCACCTTCATTCTCCAAAATCTGGAAAGCCTGAGAGCCTATGTATCAATTTCGGTTTTGGCCGCTTTGTCCAGTAGGTGGGAAAGTAATTTGTAAGTATGATTTGTCCGATGTGAAGATCACAAATTACTTGTTGAAATGTAAGGCCGTCTCCCCTCCTCCTCTTTATCTACGTTATTTCCCAAAATAAATGCAAATTAATGAAAGGTTTGCCAGCGTTGCATTTGATTCCAGCCTTAGGTCCCAGTGTTAGGGCGCTAAAAGCAAGGAAAAGTGCGTTAATAACCTGAGTGTTCATGTCCTGAGTGAAGCTGGAAGCAAAGAATGGGGTGGGAAGACATGGCAAGAGGAACCCTCAGAAACGTTTTTTTAGGAAGCATCTACCTCCCACTTCCAGCCTGAACTCTTCATAGGCCTGACCTCCCCCACCCCTGGTATTTTGACCCTGCATTCCCCCTCCCCATCCAGGACAGAGACAGGTGTCAGGATTCAATTCCCGGAGCAATTCCTTTCTCTTCAGAGGCAGGATCCTGGCACTGATTTCTTCACCCTAATTGCCAGCACCAGAAAGAAGAGGGGGAGGGGGAAAGAGGGTCGGGAGGCGGGAAAGGATAGCTCTGTAATGCTCTCAGAGCTGAGCCAAAGGTAGGGGGGAGCAAAACGATGGGGGAAGGGGGCGATCTGTGTCCTGAATATTGGCAGCAAGACGACCTTTCTTGTAGAGCGGTCCCGGGTGGCATTACCGTGGCTGGGGAATTCTAGTCATTCCTACCACGTGCTAAAAAGTCCTTCTAAAGCCTCTGTCCGCGCCAAAAGTAGTCAAATTATCTTTGTTCATATTGTAAAATTCCTTTTAAACATACAAACATTAACCCTGGAAAAGTCGACAAGGATAAAAGCCCCCCCCCCCGGCTTAGAGCTGGGAGTCGTCAAAGACAGTTTCGCTTGCTTCTTTTAGGAAGACATAGGTAGTGATGTGGTACCCGCCCAACCCAGAGCCTGGAACTGTCCAGATTGTTTGGCCTGACAGCTTCTAGGTCTGAGGTTGAGAAGCTGCTCAGCTTGTCCATAGGTGGGAAGGAAATAAGGAAACAACGAAAAGTTTCCTGCGAAGTGACCAACACCTACTATTTTTTTTTTCTCCGCGTGAGACCTGAGAACCCATAGCGAGGCCGGGTTCGGAGGGCGACTCATGCCCAGTCTCGAGCCCAGCGAGGTCGCTGGGTTGCAGCCCTGGGTGTAAAAGAGCCTTCTCTGCGGCGTCCTCCCCTCAGCTTTCCCGGCCGGGCTCTGACCCTTCTTGTCCCCCTTCACCAAACCAGTCTTCCCCGACTGTGCTAGGGCCCGGGAGGGCGCAGCCCCCGCCCCGCCAAGCGTGGCCCCGGGCGCCGCCCTCGCACGAGGCCGCAAGTGGGGTGGCCACACGCGCGCAGCGCCCCCAGCACCTCCTGCAGCGAGGCGCGCCGCGGAGAGGGTGCTGGGTCCGCGCGGCCGGGAGCCTAGGCCGGTGGCCCGGCCGGGCGCTTTAGCAACCCGCGCCCAAGCCTGGGCCCCCGGGCCGTTGAGCTCTAGGCGCCCCTCGGCGGCCCGGCCTCGCGCTCTGGACGCTGCGTGAGGCCCAGGCGCTGCGCTGGCCGGGCCGCAGCTCCCCGAGTTGCGTGCTGCGGAGCCTCTTGACTTCTAGGTGAGACGAAACCAAGAGACCGCGCCTTTGCACCGACTCGGACCACGGCAGGGCCCTGGAGCAAGGTACCCAAACCCCTGGACTCCGGTTGTTACTGGGCCCCCGGTTAACCTGGGACGTTACAGAACCTCACACCGCCTCCTGAGGCTGAGTGCGAAGGTCGAACGCCAACCTCTGGTAAGGCGGCCCGCCGGCTTCTAGAAGCTTCTAGAAGCTTTGGCGCCTGCCTGATCCTGAGGCGAGTGGGGGAACCAGCGGTCAGGCGCGGAGGCCTGGTTACAGTTCCCGCCCAGGGCTCGAGGCTTCGAGGGGAGGCACGTGCTTCTCCCAAGGCCTCCCGGGAAGACGCGGCCAGAGTGAGGCGCCGCCTCTGGCTGCCGGAGCGTGGGGAGTGTGTGCGCGCGTGTGCGTGTGCGGTGGGTCCGCGCGGGCCGGGAATCTCCGGGCGGGCGGCCGCAGTGGCTGCTGTGGGGACGTGACAGGTCCCGCCCGGCCGCCCGGCCACCTGTTAACGGGGCAGGTGTTTTGAGAACCGTCCTTTGGCTCCCTTGGCTCGCACATCTCTTGAAAGTGAGTTTGTTCTGTTTGTATTTTGGTGTTTGTGGAAGGATGGAAACAATTAGAATTTAAAGCATTTACATTTAGCAGCCTAGGATTTAAGGAATTTAGGACATTTAGCAAACTCAGAAAACGTAGCAACGTTCAAACGTCTTTTTGTGAGGGCTCAACGAAATCTTTACTTTTTTTCCTTCATATCTTGGGATCTCTGGTCACATTGTACAGGCAAAAAAGGCTACCCTTAAATGAACGTACATCAGACGCTTTGGAGGTAAAGGATGGGTCATAGTTATGATTTTTAAAGTTTTTTTTTTTTTTAATCTTAAAAAGTACCTTCTGGGCACTGTATTGATTTTTGGAAGCTTTAAACAAGATTCGGTAAAGTAACCAGCTTTGTTGAAGAGCTCTTCTTCTGTAAGTTTTGTAGGGAGCTACTGAAGTTGTATAGAAACAGCGTTTCCAATTGTGAATTTTTTTTTTTTTTTTTTTTGGTTTGGGGAAAAAAAGTCCAAATAATGTTTTAACCGTAAGGGGGAAATCCGAGGGGAAAAACAGAAACTTAGGACACTGAGTGTCAGCAAATTCATGCCTGTTATATTAAAAAAAAAAAAACCCTTGATATCTTGTGTCGAATTAAAATTACTGGTCTTATTCATGTAAAATGAATTTGAGCAAAATTCCTTAAATTCTACAGCTAAATTGCTATTTTTTCCAGTTGTGAAACTAAAGGATAAACTCACCACTCTGTCAGAATTAATTATACGCTAATGATATCAGTAGTGCTTGATGACAAGTGCTAAGGTTGTCTTTAGAGGTACTGTATAGAATATAATGCATTTGATATATAAATGTCGTTAATATATACATTATTGGTAAAGAAAATCTGGATCATTACTATTCAAGACCAGAAAATCACTTGGCTTCTGATGCAGAATTAATTTAAGAACAGCAACAAGATATCTTTATAAAATTCCCTAATTAAAAACAGAACAAGTTCTCAAAGAGTTTCTTTCCCTTTCCCAATACATTTTAATGTGTAAAATGGTTAAAAAAAAAAAAACCAATTTTCGTAGTAATTAAAAACCAGCAACTTAAAAATGAATACTGAATGATGGCAATGCATTACTTATTTGACGACAAGAAAATATCTTCAATATACAGTATTAAGCTGTTTAAGTAAACATTGGGTGTCTGAACTGTACTTTCATAAAACTTGAAGCTTTGGGGAGTTGTTTAGTAGATGGTTCCTGAGGAAGCAATTATGTCTCTTAATCATCATGTTATGTGAAAAAAAAGTATGGTTTGAGGTGAGGGGGAAAAAAATCTCAATTTGATTAACTTTTTAAAAATCATATTGAAAAACCTGAGTTGGAGTTTACTCAAACACACTAAGTGCAGTAGTTCAAAAGTTTTAAGAGGCCAAAAATATTTGCTGAAAATTCTTTGGTAATTTAGATGAAATGGCATTTATGCAGTATAGCTAAAGTTGAAAGTACTTTTAAATATAGCCATCCCCCCGCCCCAGGAAAAAATAAAGAGGTATATGGTGCATTTGAAATTAAATTGCACATTACTAATATATATGTGTGTGTGTATATATATATATATATATATATATATATATGTGCGTGTGTGCATTTTTTGTTTCTAGGGCTATTACTTGAAAGGCAAGGATATGCTTAAAATATTTTGGAGTTCCTTCTAATCAAAAAGGACTTAGGTTTTATTTAATCAATGATAATCCATCAAAATTTAAACATTGAGAATCCATTGTATTTCTAAAAATTGTAGCTCTTTTACCCCCTTGGGATCCTTTGCTTTGTGGCTAATATAATCAAAGGGAAAAAATTACATTCTATTCTAAAGGTTACAAATACTTTTCTAAAAAGGTTAATCTTTATGAACAGCTTATGAAAACTATTGTAGAAAATTTTAGAAATTCTTTTAAAGCGAATTGTAAAATTAGGATTTAAGAAACTTGAGTTCAATTTTTGAGGGGGATTGGAGTATAAATAAATCATAACTAATTTTGACACATGGGATAAAAGCTAAAATGTAAGAGTAAACGGTCTCTGATTCAACAGCTTGGTGTCTAAAGAGCTTATAAAATATTTTTAGTACACAAATATTCTTATGTATGTTCAAAGCTCTAAATGCTTCTAAGATATACCATCATCTGTCACAGCTATTTCCATATAGAAATCGTATTTCTCTTTAAACTTTATTTTAAAAATTTTACTGTGAAATACACATATGAAAGAAATTATAAAACAGATTTTTACACTTTAAAGAATAGGAAAATATATATGGTGTGACAAGTTTTTAACAAATACTTTGAAAAGTAGTTACAGTGTCAGTGTTTACATTTGATGGTACATAAAATATACCCATGTTTAGGTATTTTGTTAAATCTTTAGATTGTCACTATTACTGTATAGTGACACCCTTCTAAGGAAGAAAAATATGTAAATCATGGGGTATAAAATTTACATAGACCTTTGTAAACTAAAAGAGTTTCTTTCTTGGTGAAAAATGTGTGCTTTATATCTGTTTATGTTTTAATGAAAGAGGACCAAAAGAAACTATCTTGTTTTCCAAGGATTTATATTTGATGTTTCAAAGCTACAACTTTGAATATTAATTTTTTTTATAATTCTCAAATCCTTATTTCTACCTAAGACCTTCTGTTTGGACTTCATATTACCTGTATATACCTTGAAAAGAACCCATTGCATTTAGCCCTCAAGGAAGTTAATGACATGATGTCTGGGACTTGTGTCAAAATAATTGAGGAAAAGAGGGAGTAGCAAGATTAGCTGATAGTTGTTAAAGCTAAGGAAGTACACATATGGCTCTTTATGCTTTTGTATACTTAAGTTTGTTTTCATAATTTTTTAAAAAAATAAATAGAGAATTGGAAGTGTAGGTCAGTGGTACAACTTTTGCCTACCATGTTTAGTGATCTGGGTTTGATCTGCCCTCCCCATTATTAGTTTGCAGAAAGGAGTCTTGGCATGAGGTAAGGAAATTCAGCTTCCCATGCTTTTAAATTTTACATGGTATTATACATGTAATATTGGCTTTTGTGTTTTGGGGTGTTTGTTTGTTTGTTTGTTTTTAGTCTGCTCAAGTCTTCAGAGGTTGAGTAAACTGAGGTTGAGAGTGGCTTGGTTGCTCATTCAAGGCTACATAGTGGTAGAGCAGATCTTGGTACTCAGAATTCAGATTACATTTTCTTCTGCTATAAGGGTTACCTAAATGTCTTAGTAGATAAATAAACATTAATTTTAAAAAACACATCATGTTTAAAAACACATCACATCATCTCAAATGTGAGACTCAGATTGTCAGACTTCCAGATTTAACGTTAGAAAAATGTTATCTAAATTCAACTTGAATTTTTTTTTGATGGGGAGTGGGTGAATGCTGGGAATTGAATCCAGGGCCTCATATAGAGAGGAAATGGCATTTATGCAGTATAGCTAAAGTTGAAAGTGCTTTTAAAGTGCCTCATATATATGGGACAAATACTCTCCCATTGAGGTTCAACCTTAGCCCAATATTGTAACATTTGGGTTTTGATAATTGAAAACAACTTTATGAAAGTCTTATCTTTCAGTTTCTGCGTATCACTAAAATGCCTTGTTTTGTTGAGTTTTTGAACATATAGTAACAGAACTTATATTAAGAGACTAGCCTGATACTAGGTCTCATTTGTTTCTCTATTAATTCTATTACTAATTTTAATTCCTTGTTAATTTTAACTTCTAAGTAATTTAAAAATTCCTTACTGGTTAGTTCATGTTTACATGTTCTTTTTTCTGTTTTCTGTTCTTTTCTTTGTGTGTGTATGTGTGTTTTCTTGCTTTGACAGACTATTTTATTCCTTAGAAATTTGCTGTGCTAAATTATATGAATTCTAATCCAGGAAAAGTTGTATAAACCACACAAGGATATGGGATTATGTTAATGACTTTGTATAAAAAGCTTGACCTGTTTGTAAACAGATATTGAGATTTTTTTTCCCTAACTATACCAACTTGGGAACCTTTTGAGGTCTGAAGCTTATAGGCTGTTGTTTTGTTGTTGTTGTCTTTTTTTATGTCATTAATAGAAAATCTTTGTCTTTTTGAATCAAAAAATTTTTTGAGAGCTAAATCTAAAAATTTCAAAGTGGGTTAGCAAGTTGAATAATAGGGATTACATCATTCTGTAGATTTCCCTTATTGAAAGGCAAAGAGTGGAAGTCTTTTTAAATTGTACTTGTATTTCTTCGGTTTTTAAAACGCTCATTTCAAGACTCCAGGACTCCATTTCTGCTACTGACCTCCTCCATTTTCCTCTACCTAATGTAAGAGAGGGGGTTAAGTGTTCTTATTTATTACTATTTGTGAAGAAAATAACTAGCACCCTTTTTTCCTCTGTATTTTCTCAGCTGAGGCATAAGCTTCATTATGTACTCAGATGAGCACCTGATCACTCCTGTATGCCTTTTATTTGAACTTTTTATTAAAATCTTGTTTTATCCTGAGATTGTGTCCCAGTCAATAAATTGGCTAAACTTTTTATACGAAGAAAGATTAGAAGTTAGTGGAAGACCTAATGCTAAGACAACCCTAAGTGGTAAAATTTAAGCTTTCCTGTAGCCTCAAACCTTTGTACAGCGCCAGACACAAGGTAAGACTCAACCATGTTTGTCAGTGAATGAAATAATGGAGTTCATCAACTTTGAAACAGATATTTTGTACTTCTTCTCAGATGCAAAATTGCCTTTTTCCTTTGTGTTGCTCAGAATTAGTGTTGAATGAACTTGATAGCATGCTTTTCTAGTCTCTTTTTTGTTCATTCATAAGTGCTGGAGATTAAATTTAGGGCTGTGGACCTGTGGGTAAGCACTCCACACTAAGCTATGTCCCAGCCCTCTTAGTCTTTTAATCATGCTTAAAAATCAAGACATTTTAGTTACTTTTCACTACCATATCTCTTGTAAAATGTAAGACCATTTCAAAATTCTAAAATTATTTGAAAGGTCATAGAATTTAATGTATATTTTGTTAAACAATTATCAATTTTAACATAATTTAATCATTACCAACCAGGTCAAGAAATAAAATATTATTTAGTCTGTAGAATTTCCCTAAGTTTCTCTTGGTTATCAAAATTCCTGTCTCCCCAGACATAACCAGTATCTTGTCATTTATAGTAATTGTTTTCTTGTATTCCTTCTCTAACTTAACTAGTTATATATGAATTCTTAATATGGTTTTATTTTTCTTGTTTACAATTTTATATGAATAGAATTTTCACCTAACATTATGTTTATACTCTTTGTAATTGTGTATCTGAAGCTTGTTCATTTTCATTGCTGCATGCTTTATAGTATTCCATTGCATGAATATACCACAGGTATCTGTTTTACTGTTGATAGATATTTGAGTTGTTTCCATTTTGAAGTAGTTATAGTAATGGCAATCTAAACATTCTTTTATGTAATCCTAGTCTACATAAGGTTGCAAATCTATATGGTGTGTTTCCTGGGAGTAAAATTTTTGAATCCAAAGGTATCTATATTTTCGATTTGGCTATCAGAGACCAATGTAATTTTCTAAATTGGTTGTTGCATTCTCGAATAGTAAATGAAGATTATAGTTAACTTTTTTTTTTTTAATCCAAAGCTTGGTATTGTTAGTCCTTTAAAACCCTGTCAAGACTGAAGATGTAGCTACAGTCTTGCCTAACATGTACAAGGCCCTGTATTCAATTCCTTCTCCTGCAGAAAACAAAAATCGAAAATCTTTGTTAGGTTGTTAGGCTTCAAAAAGACTGTAGTTTTATTTGATATTTTCTTTGTTGTTGTTGCTTGTTGATATAGATTCTTGCTCCGTAGTTTGGGCTGCCCTCAATCTTGTGGCAATCTTCTTGTCTCAGCCTCCCAAGTGCTGGAATTATAGGCATGTGCTTATTTTGTACTTTCTTGATTTCTACTGACATTGAGACCCTTATGCTTGTTGTTTATTGGATTTTCTTTTTTGTGGTTGCCTGTTCTTTATTTAGATTTTTTTTCTATTAGATTGTCTGCCTTTTCTCAGATTTATAAGATTTATGTATTTTGCATATTAATCCTTTGTTAATTATATGTGTTGTAACACATTATAACAATTATATGTGTTGGGGCTGGGGATTTAGCTCAGCAGTGTAAGTGCCTGCCTAGCAAGCAAGAAGTTGTGAATTTGATACCCAGTCTCCCCCCCCCCACCAAATATTATATATGTTACAGATACTTTTTCCATTTTATGTGTTGCACTTCTTTTTTCCTTCTGAGACTGGGTCTTGCTGTGTAGCTATGGGTGGCCTCAAACTCACAATCTTCCTGTCTCAGCCTTCAAAGTGTTGGGATTATAGATATATGCCACCATACCCAGCAGCTCTAATTATTTTTTATGCGGTTTTTACATGGCTGACTTTATTAAGATTTTCCTTTCTGATTGGTGCTTTGTACATGTTTTGTAGGATATCCCTTCTTGCTGCTTATTTTCCCATATTTTCTCATAAAATATTCCTTTAAAAGTTTTCCTTAAATATTTAAAGCCTTACTTTTTTCTGTGTGTAATGTTTTGCAATGAATCCTCCTCTTCTTTCTGGAAACTTCATCTGCTCATCTAACTGCAAATACAGTCTTTGTAACTAAATCTAAAAGCTTATATTTTTGATGTTGCCTCCAATTCTTATCTGAGACTCTTAAAGCTGTCTTTTGAATCTCTTCACTTGAACATCGTGAAAGTATTTAACTACCCTGAGCTCATTTTTATCCTTATTATTTTCCACTTAAATTGTGTCATCATATAAGCCAAAATACACAGTGGAATCTTTGATTGTTTTTCCCTTTCCTTCTCCATCCAAATAGACATCATGTCCGTGATTAAACTTCTGAAATGCATCTCAAACGTATTCTTCTCTTCTCTGCTTCCACAATTACTTCTCAGAATTCCATCTACTTTGATGTAATAGTTTTCTATTTTCCTGCCTTCCTTCTGTTATTTTTCTCTGGTGGATCTTTCACACTGCCACAAAGTTTTCTTTCTAAGATACAGCTAACATCTCTTTCTTAATTTTATGGCTTTTCATTGCCTTCATTATAATAAAAAATTTAGATTTTTCACATGACTTTTGCTGTTACACTGCAAGAATCACATGTTTTAGCCACACCAGGCTACTTATTGTTTCTCAAAAAAGCTGTGTATATTCATTGTGCCTTTTAATTGTATGGTTCCCTCTTCTTGAAATAGTCTTCCTTCCACCTCTTCCCACAGAGAAAATCCTATTCCTTCCACCACCATTCCCAGACAGAATTAATCCTTCCCGCCTCTGGGCTTCCCATAGCACTTTTTCATATCCTTATTGCAGTACTTGTTGTATTGCTTTAGTTACTAGTTTATGTATCTCTCATGCTAGATCAAGAGATATTTGAAGACAAAGAGTATGTTATTAAACTTTTTATTAGCATTTAGAAATGATTGATACATAACAGTACTTTAAAAATACTTGAATCAATATGTAAGAACCGTGCTAACTTTAGAAAAAGAAAATGGAAATGTATGCATTAAAATGATATTAGCAGGGAAAAATGTTGATGAGAGATATAGTATATTTATTAAACTATTTTAGAAAGTACTCAAATCTATTACATGTTCTGAAGTTTTGATACTTGCATTTTGCTATACTATAATCACAACTTAATTGGTTATTGGGTCTGCTTTATGTGGATAGGTTCTAGCTGAAAAGATTAGTGCATTATCCCTCCAGCTTAATGCCAACTGAAAGGGAAAAAGTAATCTTAAAGGAACTTATTTGTTGAAGTTGAAGTCTCATTATTTTTAAAGGGCTGACTTATTTCTAATAGATTTAGAATATAGTAATAGATAAAATTTGGATAAATTTATATTTTTCAGAGAACACATTAATGACCATACTATCCTGTTACACATTTTGTAATCCTGATGAATATATTTGTTTTGATAGACCTTGATCACTTACAGTCTGAAAAGTGTTGGTGAATCAGGAACCTCTAAGGTTTAATTAGAATAATGATAAAGTAACAGTTTCTGCCTTTGCTAATTTTGCAGAGTCTCATAAAAAAGTAAAACCTCGGGTGACTGGAGTCCAAATACTTACTTAAAGCTCACACAACATACACAGCACGATTGTGTTGTAGCTAGGCCATTTATAGTTCATTTGGAGGAAGCACGGTTAGTATTTAATAACAGTATAATTTCCTTTTTTGAACAAAACTGGTACATTATATATATAAGCCTATTCTAAATACATAAAACGTTAATACACCAAATTGATTTGTTTGTTTGTTCGTTTGGTACCAGGAATCAAACTCAGGACTTGATGCTTGCCAGGCAGGTGCAGTACTGCTGAGCTGTATCCCAGGCCCTTGAGTTTTTTTTTTTTTTTTTGAGACAGGATCTTGTTTATGTAGTTCAGACTGGCCTAAAACTCACTATGTTTCACTTAGTGAACTTGTGGCCGTACTCTTGTCTCAGCCTCCTGAGTGCTGGGGTTAGAGGTAGGCACCAAATGCCTGTCTTGATTTTCTTTATTAAAATATATTTCATATTGAATTCTGATTGGAATAAATTTTTAAAGAAGCTTCAAGAATGTTTGCTTCCTGTGTTTCAAAGTAAGTTACCTTCTGGTTGTAACTTTTGAAATATGTTAGTCCCTAATCATAAAAGCCCAAAAAACCCTAATCATAAATGTATTTAATTTTGCTCTCTTGTAAATATACTACCAAAATAAAAAGAAGGAAAAAGAAAATACACTATAATGAAAATTATGCAATAGAAAAAGACAAACTATAAGAAAAAAGAGAATGTGAGAGGAGATGTTTATAGAATTTTGGAAGCTGGAATATTGGTCGGTGGGTGGTACTTAGTAAGGGAAGCTGAACAGAAGCTTGAACAGCTTTCCTTTGCCACACTACATCTCATTAGCCAGAGATTCTGGTGGTTCTCAGATAAGTGGTCAGCATGAATTCATTATGGGGCTAGAATTCTGTCTTAGGCTAGACTTACTGCACTAAGATAGTAAGTAAGATAGATTTACATGTGTCTAGATTTTTGACTGAGCCATATCTGAATGACACTGATGAGTGAGCATATATTATAAATTGTGTTTGATTATAGGAATAGGATGTTTGAGGAAGAACATCAGTGACTCTGTTAACTAAGGAAGAATAATGATGGGAATATAAAATCTGGAGCTATCTTTTTGTTGTTTTTTATGAGGATAAGGGTCAAGCGCAAAACTATGGACATGCTAGGCAAGTATTGTGCCACGGAGCTATTTCCTTGGCCTGGAGCAATTCCATCCAGTGTGCTAGGTACCAGCCAGGTGTGATTTTTCATTTTTTTTTAAAGAATTTTTTTTCTTTTTTCAATGCTAAAGGTTGAACCTAAACCTTCAAGCATATAAAATATGTACTCTACCATTGAACTGTACCCCAGCCCTGATACGTGGCTTTTGAATATTTGAAATGTGGTTGATCTGAACTGAGATGCAATTAACTATTTTTTAACATGCAATGGAAGTATAAAACTCATCCTAGATTTCAGAAACTTAGTATAAAAATGTGAATTTTAAAAAAATGTGACTATCATTAATCATATTTATATTAATTGGTTGTTGAAATAATACAGAAATACTAGGTTAAACCAAATGTTTTAAAAAATAATTTTAATGAGTTTCTTACTTTTCTAGTATAGAGTTTTAAAATTACACATGTAGCTCCTATAATTTCTCTAATTCAGTTCTAAATAGAAGTGATCCATCCCTAGAGGTAACTGTGACTGGTTCCATGTCTGTTTTCTTACAGGGGCTATTTAGAAAGAAGGAATTTTAAATGGAGATATAGTCCATTCCCTGCAGTTCCTCTCAATAATACCTAACACACCTTTGGCAAACTGAAAAATGGTAATTTTTGTGATTTTCAAGTCTGTTTTTCTTTTTTTTAAAATCGGTACCAGGGATCGAACTCGCAACTGCGCGCTTGCAGGGCAGGCGCTTATGTCGCTGAGTTAAATCCCCAGCCCCTAGATTTTCAAGTCTGTTAATAGAATAAAAGGAAATTGCCTGAGGTTGTAAACCTTCTGTGAAAATTTTCAGGAATTTTATCCATTCATTATGACCATTAGCATAATGGATCCCTGAATCCATATAACTTGCTCTGTCACCTGATTATGAATACAAAGGAGAAAACTATATCGCTGAGCCCCATGAAAATATCATGGACTCATAGTCTGCAGCATAGTTTGAGTTGAACTTTCTAGCAGTCTTTCTGTGTTTTACTGATCACCTTTTGGAGAAAGTATTGACGGTAACTATTTAAAAGTTTTACTCTTCTCAGACCTTCTCTCCTCATTCTCAACAGATGACTTTAGTTTCTCCTTCAATGATAAAATATTGTGGAAGGCATCAGAGAACAATGTCCTTGACTTTCAACTACCATACCTACAATATTAGCTCTATTAGCATGGTGATTATCTTCTGTCTTCAGCTAATCTGTTTTTCTCTGTCTGTGCTCTGAATCTGATCTCTTGGATTCTCAGAGGCCTTTTTAATTCATATATGTATTTTTTTTTTTGGTGTTTTGGTTTCTTTCTTGTTCTGTATTCACCCAGCAATAATGAAATACACACTTCCCTTTGTTATCTTTTAAAAAAAATTAGTTTTGGCCTCTTAACTACTATATCCTCATTTTTTAGAAATAGAATAATGATTTTTATTGGTACATTTTAGATATACATAATGATAGCATTCATCATAGGGAATTTGTATCTGTATAAGATATATCTTGTTTCTTCTTTTTTCTCGTTCCCCTATCTTCTCTTAAACTCCTCTTTTCCTCCTTATTTACAAAAGCTTTGTTTCCATTTTTTTCTTCTATTCCCCACTTTCTCTCTTTTATGTTTACATCATTTAGTATCTGAGTTTTCTTTTTTCCTTTAGTACTAAGTATCCAGGGCCTTTCTATCACTGAACTACATATTTCATCTTTTTTTTTTTGAATATGTTACATTTTTATTTTGAAAAGAATAAAACCAAATGAGACAAAACAAACTAGAGTCAGTTAAAACAAAAAGATGAGCATGGTACACGACTTAAAAACAAGATTCAAGGACACCAATAGTGGTACCAGAATGCCTCCTGTTATCTTCAAAAGAATTGCCCATATCATCAGGCATAATAAAATTAAACAAAACAGTACAGAACAAAACCAATAAAAACAAAGCAATGGAGACATTATAAGACTTAAAAGATAATAAACTACAGTGGGTATCAAAGTACATCTTATTGTCTTCAAAGTAGTTGCTTATAGCATCTGATATTATACTATCAAACAAAACAGAAAGGGATGAAAGCAGTCAAAACAAAACAATGAAAGCAATATATGGCTTCAAATCAAGCTAATAGGAAATCAAAAATTGCTACCATAAAATATCTTGCTATCTTTGGAATAGCTGTCCATGCCATCAAACCTTATACAAGTAGACAAACTAAAACAGAATAAAATCAAACTAAACAGAACAGTGAAAACAATATGAGTTTCAAATCATGATAATAGACTAACTGTGGCCACTGCCTTCCCTTTTTCTTTTTTTTTTATTTAAAATGAAAAAGAGAAAAAACAAAACAAAACAAAACAGTGTAAGGGTGCAAGTAATACAGAACTGCAAAAAAAAAAACAGTAAGAAATCAGTTAATAGATTACACATTATCATTTTAGAGATAGTTGCTCAAGTCACAGGATTAAAGCATACAAAGTGGACAGTCAAACAGTGAGACTGCAAACAGTTGTATTCAATGATCCAACCAAAAACATTAATATGGTCAGCTATTTAACACCCCTAAACACACTTGCAGTTGTATCTTTTAGAGCACTTTTTTTCCCTCTCTTTTTTACAACAAAATTTACACATTTTGGGTTTTATTACTCTCATAGTTCCGTATTTCGTCTTTTTAAACATTTAAAAATTTCGAGACATAAGTCTGGCCTTGAATTTATGATCCTCCTGCTTCAGCCTCCTGAGTTATTGGAATACTGATGTTTTCTATTGTAATCAGCTCAGTAGTTGAGCTTCTTTAAATATTCATTTTTTCATTCATTTACTCACTTGTTTCACTAGGGTTTAAACTCAAGGCTTCAACTACACTAAGAAACACTCTTCCACTGAGCTATATGCCAGTTCAATAGTTAAATCTCTTGAACAAACTTACTGTTTGTATGTCATCACCTTTATTTCTTAATTCACTGTAGTAATGTTTCCATCCTTGATATCACTTTTGCTAAGTCATTAATAACGTAATTCCAAGGGGACAGTTTTCAGTCTTAATCGTGTTTAAGCTCTCCATAGTAATTTTGATACTAGGAGTCATTTTGTTTTCTATGAAACACTTTTTTCTCTTTCACTAAAGAATGATACTCTACTCTTTTGATATTTATTCTTAGTCTCCTTTTGACTGCTTCCTTTCTGCTTACCCATTAAATATTGGTGTTTCTCAGGACTCCTGTCAAGCATTGTCTTCAACTTTATATACTGTCCGTGGGTAAATTCATTCACTATCATATTTTCAGTTGCTCTGTCTAACTTCAAACCTGGATCTTTTTATTTTTTATTTAATTTTTACTTACTTATTGTATTGAGGATTGAATTTACAACCTTGTACTTGCTAGGCAGGGACTTGTGCCACTTGGCTAAACCCCAGGCCCAAACCTGGAACTTTAGACACAATTTCTTTCTTTCTAATCCAGATACCACACTTATATAAATGAATAACAAATCTATCAACCCTAAATCCAAGAAGGAAACCAGTTATCTACATTCTTTCCACCTTGGTCCTTCTTCACTTCTCATTGACAGTTAATCATTGTTCATTACTGAAAGCTCTTGGAAAGACAATATGGCTGAATAGAGGAGGAGTCTTATTCAGAGCTACTCAGAGAAATTCAACTAAGATGCAGGTAATTGGAAGAAAGGGGAGGGATATACAATGCAAAACTAAAAGCTCTTAGTTATGTTTATCTGTTCATATTTCAAGTACAAATACAAAATGTTACTTTCATAATTCTATTCATCTATTCCTGTAACTAATGATTGCCTCTTTCCCACTTGAAAAAAATTTTATTTTAAAAAGAATAAAACAAAACGGAACAAAGCAAATCTGAGAAGAACAATGTAAGCAACCCAGGATTTCAAAACAAGACAACAGAATATCAACAGTGGCTACCATAATGTCACTTGTTTTCTTTGAAATAGTTGTCCATACCTTCACACACAATAATATCAAACATAACAAATTGTATAAAACCAATCAATAGAATTAAAGCATTATAGGATTTTAAAACCAGGTAACATGAAATGAACAATGACTATTATAATATCTCATTTTCCTCAAAAAAGTTGGTCATACCATCACACATAAGATCAAATAAAACAACAGGATAGAACCAATCAAAACAAGAACAAAAGCATGTTAGGACTTCAAAACAAGATGATAGGAAATCAACAATGGCTACCATAATGTCTTGGTTTCTTCAAAATAGCTGTTCATACTATCACACATAATAAAATCAAACAAAACAAAACAAACAGAATAAACCAATTAAACGAATGAAAGCATTATAAGTCTTTTAAGAAGATAATGGGAAAGCAACACATGATTACCATAATACATCCCATTGTGTTCAAAATTACTGTCCATACCATCAGACAAAGTAAAATCTAACAAAATATGACAGAACAAAGCCAAACCTAACAAAATTGTGAGCACAATATAAGCGTTCAGGATAAGACAGTAAGAAATTAATAGTAGTTACTATCTTTCCCTCCCAGGTGTTTCCTCCCTATCACTTCTACAGTATTTATTGAGCTTTTTGGATCCTGTTAACTCCTTCTGCTTTTTATACTAGGGTTTACCCATATTGAGTTCAAACTGTTTTGCCCATGAACATGACCTCCAGATGCATCCATTTACCTACAGTAGCCTCAAGATTATTCTACTTGGTAGCTGGTAGCTTTCCACTGTATGAAAAATATCTTTCTTATCCATTCAGCAGTTGATGGGCAAGTTACCCTTGCTTTTTTTCTGGTCTCCTGTTGTATGGAACAATTGTTTTCTCTCCTCGGATTTTCATTCTGTGAATTCCCTTTCCAGTTAAATATGTTTCTTGTATACAGTATATTGATAGATCTTATTTCTTGATCCACTCTCCTTGTTTCCTTTTATTGGTGAATTGAGGTCATCTACATTAATGATTACAATCAACATACTTGGTTTGTCTCTGCCATGCTATCCTCCTGCTATTGGCCCTCCACTTTTCCCCTTCATTCAATTGCCTGTTTTGTTTGGTGATCCTCCTCTGCTACTATTTCTGGAACCACGGTCATCTTTCTCTCTCTCTAGAACATCCTTTAGCACTCTGTGTAGAGTTGGTTTGGTGGTCATGAATTCCTTCAGTTGTTCTTTATCATGGAAGTATCTTATTTTTCCATCAATTTTGAAAGTTTTGTAGGATACATCAGTCTGAATGGGAAGTTTATTTTCAGGATTTGAAACACTTCACTCCAAATTCTTCTTCACTGATGGTTTGTGTTGACAAGTCTGCCGTGATTCTGATTGATTTTCTTTTATAGATAATCTGTTTCTTCTCTCTAATAGCTTTTAATATTCTATTCTTGTGTTGAATTTCTGGAATCTTGATTATTGCATATCTGGGTGTAGATTTATTTTGATTATAGCTGGTTGGAGTTCTGTGTGCCTTGCTTATGTGTATGCTGGATCCTTTTCCCATATTTGGGAAGTTTTCTGTTATTACTTCTGTAAATAGTCTTTTTATGTCATTTGTGTTGATCCCTGCCTTTTCACTGATACTTGTCATTCTTAAACTATGTTTCTTTGTGTCATCTTGCAGCTGTAGAATTGTTATTTCCTGATTCTTTGTTATTTTCAAGAGATCTTTCTTTTCATGATCTCTAGCTGGAATCCTGTCTTCAAGATGTGAAAGTCTATCTTCAGTCTCTTTCAAGCAGTTTTGCCAGTTTTTGATTACTTTTTAATTTCCTGGATCTCTCTCTGAATCATGCATTGTAATTTTTTTCTATATTGTTCATTCAAGGTTTCCATCATTTTCCTATGTTCTTCTTTTTTTTTTATCTATGTCTTCTTTAGATGCACTGTGTAATTCTTTCATTATGTTTGTGATTTCTTCTTTTGCCTGAAACATTTCTGATTGCTTTACAATCTCATGTAGTTGTTTCTTTATTTCAGTTGCTATATCCTCTCAGAGATTTCAGGTGTGTGACTTCCATTTTTTTCAATGACTGTATTGTCCAGACTTGTTCTGTGTGGGCTGGAGGTCTGAGATTGCCTTTTGCTCCTTGGTCTTGACATTTTCCTGAGTTCCTCCCAACAAGCTGGTTGTGGGGCCTCAGGCACTTCCCACTTTGGCAGCCCCTTGGTGCTATAGGGGAATGGGAATAGGCACCTGGGTTCCTCTGACCCCATACTTACAAGGAGGTAGCAGAGCGTGGGGTGGGCTTCTCCAGACCTGTGCAGCTAAATGGGCTTCCCTGATTGCCAAGGGTGCATGGAGGTGGGGCTGCTTCTCTCAGCCTGCGTGTTTATACCAGGACTCCCACAATGGTGGCTGGCACACAGGTGTATCTGTCTGATTCTCTCAGTGGGTGATAGCTGCCCGAAGGAACCAAGGGCCTTAAATGGTGACCTACAGGTGCTTATCTGGCTGCATGTGCCTGCTTTTGTTGGCTGCTTGCAGAAAGAAGCCTATTGGTGGCGGTGGCCAGCAGGCAGAGGTGGATCTTCTGTTTTTTTCTGCCTGTGCTGGCTGCCCACAGGAAAGAGCCTTTTGGTGGTGGTGGCTGCAGGCAGAGGCAGACCTGCTGACTCTCTCTGTCCATGCTGGCTGCCCCTTTTTGCCCAGTTTTGCTTCTATAATTCGTTTGGTACCGGAAATCGAACTCAGAACCTTGCATTTCCCAGGCAAGTGCTTAGGCCACTGAGCTATATCCCCAGTAGTTCTGTAAATTCTGAGGTGGTCCCCACTGAACCACATCTCTTAGGATTGATACCCCTGTGTAGTCTCCTCCCATATTGGATATGAGCTGATCCTGTCATTCACTTAAAGAATTGAAATGTGTTCATATTATTTGCCTCTATTTGGTGATGTGAGCAACTATTTTGAGGATAAAAATATGTAATATAACAAGCACTGTTAGATTTCTATCATTTTGTTTTTTAAAATATTTTTAATTTTTGATTTTAAAAAAAGATTAAAATAAAAGAGAAAATAACAAAACAGGTCAGAACAGAACAATTTAAGCAACATAGTCTTTCACTCCAAGACAACCTGATATAACAGTAGCTACCATACTGTCTCTTTCCTTGAAATATTTGAGTATACCTTCATATACTATAGTATCAAACATAACAAGACAGTGTAAAACCATTCAAGAGAATGAAAGTATTACAGGGTATTCAGAACCAACTAACAGAAAATGAACAATGGTTACTATATTATCTCCTTGTCCATAAAATTTTGTTTATACTATCACATATAATAAAATCTAATAAGATACAACATGATAAAACCAATGGAGACAGAAGAACAAAAGCTTGGTGGGACTTCAAAAGAAGATGATATTATATCAGCACTAGCTATTATAATGCCTTATTTTCTTCAAAATAGCTGTTCATACCATCAAAGACAATAAAATCAAACAACCCAGAATAAAACCATTCCCACTAATGAATGAAAACATTATAAATCCTCAAAGCAATATAATGGGGAATAATGATTACCACATACTTTTATGTATTCTTATCATTTCTTACACTAGGGAAACAATTCGGTATTTATACATGTGAGTTTATTTCACATATGAATATGGTCTCAAGCTGCATCCATTTATTTTTAAATATCTCAATGTGATCATTCTTTATAGCTGAGTAGTACTCCATTGTATAAAAATACCACATCTTTTTTATCCATTCCTCAGCTGATGGACACTTAGGTTGTTTCCAAGATCTGGCTGTTACAAATTGTGCTGCTATAAACATGGGTGCACATATATCACTGTGGTATGATGTTTTCAGTTCTTCGGGGAATGTGCCCAGAAGTGGAATAGCTGGAAAAAATGGGACTTCCAATCCCAGCTTTTTGAGAAGTCTCCAGACTGACCTCCACAATGGTTGCACCAGTCTACACTCCCACCAACAGTGCAAGAGTTCCTTTTTCCCAACAGCCTCTCCATCATTTGTTGTTGGTAGTTTTCTCGATCCTGGCCATTCTTTCAGGAGTGAGATGGAATCTCAGTGTGGTTTTAATTTGCATTTCTCTAATGACTAATGATGATGAACATTTTTTCATGTATTTATTTGCCATTTGTATTCTTCATCTGAGAATTGTGTATTCATCTCAGATGCCCATTTTTGGATTGTATCTTTGAATTTTGGGGGTCTGATTTTTAAATTCTTTATATGTTTTAGACAGAAGTTTTTTGTCTGAGGGACAGTTCACTAAGATTTATTTCCAAGTTTGTGGGTTTTCTTTTCACTATGCTGGAGATTTCTTTTGACGTGCAGAAACTTTGTAATAAGACGTGATCCTAGTTTTTGTTTCTGGGAAGTATTTCCCACGCGGTTTGATTCCTGTTCATGAATTCTCTACCTACCCCTATGTCTTCAAGGTTTTCACCCAATTTGTTTTCCAATAGATTTAGTGTTTCTGTTTAAATATTTAGATCTTTGATCCATTTAGATTTTTTTTTGTCTTTTTCGTTTTTATCAATACCAGGGATCGAACTCACGACTGCCTGCTATTGTGTTTTTTGTAGGTTTTGTTTTTTTGTTTGCTTTTTTACTTTTCTTTTTTTAAGAAAATTTTTATTTTAAAGAGAATAAAACCACGGAAGATAAAACAGAATAAAGCCAATCAAAATAAACCAGTGTAAGTGATATAGGACTTCAGACCCTTATGAAATCAACAACAGCTACCATAATGCCTTTTGTTGTCTTCAAAATAGCTGCACATACCTTCAGACATAGTAAAAATTGAACAGAACAAAATAGAATAGAAACAATAAAAACAAAACAATGAATGCAGTAAAGGACTTCAAAATAAGCCAGTCCAATTCAAAATGGCTACCATAATATGTGCTGCTTTCTTTTAAATAGCTACTCATACCATCAGTTTTAACATAATCAAACAAAACAAATGATAATAAAACCCAACTCAACAAAACTGAAAATGATACGGTTTCCAGGCAGGGATCACTTCCTGGTGAGTGCTGGTTCTCTCTCCCCCACAGTTCTTAAGTTGCACTGAATCATGGGATAGAGGCTTGGGTTTGCCTGTGCCCACTCTGTCGGTGACTCATCAATGGTACTAGTTTCCAGGTGGGGATCACCTCCTGATGAGGCCTGGATCTATTTTTTAACTTTTTTTTTTTTTTTTTTTTTTTTTGTGATACGACCTCATAGTTGCCAGGCAGGCACTTGTGCCGCTGAGCTAAATCCCCAGCCCTTCTCTATTTTTTCTCTTTAAAAAAAAAAAAAAAAAAAAAAAAGAATTGAAATATGGCAGAATTGATATTGTGCTAGATCCAAGCCTTAGAAATGCTCCATTACTTCAACTTTTGTTCCTGAAGTTCCTCATAAATACAGCTGCTCTTATGGAGAACCATTTAGAAAGAAAGCACCTTTAACTAAATGGAGAGAGAAAGGCGCCAGCACCCTAGCATCTAAAGTGAATCCAGCTGTCTAGATGTTCCTAGCAAGCTACTGTACCCCTTGAAAGAGCCATCTTAAGTGTTCTACACCCAAATCCTCCCTTGCCCACCATGATTTCAGCCCCAGGGAGAATCACATGCGGCTATTAAGACATGTAACTGAGCCCAGTGAGTCCACATACTAATAAGAGATAATAAAATAGTGCTTTCTTTTAACTACTAAACTTTGTGATTTTTTTTCCTTTACAATAATAAAACCCAAACAAATCCCCTCTCTTTTTTCCTTATTGCTCCAGTCTCATCTCTGGCAATACACCCTCGGAAAATTAAATTCTACCTTTACTAACCTGCTTGAAGTTTCCTGAATTTAACTGTTTTTCTTCTGTGCTTTTTGCTTTTATTATTAGAAACATTTAAAAAAAAGTTTTATATATTCATGCCCCCACCATCAAATTCTTACTGAACCTTTAGGTCTTTGTGTAAACATTACTAAAATCCTGGATGACTAAGAATTCACATTAAATACAATTGCACTGGTTAAGTACCTCAATAGTAACAAATATGTTATTGGCAAAATAATGGTTAATGTAGAGTTGAGCATTGTGATCTTTTTCATAAGGTACTTATTCTCTTTAAGCTTCAGTTTCTTTATTTGTAAAATGAAAATAATATCAATTACCTCATAAGTTTGTTAGGAACATTACAAATACTAAAAATTTGCTATTATTCATATTGTTACTATGTTGTACATATGTGTCTTTATCAATTTAAAGGGCCTGTCGTGTAACTGCAAATTTTTTTTTATTTAAGGAGAAAAAGAAAAAAAAACAGAAAAAGGGTACAAGTAATACAAAATTTAAAAAATAAACAGTAAGAAATCACTAGATTAATAGATTACATATTCTCATCTTAGAAATAGTTGTTCAAGTTACAAAATTGAAGCATATAAAGTGGACTTTCAAACAGTGAGAGTGCAAACAGTTTTGTTCAATGATCCAAAAAAACTCAGTAATATGGTTTTCTATCTTATATACTTAAACATATATGCAGTTTTAACCTTTAGAGCACTTTCTTTTCTTTTGTACAATGATAATTACACATTTTGTATTTTATTACTCCCACAGTTCTTACTTTTTTTGAAGAGAGTAAAACCAAATGCGACATATCAGGACAGAGTCAGTCAAATCAAAAGGATGGAAATAATAGATAATGTAAAAACAAAATACAAGGTGATGAACAATGGTTACCATACTGCCTCTTGCTATTTTAATAAGAATTGCCAGTAAACGCTAATTAATATAAAATGTTAGTGACTGACTGGATAAATGCATTTAGATTATTTGGATATTATATTGATCTAAATAAAAATCTAATTTTATGCCTAATTTTTTATTTTTTAATATCGCATAGCTTATAAATTTCTTTTTAACAACTTTAAAATTTAGAATTCAATGGCTTTGATTATATCCACAGTATAATCATCCAGAAATTTCCAAAATTTTTTATTACTTCAGACAGCACCTCTGTCTTATTAAACATAATTCTCATTACCCATCCTTCAGAGTCTCAGAACTTCTAATCTACAGTCTGATTCTATGAATTTGCCTATTTTAGATTCTCATGTAAGTGAAATTGTACAATATTTGTTTTTTGGTGTATAGCTTATTTATTTGGCATAATGTCATTAGAGTTCATTCATAGTACAGCATTCATAAAAATTTCCTTCCTTTTTAAGTCAAATTAGACCATGACATATATTTACACCATTTTTCTATCCATTCATCATTTGTTGGAGTCTAGATTGTTTTCACCTTTAAGCTATTGTGACTACTTCTGTTTGTTAATCTGGACATTCAAAACACTTATTCAAATTGCTACTTTCAATTATTTTAGGTACACCCAAAGTAATATGCATCATATTATGGATCATACTGTAATTTAAAAAATTTTTTCAGAAGAACCATCATGTTGTTTTCCATATCAACTGTATGATTTTACATTTCTACCAGCAATACACAGGTGTTTCAACTTCTCTACACCCTTGTTGAGATTTGCTATTTTCTGTTTGTTTTATAAGTCATTTTAACGAGTGGGAAGAGGCATCTCATTGAGTTTCCAATTTGTGTTTCTCTAATTGTTACTGATATTTTGAACATCTTTTCATGTTCCTGTTGGGCTTGGCCATTTGTGTATCTTTTTTAGAGAAATGTGTTTGTGCTTTGCGCTCGTTTTTTAATCAGGTTGTTGTCTTTGTTTTGAATTATAGAAATTCTTTGTATATTATGAATATTAAGTCCTTTTCAGATACATGATATATAAATATTTTTTCCATTCCAAGGATTGCTTTTCATTCTACTGATAGTATTCTTTGATTTGCATATTTTTATTTAAACGCCTAGTTAATTGTTTTGCATATAAATAACCATTTTTTCCCCACTATTTGTAAGAAGATTGTCCTTTCCTGATTAGAAGGTTTTATGAAAAATCATTTGATCTGTGCTTGAAGGTTTATTACTATCTATTGCACTTGTCTGTATGTCTGTCTATGCTAGAGTCACCATTATTTTAATTACTTGTAGCTTTTCTTAAACTATTCTTTAATTGACTAGTGAATATTTGTATATATGTATGATGTTCAACATGATTTGATGTATGCACGCACTATGGAATTATACCCATCACTTCATATATTTTTTGTATATTTCTTTTGAAAGCATTTTTTGTGTCAATTTTAGCATTTATGAGATTCTTTGGTTTTTTAAATAGTACAAATTTGTTTTGATTGTTGTTTCTGGGAATTAGTAGCTAAAATGTAGCATGCAGTATGTTTGTTCCTGTATGTATGTTTGTTTGTTGGTTTTGAGACAAGGTCTCATTTTGTGCTCTAGGCTGATCTTGAACTCACTATGTAGCTTAGGGCTGCTCTGTGATCCTCCTGCCTCTTCCTCCAGAGTACTAGGATTACAGGTGTGGGCAAGCCTGTTGTGTTACAGTTGACTTTTCTACTTTAACTTCTTAAAACTGTCAGCTTCTTAAATCTTTTTATTTCTTTGAAATTTTAATTTGCACATAATTTTATATATTAATGAAAGTATGGGATAACTGAGTATATGTGTACAATATGTAATGATCAAATTGGACTGATTAAATTTCTAGCTCCTTAAACATTTAACATTTTTTTGTGTTAGGAGCTTTCAGATTTCTCTCATCTAGTTCTTGTAGTTTTTGTTATGGAAAATTTTTAAAATATACTTACAGCTTTGTAATACAATTTGAAATTGGAATTGTGGGTCATCTGACTTTGTTGTTCTGTAATGAGAATTGAACCCATGCTAGGGAAGTGTTCTACTACTGAGCTAAAATCACCAGACCTTTACATATGTATATTTTTAAATTTGAGATAGCAGCTTGCTAAATTGCTTGGGTTGACCTCAAACTTATTATCCTTTTCTCTTTAATGTTCCCAACACCTGGGCTTATTGTTCTTATTTAACATTGGTTTTGCTCTTCTGGGTCCCATAGAATTTAATAAGAATTTTAGGATGAGTCATTCTATTTCTGCAAAAACTATCATTGAAATTTTGCATTGAGTCTTTATATTGCTTTGGGTTGTGTTATCCTTGACAGTATAAAGTCTCATAATCCATGAACATAGAATGTCATTTCATTTATTATCTTTTCAATTTTTTTCAGCTGTGTTTTATAAGTTTCAGCATAAGTCTCATACTTGGTAATACTTATTTCCAAGTATTTTATTTTTCTAAAAATTATATATTTAAAGTACAAATAATATTTACCATTTTATATACTTTAAGTGTACAGTTCAGTATTTTTAAGTATATTCAGAGTTCTCAGTCAACAGTACATTTTTCATCTGGCAAAATGGAAACTGTATACCAATTGTAACACAGCCCTCCAAAACCTCCTTGCCCCAGCCCACTATAGCTACTCTTTTACTGTCTCTAAGAATTTGACTATTTCTGTGCACTCCAAATAAGTGGGAATCATACAATATTTAACATTTTGTGGCTAGCTTATTTCACTTAGTGTAGTGTCCTCAAGGTTCATCATTATTGTAGCATTTTACTTTTTTCCCCCCTAATTTCTCTGGCTACAAGTTCTAATACAGTGTTGAATAGAAGTAGCAAAAGTCAGCGTGCTTGTCTTCCTGATCTTTCAGGAAGTGCAGTCTGTTTTTGTTTTGTTTTTTGTAAGGTAAAATCCTCTATATATGGAGTGTAGTCATCTATACTTGGGATACACTTCCTGTTAGCTTGATTTGATCTTGGAAACTTAGAGGTTTATTTATTAAGCATAAGAGGGAAACATATGGGATGGGAAGAGGGGAATGAATGTGATAGGGTGATATGGGAGGACATCACCAGGCCTGATGTTGAAACAAAAGTAGGGCCAGGGACAGCCAAGAATCACCCCACCACTAGGAGGCAGTCCCTCGCTGTCTTATAGTGAGACCTGAAAGTGTAAGCAATTTTACAAATTTTGCTTTTGTTTTTGATTGTTTTTTTGAGACAGGATCTCATCACTATATAGTTCAGGCTAGCACTGAAGTCACTGTGTATCCCAGGCTTACTACGTATGATCAAACTCACAATGATTGTCCTGTCTCAGCCTCCTGAGTACACACGTGCATGTCATTTTGCCCGGCTGTATAAATTATTAGCCACTATAATGAATATAAACGGAATATGACAGGTATTTTGTTGTTTAGGAATAACATGAAGTGAAAATGGGAAGTATAGTTCATAAAAGTTTCCTTTGTGCTTGACTTCACTTATGTGGGCCTATACCATATACACATTAAGAGTGGAGAAAAATGCTATTATGATCCTCCCTGAAAAGTGACTGTAAACCAGAACATGGTATTCATAAGAGTTCTGCACATTCATAGATGAAAACCATCATCAGCACTTAAAATTGGAAATGCTTAGTCATGTTGGCACATTAATTTTGTTTTAAAACAATCTAGGAGCTTCATAAATTTGAGAACCTTAATGTAAATAATTTCATTTTATGCAGAGGACATGGATAATAAAGAATACTTTTTTCTTTTTTCTAATTAGTACATGTTTGCAATACATAATGACAAGATTCCTTTTGGTGATTTGGTACGTGTACATAATACATCTTAATTTTTTCATCCCATTTCCCTTTCTTCTTCCATCTCTTAATCTCCTTCCCTTTTGTAAAAGATCTCCCTGTTTCATATTATCTATTGAGAATGACTTTTGAACAGTATGGTCATCTCTGCAGCCGTTATTGCTGCAATGCATGCAACAAAATCTGTGCACTAAAGTGGACTGCCCTTTAGGCAATTTCTTTGTTTGATTGAGTCAGAGTAATTTTTATGATGATGCAACTTTCTCTGATGACTGATGATGGGTTTATAGCTCATTTGTGCTTACTTTTATTTTCTGAAAGTTTATAGTAGCATCTATGAGTCAGTTGACTCATCTGTATATGACTGAATCCATTTTCTGTAATGAGTGTCTTTCTGTTGGACCCTTTGTAGAAAGATGTATATATTGCTTGTATATACAGGGTTGTGATTTTTTATATCAACCTAAAAATTTAGGAAATTCTGTGAGAATGTATTAGTGGGCTATCACAACTTTGTAGTCCATAACTTTCTTTATCTTAAAATGGGCTGAGGATATATATAGCTCAGTGGCATAAGCACCTGCATGGCAAGCACAAAGTCCTGAGTTTGATTCCTGGTGTCCCCCCATTTTAAGAATTAATTTTTTTTTTAGCTTCTGCTACCTGCCTAGCAAGAAAAAAATCTTTCTATATTTTTATCACTTGATTGTAAAGTAATACGGGTTTTCTTTGGTTATTTTACCCTCTCTTCTTCTGATCTTCTAACCTGTGAGTATTGCCCAAGGCCCTGTTTTCCTCCTATTGGCTCCATATTCATTTTCTCTATGAGCTCATTTATTCTGATGATGAGAGATTCAGCCATTATTTATGTTGACTTTTAAAGCAATTTATTCAGACCGATCATTTCATCAAATCTACAGCTTAACTAACCTCAGTATGTCAAACATCTCCACTACCTGAGGTCAGTATTTGACTTTTTATACATCTGTGTTTCTGTCAGACTTATCTTAAGTAATTTATCTCTATTACTGTCTCTCATAGTGAGTCTACAGGGACTTCATTTTGTCCATTGCTTCAACTTCAGGCTCTTGTGACTTTTAAGTCTGCGTCTTCCTCACTGTTCTCTCTTGGTATGTAATAGCACCCTTCCTCCCTGCCCCTTAGCAGTTAGACCAATTGCTCTTGCCATGGTGAATAGACCTTGTTGATGTTATCCAGTTAATTATGGAATGCACAGCTGAAGGTCTACCTTATTCCGTCTACCTCGGGTTCCTAAGATTATTGTCTAATTATGAAATTTTCTTTTCTCCACGGAGGGTTAGAAGGAAACTGTTTGATATTTAGTTCTTCTCACCCCACTAGGGCTGGACCCCTCACACATGCTAGGGAAATATTACTCTACCACTGAGCGATATCTTCTGCCATTTTTGTTTTATTTTGAAATGGGGTCTCACTAAATCCTTCATGCTGGCCCCAGACTCCTGAGTAGCTAGGATTATAGGTGCCCACCACCATGCTGAGCTGGCATTTAGTTCTTTGTTTTTCCTATTGTCTTGTTATTTTCACTACTTTGTAAATTCTGTGAAGGCAGAGACATACCTTTTTATTTTCCGTGTAATCAAGTGCTAGGCACAGAGTAAAGGCCTGCTGATAAATTATTTTATCTGTACTATATTTTTCAATCTTGATTTTGGTATTTTGCCATTTAATCATTTTTTATCAACTGTAAGTTGCATTAATTCAAATCTTCATTTTTAGGGAAACAAAGTTTATAGAACAATTGTTCTCCCTTTTTAAAAATAAATACCTTGTAACATCTATTTTGTTATCCTGAAAAATAGACAGTATAATCTATGTATGCAGCCAGTGTGAAAAGAGAAAACCTGAAATCATATTAAGCAATAAAAGAAATGGATTTAATAAGGTCTTAGATATTTTAACATGTAAATGGTTAGGCATGACTACATTGGATATCATTATAAAGGAATCAAATGCTTGTACTTTATACCAAGTCACTGTGAGGCAATTATGCATGCAAACCTAGGTGTGTTTTCACAGTGAAAAGTATAATAAGAAGTGTTTCTTTTACAAGTGTAATTTTCTGAAATGGGAAACAACTTTGGAAAAATTTCTAAAACTTTACATTCTTGAAAAAGTCAGTACATATCAGTATTATGCAAGTCTTTATTGTGTTTATAATTAACATGGAGTTAGAGTGTAGGCTCACATAATTATAAGCAAGAATCTTCCTTATACCACTATGTATAAGCTGAAAGTAATGGGAACTGTTCTTTGTTCTGTGCAACTGTTTTACTTCCTGTCCTCTTGTTTCCTGACCACAGGTGGAACCTACCTCCACAAGTAATTATAATAACCATAAACCCCCCACCAAATTTCCAAAACAAAAACATTTTATGTTTCCTCAGTTATGAAAAACTGCTTCTACACTATTGTAGCTGATATCAACCTAAAAGTGGAAGAAAGATAGAGTGGTACACCTAGTGAAATAGGCTCTCTTTTGCCACTTTCTGCCTTACTGTTTGCAGCCACCATGAACTGCAACCCTGCCATGCCACCCTGCCTTGGAGCCAATTGTTCTAGGCAACTGCAAGCCTCTACTCTGAGTGCAGCCACTTACAGCACAGTGAGAATCACAAGAATGCTTCATAACCTGGAAACTGGACTGCCAGAGGTGAGTTCCTACACACCAGTGCCAGGGGCCTGGGGAGGGTTTAAGATCATCGCTTCCAGTGGTCAAGGACCCACCCAGCTTCCAGCTATACTGCACTGGGTTCTGCAGGTTTCTCAGCCTGGCTGGGCCATGCCCAGTGACCTTCTTTCAATCTGGGGAACTGGGCTACCAGAGGTAAGTTCCTACATACCAGCTTAGGCCCCGAAGAGTTTAAGATCATCATTCTCAGTGGTCAAGGACCCACCCAGCTTCCAGCCACACTAAACTAGGATTGGGAGGTTTTGTGGCCCGACGACCCCACGACCAGTGACCTTTTTCAATCAGGGGAGTTGAGGGCATGTGAAGTGAGCTCCAGTGCATTGGTGCTTGCTTGGGGAGAGCTTTGGACCACCATCCACAGTGGTTAGGTGCCTGCCCAGCTTCCTGGAACACTGGAGGTGGCATGGGAGGTCCTGTGGACCTGACTGGACCACAATCAACAACCTCCATTCAGTTCTAGGAGCCGAGAGCATAGGAGACGATTTCCAACATGCCCAGGGGAAGCTTTGGAACATCATTTGAAACATGGAAATATAGGGAAATGACAAAACGAAAGACCAAAATGCAATCTCAAAACTCCATTCCATCCCAAGAAAACCTAGGAGCCATGTTCATAGAAGAAAATATGTGCCATACACCTGAAATACCTGAAATACTAGCAACTAAAGTAAAGAAGCAACTCTTGGAAGCTTTAAAGGAAGAAGAAATGATAAAAGTATTGAAAGACATGCTGAACACATCTAAAAAAGACACAGTTAAAAAATTAGAGGAACAAAACAAAAAGATAGAATCCCTGGATGAACAATATAAGAAACAAACAGAATACATGAAGCAGATTCAAAGAGATAGACAGGAAATCAAAAAATTCCATTGAAAGATATCAAAACCACCTAAAGGAAAGTGAAGATAGAATTTCAGACTTTGAAGACAAGATTGCAGCTAGTGAACAGGAAAAGAAAGATCTTTTAAAATTAGCAAGGAATCAGGAAATAACAATTCAACAGCTGCTAGATGATTCAAAGAAAAACATAAGATTGATTGGGATAAATGAAACAGAAGGGTTCAACACAAATGATATCAAGAGGCTATTTCAGAAGTAATAGCTGAAAATTTCCCAAACATGAGAATGGAAACTGACATTAGGATTAATGAAGCATATAGAACTCCAAATAGCCAGAACCAAAATAAAACTACACCCAGCCATATAATAACCACCATCCCAGAAATCCATCATAAGAATAGAATATTAAAAGCTGTTAGAGACAAAAGACAGATCACCTATAAAGGAAAACCTACCAGAATCACAGGAGACTTCTCAACACAAACAATAAAGTCAAGAAGAGCATGGAGTGAAGTATTTCAGATACTAAAGGAAAATGATTTCCAATCTAGGCTGATGTACCCTGCAAAACTGTCCTTCAAAATTGATGGAGAAATAAGATACTTACATAACAAAGAATAGCTGAAGAACTTCATGATCACCAAACCAACCCTGCAAAGAATACTGAAAGATAGTCTAGATACACATAGGAAATAACCACTAAGCAAGGCAGACAGTTAAAGAGAATAGAAAGATGCAACAGCATCTTTCTGCTGCAACAGCAGAAAGATAACATGTCAACAATAAAACAATACATAACAGTTATAACCATTAATGTAAATGGCCTCAATTCACCAATTGAAAGAAACAGACTGGCAGAATGGATCAAGAAACAACATCCAACGATATGCTGTCTACAAGAAACCCATATAAACCCAAAAAGAAACTCACAGACTGAAAGTAAATGGATTGAAAGCAATACTTCATGCAACAGAAACCCCCCTCAAAAAAAGCAGGGGTAGCTATTCTGTTTGCAATGTGAACTTCAAACCAAGAATGATCCTAAGAGATAAAGAAGGTCACTACCTATTAGTTTGGGGAAAACTTCAAGAGGAAGAGATAACAACCTTAAATATAAATGAACCAAATTCCAGAGCACCAAGTTATATAAAGAAAGTATTAACAGAAATGAAAAATCAAAGAGGCAAAAACACAGTTATAACAGGAGACCTTAACACACCATTGACACCAAGGGACAGGTCAACCAAACAGAAAATCAGCAAAGAAATACCAGACCTGAATCACACCTGTGAACAAATGGACGTGATAGACATACACAGAATGTTCCATCCAATAACATCAGAATACACATTCTTCTCAGCAGTACATGGGACATTCTCTAAAATAGACCATATATTACCCCACAGAACATATTTAAATAAATGCAAAAGAGTTGAAATTATCCCATGCATGTTATCAGATCATAGCACCATGAAACTAGAAATTAATGATAAAAGAAACTGCAAAAACCTCACAAACACATGGAAATTGAATAATACACTCTCGAGCAATCAGTGAGTAACAGTTGGAAATTAAAGAAGAAACTAAACAATACCTACAATCAAAGGGAAATACAAATACAATTTACAGGAATCTGTGGGATGCAATGAAAGCAGTCCTCAGAGGAAAATATATTGCACTGTTTCCACATCAAAAACAGAATGAATACAAACGAACAACTTGATGCTACACCTCAAACATCTAGAAAAAGAAGAGCAAGTCAAACCCAAAGCCAAAAGAAGGGAGGAAATTATAAAAATCAGAGAAAAAATTAATGCAATAGAGACTAAGAAAACAATCCAAAGAATCACTGAACCAAAGAGTTGGTTCTTGGCCTGTGGCGAGGGCCAGGAGGAGAACCAGAACTCCGAGATCCGGCCATAGTGGGACTCAGGCAGCTTATTCACCTGCCCTCTTGGTAAGCACCTGCAGTGTGGGCCTGGAGGAGAACCATTAGCTGTGAGCCTACTGCCATACGGGCTGAAAATCAAGCACCCTTAGCCTGCCCCCCACCCCGTAGCTACTGGGGATAGGTGTCTCAGCATCTCTTGGGAGGATGACCATATGCAGTACAGCAAATACGGGAGATTTCCTTCTGTGTTCTGTTTGAAGGCAAAGGTTGTTTTCATTGTTTTGTTTTGTTTTGTTATATTTCTTTTGCTCTATTCAGTATTCACAATTGGTTTTATAATGTCCTATTTTTGGTTTGATTTTGCTATACCTAATTGACTGGACAACTATTGTGAAGTTAAAGAGATATACCATAGTACCTATTACTACTATCCCAGTATCCTACTGTGAAATCCTGTACCATTTTCACTGCATTGTCTCAATTGGCTTTATTCTGTCTTGTGCTGTTGCATTTTTACTACTTTCAAAATAAAATTTAAAAAAAGAGTTGATTCTTTGAAAGAATAAATAAAATTGACAAGAACCTAGCAAGCCTTATTTTAAAAAAAGGGAAGAAAAAGCTCAAATTCATGCAACAAGGAATGAAAAAGGCAAAATCACACAGACACTGTGGAAATACAGAAGATCATCAACACCTATTTCAAAAACCTCTACTCTCATAGGTTCAATAACACAGAAGAAATGGACAGATTCCTAGAAACATATGAAGTACCAAAGCTGGGTCAAGAAGATGTAAAACTGCTGAATAACCCAATATCTATTAATGAAATTGAAAACGTAATTAAGTCCTTACCTACAAAGAAGAGCCCAGGCCCAGACGGATTCACTGTGGAATTCTACAAGAAATACAAAGAAGACTTAATGCCGACACTCTCAAACTCTTCAATGAAATCGAAAGGGAACTAATCCTTCCTAAGTCATTCCTGAAAGCAAATATTACTCTAGTACCGAAACGTAAGAAAGACCCAACTAAAAAGAGAACTACAGGCTAATCTCCCTAATGAACACAAATACAAAAATCCTCAATAAAATATTGGCAAACAGGAGGCAGTAAATCATTGAGAAGATTATACACCATACCAAGTGGGATTCATCCCAGGCATGCAGAGATGGTTCAGCATACATAAATCAATAAGTGTAATCCACCATATCAATAAAGCCAAAAGTAAGAATCACATCATCATTTCTATAGATGCAGAACAAGCTTTTGATAAGGTCCAACACTCATTCATGATAAGAACCTTACAGAAAATTGGAGTTGATGGTCTTTACTCAATATGATAAAGGCCATCTATGGCAAACCAACAGCCAGCATCATATGAAATGGCCAACAACTGAAGGCCTTTACCTTAAAATCAGGCACAAGAAAAGGATGTCCTTTATCACCGCTGCTATTCAAATAGTATGGGAAATACTAGCAAGAGCAATTAGACAAGAGAGAAATAAAAGGGGTAAAGATAAGAAAGAGGAAGTTAAATTATTTACAGATGGCATGATACTCTACATAGAAGACCCCAAAACTCCATTGAAAGACACCTAGATACAATAAATAAATCCAGCAATGTAGCTGGATACATAATCAATATTCAAAAATGAATAGCATGTTTATACCCTAACAACAAAATCACTGAGAGAAATAAGAGAACCCACACCCTTCACACTAGCCTCCAAAAAAAATGATATATTTGGGAATTATTCTCATGAAAGAAGTAAAAGATCTATACAGGGAAAATTATAATACCGTGAAAAAGAAATTGAAGATAATCTCAGAAAATGGAAAGACATCCCTTGTTCATGGATAAGAAGAATAAATATTGTGAATATGGCCATTCTTCCAAAACTGTTATACAGATTCAAAGCAATCCCAATGAAAATACCATCAACATACCTCATATATCTAGAGAAATCACTCCTAAAATTTATCTGGAACCAGAAGAGACCTAGAATAGCAAAGACAGTTCTAAGCACCAAAGGCAAGGCAGGTGGCATCACAATCCCTGACTTGAAGTTATACTACAAAGCAACTGTAGTAAAATCAACATAGTACTGGAATAAAAACAGATCTGAAGATCAGTGGACTAGATTAGAAGATACAACCACAACTACAAACACACTCAACCACCTTATTTTTGATAAAGGGCCAAACATGTTCACCAGAAGAACGACAGTCTGTTTAAAAATGGTGCTGGAAAAACTGGCTCTCCATATGTGAAAAACTAAAATTAGTCCCATGCCTATCACCATGTACTAAACTAAAATCTAAATGGATCAAAGATCTGAATATTAAAACAGAAACACTAAATCTGTTGGAAGATATATTAGGTAAAAATCTTGAAGACATATGTCTTAGTTACTTTTTACTCATCGCTGAGACAAAATACCTGAAGCTCAAAATTGGGAAAGGAAAGGTTTATTTCTTACAGTTTTTGGAGGTTTCAGTCCACACTCAGTTGTCTCCAAGACAGGCAGGCATGGCTGGGCTGCAGTTCATGGCGGCCGCCCACAGCAAACTCGAACCAGCAAAGAGAAAGACACACCTTCTTCCTACATCACATCGTGGCTCCATCCCTATGTGGGTGGAGCACTGACACCATCAATCCAAGCATTATACAATGAACCATCACATATGAACAATGCAAACTCATGAGGCCTGGGGGACACAAACATAAACCATGACAACATAGAGTAGACATAGTTAGAGAATTCATGAACAGGACTTAAACTGCGTGGAAAATACTTCCCAGAATCAATAAATGGGATCCCATCTTATTACAAAGTTTCTGCATGTCAAAAGAAATCTCCAGCATAGTGAAAAGAAAACCCACAAACTGGGAAATAAATCTTAGTGAACTGTTCCTTAGACAAAAAACTTCTGTCTAAAACATATAAAGAATTTTTAAAAATCAGACCCCCAAAATTCAAAGATACAATCCAAAAATGGGCATCTGAAATGAATATACAATCTCAGATGAAGAAATACAAATGGCAAATAAATACATGAAAAAATGTTCATCATCATTAGTCATTAGAGAAATGCAAATTAAAACCACACTGAGATTTCATCTCACTCCTGAAAGAATGGCCAGGGTCGAGAAAACTACCAACAACAAATGATGGAGAGGCTGTTGGGAAAAAGGAACTCTTGCACTGTTGGTGGGAGTGTAGACTGGTGCAACCATTGTGGAGGTCAGTCTGGAGATTTCTCAAAAAGCTGGGATTGGAATTCCCGTTTGTTGCAGCTATTCCACTTCTGGGCATATTCCCAGAAGAACTGAAAACATCATACAACAGTGATATATGTGCACCCATGTTTATAGCAGCACAATTTGTAACAGCCAGATCTTGGAAACAACCTAAATGCCCATCAACTGAGGAACGGATAAAAAAGATGTCATATTTTTATACAATAGAGTACAACTCAGCTCTAAAGAATGATCACATTGAGACATTTATAAATAAATGGATGCAATTTGAGACCATACTCATAAGCAAAATAAATCAAACTCACATGAATAAATACCATATAGTCTCCCTAGTGTAAGAAATGATAAGAATACATAGAAGTTGGGGCTGGGGATTTAGCTCAGCAGCCTAAGCGCCTGCCTTGAAAGCAGGCAGTCGTGAGTTCGATCCCCGGTACCAATAAAAAAGAAAAAAAAAGACCAAAAAAAAATTAAGAATACATAAAAGTATGTGGTAATCATGATTCCCCATTACATTGCTTTGAAGCCTTATAATGTTTTCATTCATTAGTTGGAATGATTTTATCCTAGTTTGTTTGATTTTATTGTCTGTGATGGTATGAACAGCAATTTTGAGAAAACAAGACATTATAATAGCCAGTGCTGATTTAATATCATCTTCCTCTGAAGTCCTACCATGCTTTTGTTCTTCTGTTTTCATTGATTCTGTCTTTGTATCTTATTGGATTTTATTATGCGTGATAGTATAAAAACAGTTTTTATGGACAATGAGATAATATAGTAGCCATTGTTAGTTTTCTGTTATTTGGTTCTGAATGCCCTGTAATACTTTCATTCTCTGGAATGGTTTTATACTGTTTTGTTATGTTTGATACTATTGTATATGAAGGTATGCTCAACTGTTTCAAAGAAAGAGACATTATGGTAGCTACGGTTAATTACGGGTTGTCTTGTGGTGAAATACTGTGTTGCTTAAATTGTTCTGTTCTGATCTTCTTTGTTATGTTCTTTTGTCTTAGTCTCTTTAAAATAAAAAAAAAATTTTAAAAACCTAGTGAAATAGATCAGTGTAAGGTGTCCCAAGGTCTCAAATATCATGTGGATTGTTAAAATTTTTGTTTTGTTAGTATTTTTAAAAATTTCATGAAGGAATTATGTACACATTGAAGATGTTATCATTCAATATATGAATATATCTCTAAAAATACCCCACACTGAACATTTATATAAGGTTCTTTGGTGAAATCTAAAGCACATTTAAAATAACATGAGAAAGTCAAGGAGAACGAAAACATAGCCATAAACATGAATAAATGTGTGGATACTCTTATATCCTGTTTATAGGAAGTCTAGAAATTTAGTACAGAAGTTTGCAGGAAAGTGCTACTTGAAGAGATCAAGGGATTTTGTTTATTTACTGAAAAACATTGTAGTTTTGTGAATTACACACAGAATTAGCATGCAGTATGCAGAATTATTTAATTTTGGAGTGTCTAGATACTAGGAAATGTGTGATGATGATACAACAATATAAAAAAGTCATTAATACTATAGTAAAAATAAAGATTGGAATACCTCATGTGTAGTAGAAGCAAAATGATCAGATTAAAAAAGTAGATTAGAGATGGAGATTTAGCTCAGCGGCATAAGCACTTGCCTAGCAAGCATGAGGTCATGAGTTCAATTCCCAGTACCCAAACAAACAAAAAACACAAACTAAAACAACAACAAAAAGAAGGCTGAGGATTTAGCTCAGCAGCTAAAGCACTTGCCTGGTAAGTATGATGTTTTAAGTTCAATGATCCCCAGTACCCAAAAAAAAAAAAAAATTCATTTGGGGCTGGGAATTTAGCTCAGTGGCATAAGCACTTGCCTTGAAAGCACAGGGTTGTGAGTTCGATCCCCAGTACTGATTTAAAAAAGTTGATTAGATGGGCAGGGGTTTTAGCTCAGTGGCCTAAGTGCCTGCCTGCCTGGCAAACATGAGGTTGTAAGTTTGATCCCTGGTCAAAAAAAAAAAAAAAAAAAAAGATTAGCTTTTGGCTTTTGACTCAGAAGAGGTAAAGGTGCAACTTTCTTTGGTATTCCCAAATCAGGGGTCATCCAATATCAGACACTTCCATCATGCCAGCCAAATTTGATCTCATTGAGATCAAAATCATGTACCTGAAGTACACTGGTTGTAAAGTTAGCACCACGTTATCTGTTTCCCAAAATCAGACCCTTGGGTCTGTCTCCCAAAAACGTAGGTTTGATATCACCAAGGAAACTGGTGACTGGAAGGGTTTGAGGATTGCAGTGATACCGTTCAGAATAGCCAGGCCTAGACTGAGAGTCTTGTGCCTCTGCCCTGGTCATCAAAACCCTTAAGGTACCATTAAGGAACAGAAACAGAAAAACATTAGGCATGGTAGAAACATCACTTCTGAGGAGATTGTCAGTGTTGCCCAACAGATGTGGCACTGATCTTTAACCAGAGAACTTTCTGGAACCATTAAAGAGATTCAAGGGACTACCTAGTTTGTGGGCTAAAGTGTCACTATCTATCACCCATGTAACATTATAGATGATATCAGCAGTGGTGTAGTGTAATGCCCAGCCAGTTAAGAAGCAAAAGAGAAAATATTTCAGTGAAAGCTCACCTACTGAAAAAAGTGGATTACACACTTGTAATGCCATAGAAAATGTCCACCTTTCCTTTTTTCAATTTTCTTTTTTTGGTGTTTTCACCTCTCTTTTAACATATATACCAACCCTTTTCTTTATATATTCAACAGCTTAGCAACAGTTCTCGAGGGTTAAGAAAAGATAAACAATTGACAAATGCTCCAGATAATCCTAGTTAATAGCAGTTGGTTTCTGTTGTAGCTGGACTGAACATGTTGAATAAAATATAAGAACTGGTTTTCCACATACTACTGATAGGATCTTATTTAGATTTGTACAAGGAAATATCATACAGTCAGTCTCCAAGTGGAAAAAGTTTGAGTAACTGAGTGAGAACTTTGACACCAAAGCAAAGGGGTGATTATCATGACCATATACAAAGTTGTGAAAGCAAGTTAAAAGGAAACAGAAATTATGGCAACTTCACTCCCTACACCCATAGCAAGAATCATTCTCCTCACAGAATTATTTGGAACATTTGTCTATGAGAGCAGATGCATTTAAAATAATATTTATAAAAATATTTGTACTTTTAATTGCCAGTGTCCAGATTAGAAACTGTGTCTCCCAAAGATGTAAAAAATGTAGCACTGCTTGAGGGGATATTGCGATTTGTTTAAATGTTCCCCCAAAGCTTCATGCAGTCCTGGAGGTGGCTGAGTGTAGCATTTTTGATTGGTTTGTTGTCTAGTGCTGCGATTGGTAGTGTGAATGCTGCGCCCACTCAGGGCAGGTAGCAGCATAAAAAAGGAGGGGAGAAGGCATGCTTTTTCCTTGTTTTGCCCTTTTCACTCTTGTTGCTTGTGGCCACCATGAATGGCTGCCCTTTAGCCGCACCATCCTACCTGGAGTCAGCTGAGTATGTAATGAAACCTCCAAAAAACTATAAGCTAAATAAACTTTCCTTTTCCTGATTTTGGGCATCAGGTGTTTTGTCTCAGCAAAGTGAGAAAAGTAACCAAGATGGGGAAACCCCTTTGCTAGTATGAAACTCTTATTGTCAGTCAAACAATTCACAGCACTAATAATATAGTGAAAAAAATCCTTGAAGTTCATCAAATGTGCATAAAGCCATTGTTCGAGATTTCACCTTTTAAAAAATTTATTATTTTTATTAGTAATGTTTGCAGTACATAATGATTACATTCATCTTTGGGAGCTGATACATATACAAAATATGTCAATTCTTTTAACTCCCTTTCCTTTCCCCTTCATTCATTTTCCCTTCCCTTAATCTCTTGGTTCCTTTCCCATTTGCAAAAGATATCCTTTGAGTTCAATGGAGTCATAACTTGTTTATCTTAGGATGGCAAAGTAGGTGCAACAGTTTGAATGTGTTCCCCAAAGTTTAGAAACACAGGGAAACTTTTTTCTTTCTTGTACTGGAAACTGAATTCAGGCCTTCACACTGAACTATATCTCCAGCCCCATTTTGAGTCAGAATCTCACTAAACTGCTAAATTGCCAGGCTACGGATCCTCTTACCTCAGCCTTCCAGCATGCCAGGATTACATATATGCACCATTATGCTCAGCTTTTGTGGGAAAACAATTCTAAGTGTAGCAGTGTTTGGGAGTGGGTTATTGCCAAAATGGATTTGCAGTTAGTTATAAAAGCAAGTTTTGCCTCACCCTTTTTTCTCTTGTGTATTCTCTGTTGCTTTTCTACCTTCCTCCATGAGAGCATGAATTCCCTCACTGTATATAGGCCCCTGAATGTTAGATTCTCAGCCTCTACAACTGTAAGAAATAAATTTGTTTATAAATTATGTGGCTTCAGGTGCTTCTTAATAGCAATACAAACAGACTAAATGTGGGTGACTCTGAGTGTTAGTAATAGGACCATGTTTTGCTACTCCAAGACCCACGAAAGAAAGCAAGGGTTTGAGTTATCCTAAATGCAGCTGTCAAGGAGCACCACCAATTATGAGGTAAGATACTCCAGCCAGGGGAAAAATAAGTGTGTTTAATTAAATGGCTCATTGCTTGCTTTACCATTTAAAGAAGTTGGGGCATCTTTGTTTGCATAAGGCAAAACAGCAGAGGAGAACCCAATGGGAAACAAAATAATGGATAAGATGATGCTCTGATTGTTAAAGGAATCTTCCCAAATCCTGATTTCTGTCTGGTTAGAACCAGCACTGGAGGCAAAGACCTGGTAGGATATCCTGTTCCTTGGATGACCCCATTCCCCCTCACACCAAGGCAGTAATCTCCTTACCTGTTCACAGACAAAAGGAGACAAATGTCAGCCAGAGAGGGCAGCTTATTACACATAGCTTTTGGAAGTTTATTTGAAATGTTACCTGAAAAAGATAGATTACTTGTATGGTTTATTTTGTTTTATTTAATTCATTTGGAGACCAGGTCATTATTTGGAGACAGTGTTTCTCTTTGTAGCTTAGACTGGCTTTTAGCTAAACATGTAGCCTGGGCTGACCTCAGACTTTCAGTGATCTTCTTGCCTCAGCCTCCTGATTGCTAGGAGTACAGGTATGTACCATGCCAGGCTATATGGTATCATCAGTTTTTTTTTTTTTTGTAAAATGACATTGTTTATCAAAATAAATTTAATAAAAGTATTCAAAGACCATTTCAATATTTAGCTTCCTTCAAGACAGTTTTTAGCACTCATAATGGACACTGTAGGTTTCTACACAACAGCACTCTATTTCATACACCTTTAATAATTCAAACAGACCTTTGCAGATTCAACAGTACTTGAGAGACAACTGTACCCTTACATATAGTAAATATTTTAATGTTAATACTAAAAAGCTAAAATTGAAACGACTGTGTGGTAACATGGAGTGATTTTGGGAAAGATGTACAGCCAGATAGCTAAAGCTATTCAATCCCAGATCTATTGATTTTAAATGCTTTTAAAAAAAAATCAGTACCAGGGATCAAACTCACAACCACCTGCTTGCAAGGCAGGTGCTTATGCCACTGAGCTAAACCCCCAGCCCCTGATTTTAAATGCTTTTTGACCAGTAGTACTACATTGTGTCTTCATCTCACGTTCTTGCTTTTCTGGTGACATATACCACGTTCAGCTTCTATATCTCTCCATGCTTTTCACACTACACAGGAAGCTGTTCTGATACCAGTAACCTGGTTCACTACCCAACTTTGAATCAATAGTTCTGAGTGATGCTTCCTGTATACTCAGGCTGAATTCAAGGTCAGTCTTTTTGGCGGGTCCCAGACTTTCCCTTTAGGAAAAAGATGAAATGGCCTCCAGTTTTGGATTCCTTTCATCTCTGTAGTATGGGGCTATATGTTGATCTGTGGGTTTTTATACAAGTCCTGATAGAATTCTGATTCCAAGAAACGGGGGAAAGAGTTGTTCTCCAGGGTGTAAACCCTTTTCCAGGCAGTTGTAAAGCAGGCACCTGTAGCCTCTTACGTATTTTTTTTTATTTAAAGAGAAAAAAGATAGGAAATAAAAAAAAACAAAGCAGTAAAAGGGTACAAATAGTACAGAATTTCAAGAAAAAAATATACATTAAGAAATCACTAGTTAATAGGTTACATATTGTCATCTTAGAAACAGTTGTCCAAATTATAAAATTAAAGCATATAAAGTGGACATTCATAAGAGTGAGATTGTAGACAGTTCCGTTCAATGATCCAACAAAAGCTCAGTAATATGATTTCCATCCTACACACTCAAACATACATGCAGTTATATTCCTTAGACCACCTTACTTTCCACTCTTTTTTTACAATAGCAATTACACTTTTTGGGTTTTTTTACTCCCACAGTTCTTATTACTTTTTTTTAAAAGAGAATAAAACCTAATGTAACTAAACAAAACAGAGTCAGAACAGAAGAATGGGCACAGTACATGATGCAAAAATAGAATATCTGGTGATCAAAAATGGTACCATTGTGCCTCTTGCTATTTTTAAAAAGAGTTGCCTATATCATCAGGTATAATAGAATTGATCAAAATAGTACAGAACAGAACCAATAAAACCTACATTGGAGACCTTACAGGACTTCAAAAGAAGATAATAGTCAAACCATAAAGGGCATCATAGTAAATCTTATTGCCTTCAAAGTGGTTGCCTATACCCTCAAGCTTGATACTATCAAACAAAATAGAATATAGTATAATCAGACAGAATGAGATGGGGAGAGCAATATTGGGGTTCAAATCAGGTTAACAGGAAAACAAAAAAGTTACTATAATATATCCCGCTATTTTTAAATTTAGTTTTCTCTTAATTAAAAAAATGAGAAAAAATAGATTAATTTAAAAAAGGGGGGGAGATTGAGATAAAAGAGGACATTGTAATAGAACAACACAGGTCAGAACGGAACAATTTAAGCATCATTGTATTTCACCACCAGATAATCTAACATAATAGTAGTTACCATAGTATCTCTTTCCTTGGAATTTGAGTATAACTTTGTATACTATAGCATCAAGCATATCAAGACAGTGTGAAGCCATTCAAGAGAATGAAAGAATTACAGGGTATTTAGAACCAGTTAACAGAAAACGAACAATGGTTTCTATATTATCTCTTTGCCTATAAAAAATTTTGTTTATACTATCGCATATAGTAAAGTATAGTAAGATACAACATGTCAAACCAGTGGAAACAAATGTACAACAGCTTGATGGGACTTCAAAACAAGATGATATTAAATCAGCACTAGCTTTTTTTAAAATTTTATTTAAGGAGAAAAAGAAAAAAAAAAGCAGAGAAAGGGTACAAGTTATACAGATTTACAGAAAAAAATAAACAGTAGGAAATCACTAGTTAATGGATTACATTTTGTCATTTCAGAAACAATTGTTCAAGTTACAAAATTAAAGCTTATAAAGTGGACATTCCAACAGTGAGACTGCAAACAGTTCTGTTCAATGATCCAACAAAACTCAGTAATATCATTATCTATCTTATACACTTAAATATACATGCAGTTATATCATTTAGAGCACTTTGTTTTCCTCTCTTTTGTACAATGACAATTACACATTTTGGGTTTTGTTGTTCCCACAGTTCTTATTACTTTTTTGGAAGAGAGTAGAACTAAATGTGACATAACAGAACAGTCAGTCAAATCAAAAGGGTGGACGTAATACATAATGTAAAAGCATAATACTAGGTGATCAACAATGGTTACCATAATGCCTCCCACTATCTCTAATAGAATTGCCTATATCATTAGTTATAATAAAATTGAACAAAACAAGCAGGCAGTTGTGAGTTCGATCCCTGGTACCGGGGGGAAAAAAAAAAGACCAAAGATCAGCACTAGCTTTTATGATGTGCTGTTTTCTTCAAAATAGCTATTCGTACTAACACAGATACTAAAATCGAACAAGCCAGGTTAAAACCATTGCAATTAATGAGTGAAAACATTATATGACTTCAAACCAGTATGGTTGGGAATCATGTTTACCACATACTTTTATGTATTATTATCATTTCTTATACAAGGGAAAATATTTGGTATTTATACATGTGAGTTTGATTTATTTCACGAGTATGGTCTCAAGCTGCGTCCATTTATTTATTTATTTGGCTTTTTTTTCATTTTTATCGGTACCAGGGATCGAACTGATGACCGCATACTTGCAAGGAAGGCACTAATGCCGCTGAGCTAAATTCCCAGCCCCATGTCCATTTATTTATAAATATCTCAATGTGATCATTCTTTATAGCTGAGTAGTACTCCATTGTATAAAAATACCACAACTTTTTTTATCCATTCCTCAGTTGATGGACACTTAGGTTGTTTCCAAGATCTGGCTGTTACAAATTGTGCTGCTATAAACATGGGTGCACATATATCACTGTCGTATGATGTTTTCAGTTCTTCTGGGAATATGCCTAGAAGAGGAATAGCTGGGTCAAATGGGGCTTCCAGTCCCAGCTTTCTGAGAAATATCCAGACTGACCTCCACAATGGCTGCACTAGTCTACACTCCCCCCAACAGTGCAAGAGAGTTCCTTTTTCCGCACAGCCTCTCCAGCATTTGTTATTGTTGGTTTTCTTGATCTTGGCCATTCTTTCAGGAGTGAGATGAAATCTCAGTGTGGTTTTAATGTGCATTTCTCTAATGATCAGTAATGGTGAACATTTTTTCATGTATTTATTTGCCGTTTGTATTTCTTCATCTGAAAATTGTTTATTCATCTCATATGCCCATTTTTGGATTCGGTCTTTGAATTTTGGGGATCTGATTTTTTTAAATTCTTTATATGTTTTAGACAAAAGTCCTTTGTCTGAGGGGCAGTTCACTAAGATTTTTTCCCAGTTTGTGGGTTTTCTTTTCACTATGCTGGAGATTTCTTTTGATATGCAGAAACTTTTTAATAAGAGGCGATCCTAATTTTTGACCCTGGGAAGTATTTCCCATGTGATTTGAGTCTTGTTCATGAATTCTCTACTTACTCCTATGTCTTCAAGGTTTTTACCCAATTTGTATTCCAATAGATTTAGTGTTTCTCTTTAAATATTTAGATCTTTGACACATTTAGATTTTATTTAGTACATGGTGATAGGCATGGGTCTAGTTTTAGTTTTTGGCATATGGAGAGCCAGTTTTTCCAACACCATTATTAAAGTGACTGTCGTTCTTCCAGTGAACATGTTTGGCCCCTTTAACAAAGATAAGGTGGTTGAGTGTGTTTGTAGTTGTGTTTGTATCTTCTAATCTATTCCACTGATCTTTGGCTCTGTTTTGGTTCCAGTACCATGTTGATTTTACTACAGTTGTTTTGTAGTATAACTTCAAGTCAGGGATTGTGATACCTCCTGCCTTGCCTTTGCTGCTTAGAACTGTCCTTGCTATTTTAGGTCTCTTTTAGCTCCAGATGAATTTTAGGAGTGATTTCTCGAGTTCTATGAGGTATGTTGATGGTATTTTTATCGGGATTGTATTGAATCTATATAAAAGTTTTGGGAGAATGGCCATTTTCACAATATTTGTTCTTCCTATCCATGATCAAGGGATGTCTTTCCATTTTCTGAGATCATCTTCAATTTCATTTTTCAGTGTATTACAATTTTCCCTGTATAGGTCTTTCACTTCTTTCGTGAGAGTAATTCCTAAATATTTCATTTTTTTGGTTCCTAGTGTGAAGGGTGTGGCTTCTCTTATTTCTCTCTCTTTGACTTAGTTGTTAGTGTATAGGAATGCTATTGATTTTTGAGCATTGATTCTGTATCCAACTACCTTACTGAATTTATTATATTTAGGAGTCTTTCAATGGAGTTTTGGGGATGTTCTATATAGAGTATCATGTCATGTCGTCTGCAAATAATGATAATTTAACTACTTCTTTTCCTATCTTTATGCCTTTTATTTCTCTCTCTTGTCTAATTGCTCTGGCCAGTATTTCTTTTTTTTTTTTTTTTTTTTTTTTGGTCTTTTTCATTTTTATCGGTACCAGATGACTGCCTGCTTGCAAGGCTGACACTTAGGTCACTGAGCTAAATCCCCAGCCCCCTGGGCAGTATTTCTAGTACTGTATTAAATAGGAGCAGTGATAAGGAACATCCTTGTCTTGTGCTTCATTTTAAAGTTAAGGCCTTTCATTTTAGTATGATATTGGCTGTTGGTTTATCATAGATGGCCTTAATTATATTTAGGTAAAGACCATTCCAATTTTCTGCAGGGTTCTTATCATAAATGAATGTTGGACCTCACCAAAAGCTTTTTCTGCATCTATAGAAATGATCATGTGGTTCTTACTTTTGGCTCTACTGATATGGTGTGTTACATTTACTGATTTATGTATATTGAACCATCCCTGCATGCCTGGGATGAATCCCACTTGGTCATGATGTATGATATTTTTGATGATTTGCTGCATCCTATTTGCCAATATTTTATTGAGGATTTTTGCATCTGTGTTCATTAGGGAGATTGGTCTATAGTTCTCTTTTTCAGTTGGGTCCTTTTCAGGTTTTGGTACTAGAGTAATATTTGCTTCTAGGAACGATTTAGGAAGGATTGCTTCCCTTTCAATTTCATTAAAGAGTTTGAGGAGTGTTGGTATTAAGTCTTCTTTGTATTTCTTGTAGAATTCTGCAGTGAATTCGTCTGGGCTTGGGCTCTTCTTTGTAGGTAAAGATTTAATTACGTTTTCAATTTCATTAATAGAAATTGGGTTATTCAGTAGTTTTACATATTCTTGACCTAGCTTTGGTACTTCGTATGCTTCTAGGAATCTGTCTATTTCCTCTGTGTTATCAAACCTTTGAGAGTAGAGGTTTTTGAAATGGGTGTTGATGATCTTCTGTATTTCTCTAGGATATGTACTGATTTTGCCTCTTTCATTCCTTATCACGTGAATTTGAGCCTTTTCTTCCCCTTTTTAAATAAGTTTGGCTAGGGGCTTGTCAATTTTATTTATTCTTTCAAAGAACCAACTCTTTGATTCATTGATTTTTTGAATTGTTTTTTTTAGTCTCTATTGCAGTGATTTCTGCTCTGATTTTTATAATTTCTTCTCTTCTTTTGGCTTTGGGCTTGACTTGCTCTTCTTTTTCTAGATGTTTGAGGTGTAACATCAGGTTATTTATTTGTATTCGCTCTGTTTTCCTAATGTGGGAACTCAGTGCAATAAATTTTCCTCTGAGGGCAGCTTTCATTGCATCCCACAGATTCCGGTAAGTTGTATTTGTGTTTTCATTTGTTTGTAGGTATTGTTTTATTTCTTCTTTAATTTCCTCTGTGACCCACTGATTACTCAAGAGTGTGTTATTCAGTTTCCATGTGTTTGTGGGATTTTTGCATTATCTTTTGTCATTAATTTCTCATTTCATGGCGCTATCATCCAATAGCATGCAAGGGATAATTTCAACCCTTTTGCATTTATTTAAATATGATCTGTGAATTAATATATGGTCTATTTTAGAGAATGACCCATGTACTGCTGAGAAGAATGTGTATTCTGTTGTTGTTGAGTGGAATGCTCTGTATATGTCTATTAAGTCCATTTGTTCACAGGTGCAATTCAGTTCTTTTATTTCTTTGCTGGTTTTCTGTCTGGTTGATCTGTCCACTGGTGTCAATGGTGTGTTAAGATCTCCTGTCAGAATTGTGTTACTGCTAATTTGGTTTTTCATTTCTGTTAGTACTTGTTTTGTATAACTGGGTGCTCTGGAGTTTGGTGCATATATGTTTAAGATAGTTAACTCTTCCTCTTGGAGTTTTCCCCTAACCAGTATGTATTGACCTTCTTTATCCTTTCTGATCATTATTGGCTTGAAGTTCACATTGTCTGCAAACAGAATAGCTATTCCCGCTTTTTTGGGGGTTCCTATTTCATGAAGTATTGTTTTCCATCCTTTGACTTTTAGTCTGTCATTATCCTTTTGGGTTAGATGGGTTTCTTGTAGACAGCATATGGTTGGGTTTTGTTTCTTGATCCATTCTGCCAGTCTGTTTCTTTTAATTGGTGCATTGAGACCATTTACATTAATGGTTATAACTGTTATATATTAGTTTATTGTTTATCTTTTGGCTGTTGCATCTTTATCTTTGTGCTCTGTTTAATTGTCTGCTTTGTTTAGTGGTCTTTTCCTAAATGTATCTAGGCTGTCTTTCAGTATTCTTTGCAGGGTTGGCTTGGTGATCATGAAGTTTTTCAGGTGTGCTTTGGCATGGAAGTATCTTATTTCTCCATCAATTTTGAAGGACAGTTTTGCAGGGTACATCAGCCTAGGTTGGAAATCATTTTCCTTTAGGATCTGAAATACTTCAGTCCATGCTGTTCTTGACTTTATTGTTTATGCTGAGAAGTCTGCTGTGATTCTGGTAGGTTTTCCTTTATAGGTGATCTGTCTTTCGTCTCTAACAGCTTTTAATATTCTATTCTTTTGTTCGATTTCTGAGATGGTCATTATTATATGTCTGGGTGTAGTTTTATTTTGGTTATGGCTGTTTGGAGTTCTGTATGCTTCATTGATCTTGATACTAGTTTCCAGTCATGTGTTTGGGAAAATTTCAGCTCCTACTTCTCTAAATATCCTCTTTACATCCTTTATGTTGTCCCCTTTTTCATTTATCCCTATCAAATTTATGTTATTCCTCTTTGCATTATCTTGCAGGTATTGAATTGTGATTTCCTGATTTCTTGTTATTTTTAAAAGATCTTTCCTTTTCTGTTCACTGGCTGCAATCTTGTCTTCAAGTTTTGAGATTCTATCTTCACATTCATTGAGGCGGTTTTTACAACTTTCAGTGGAGTTTTTGATTTCCTGTATGTCTCTTTGCATCTGCTTTATGTATTCTGTTTGTTTATTATATTGTTCATCCAGGGATTCTATCTTTTTGTTTAGTTCCTCCAATTTTTTAACTGTGTCTTCTTTAGATATGTTCAGCATCTCCTTCATTTCTTTTATCATTTCTTCTTTTACCTGAGAGATTATTTCTAGTTTGAATTCCTTTAAGACTTCCCAGAATTGCTTCTTTATTTCAGTTACTATTATTTCAGGTATTTCAGGTATGTGGTATGTGCTTTCTTCTATGCACATGGCTTGTAGGCTTTCTTGTGATGAGCTGGATGTTTGAGATTACATTTTGGTCTTTTGTTTTGTCATTTTCCTATGTTTTCTTTTTCTTTTTTTAAAATTTTATTTAAGGAGAAAAGAAAAAAAAGCAGAGAAAGGGTACAAGTTATACAGATTTACAGAAAAAAAATGAACAGTAGGAAATCACTGGTTAATGGATTACATATTGTCATCTTAGAAATAATTGTTCTTCACAAAATTAAAGCTTGTAAAGTGGACATTCCATCAATGATACTCCAAACAGTTCTGTTCAATGATCCAATGACACTCTGTGATATCATTTTCTATCTTATACACTTAAATATACATGCAGTTATATAGTTTAGAGCACTTTCTTTTCCTCTCTTTTGTACCATGACTATTACACATTTTGGGTTTCATTGCTCCCATGGTTCTTATTACTTTTTTGGAAGAGAGTAAAACCAAATGTGACATAACAGAACAGAATCGGTCAAGTCAAAAGGGTGGACATAATAGATAATGTAGAAACATAATACAAGGTGATCAACTATGGTTACCATAATGCCTCCCGCTTTTTTAAATAGAAATGCCTATATCGTTAGTTATAATACAATTGAACAAAACAGTAAAGAATAAAACCGACAAAACCAAAACATTGGAGACATTGTAGGTCTTCAAAAGTAGATAAAAGTCAACGAGAATGGGCGTTATAATGAATCTCATTATCTTCACAGCTGATGCCTAAACTTTCGAACCTGATACTATCCAGCAAAACAGAATAGGGGAACATCAGTTAAAAACCAGATGGTGAGAGTAATACAGGGCTTTAAATCGAGGTAATGGAAAGTCAAAGTGGGTTACTATAATATATCCTGCTATTTTTTTCCTTTAATTAAAAGGATAAAGATAAAAAAGTAAATAATGGAGTGGAGATTGAGATAAAAGAGGGCATAACAACGAAACAGCGCAGATCAAAACATAACCATTTAAGCAGAATAGTGTTTCACCACCAGATAATCCTAACCTAAAAGTAGTTACCATATTGTCTCTTTCCTTGAAATCCTTGAGTACAACTTCGTATACTGTAGCATTAAGTATATCAAAACAATGTAAAACCATTTAAGAGAATGACAGCATTACAGAGTATTTAGAATCGACTAATAGAAAATGAACAATGGTTTCTGTATAATCTCCTTGTCTTTAAAAGGTTTTTGCTTATACTATCGTACATAATAAAATCCAATAAGATACAACCTATTTAGACCATTGGAGACAGAAGGACAAAAGCTAGATGAGACTTCAAAACAGGATGATACTAAATCAGTATTACCTATTAAGATGTCATTTTCTCCAAAATAGCTGTTCCCATCATCCAATCTTCTCTGCCTCATTTCTGTTGAGCTCTTTTTCTGTCAGTAGCTGTCAGTTTGTCTTCTTCGTTTTGTTCTCTGTTCCATTCGTTGTGGCTTTCCCGCCACTATTTCTGGATTCTTTGTATTTTTCTTTTTTTAGAATATCCTGCAATACTCTCTGTAGAGTTGAACTGGTGGTTGCAAATTCCCCTAGTTCCTCTTTATCCTGGAAGCACCTTGTTTTTTCCATCAATTTCCAGGGACAGTTGTGCAGGATATCTCAATCTTGGCTGGAGATTATTATCTTTCAAAGCTTGAATTATTTCCCCCCACGCTCTTCGTGATTTGATGGTTTGTGCAGAGAAATCTGCTGTAATTCTGATGGGTGTTCCCTTGTAAGTGGTCTGTTTCTTGTCTCTGACAGCTTTTAATATTCTGTTCTTGTATTGAATTTCTGGAATTTTTATTATTATATGCCTGGGTGTTGCTCTGTTTGGGTTGTAGATACTCATACATCTGAGTATCTTTACCTTTTGCTAAATTAGGAAAATTCTCCTGTATTATTTCTGTGAGTAGCTTTTGTAGTTCACTTGTTTGTGTCCCTACTTCTTCTTTTATGTTCTTAATCCTTAAGTTATGGCTCCTCTTATCATCTTCTTGTCTTTGTATTATTGCTGTTTGTTTCTTTGTTATTTTTAAGAAGTTTTTTATTTCATTCTCCCATATTACAAGTCTCCCCTCCAGTTCAGATAGTCTGTCCTTAGTTTCTTTCAAGCTGTTATGCCAGTCTTCGATAGACTTCTTAGTATCTTGGTAGTCCCTTTGAACCTGCTTCACGTATTCTATGCTTTCTCTGTTTTCTCCATCAAACAATTCTCCCCTCTTTTTCTGTTCTTCCATTCCACCATCTGTTTTTTCTTGGGTTGTGCTTAGCATTTCCCTAACTATTCTGCATACTTCTAGCTTCAGGTTGTTGATAACTTCATTCCTGAATTGGTCTATGAGGCTCTCTATATGGCGCTTTATGTCTATTATTGCGGTGTCCGCTATTGCCTGTTTCTCAGAATTGGGGGCCGAGGAGCCTTTCTTGTTGCTGCCTCTTCCCATATTCTCTGTTCCTTATATATGCAAGCTTATATAAGAGGCCCAGCTTCTCTCCTAGTCAGCCACAGCCTGATCGAATTGCGCTGGTTAGGTGTTCCCGCTCACCGCTTCGCACCAGGGAGTTATGGACCAGGCAGTCTATGCATCGCCCCTCCCCGCCACAGTCAGGTTCTGGGATCTGGGTTGGGCTAGCCTACTGGGTTCGCCAGCAGTGTCAGGTAGGCTAGGTACTTTTCACTAATCCCGCCCGAGAGGGGGATGTGTGGCTGGAGTCGCCACCGCACCCTGCTCCCGCAGGACTGCTTGGGCCCAGAAAGTCCTCCGCTGGAGTCAAACTGTGGTAGAGTGTCAATTTCTCTCACTCACCTCACCACAAGTCAGTGCACGCCTCCCTGCCCGTCCTGTTTTCGACTCTGTTCGCAGATTGCTGTTCTCAGAGCTTCCATGCATCTCTCTCCTTGCCGAGCCGATGTAGAGGCAGCCAGCTGCGGCGCAGCGGGAAACCCAAATCGCGGCTTCCAATGGCGCGAAGTCCAGCCTCCACACCGAGGCTTTTCTGTTCCTGTTTTAGCACCAGGACTGCATTCCAAGTTGGTTTCTCTCAGCCCAGTTCATTCCTGAGTCAGCAGAGCATATCTCCACCTGCTTATATCTCCTTAGTCCGCACCATTCCTGGCTTCTGAGCCGAGTCTTTCAGAGAGCCTCCGGTAGTTGCTGTTATCTGTCTGCCATGTTCTCCTGGAACCCCTCAGGTTCACTCTTAAATTTTACCTCTATTTTGTCACTTGCAGCAGTAATCATCACTCTCTTCTCCACCCAGGAGGGCGGTGCTGTATTACGTGAACTGAGGGGTCCTCGCGCAGCTCCATTTTCCTATGTTTTTGAGCTTCAAGTGTTGTTACAAGTGAGGAGAGAGGTTCACCAGGCTGAGACAGGGTTCTGCGCCTCGGCCCCACTTACTGATCCTGGCAGGGAACTGCGGCCTGGTCCCCAGGCAAGGAAGAGAGTTCCACCAGACTGAGACAGGATTCCGCGCCTCAATCCTACTCACTGGTACCAGCAGGGAACCGCGGGCTGGCCCCCAGGAGAGGAAGAGAGTTCCATCAGACTGGAATGGGATTCCATGCCTCGGCCCCACTCACTGGTCCTGGCAGGAAACCATGGTCTGGCCCCAGGCAAGGAAGAGAGTTTCCCCAGACTTAGATGGATTTCTGTGCCTCAGTTGACTCGCTGGTCCCAGCAGGAAATCACAGCCTCCTCCCCAGGCCAGGAATAGAGTTCCGCTAGACTGGTATGAGATTCCGCTCTGTGGCCCCACTCACTGGATCCTGCAGGGAACCGCGGCCTGGCCCCCAGGTGAGGGAGAGAGTTCCCCAAGACTGGGATGGATTTCCATGCCTTGGTCCAATTGGCTGGGCCTGGCAGGAAACTGCGGGTTGGTCCCCAGGAGAGGAAGAGTTCCCCCAGACTGGGACAGGATTCCGCGATGCTGCTCCACTCACCGGTCCCGGCAGGGAACTTGGGCTTGGTCCTCAGGCCAGGAAGAGAGTTCCACCAGTCTTACATATTTTGGTCAATTAGAGTTTTGGTTTAAAAGTCTGTGTTTATCTCTTTTGGAGCTTCCTTTTCTATGAAATCAGTGTATATTTTCCTTGCTTTTGAGGAAATTTTTTGGGGTGATTTTGTTCTTTTTTTTAAGTCTTCACAAGCTAACCAGAATTCAATATTTTCTTCACAGAGCTCAGATTTTTAAAAAAGCCCTAAATGCAACAAGACCATATTTACTAGCTAGCAATTCATGAAAGGCTTCTGACCATAGCAGTGCTTTCCCAGGAGAAGGTATGATGAAAGTTTGCTGTTTGTTTTTCTTGCTGACTTTGGGCTTCGCAGGTGTAGAAGAATTTTGCAAAAAGTAGTTCAGATGGATTTTCCAATCTTTTAGGAGCATCCATTTCATCTTTTCCCACCTCTTCTCACTTTTGGGTCTGCTGATTGCACTCTTGTCTATTGGTACACAATCGTGCCGGACAGCCAAGAGCATAGCACTTTGAATTATCATCCTGGGGCTGCAAATACCTTGGTATCATCATTTTCAAAGAAAGGTACACAAGCGGGGTATGGTGGCTGTAATTCCAGCACTCGGGAAGCTGAAGCAGGAGGATCTTTGTGAGTTCAAAACCAGCCTGGGTTACAAAGTGAGCTCAAGACCAGCCTAAACTGCATAGTGAGACCCTGTTTCAAAAAATAAAAAACAAAACAAAACAAAAAAAGAAAAAGCAAAAAAAAAAAAAAAAAAGAGAAAGGTACACAAACATTGGTTGTCATGTGGTCTTACCTTGCTTTCTCTCAGGTCAATTAGCTAGAGTACAAAAGTAAAGAGTAAAAAAAGTAACTGCCAGTTACCATAACATCTTCTGCATCTCTGTAAAATCCAAGAATTTTCAATTAAATTGTCAATAATTTTAGAGTGTTTCTTTACTTCAGCATAAAAAGAGATCCAAGCCTGGTGGTTCATGGCTGCAATTCCATCGCATGGAAGGCTAAGGCTGAAGGATTTCAGGTTGAGTCCATCCTGGGCAAGTAGTGAGAACATGTTTCAAAATAGAACAGATAAAAAGGGCCAAGTTTTAGATATCCCAGGGAAATTCTAATAAAGTGATAATTCTGAGGCTTTGGATCTATTTTTTCACTATGTGTTTGTAATATTTAATACATTTATCTTGAGGAATTGGTGTATATATTTATCACAGTAAAAAAAAATTTAACACCCAGAGGTTCATTTACTTGACAAAAATACAAAATTATATCCTGAACAAAGAGAGAACCTTGATTAGTGAAATCTAAAGTTTATATACTTTAAAAAAGCTGTTAATTACTACCAACATCACAAAATGCCAAAATAAAATCACAGTATTTTACATACTCTAAAAAGTAATCTTAATTCAAATTATTTGAGTTTAGATTTTAATCATGGTTAATCTGATATAACATCAGTTATTTTACATAATCTAAAAAGCAATGTTAATTTTTTGTAGTCCCCATTATTTGTAGTCCCCAAAAGAAAGTTTTATAGTTGAGTAGGTCATTTTTTGGAGGTGATCATGTATCCTATTTCTAAAAGGGGATTATCAGTGACTAAGAAGTGTTTTTCTTGAAATAAAGCAGTCGCCACTTGACGGGGAATTGACTATCAGACAATGATGATAGGAAGGAAACAACTGGTCTGCTAGTCTAGAACTCCAAAATCAAGAGATCAGAAAAGGTTTGTGTAACTTCTTTGCTCAGAACACTTCCTTTTAAGTGTTTCGTTTCATACATTTTAACCTCCTGTTTTACAAGTTTTGTTTTATTTTTTTTTTTACTGTGCTGGGGATTGAATCCAGGGCTGCAGCACATTAGGCAAGAGAGCCACAACTTCTGGTCTCTTCTGTTTTTTTATTTCATCATTTTATTCTAACTCCTCTGGCAGTGTTGCTATTTCTTGAATATCTCAGACAAATTTTTGCCTTGGGCCCATTGTGTTGTCTTGTCTCCTGTGTCTTAAATGTTCTTCCTCTGAATAGCCATAGACCTCACTTTATTTGGTCTTTTTCACATCCTCCTTGAAATATCATCTGCTCAATGAGGACCACCTGAGTACCTTATCCCCTATCTCAGTATTCTGTGTTTTCCATAGCATTTACCACCTTCCAACAGTTATCTGCCTGCCTTTCTGTTTTAGTCACTCTCTAACAAATATGCAAAAATTGCTGAGGCTTGAGCCCAATGCCTCATACATTTTAAACAAGTGCTGAGTAACATATAGGTCCTTTTAAATTTAAAATAGGGTCTTACTAAATTATCAAGACTGACCTTGAAATTGTGATCCTCCTGCCTCAGCCTCTCAAGTGGCTGGGATTATAGGCACCCAGCTTGTTTATTATATTATCTGTTCACATGCTTCCCTCTGGAGTATAAATTCCATAGAGATGTTTATATATTCTATTTGTATGTGTGGGAGTCACTGTTTTGAATAGTGTCTGGTGCACATTAAGAACTTAATTTTTTTGAGTGTATGAATGACTTTGTATCTTCAGAGCTTTTTTTTTTCCATCTTTAACAAGGAATACTTCAGCCTGTTATCATTGGATAATGGCTCTGTATTTTAGCTTTCCATTCCTGTGATATAATACCTGACATCAATTTAGAGGAAAAAAAGATTTGTTTTGACTCGTGATTTCAGGATTTCAGTATATGGGCAACTTGTTCTTTTGCTGTGCGCCTGAGATGAGGTAGGGCATTGTGGCAGAAGGCTGTGGTGGAACAAAACTGTCATGGAAGCCAAGAAACAGAGAGACAGGAAAAAGCTCAAGAAAAAGGGATCAAGGACAAGATATCATCTACAAAGTCCCGTCCATATGACCCATTCCCTTCAGCGGGGCCTCATCTCCTAACTTTCCCTCATTTTCCAATAATAGAAGCAAATCATGATCTCATCAATAATCAATTCACTGATAGAGCCTTTATGACCCACTCATCTTTTGAAAATTCCACCTTTGAACGCAGGAGACTTTAGGGGGACATTTTAAATCTAAACCATAACATTCTGGGAGATAATAGGTAAATCTTGACTCATCTGAGTAACAATACACTCCTTTTTTTACTTTTTAAAAAAAGATTAAAATAAAAGAGAACATAACAAAACAGGTCAGAACAGAACAATTTAAGCAACATACTGTTTCACCACAAGACAACCCGAAATAACAATAGCTACCATAGTGTCTTTTTCCTTGAAATATTTGAGTATACCTTCATGTACTATAGTATCAAACAGTGTAAAACCACTCAAAAGAATGAAAGTATTACAGAGTATTCAGAACCAACTAATAGAAAATGAACAATGGTTACTATATTATCTCCTTGTCCTTAAAAAATTTTGTTTATACTATCACATATAATAGAATCTAATAAGATACAACATGATAGAACTAATGGAGACAGAAGAACAAAAGCTTGGTGGGACTTCAAAAGAAGATGATATTAAATCATCACTAGCTATTATGATGTCTTGTTTTCTTCAAAATAGCTGTTCATGCCATCACAGATAATAAAATCATACAACCCAGAATAAAACCATTCCAACTAATGAATGAAAAGATTGTAAGTCTTCAAAGCAATATAATGGGGAATCATGATTACCACATACTTTTATGTATTCTTATCATTTCTTATACTAGGGAAACAATTCAGTATTTATACATGTGAGTTTGATTTATTTCACTTATGAGTATGGTCTCAAGCTGCATCCATTTATTTATAAATATCTCAATGTGATCATTCTTTATAGCTGAGTAGTACTCCATTGTATAGAAATACCACAGCTTTTTATCCATTCCTCAGTTGATGGACACTTAGGTTGTTTCCAAGATCTGGCTATTACAAATTGTGCTGCTATAAACATGGGTGCACATATATCACTGTGGTATGATGTTTTCAGTTCTTCTGGGAATTTGCCCAGAAGTGGAATAGCTGGAAAAAATGGGACTTCCAATCCCAGCTTTTTGAGAAGTCTCCAGACTGACCTCCACAACAGTTGCACCAGTCTACACTCCCACCAACAGTGCAGGAGATTTCCTTTTTCCCCACAGCCTCTCCATCATTTGTTGTTGGTAGTTTTCTCGATCCTGGCCATTCTTTCAGGAGTGAGATGAAATCTCAGTGTGGTTTTAATTTGCATTTCTCTAATGACTAATGATGATGAACATTTTTTCATGTATTTTTTGCCATTTGTATTTCTTCATCTGAGAATTGTGTATTCATCTCAGATGCCCATTTTTGGATTGTATCTTTGAATTTTGGGGGTCTGATTTTTTAAAAATACTTTATGTGGTTTAGATACAAGTCTTTTGTCTGAGGGACAGTTCACTCACTAAGATTTTTTCTCAGTTTGCGGGTTTTCTTTTCATTATGCTGGAGATTTCTTTTGACATGCAGAAAATTTTTAATAACACATGATCCCAGTAATCGATTCTGGGAAGTATTTCCCATGCGGTTTGGTTCCTGTTCATGAATTCTCTATCTACTCCTATGTCTTCAAGATTTTTACCTAATTTATCTTCCAAAAGATTTAGTGTTTCTGTTTTAATATTCAGATCTTTGATCTATTTAGATTTTAGTTTAGTGCATGGTGATAGGCATGGGTCTAGTGTTAGTTTTCGGCATATGGAGAGCCAGTTTTTCCAACACCATTCATTAAAGAGACTGTCGTTCTTCCAGTGAACATGTTTGGCTCCTTTATCAAAGATAAGGTAATCATGATTCCCCATATATTGCTTTGAAGACTTAAAATCTTTTCATTCATTAAGTGGAATGGTTTTATTGTGGGCTGTTTGATTTTATTGCCTGTGATCGTATGAACAGCTATTTTGAAGAAAACAAGACATTATAATAGCTAGTGATGATTTAATACCTGTTTTGAAGTCCTACCAAGCTTTTGTTCTTCTGTCTCCATTGATTTTATCATGTTGTATCTTACTGGATTTTATTATATGAGATAGTATAAACAAAATGTTTTATAGACAAGGAGATAATATAGAAACCATTGTTTATTTTCTGTTGGGTTGTTCTCAATACCCTGTAATACTTTCATTCTCTTAAATGGTTTTACACTGTCTTTTTATGTTTGATACTATGGTATATGAAGGTATACTCAAATATTTCAAGGAAAGAGACAGTATGGTAGCTACTGTTATTTTGGATTGTCTCAGTCCTCAAACCCTGTGTTGCTTAAATTGCTCTGTTCTGAAAAAACAAAAGATAAAGGTGGTTGAGTGTGTTTGTAGTTGTGGTTGTATCTTGTAGTCTATTCCATTGATCTTCGGCGCTGTTTCTATTCCAATACCATGTTGATTTTACTACGGTTGCTTTGTAGTATAACTTAAAGTCAGCGATTGTGATGCCACCTGCCTTGCCTTTGCTGCTTAGAACTGTGTTTGCTATTCTAGGTCTCTTCTGCTTCCAGATGAATTTTGGAGTGATTTCTCTAGATCTGTGAGGTATGTTGATGGTATTTTCATTGGGATTGCATTGAATCTGTATAACAGTTTTGGGAGAATGGCCATTTTCACAGTATTTATTTTTCCTATTTTTTTTTGTCTTTTTCATTTTTATCGGTACCAAGGATCGAGCTCACGACCACCTGCTTGCAAGGCAGGTGCTTATGCCACTGAGTTAAATCCCCAGCCCCTATTTTTCCTATTTTTGAGCAAGGAGTCTCTTTCCATTTTCTCAGATCCTTTTCAATTTCTTTTTTCAGTGTATTATAAATTTCCCTATATAGATCTTTCACTTCTTTCATGAGAATAATTCCTAAATATTTCATTTTTTTGGTTGCTAGTGTGAAGGGTGTGGCTGCTCTTATTTCTTTCTGTGTGACTTTGTTATTAGTATATAGGAATGCTACTGATTTTTGAGCATTGATTATATATTCAGCTGTATTGCTGAATTTGTTATATCTAGGAGTCTTTCATTGGAGTTTTTAGGGTGTTCTATGTAGGGTATCATGTGATCTGCAAATAATGATAATTTATAGTCTTTTTTTTTTTTTGGTATTTTTCTTTTTTTTATCGGTACCAGGGATCGAACTCACAACTGCCTGCTTGCAAGGCAGGTGCTCATGCCGCTGAGCTAAATCCCCAGCCAAATAATGATAATTTAACTTCCTCTTTTCCTATCTTTTATTTCTCTCTCTTGTCTAACTGCTCTGGCTAGTATTTCCAGTACTATATTGAATAAGAGTAGTGATAGGGACATCCTTTACTTTTGCCTGAGTTTAAGGTAAAGGCCTTCAGTTTTTGGCCATTTCATGTGATGCTGGTTGTTGAATTGTCATAGATGGCCTTTATCATATTGAGGTAAAGACCATCTATTCCAATTTTCTGTAAGGTTCTTATCATGAATGAGTGTTGGACCTTATCAAAAGCTTGTTCTGCATCTATAGAAACGATCATGTGATTCTTACTTTTGGCTTTATTGGTATGGTGGATTACATTTATTGATTTACGTATGTTGAACCATCCCTGCATGCCTGGGATGAATCCCACTTGGTCATAATATGTAATCTTGATTTGCTGCATCCTATTTGCCAATATATTTTTGAAGATTTTTGCATCTGTGTTCATTAGGGAGACTGGTCTGTAGTTCTTTTTTAATTGAGTCTTTCTTAGATTTTGGTACTAGAGTAATATTTGCTTTCAGGAATGACTTAGGAAGGATTACTTCCCTTTTGATTTCATTGAAGAGTTTGAGAGTGTCAGCATTAAGTCGTCTTTGTATTTCTTGTAGAATTCTACACTGAATCTGTCTGGGCCTGGGCTCTTCTTTGTACGTAAGGACTTAATTACGTTTTCAATTTCATTAATAGAAATTGGGTTATTCAGCAATTTCACATCTTCTTGACCTGGCTTTGGTACTTCATATGTTACTAGGAATCTGTCTACTTCTTCTGCGTTATCAAACTTACGAGAGTACCGGTTTTCAAAATAGGTGTTGATCTTCTGTATTTCTACAGAGTCTGTAGTGATTTTGCCTTTTTCATTCCTTATTGCATGATTTTGAGCTTTTTCTTCCCTTTTTTTAAAAATAAGGTTTGCTAGGGACTTGTCAATTTTATTTATTCTTTCAAAGAACCAACTCTTTTTCTTAAATTTTATTTTGAAAATAGTAAAAATGCAACAGCACAAGACAGAACGAAGCCAATTGAGACAATGCAGTGAAATTGGTACAGGATTTCACAGTAGGATACTGGGATAGTAGTAATAGGTACTACGGTATATCTCTTTAACTTCACAATAGTTGTCCAGTCAATTAGGTATAGCAAAATCAAACCAAAAATAGAACATTATAAAACCAATTCTGAGTACTGAATAGAATAAAAGAAACAACAAAACAGTGAAAACAACCTTTGCCTTCAGACAGAAGATAGCAGGAAATCTCCCATATTTGCATATACTGCATATGGTAATCCTCCCAAGAGATGCTGAAACATCTATCCCCAGTAGCTACGGGGTGGGGGGCAGGCTACGGGTGTTTGATTTTCAGCCCGTATGGCAGTAGGCTCACAGCTAATGGTTCTTCTCCAGGCCCACACTGCAGGTGCTTACCAAGAGGGCAGGTGAATAAGCTGCCTGAGTCCCACTATGGCCGGATCTCAGAGTTCTGGTTCTCCTCCTGGCCCTCGCCACAGGCCAAGAACCAGCTCTGTGATTCAGTGATTCTTTGGATTGTTTTCTTAGTCTCTATTGCATTAATTTCTTCTTTGATTTTTATAATTTCCTCCCTTCTTTTGGCTTTGGGTTTGAGTTGCTTTTCTTTTTCTAGATATTTGAGGTGTAGCATCAGGTTGTTTATTTTTATTCATTCTGTTTTCCTGATGTGGAAACTCAGTGCAATATATTTTCCTCTGAAGACTGCTTTCATTGCATCCCACAGATTCCGGTAAGTTGTATTTGTATTTCTATTTGCTTGTAAATATTGTTTGATTTCTTCTTTAATTTCCAACTGTGACCCACTGATTGCTCGAGAGTGTATTATTCAATTTCCATGTGTTTGTGAGGTTTTTGCAATTTCTTTTATCATTAATTTCTAGTTTCATGGTGCTATGATCTGATAACATGCATGGGATAATTTCAACTCTTTTGCATTTATTTAAATATGTTTTGTGGGGTAATATATGGTCTGTTTTAGACCATACATGTATGGTCTGTCCCATGTACTGCTGAGAATGTGTATTCTGATGTTATTGGATGGAACATTCTGTGTATGTCTATCAAGTCCATTTGTTCATAGGTGTGACTCAGATCTGGTATTTCTTTACTGATTTTCTGTTATGTTGACCTGTCCCTTGGTGTCAATGGTGTGTTAATGTCTGTTGTTATAATTGTGTTATTCCTTTTGGTTTTACATTTCTATTAGTACTAACTTTATATACCTGGGTGCTCTGGAATTTGGTTCATATATATTTAAGATTATTATCTTTTCCTCTTGAACTTTTCCTCTAACCTGTACATAATGACCTTCTTTATCTCTTCTGATCATTCTTGGTTTCAAGTTCACATTGTCTGCAAACAGAATTGCTACCCCCCTCTTTTTTTGGGTTCCTGTTCCATGAAGTGTTGTTTTTTACCCTTAAACTTTTAGTCTGTGAGTATCCTTTTGAGTTAGATGGGTTTCCTGTAGACAGCATATGGTTGGATGTTGTTTCTTAATCCATTCTGCCAGTTTGTTTCTTTTAATTGGTGAATTGAGACCATTTACATTAATGATTATGACTGTTATATATTGTTTTATTGTTGACATGTTATCTTTCTGCTGTTGCAGCTTTATCTTTACATTCTGTTTGATTTTACATTCTGTCTGCTTTGCTTAGTGGTTTTTTCCTTAGTGTATCTGAACTGTCTTTCAGTATTCTTTGCAGCATTGGCTTGGTAATCATGAGGTTCTTCAGCTGTTCTTTGTCATGGAGTCCATCAATTTTGAAGGCCAGTTTTGCATTGTACATCAGCCTAGGTTGGAAATCATTTTCCTTTAGGATATGAAATACTTCACTCCATGCTCTTCTTGACTTTGTTTGTGTTGAGAAGTCTCCTTTGATTCTGGTAGGTTTTCCTTTATAGGTGATCTGTCTTTTGTCTCTAACAGCTTTTCATATTCTATTCTTATGTTGGATTTCTGTGATGGTGATTATTATATGTCTGGGTCTAGTTTTATTTTGGTTATTGGTATTTGGAGTCCTGTATGCTTCACTGATCTTGATGTCAGTTTCCATTCTTCATGTAAGGGAAATTTTTAGTGATTACTTTTCTAAATATCCTTGACATCCTTTTTGTTGACCCTTCTTTTTCATTTATCCCTATCAATCTTATGTTGTTTTTGTTTGTATCATCTTGCAGCTGTTGAATTGTTATTTCCTGATTCCTTGTTATTTTTAAAAGATCTTTCCTTTCCTGTTCACTAGCTGCAATCTTGTCTTCGAGATCTGAAATTCTATGTTCACTTTCATTGAGGTGGTTTTGACAACTTTCAGTGGAATTTTTGATTTCTTGTATGTCTCTTTGAATCTGTTTGATGCATTCTGTTTGTTTCTTATATTGTTAATCCAGGGATTTTAACTCTTTGTTTTGTTCCTCTAATTTTTAAACTGTGTCTTCTTTAGATGTATTCAGCATCTCTTTCATTTCTTTTATCATTTCTTCTTTTACCTGGGAGATTATTTGTAGTTTGTATTCATTTAAAACTTCCCAGAGTTGCTTCTTTATTTCAGTTGCTATTATTTCAGGTTGATGGCATATATTTTCTTCTGTGTACATAGCTCCTAAGGTTTCTTGGGATGGGCTGGAGATTTGAGACTGTATTTTGGTCTTTCGTTTTGTCAATTTCCTACATTTCCGTATTTCAAGTGTTATTCCAAGGATTCCCCTGGGCCTGTTGGAAATCCTCTTCTATGCCCTCAGCTCTTGGGACTCTGGCCGCCCAGTTTCCCAAATTGAGAGAGGGTCCCTGGGAGTTTGGGCAGGCAGGCCCAAGACCTGCTGAACCAGTCGAGTGTGGTAGGAATCTGTGAAGTTCCTTGGTTGGTGGGAGCAAGGATCTTAAACTCCTGTGGCTCGGTATGACGTGGGGACACTCACCTTCGGCCACCCAGTTTCCAGAATTGAGGGTGCAGGCAGGCCCGAGATCCCCGGAGCCAGCTGAGCATGGCAGCAAGCTGTGAAGTTCCTTGGCCAGTGGTAGCAAGGATCTTAAACTCCTGGGGCTCGGGGGTGGTGTGAGGACACTCACCTCCTACTGCCCAGTTTCCAGAATTCAGGGCGTAGGCAGGCCCAAGATCCCTGGAGCTGGCCTACAATGGCAGGAAGTTGGAAAGTTGGTGCAGGCAGGCCCAAGAACTGCTCAGCCAGTGCAGTGTGGCAGGAAGTTGGGAAGTCACAATATACTCCTTTTGGATAGAGTGGCTTCCCTTTAGTTAATCTTGAATTAACAGCAATAAAAGTTATGCTGTGATATTTCTGTTTCAGTTTGTATATTTTTAGATTTTTTCGATTTTTTTTTAATTTTAGAAATTTTAAAATACAAAATAGAGAAATGTTACAGAGAACCTGCATTTGTAGTTATCAAACAGTTATCAAAAATGACTGATTTCTTCTTATATTTCACATGTCTCAAAACTATTTTGAAGCAAAATACTATTATAGCAAAATCCTGATGTATTATTTCACATCATATAATTGCATCAAATTATCTGAACGTTGTTTTGTTTTGTTTTCAATACTGGAGATTAATTAGACCCAAGGCTGTCTACCACCAAACTACATTCCTATCACTTTTTATTATTTTATTTTGAGACAGGGTCTGCCCAGGATGGCTTTGAACTTTTGATCTTGCCAAAGCCTTCCAAGTAATGGATTGTAAGGTTGTGTTATTACGCTAGCTCTGGAGATTTTTGATATAGTTGATTATTGTTAAAACTCTTAACATTGCAGCTCCTGACTTGTTTGAAAATATGATTAAATTATTACTAAAAAATCACTTGTATTCTAGAATTTAACAACTTTTTTATCTTTATTTCTAGGATCTGCTGAGCCAACCTTGTTTCTTTTCTCTGCCCCCCCTTCTCCCCACTCTCTCATTTTCCTTTCCATCCCTCCCTCTCCCTGTTCCTCCCTTTCTTCTTCCCTCCCTCTCTTCCTTCCTTGCTTTCTTCTTGTACTGGGCATTGAACCCAGATTCTTCACATTGAACTACATTTCCAGCCCTCTAGTTTTTGTTTTTGTTTATTTTGAAACAGGGTTTTGTTAAATTTCCCAGGCTTAGTTTGAATTTGCAATCTTCCTACTTCTTCGACCTCACAGAATGCTGAGATTTATCAGGATAAGCCAATTTTCTGATTTACATTTAATTTGAATTTGACATTTTCTCCTTTGGTTATGTGGTTTTTATACAATATGTATGGTATGTATTTTTTATATGTATCTAGTTATTTTTAAAAAGCTTTCCTTTAAAATATCTGCTTGTCATATAAATGACCTTCTATATAAAATGATTAGATACTTACGAAAAAGCTGTTTGTTTTTAGGGCAAGAGATTACTGGTAATACTTAATTTTTCTAAAGCTGAACTACTTTTACTATTATTGTTACCAAAAAACATCATTTTGTAGTTGACGGTTTCATTCATCTGTGGAATATGAGATGAAATTGGTGACTCATGAGGAGGACCAGTTTTGTTGTACGAATAGCTGAAGAAGAGCTAGATACAATACTTTGCTCAGACCAGTTGAGCTTTGATTTTTATCTCAAAGTCTATGACTTATTTTTGAAGCCTAAATTCTCTGTGCTACAAGAGTACCTCAGGCAGTCTGAAAGCATGACCAAAATTAAAGTGCTTTATTTGCTGAAAATTATTTACAGGCTCCTTTATTGTATGAATTCTTTTAAAGCTATGAGAAGAAAGGGATAAACAACTTGTGTAATTATCAGATTTTGTTCATTATTAATATAGATTATTTTAAAATTAATTAAAATGATATAAATAAGAGACTACACCTTACATGTGAACTTTAATTTCATTAGCTATTTCGTTTTAGTAATTTTCTTACTTTTATCAGTTACAAAACTGTATTGCAAAGTTGATCATATCTATGTTTAGTTTTTTTTAAAAGATAAGGTCTCTTATGTTACATTGTTCTTGACTCTTTGGAATCAAGGAATCCTCCTTCTCAACTTCTTGAATAGTTTGGACTGCAAGCACCTAGCACCACACTCAGTTTCAGGTACCTATTCTGCTTAGAAAGATTTAAAAGTTTTAAGTGCTGACTAGGAAATTTTAAAATATATTATCTTAAAAAGATTTTCTTGACAGACAAATCAGCATCTCTGCCAGTTTTTGCATCATTATTTTTGGCAGCATAATTAGCTGTAATGCCAAGATTCAGATATATGGTAGTTGGAGTTATATAGATGATCCAAAAATTCATTCTCAAATTGTGATATATCTCACACCCATAAAAAATGGGGTGTGGGTTACAAATGACTAGGTGTATGCATGGCTTAAAAACTATTCAAATAGATGTATGTTGTTTCTAATAAAGAGAGCTTTTGATCTATTATAACTGATTATCTATTTCAGTTAAAAAATTCAAAGCCTCAGCACTCTGTCAGACTTTTGGCAGTATATAATGATAGGTATATAGTAATGCTTAGAATTTTTTGATGGAAAAAGCCTATCTTTGGACAGTTTTTGATGTGTGTGGACTTTACCCTAGATAAGTAATGGAAGTTATAGGAGAAAGGGGTTGCTGATCAATGAAATAAGATTTTAGGGAGGTAGTTGGTAAGGCCACTTTAAATGGTAGTGCCTAAGGATGCTGGGCCAAGTGAGTGAAAAAGGACTGAAATCTTGTGCTTTGTTTTTAAAATTTATGTCCAGAGATTGTATACCCGGGGTTAGGTTTAACTTACATACACAGTGTAGTGTTCACTATTATATATTATCTTCACTTATATGCTTAATTTCTCCTGGAATATAAATTCTCCAAGAGCAATAACCTTGTTTGTCCTATCGTATCCTCAATTTCACAGCAGAGTACCTGGCACAAAATTGGTATTCAATAAAATTGTTACATAAATGAAAAGTCAGAATGTCTTATTACATTTTAGTATATATGCTGCCAAAGGAAGCATTCTTGTTATATTTTAAAGTTATTTTTCTGGTTTTTATGTTGGCAGTATGCTTTTTATTTTTATGTATTTTACTCTTTAATCAGTTTCTTCTGCTGTTTTCTAAACCAGATAGCTTCCTGTGAGGCATATAAAAGGTTTCAAATTTAGGTTAAAAAATAAATTACTTGTTTCTGGTAAATAACATCATGCAATGCATGATTTAATTTCAAATTTTCTTCAGATGTAACTGTCAATTTCAAGTGACTGTTAGTTATCTGGATAAGGATTGATGGTGTATGGTAACACCATACAATCTATTAAGTAGGCATAGTTTGTAAAAAATATTTGATAGAGATAGGCTGATGCTGGCAAGGACTATTCTGTGTTTTTTCTAAAATGCTGTGGGCTTTGGGGGAGGGGAAATAGGGACCAGTCCACATTTGTGTGCTTATGAAGTAGTTGTATTAAATGGTCCCTTGTTACCAGTTTATGTCAGAGAGGTTATGTTAGTCTGGCACTGAGGCAGCTATTTGGTTGGCTAGTCCTTTATTCATGTTCTAGAAAATGCATATGTATGGATCTAGATCAGTTTAAGTATGACAGCAAGAATTTAAAGGATTCTTGGCTGATGTCTTTTATTACCTATGAATTAGAAGACGAGGTAATTTGCTGAGAATAAGGAGGAAAATAGCAGAATGCGAGATTTTGAGAATGTATTGAGGAATGTAAGGGAATTTATTAAAAAGAATTGTTTGGTAGAGCTAAGGAACAAACTAAGATGTGTAAACAGTGGCACCAATCTGCTCATTTGTGTATTTGACTAGAATGGTGAGTACCTAAATATGGTAGACAGTTTCTTTTTTATTTTTTTTAGTGTATGCCTGACAGTTGAAATAAAAACACTATTTAATGTTTTCATGTATATAGATTTAATATAACTACAACATAGAGGGAGAGGTAATATGACCTCTATGATCTAATGTTTTTATATTCCTCTTGAATTGTTAAAACAGACATCTAAGAAGACTTAAAAGTTAAGTGTTTTATTTCAGTTGTTAGAGCAACCAATAAAAATTGTAGACAGCTGGGTCTGGTGGTGCATACCTGTAATTCCAGTACCCTGGTAGGTTGAGGAAGGAGGATTTTAAGTTCAAGCCCAGTCTTAGTACCTTAGAGCCTTAGCGAGATGCTATTTTTTGTAGTTTGGTTTTGTTTTTGGTATTTGTCACACCTCCCAGAACAATGGTGACTACCATATCCAGAAGAAGTATAACTGGATCCTATGTTAGTTCTATTTTTAGTTTTCTGAGCACAGTTTCCCATAATCACTTTGCTAATTTACATTCCTGCCAAAACCATGTACAAGTTACTTTTTCTCTACACCACCACCACCACCACCACCACCACCATCATCATCATCATTATCATTTGTCTTATAATATCCATTAAAAATTTTTATTAGTACATGTTTGCAGTACATAATGTATACACACTCATCTTTAGGGGCAGAAATAAGATTTAACATATTTTACCTCTTTCTGTCCTCCTATACACCCCTTCCCCATTTCTTGGTCCCTTTCCCACTTACAAAAGATTTATTTCTGTTTCCTATCACCTTTAATTTTGTTTTTAAAGCTGTTTATACTTTGAGCGTCTCATATAAGAGAAATTATGAAATATTTAAGCTTGTATATCTGTTATGTTTCATTTAACATTATGGTCTCAAGGTACATTCATTTTCCTACTGATGACTCCCATCCTTCTTTATGGTCGAGTAGTACTCCATTTTATGTAAACACATTTTCTTTATTCATTTATTTTTTCATGGCTATATAGACCACTTCCAAGCTTTAGTAATAATCAGTATTGCTATACACCTGGGTATTCATTTATTGCTGTAATATGATGTCTTTAATTCTTTTGGGAAAATACTAAGAGGGCAAATAGCTCAGTCAAATGAAACTTCTAGTTTTAGTTTTATGAAGAACCTCCATGTCAATTTCCATAGTGTTTGAAGCACTTCATATTCATGCCAGCAATGTTAGGGGCTTTTTCTCTGCAACCTCACCAGCATTTGGTACAGTATTGTTTTTGGATGATAGGTAGTCTTTCTGGAGTAAGATGGTATCTCAGGGTTTGTTTTAATTTACATTTCTCTGATGCCCAGAAATATTAATCATTTTTTCATGTATGTATTAGATATTTGTACTTCTTTTGAGAAGTATCTATTTATTTTGATTGCTCATTTTTGAATTGAGTCTTTTATTTGGGGGGAAGTGGTCTGTTGGTTTTTTTTTTTTTAGTTCTTTGTAAATTTTAAATATTAGACCTCTGTCAAAGAAGTAGTTGGCAAAAAAAAAGTTTCCATTCTGTAGGTTGTCAGAAACTTTTTACTTTAATAATAATCCTTTTTGTTGATTCTTGCTGCTGACTTTTTTGTTGTTGCTTTTGCAATTGGGTTTCTGGTTAGAAAATCCTTTCCTTTGTGTGTGTCTCTATGTTCTCTGTCTTTAACATCTTTACCACATTTATCTTCCAGTAGATTATTGCTTTTTTTTTTTTTGTACCAGAGATTGAATTCAGGATCTTGCATTTGCCAGGCAGGTGCTTATGTTGCTGAACTACATCCCCAGCTGTTTCTGTTTTAATGTTGGATGTCTTTGGTGCATTATTTTGATGCATGGTGATAGTGATCTAAATTCAATCTTCTACATAGTTTCAGTCTTCTGTGTAGCTAGTTTGGCAGTACCATTTGTTAAAGAGGCTATCTTTTCTCCTGCGTAGGTTTCTGACCCCTTTGTTAAAGATCAGATGGTTTAATGTGTCTGGGGCTGTTTCTTCATATTCTGCTGAATTCCATTGATCTGCGTGTCTCTTTCTGTGCTAGTACCATATGGTTTTGTTTGGTTTTTGAGACAGGTTTTGCTATGAAGTTCAGGCTGTCCTTGAACTCATGGTGTAGTTCAGGCCTCGAACTCATAATGATTCTCCTGCCTCAACATCTAAACGTCCCAAGTGCTGAGATTACAGGCATACACCACCTCGCCAGGCACAATCTCCTTTTTCAGGGTACTGTGATTTTCATTTATAGAGGTCTTGTATTTCCTTTATAGGGTTCTTCATTATCTGATTTTTTTCAGATGCTATTGTGAATGGTATTGTTTTACTGATTTCTTTGTTGATGAGTTCATAATTGGTATAGAGGAGCAATATCAATTTTTGTGTGTTGATTTTATATCCAGCTACATTGCTGAATTTGGTTATTAGTTTTAATAGTCTTTTGGTGGAACGTTTTGAATTTTCTATGTAAAGAAGCATATCATGTTTTTCTATATGCATTTCTTTTTCTTGCCTGGTTACTCTAGCTAATGGTTTGAATACTAGATTGAATAGGAGTGGTATAGCCGACATTTTTTGCCTTGTTCCTGATTTTAGACAGGTTTCAGCATTTTACCATTTAATATGGTATGACAGCAGTTTTATCATAAATGGCATTTATCAGGTTTAAATAAAGTCCTTCTATATCTATTTCTTCAGGATTTTATTATGAATGGGTGTTGGATTTTGTAAGGCATTTCCTGAATCTATTGCAATGATTGTGTAACTTTTGTGCTTGTTTCTGTTTGTTTATTGTATTCCATTTATTGATTTGCATATGTTAAACCATCCTTACATCCCTGGGATGAAGCCTGCTTGGTAATGATGTATGATGTTTTGATGATTTCTTGTGTTATTTTTGCCATATCTTGTTGAGAAGTTTTGTGTTTATGTTCATTAAAGAGCTTGGCCTATAGTTTTTGTCTTTGTTTTTAGTTGGACCTTTGTCTGGTTTTGTAATCAGGGTAATGATAGTTTCCAGAAATGAGTTTGGAAGTACTGTTTCCCTTTCAAGTTTTTTTAAAATTTGAGAAGAGTTTGTTTGTTTGTTTGTTTGTTTTTGGTCTTCTTTGTTTTGTTTTAATAATTCTTATGTGTCTAGAAACTTGTCCATTTCCTCAAGATTCTCAGATTTATTGGAGTACAATTTTTCATAGTATTTACTAATGATATTATGGATTTAGGTAGTGTCCATTGTGGTTTCACCTTTTTCATTTATAATTGCATTGATGTGGATCTTTTCTTCTTATGGTAAGTTCTACTAAAGACTTATCTTTTTTTTTTTTTTGAAAGAAGCAACCCTTTGACTCACTGATTCTTTATATTGTTTTCTTAGTCTCAATTTCATTATCTTCCTCTCTGATTTTTTTAATACTTTTTTGGGGGTAGGGGGGAACTGGGGATTGAACAGGTTTCTTGTGCTTGCCAGCCAGGTGCTTACACCACTGAGCTAAATCCCCGGCCCTTCCTCTTTGATTTTTATGATTTCCTTCCTTGTCCTAGGTTTGAGTTTGAACTGTTCTTGTTTTTTAAAACCTTCGGGTGCAGCATTAGCTTGCTTCTTTTTTTCTAATGTGAGCATTCACACAATAAATCCCCACTTTAGGAGTCTTTTTTTTTTTTTTTTTATCGGTACCGGGGATCGAACTCACAACTGCCTGCTTGCAAGGCAGGCGTTATGCTGCTGAACTAAATCCCCAGCCCCAACTTTAGGACTCTTCATGGTGTCTCATAAGCTCTCTTATGTTGTACTGGCATTATTGTTTGATTCTAGAAATTGTTTAATTTTTTTCCTGATTTATTCTCTGCCCCACTGAATATTCAGGAATGTTATTTAATGTCCAAGTGTTTATAAAATTACTGTGGTTTCTTTTGCAATTGATTGCTATTTTTTTTTTTTTTTTGTCTTTTTCATTTTTACCGGTACCAGGGATCGAACTCACGACCGCCTGCTTACAAGGCAGGTGCTTATGCCGCTGAGCTAAATCCCCAGCCCCCTTGATTGCTATTTTTAATATACTGTGGTCTGATAGTATACATGGGTTCATTTAGGTTCTTTTGTGTTTGTTTATTTTAGCAGGCTGTGTGGACTAATATGTGGTCTGTTTGGGGGAAGGTTCTGTGTGCTGCTGAGAAGAATGTGTATTCTGTTGTAGTAGGCTAGAATGCCCTGTAGATACCTATTAAGCCCATTTGTTCAAACATGTGGCTCATATCTGATAATCCTTTTATGATTTTTTTTGTTTTGTTAGTTCAGTGATGGCAAACCTAAGGCATTGTGTGCTACAGTTTATTATTATTGAAAGTGCAAAAAGGTTTGCCATCGCTGGCCTGGTTTATCAATTTGTGAAAATGAGGTTTTGAGATCCCCTACTATAATTGTGTTGACTGGAGTGAAAAACGCCTAGCTAATAAAGCACAGTTAAAAATGTGTCTGAGGATGACTGACATATAGGCTGGCAAACTAAGGGAATGAAGACCCATGCTAGTTGTGGCATCAACTAATAGACTTGACTCTGAATGGAATACAGAAAGGAAAGAAAAACCAAAGTGTCAGTCTTGAAGATCCCCAGTCTTCGCAAGTGGTGTCCTCTGCTGGAGTTATCCATGTAAGTCTCAAGGTCTCCAGTGTATTCAGCCTTCCAACAGACTTGTATTGGTGACTGTCTTGTGAGCTTCCAGACAGGCCTTCAACCTTGGACTGGTGCTGCATCCTTGATGTCTCTTGTTCTGCAGCTTCCATATTCCTAGGCTGAGCAGCTGCTGGTGCCTCTTTTTCTCTGGCACCTCCTTTTCTCTGGCACAGAGATAGTCACTGTGAACTCTCTACCTATGATCCTGTAAGCCTGTCAAATAAATTTCCTTATATAATTATACATATATTTTTCTATTAAGTCTATTCCTCTAGAGAACCCTAAATAATACAACTGGCATCTAGCTATTTTATTTTTTCAACTGTGGAGATCTCAGCTCTTTTACTGAGCCATCTACTTATTTTTTCAGTCTTTTTTTTTCCAATTTGGAGTACTACTTATAAGAAATCTTGTAATTTTTATGATACCACTTCTTTCCCACACTCTATTTTTATTTTTTTAAGTTAGTGCCTCACTATGTAGACTAAAGGCCTTGAACTCATGGTGTTGCTCAAGCTAGGCTTGAACTCAAAAAAGTGATCCTCCTGGCTCAGTCTCCAATGCTGGGATTACAGGCATGTGCTACCACACCTGGCTCTCACAGTCTTATTATTAAGATGGGGATGGAAATAGAAATTATAGCCACATATCCTTATTTTTAAAGTTTTTGGCAAATGATTATTCTCCCTTTAGTGTTTTTTTTTTTTTTCTATTTTAGTTATTTAAAAATTCTTTTAGGGGCCTAGGGGTTTAGCTCAGTGGCATAAGCGCCTGCCTTGTAAGCAGCCAGTCGTGAGTTCGATCCCCGGTACCGATAAAAGGAAGAAAAAGACCAAAAAGAATTCTTTTAGAATCTGTGATATATTTTTTGAACCCACCAACCCACAGCCCTCAGAAGACTTTTTTTCTAGTCATTTTTCTAGTCATTTTAGAGGTGCAAAAATATACCAAAAAGCAGTTTACAAAAGAGGAAACAAAATTGTCAGACTTACTTGAAAAAAATTAAGAGACTTGCAATGAAAATAACCTGCCAAATTCATACAGGAAAACAAAACCAATGTATTTAAAATGAAGCTTTAATAAATAGCATTCAAATATGATTCTTGAGAATCTGCATTAAACTTTGTTATATTTCAGAATTCTTAAACATATTTGATTTCTGTGATATATTACCATTTCCTAAGGAAATAATTATATATATCTATATATGTAGATATCATAGTTTTAATATAAACTGCAACTTGGAGGCTTATGTAAATGTTGACCAGAGGCTAGGGATTTAGCTCAGTGGCATAAGTGCCTGCTTTGCAAATGTATAGTTAAATGAGTTCGATCCCTGGTACCAATAAAAAAAAGGAAAAAGACCAAAAAAAAAAATGACCAATAGATGAATATTTAAATTAAATATTCTTAAATATTTAATATTTAAGAAAATGCTCACTAAACAAAGCAAGATACTAAAATTTATATATTATGTGACCTCAAAAAAATATATCCATAGAAAAGAGGAGAGGAGACTCCTAGGAGAACATGTGGATAGATAACAGGAGCTACGGAGGCTCTCTGAGATAGGCAGCTTAGAATCCAGGAATAGTGCAGTGTGAGGAGTCCTAAGCAAGGGGAGATATACTCTGCCGACCCAGGAACGAACTAAGCTGAGAGAAACTAACTGGAAATGCAGTCCCGATGCTATGACTGGAACAGATAAAATCTCAGCACCAAAGCTGGAACCTGTGCCTCTAGAAACTACAGTTTGAATTTCCTGCTGCTACTGCTGCATCTGAAGCGGCACAGCAGAGATAGAAACATGAAAGTTCTGAGAGCGGGAATCAGCAAACAGAGTTGAGAGCGGGACTGGTGGGGAGCCCTGCATCGACCTGCAGTGAATGAGAGGAACAGGGACCCCTCCATAGGTAAGGAGGCTCCAACAGAGGATGTTCTGGGATCAGGCAGACTAACTGGAACAGGACGCTACAGTGACTTTAGTCGCATATTCCCCGCTCAAGCAGGATTGACCTGGGTGAAGCCATGGACTAAGACACAGGAGGCTAGCCCAAACCAGGTCCCAGCACCTGATGGTGCACCCTAGCAGTGAAACCTACAGTAGGTTGACCTGGAGGGGAGGGCTCAACATACACTGCCCCTGTCTGTGTCTCCCTAGTACACTGCAGTGGGCGGGAATGTCTAGCCAGCAGATTCAAACAAAGTGTAACCCACAAAGAAAGAAACTGGGCCTCCCTTATACACCTGTATGGAAGGAACAAAAAATATGAGAAGAGGAGGCAACAAGAAAGGGTCCTTGGTCCCCAATCCTGAGAACACTGATCCAGGAAAGGTAAATGCAAAGGAGAATGAGGACAGAAAACATGCAATATCAGACACGGCACCAATAGACATAAAGCGATATCTCTGGAGCCTCATAGAGGAGTTCAAAAGTGAAGAATTTAATAAAGTAAAGCAAGAATAAGTAGAATAGTTAGAGAAATGCTAAGCACTGCCCAAGAAAAAACAGATAGTGGAATGGAAGAACAGAAAAAAAGGGGACAATTGTCTGATGGAGAAAATAGAGAAAACATAGAATACATGAAGCAGGTTCAAAGAGATTACCAGGAAACTAAAAACTCTATTGAAAGCTGGCATGACAGCTTGAAAGAAACTAAGGATAGATTATCTGAACTGGAGGACAGATTTGTAATGTGGGAGCATGAAAGGAAAAACTTCTTAAAAATAACAAGGAAACAAGCAGTAACAATACAAAAGCTAGAAGATGATAAGAGGATCTATAATTTAAGAATTAAGAACGTAAAGGAAGAAGCAGGGACACAAACAGATAAACTACAAAAGCTATTCACAGAAATAATCCAGGAGAATTTCCCTAACGTAGCAAAAGGTAAAGATACTCAGATGTATGAGGCATACAGGACCCCAGCCACCTACAACCCAAACAGAACTACAGCCAGGCATATCATAATCAAAATTCCAGAAATCCAATATAAGAACAGAATATTAAAAGCCGTCAGAGACAAGAAACAGATCACTTGCAAGGGAACACCCATCAGAATTACAGCAGACTTCTCAGCACAAACTATCAAATCACGAAGAGCGTGGGGTGAAATAATTCAAGCTTTGAAAGATAATAACCTCCAGTCAAGATTGATACATCCTGCACAACTGTCCCTAGAAATTAATGAAGAAACAAGGTGCTTCCAGGATAAAGAGGAACTAGGGGAATTTGCAACCACCAATTCAACTCCACAGAGAATACTGCAGGGTATTCTAAAAGAGAAAAATACCAAGATTCCAGAAACAGTGGCAGAGAGGTCATAATAATGGAGCAGAAAGCGAAATGAAGAAGACAAACTGACAACTAATGACAGAAAAAGAGCTCAACAGAAATGAGCCAGAGAAGGTTGGATGGTATGGACAGCTATTTTGGAGAAAACAAGACATCATAATAGCTAGTACTGATTTAATATCATCTTGTTTTGAAGTCCCATCTAGCTTTTGTTCTTCTGTCTCCATTGGTCTTAACATGTTGTATCATATTGGATTTTATTATATGTGCTAATATAAACAAAAACTTTTATAGACAAGGAGATTATACAGAAACCATTGTTCATATTCTGTTAGTTGGTTCTAAATACCCTGTAATACTGTCATTCTCTTGAATGGTTTTACATTGTCTTGATATGTTTGATGCTACAGTTACAAAGTTATACTCAAAGATTTCAAGGAAAGAGACACTATGGTAACTACTTTTATGTTGGGATATCTTGTGGTGTAACACTATTTTGCTTAAATGGTTATGTTCTGACCTGTGCTGTTTTGTTGTTATGTCCTCTTTTATCTCAATCTTCTTTTTTTTAATTTACTTTTTTATTTTTATCTTTTTAATTAAGGGGAAAATAAATAATAGCAGGATGTATTATAGTAACCCACTTTGATTTCCTATTAACTTGATTTGAAACCCTATATTGCTCTCACCATCTTATTTTGACTGATTTTCTTCTATTCTGTTTTGCTTGATAGGACCAAGTTTGAGAGTATAGGCAACAACTGTGAAGTCAGTAAGATTCACTATGATGCCCATTCTGGTTTGACTGTTATCTTCTTTTGAAGTCCTGAAGTGTCTCCAATGTTTTGTTTTATTGGTTTTGTTCTTTACTGTTTTGTTCAATTTTATTATAACTGATGATATAGGCAATTCTCTTTTAGAAAGCAAGAGGTATTATGGTAACCATTGTTGATCACCTTGTATTCTGTTTTTTATCTATTATGTCCATCCTTTTGATTTGACTGACTCTGTTTTGTTATGTCACATTTGGTTTTATTCTCTTCAAAAAAAATAATAAGAACTGTGGGAGTAATAAAACCCAAAATGTGTGTCATTGTAAAAAATAGAGGAAAAGAAAGTGCTCTAAAGGATATAACTGCATGTATATTTAAGTGTATAAGATAGATAACCATATTACTGAGTTTTGGTGGATCATTGAACAGAACTGTTTGCAGTCTCACTGTTTGAATGTCCACTTTATATGCTTTAATTTTGTAACTTGAACAACTATTTCTAAGATGATAGTATGTAATCTATTAACTAGTGATTTCCTACTGTTTATTTTTTCTGAAATTCTGTATAACTTGTACTGTTTTTCTGTTTTTTTCTCCTTATATAAAATTTTAAAAAAAGAAAAGGAGAGGAAATAAATGTTCTAAATTTTATTTTTAACTTCTGTGTATTTTTCAAATCTTCTCTAATGAATATAAATTCATAAACTGAGACAAAAATAAGATGTGACATCTCTTCTGGATAAAATAACTATAAAGTACTCACAAATACAAACTCATCAAATATTAACTCTATATGGTATTTAATATTAATTAAGAGTTTAAAGTGATAAGATGAGCTTGGCATGGTGCAGATCCCTGTAATCCAAGCACTTGGAAGATTGAGGCAGAAGATTGCAGCCTGGCTGCATAGTGAATTCAGTTTGAATGCCAGTTTGAACTAGCATAGTGAGACCCTGTCTCAAAAAAACCAAAACAAAATAAAGTGATAAAGATGTCAAAATAGTAAGACAATAATGTAAGAATAATCATTGTAGACCAAATATAAAACCGGAGGATGTAAGATTAAATAGTAAGACTGGACAATGGTGGTACATGCCTAAATTCCAGCACTTGGGAGGCTGAGGAAGGAGGATTTCCAGGAGTTCAAGCCAGCCTGGACTACTCAGCAAGACTTTGTCTCAAAAAACAAAATAAACCAAAAAACTAAATAATAAAGTTTTGTTCAAGTAATACAAAGATTTAAAAATAAAATCTCACTAAGCCCAAAGAAGTAGGTAAACAAGATACTCAAATAACCTTGATGTTAACATCCAAGAATGAGAATGAGAATGAGAATGAGAATGAGAATGAGAATGAGAATGAGAATGAGAATGTGAATGAGAAGAAGGGTTTTCTGAGCCAAGGAAGTTTCACACTTTAAGTGCTTTAATGGAGCAGAGCTGCAAGATGGTGGATAGATAACAGCTGGCTACAGAGGCTCCCTGAGATAGTCAATTTAAAACTCAACATAATACAACATTGGGAGAGGAATTCTCTCATCCCAAGAAGAAACTAAGGTGAGAAGAACCAATCAAACATACTGGCCGGCTGCACCACCGTGCAGCCCTGAGCGCCTCCAGGCCACCAGCAAGACAGACCATCCCCATGCCACTGCACTCCAGCTGTGACCTCCAGTGACACCTCCGCTGCCTCCCCAGATCTGGGCCGCGTCCTGGAGGGCAGGAGGAGGAGGGAGCATTGCTGTGTCATGGGCGTGGGACCAGACCAGCTGGGATGCATTGCCGCCTTCGCACTTGCCACTCGTGCGAGGACCTGAGCCAATGGCTGTGGCATTGAGCAGGCCGCCACCGCCAGAGTATCCCGAGGTCCCCGGGTGGGTGAGTGTGTCTTTGCTGCCACCAGGCCCGTGGGATCAGAGCCCCACGGAACTGCCGCTGCAAATGGAGTCCAGAGAAGGTGCTTTTGAAAACACCTCTTCAGACAATAATCAAAAATACAGAACCAGAACTTCCAGATTTCTTGCCATGATCAACCAGCTTTGGGGAATTGGGCTTGTCTGCCTGCGCTCTGAACTCTGGACTGGGTGGCCTGGGGTGAGTGTCCTTGCACCATCTCAAGCCCCTGGGAGGGAGTTTAAGATACCTCAGATAACAGCAAATGGGGGAGGGCAGCAAAACCCCAGTCAGCACCCTTCGGAAAGTCCCTAAGCGATATGGAGGGGGCCAGAGACCCCCTCGGACACACCTGTCTGAAAGAAACCAGAAACATAACAAGAGATAGAAATAAAGAAAAATCTTCAGCCGCTGACCCTGAAAACCCTGTATTACTCCCACTATCTTGTTTTGACTGATTAGACTGTGTTCCATTCTGTTTGATATTACCAAGTTTGAGGGTATAGGCAACTACTTTGAAGGCAATAAGATTCACTATGATGCCCATTTTGGTTTGACTATTACCTTCTTTTGAAGTCCTATAATGTTTTCAAGGTTTAGGTTTTATTGCTCTTGTTCTGTAATGTTTTGTTCAATTTTATTATACCTAATGATATAGGCAATTCTTTTTAAGGAAGCAAGAGGCATTATGGTACGCATCGTTGATAACCTTGTATTCTGTTTTTACGTCATGTGCTATGTCTATCCTTTGTTTTCACTGACTGCTTTGTTTTGTCATATTTGGTTTTATTCTCTTCCAAAAAAATAGCAAGAACTATGGGAGTAATAAAACCCAAAATGTGTAAATTTTGTTGTAAAAAAGAGAGGAAAAAACAGTGCTCTAAAGGATACAACTGCAAGTGTGGTTAGGTATGTTAAGATAGATGACCATTTAACTGAGGTTTTGTAGGGTCATGGAACACAACTGTTTGCAGTCTGTTTGAATGTCCACTTTGTATGCTTTAATCCTGTAACTTGAACAAGTATTTCTAAGATGACAATATGTAATCTTTTAACTAGTGATTTCTTACCATTTTTTATTTGTAACTCTGTATTACTTGTACCCTTATACTGTTTTGTTTTTTTCCTTTAAATAAAAAATTAAAAAAAAAATAAGCCAAGGAGAGAGAAATACAGAAGAGAAACAGTGCAGTAATCATGCAATATTAGATACAGCATCAGTGGACATAAATACCTTCATGACCTCATAGACAAATTTAAAACTGTGTTTCTGATACAAGTGAGGCAAGATATAAAAAGATTAATTAAGAAATGATAAGCCCCTCCCAAGAGAACACAGATGGACAAATGGAGGAACTCAGAAAAGGAAGAGAAACCTTTGATGAAGAAATAAACAAAATCTAGAATACATGAAACAGATCCAAAGAGATTACCAGGAAACTGAAAACTCGATTGAAAGCTGGCAAAATGTCTTGACAGAAACTAAAGTTAGCCTTTTGAAACTTGAAGAGAGATTTATGGTGTGATTGTGAAAGAAAAGATCTCTTAAAAATAACAAGAAATTAGGAAGAAACAATACAAAGGCTAGAAGACAACAAGAGGATACATAACTTAAGAATAAAGCACGTGAGTGAAGAAGCAGGAGTAACCAGAAATGAACTACTACAAAGAATATTCACAAATATAATAAAGGAAAACATCCAAAGCATAGTAAAAAGAAATGATATCCAGATAAAAGAGGCATACAGAACTCCAGCCACCTACAACCAAAACAGATCTACACCCAGACATATAATGATCAAGATTCCAGAGATCCGCCACAAGAACAGAAAATTAAAAGCAGCCAGAAAAAAGAAGCAGATTGCGTACAATGGAAAAATTATCAAAATAATGACAGACTTAACAACACAAACTCTCAAATCGAGAAGAGCGTGGGGTGCGGAGAAATAGTCCAAGCCCTGAAAGAATATAATATGCAACCAAGACTGATGTACCAGGAAAAACTCTCTCTCAAAATTAATGGAGAAACAAGGTATTTCCAAGACAAGGAGGAACTGTGGGAGTTCATGGCCACCAACCCAACCCTACAAAAAATACTGAAGGGCATTCCAGAGAGAGAGAGGAAAAAATACCAGGATTCCAGCAACAGTGACAGAGAGGCTTCAATGAATGGGGCAGACAGTGGATTGAAGGAGTAAAGTGGACAAATAATGACAGAAAAATAAAATAACAGAAATGAGGCAGAGATGGTAAGCTATAATCTTTTATATAGATAGCCCTGATACACTAACAAAAAAAGAAACACAGGCAGAGTAGATTAGGAGGTAGGATTCATTGAGATGCCCTGAATACAAACTCAACCTGAAAGAGGGTTAATAAAGTGAGAGTCAAAAATGAGAAAATAGCTGGGGATTTAGCTCAGCAGCATAAGCGCCTGCCTTGCAAGCCTGGGGTTGTGAGTTCAATCCCTGGTACCGTTAAAAATACAAAAAACAAAAAAAAAAGAAGGTTATTTATATTTTGGGGGCTGGAGGTTTAGCTCAGCGGCATAAGCGCCTGCCTTGCAAGCAGGCAGTCGTGAGTTCGATCCCAAGTACCACTAAAAGGGAAAAAGACAAAAAAAAAAAAAAAAAAAAAAAAAAAAGATGAGAAAATAATGCTATATGTGACAGGAAACCAGAGAGAAGTAGGGACAACTTGTCCAGCAGCTGCAGATAGACTGAAAAGCTGTGACACTTTTGGGCAGTGTAGAACTACACAGCTGGAAGGAAGGACAACCTTGTGACTTTAGTAAGTAAAGTAGTACAGCTCAAGATCAAGATCAGGACTAAAATGGTTTAGCAACACTCAGATAGATAACAGGTTGACCCCCTACTCTAAAAACTAAAAGAGCTAGTGGGACCCAAAATATACAAGGCACCCTGAGAAATGGAAAAGGGAGGAATTGTCTAAAAAAGGAAGACAGAGGACATTGTTAATAGTGTATCAGGATTTAAAAGTCACAGTAGTCTTATTGCTCTGTTTAGTTTGATTATATTTTGTTCCGATCTGTCTACTCAGATTTGAGGGCACAGAGAGCTAACCCAAAAATAGCAGGTTATACCACAGTAACTATCCTTAATTTTCTATTAACTTACACTGAAACCCTGTATTACTTACATTTTCTTACTATGACTGATCTTTTTTTTTTTTTTTTTTTTTTTTTTTCCTTTTTATCGGTACTGGGGATCGAACTCACGACTGCCTGCTTTCAAGGCAGGCGTTTATGCCGCTGAGCTAAACCCCCAGCCCCCACTATGACTGATCTTATTTGAAGCTGATTTGTTAGACCGCTGTTTAGCCTTGACTGATTTTATTCGAATTTGGTATGCTTGATAGTATCAAGTCTGGAAGTAGAGACAACTACTCTGAAGATGACAAGATATAAAAGATATCCATTCTGGTTTTGAATATTAACTAGTTTTGAGTCCTACAATATCTTCAAAGTTGTGTTTTTATTAAATAACTATGTAATGTTATGTTGAATTATATTATGCCTGATGATGTGGACAATTCTATTGAAAATAACAAGGGAAAGCATAGTAACTACTGTAAATCACCTAATATTGTGGTCCTATATGTTTTTTCATTTCATGTTTTTCTAGGAATTTATTTTGTTGTCTTGTTTTGATCTGTTTGTACCTTTAATACAGAAAGTATAGATATACATGTAGAGATTCACACATGGGAAGAATTTCTAAACTATTTATGGGAACAGGTTATATAATACACGATGTAATGAATGGATGCTCTGAAGAAGAAGAGACACTAAGAAACCCAGTGCTAATTCTGTAGTGTTATGATATGAAATCTAGCAATACTATCATTCACTGTTCAGAGTGATATTAGTCTAGTTTCTTATGTTCAATTTCAGCATACGCAACGATAAAGACAGCTACTACAAAGAGACTGGGAAACATTATGGTAGACATTATTGACTTCCCCAAAATCAAGTCTTGAAAACCTAAAAAGCCTTCATCATCCAGTAATCTGATTAGTTCTATAATGTTCAGTATATATTCAATGTGTGTGAAAATGGGGACAACTATTTGGAAGAAAACTAGAGAAAATAAGATAGATAGTGAAGATCTCCAGTAGACTTGCTTGGAAATCTATGTTCCTTTAAATTGTTTCCTAATAAACTGTTTTGTTCTGTTTTGTTATATTTAATCTTACCCTCTTTAAGATAAAAAAACAAGCGTGTAGCACTGATAACCATATTACTAAGTTCTTGTTGGATCGTTGAGCAGAACTGTTTACAGTGCCATTGTTTGAATATCACTTTGTTTGCTTTAGTTTTGTAACTCAAGCAACTATTTCTTTCTTTTTTTCTTTTTTTTATCGGTACCGGGGATCGAACTCATGACCACCTGCTTTCAAGGCAGGTGCTTATACCACTGAGCTAAATCCCCAGCCCTTCAAGCAACTATTTCTAAGATGATGGTATGTAACTTATTGACTGGTGATTTCTTACTGTTTATTTTTCTGAAATTCTGTACTGTTTCTACCCTTTTTAATCTGTTTTTTTTCTTTAAATAAAAAAAAAAAAGAAATAGCAGAGCTGAACCAAACCTGTGAACAAATGGACGTAATAGGAAGAAACCACAGTGGGGTTATGCTCCAGCAGCCTGGAGAGATCAAGTGAGTCCAGCACAGAAGCCATGCCTCAAGGCTCTACCAGTATCAGGGGAGCATTGGTGAACCACCACCTTGTGCCTCTCCACACCTCCAGGAACCTCAGGTCCGAGGAACCCAGGTGCCTCGTCCAATCCCCTACACCGAGGGACCAGCAGTTAGTGCAGGAAGCACCCTGGATGTTCAATGGGCTGATTCTGAGGAACATAAGAAAATACCAGAACAAAAGAGAAAAATACAATGTCAGACCTCCAGTCCACAGAACAAGTTCAGGAGATACAGACATAGTAGAAATTAAAAGTCACACACCTGAAATTTCTGAAAAGATAACATCTGAAGTAAAGAAGCAACTTAATTCTTGTATTATTTGGTTAATTTTGCATGCCTGTGTCTGATGGTCTGGATGGATATTTTGAAGATAATAAGAAGCATTATGGTAGCCATCCTTAATTTCTTATCTCATTTTGAAGTCCTGTATCATTTTCATTGCTTTGGTTTTATTTTGTTTGATTTTATTATGTCTGATAGTATGGGCAGCTACTTTGAAGATAACAAAGGTATATTATGATAGCCATTGTTGATTTGCTGTTATCTTGTTTTGAAGTCCTATAACACTGTCATTGTTTTGTTTTGAAAAAAAAGTGCTTTAATGCAGATTGTTGAGAGACAGAGGTCAATATTTAATGGTTTCCATTTTTCTTCTGCTTCTCACATCTGAAAAAGCAATAGTTCTGACATAAAAAGAACTTGAAAGTCTGTTTTTTTATTCTGTTATTTTTTTGGAATTATCTAGTTATTTTGCGAGACTCAATTATGAAATGTTTGGTTGTAAAAGTTCTAAGCCTTTCAAAATGCTGAGGTAAAAGAGTGGAAAAGTTGATATTTAAAATGGTATTTCATTTCATTCAGTTGCAAGTAGCCACACAGAAACAGCTTTCTGGGAAAAGCTGGTTTGTTGATATTTCTTTTCATATTTATTCTTATAAATGAACCTTCTTTCATACATGTTCAGTTGAAAATTATCTAAAAAGAAAAAAAGAAAGAAAATGACCTGTCTCATAACGCCTATGTCAAAGTGGTGGCCTCAGACAGAACTAGAGTCTATATGACTCTGACTCTCTTGTGTTTTTTTTTTTGTTTGTTTTTTGGTTTTTTTTTTTTTTTTTTTTTTTTCTCATTTTTATCGGTACCAGGGATCGAACTCACGACTGTCTGCTTGCAAGGCAGTTGCTTATGCCGCTGAGCTAAATACCCAGCCCCTATGACTCTGACTCTCTTACTCATAATTGAGACAATGTTCTAATTCCAAATTCATAGGTAAGGGAGTCAGTTGCTTAAGTTGGCTGTGTTCTGTATTTGAGTTTGAAAGTGAAGGAGTAGCCCCTAAATCTGTCTTTCTAATAATATGAGGACAGATCCTCAAAGGATTAAGTTTCTGGTATCTCTGGTACATATCATGAATATTTTTTTAACATATAATGTGAAAAAGTACATAATAAAGCCAGACCTTTTTTTAGTTTGACACTGACTTCTACTCTACTTACACATTTGGCATACATCTTTTGATAGTAATGGTTTCATAGAGCGATCACAAAATGAGAACATGCTGATTTGTACATAGATAACCCTTAAATGAATTTCTGTATTTAAGATTTTCATTTTTATTTTATATTAAATCTTATCAAATGGTGGCTTTAATTCTACATCTTAAAATTAAATCAAGTATTATATTTCACATTTTAAATGAGTCCATTCATACTATGTGGACATTAAAGCCTAATATTTTAGAAAATCACTCATTTTATGTATATTTCTAGCATGACTTCTTGTATAATTTTAAAATCTGAAATTACTTTTGCATGCTGAGTAAATAGATTATGATATACTGTGGAATTAAGCCTCAGTTTTTTTAAAGAAGATAAAACCAAGGAAAATAAAACAGAAAAAAAAAAACAATCAAAATAAACCAGTATAAGTGATACAGGACTTCAAAACCTTATGAAATCAACAATAGTTGCCACGATGCCTTTAGTTGTCTTCAAATAGCTGCACATACCTTCAGACATAGTAAAAATTGAACAGAACAGAACAGAATAGAAACAATAAAACCAAAACAGTAAAAACAATAAAAGACTTCAAAAGAGCATAAAACCCAATTCAACAAAACAGTGAAAATGATATGGTTTCCAGGCAGGAATCACTTTCTGGTGAGGGCTGGTTCTGTCTCCCCCACAGTCTTCAAATTGGCGCTGACTCATGGAAAGAGGCTTGGGTCTGGCTGTGCCCACTCTGGCAGCAGCCTGCACATGGCGCTGGTTTCCAGATGGGGATCACCTCCTTGTGAGCACGTCTCACTGTTTTGTGTCAGATTAAGCCCTTATGTGAAGATCACTTTGCCTGACAGAAATATGGCTGGAATTCAGAAAAAAAAGCCAATGGATAATTAGCATTATTTTATGTTGGATAAATGTAGATATTGTTCCTTTTGAGTAAATGTTTTATAAATCTCTGGATTAAATTTAAATAAACTTCATAAACACATTTTTCAGAGATTCATAAAAATCCATGGAAAAAGTATCTCTGATAGTTTATGTGCTAAAATAGTACCATTAAATATTTTGTGTACATTCCTCTCACTTTATTGGGGTAACTCACACTTAGTAGAGTGCTTTTTATTTTTATATTTAGTATTTTTATATGTATGAAATATATATTTTATAATAAAACAAAATGCTAAATTTATATTTAGCATTTATATGTTAAACTTTAGTTTTCATGTCATAATTACAAGTGAACTTTCTGTTTAAACAAAATGGTTAATTCTATGAGCACATTGCTCTACATGCTTGTTTTTTTAATGAAATAGGTATTATAATCAAAATGGGGTATGAAGGCCATTTGCAGACCAGGCATAGAGTGAGTCAAGGACATATCAATGAACAAATCCAGCCTGGGAACCAGCACCATGTGTGAATCCCTGCCAGACTGGAGCAGCCAGACACCAGCTCCTTCCAGTGCACAGCTGGCAATCAAGAAGTACCATCCCACAGCCAGCCAGCCCTTCACTCAAGTGACTGGCTTATCTGGAGAAACACAGGCTGTGATGATAGCTATGAGGTTGAAATGCAATTGGATGCTTGTGGTGCTTTGGTGTTTCACTAACATTGCAGGTCTAGGGCCAGTAGTCTGATCATGGGTACAAAAGATAGTGGTACACAGTGTGACATCTAGGGGGGATCTCCCTCTGAGGGTTGCAGCCATTGTTGATTCCCTGTGGTCTTGTTTTAGAAGTCCTATATCATTTCCATTGTTTCGTTGGGCTGGGCTTTATTCTCTTTGTTTTTTTGTTTGATAGCAATTTTGGATTTACTATTGGCTTGTTTTGAAGTCTTTGATTGCAGTAATTGTTTTGTTTTTATTGTTTCTATTCTACTCTGTTTGATTTTTACTATGCCCGAAGTTATATGCAGCTATTTTGAAGATATCTAAAGACATTTTGGTTACTATTGTTGATTCTGTAATGTTTTTAGGCCTGTATCTCTTACATGGTTTGTTTTGATTGGTTTTATTCTGTTTTATTCTCTCTTTAAATTAAAAAAAATTAAAAATGAGGCATGAAAAATGAAGATAATTGTTATAGTATGAGGATTAATGAATATTTAAGAAAAGTTAAGCTGGGTGTAGTGGTACACTCCTACCATTCTGGGAGGTGAAGGCAGAAGGATTGATTATAAATTAGGGCCCAGTCTGGGAAACTTAGCAGGATCCTGTCTCAAAATTTTAAAAAAATGCATAGGGATTTAACCCACTGGGAAGGCCCTGGGTTCAATCCCTAGTACCACCAAAACAGTAACAATAACAACAACACAAAGAATAATTGGAGAAAATAAAGGATCTCCAAAGAAGTATGAAAGATGGCAGCTTGATAGGTAGTAGGGTAGAGAACTTCTCTGAGAAAAACAACTCAGACACTAGAATTTAACAACATGGAGAAGACCAGAAGAAAGGAGAGGGATTCTCATGACCCAGGAAGGAACTAAGGAAAAAGAAAAGAAAAAAAAAAAGAAAGGAAAAACATGGATGAAAAGCTAGAACCAGATGTGCTCATTGGAACCGGTCCCATGCTGTTCTGAGCGCACCGTGGAGTTGGATGATTCGTGATCACACTGAAGCCGTGGCTGCCAGTAATGGGTATTGGTGAGTCTGGGACCCTTGATGGGAGGACATGGTGCGTAGAGTATAACCAAGGTGGAAAGCTGCATTAATTCACAGTGAGTGCTGGAAATTGGGCCCCATGGTGGGTGTAGCTGGCTGGAGGACATATTGGAGTTGGACAGAAGAAGGGCTGAACCCAGAACCACAGTGGTGTCAGTCCACGCCTGGCCAAGAGAGGACTGGTGGTATCTACTTGGGCTGGGTCACGCCCCTGGTTTGGGACCCAATAGCCAAGGATGAAACTGTCTCAAACCTGATTCCACACAGCACAGACTAAAGTGCTAAAGGCACTCACCAGTTGACTGGTTCAGAGGAGAGAGGCCAGCCCAGATCGCCTCTGTGTGCACCTCAGATAACAGTAAACTGGAGAAGGCAGCAAGCCCTCAGCCAGCATTCTTTATAAAAACCATAAGCAATATGTAGAGGGCCTGAGACCTCCACCATACACCTGTCTGTAAGAAACCAAAAATATGACAAGAGAAATAAGAAAAAGCTTCCAGCCACTGACCCTGGAAAAATAAGTTCAGGAGAGGTATATACAGAAGAGATCCAATGCAACAATCATGCAATATCAACCACAGCATCAGCAGATATAAGGAAATACCTTTATGACCTTATAAATGAACTTAAAACTGAAATACTAGTGCAAGTGAGATATAAAAAGATTAATAAAAGAAATGCTAAGCCCCTCTCAAGAAGACACAGATGGAAGAATGGAGGAACTCAGAAAAAGAAGAGAAACCTTTGGTGAAGAATATAAACAAAATTTGGAATACATGAAACAGATCCAAAGAGATTACCAGGAAATTAAATCTCCATTGAAAGCAGGGAAAATGCCTTGACAGAAACTAAAGTTAGCCTTTCAAAATTTGAAGATAGATTTGCAATGTATGATTGTGAAAGAAAAATAACAAGGAACTAGGAAGTTACAAAGGCTAGAAGATGACAAGAGGATCTATAACTTAAGAATAAAAAACATGAGCAAAGAAGCAGGAGTAAGTACAAATGAATTACAAAGGCTGTTCAAGAGAAATAATTAAGGAAAACTTCCCAAGCATAGGAAAAAGAAATGATATCTAGATAAATGAAGCATACATAACTCTAGCCAACTACAACCAAAACAGATCTACACCCAGACATATAATAATCAAGATCCCAGAAATTCACCACAAGAACAGAATATTAAAAGCAGTCAGAGAAAAGAAACAGATTACCTATAAAGGAAGACCCATCAAAATAATGACAGACTTCTCAACACAAACTATCAAAAATCAAGAAGAGCTTGGAGGGAAGTAGTCCAAGCCCTGAAAAAAAACAACCTCCAACCCAGATTTATGTACCCTGAAAAACTCTGTCTCAAAATTAACAGAGAAACAAGATGTTTCCATGACAAGGAGGGAACTATGGGAATTCGTGGCCACAAATCCAATCCTACAAAAAAGCACTGAAGGACATTCTAGAGAGAGATAGAAAAAAAATACCAAGATTCCAGCAACAGTGGCAGAGAGGCCTCAATGAAGAAGGTAGACAGTGGAATGAAGGAGAAAAGTGGACAAATAATAGCAGAAAAATAGAATAGCAGAGATGAGACAGAGAAGGTTGGCTATAATCTCTAATATAGATGGCCTTGATACACTAACAAGAAGAAACACAGACAGAGTAGATCAGGAGATAGGATCCATCAAGATGCTCTGAATAGGAAATATACTCAACCTGAAAGAGGGTTAATAAATCAAAAGTCAAAGAGAGAAAACGATGCTCTGCATGACAGGGAACCAGAGAAAAATAGGAACAACTCATCCAGCAGCTTCAGATAGGTTAGAAAGTCATAAATTTGTTTTGTTGTCTTGTTTTGATCTGCTTTTCCCTGTAAAACAGAAAAGATAAGTATACATGTAGAGATTCACACATGTGTAGAATTTCTAAACAGTTTACAGGAACAGATTATATAATGCACAATGTAATGAACAGATACTCTGAAGAAGAAGACATTAAGATACCCCATGCTAATTCTGTAGCATTATGATATAAAATCTAGCAATACTACTATTCACTGTTCAGAGTGATGAAAATCTAGTCTCTTATGTTTAATTTCAACATATATTTCGAAGAGAACGAGAGACATTATGGCAGCCATTGCTGACTTCCCTATTGTCTGGTCTTCAAGACCTAAAAAGTCTTTATCATCCTCTTCTGATTAGTTTAGTACTGTAATGTTCAGTATGTATTCACTGTATGTGAAGATGTGGACAACTGTTTGGAAGAAAATGAGACAATACAATAGTGAAGATCTCCAGTAGTCTTGCTTTGAAATCCATGTTTCTTAAAATTGTTTACTTATGATCTGTTATGTTCTGTTTAATTTTACTGTCTTTCAAATAAAAAATTTTAAAAAATGAAAAAAAGAGAATAAAGGATTACCCTTGCACTCCCTGTCACCACACATACAATAACCTCCCCCACTAACATCTCCCACCATCAATATAACATGTGTTATGTTGATGACACTACCTTGATTCATCACTGCCCAGACTCCACAGTTTATATTAGGGTTCACTCTTGGTGTTGTACAGTCTGAGTTTGGACTACTGTACTGTTATAGTATCATACAGAATGATTTCATAGAATCATCTGTGTTTCAAACCCTTCAGCATCTTATAATAATATAAAATTGCATGTTGCATACATACTTTTAAATTGTGATAAATGATCATAATACAAAATTTACCATTTTAAGTGGATAATTCAGTATCGAGTGTATTTATAATGTTATGAAACCAACTTGTTAAACTTTTTAATCTTATGATATTGTAATTCCTGGGTACAGTCACCTAAGAATTGTGATCCCTTTTGTAGTCATCCTCACAATCCAAAAATTATATTTATAATCCTATTGAGACATTATTGGAATCCCAGCAAGTTAATTCCAACCTACCTCCCCCAATGCAACCCATGATAAGAGTTAAGACACCAAGACATGTTCCAAGTTAAGGGCAGCCAAGAAGTCCTAAATCCAATCCCATGAGGATATGTGGGCAAAGGCCTGGATCCTAGGTCTCTCCCAGAATTTATTATCTTGTGAAGAAGCAGGTGGTTTGAGGATGAGTGACAGTAAGGATGGTGGGAACTACTTGAGTAACTTGAGCTGGCTAGCCAGGTGGGGAGAAAAGCATCTTTGCAAAATGCAGAGATAAGGATATTCAGAAGGATCAATTTGCATAATTCAATTAAGGTAGCAACTGAATTGTTTATGAGGCTGCTGCTTAGGTTTCTGATATGTAAACTTTTGTGCCCTGGGGAGTCATAGCCTCTTTACCTTGAGGCTCATACCTAGTTGATATTCCTGGAGCTGACTGGCTCTACTATTCCACTGTGTTTATATATTTTAGAGAGAGCACTATGTGAGGAAACAGGAGACTGTCTGATGGCTTTAGAGATTAATTACCAGTACTTCAGCTGGCCTTACTTGCAAAGTTTACAGCCAATTGAAGAGAGAAGAAAATACCATAGTCACTTCTGTGCATTTCAGTATAAGGAAATAAGTCTCCATAATCAAAGCTGCAGCAATTGTTCTGCATTCAAGGGGAGTCACTCAAGTTGTCTCCCACATTGCGACATCTGTCTTTTTGTTTGAAGTGATTTTTTTTTTTTTTTGTACCAGGGATTAACTTCACGCTTGCCAGGTAGGCACTTACGGTGCTGAGCTGAATCCCCAGCTACATCTCTTTTTTTGTGACTGGCCTGTTTCACTTAGCACAATATCTCCAAAGTACGTCTGTTGTAGCATGTGTCAAAATTGCCTTCCGTTTTAAGGCTGTGTATCCCATTGTGTATATACATACACCACATTGTGTTTATCTCTTCATCTGTTTGTAGACATTTGGGTTGTTTCTAAAATATCTCAAATTACTATTTGAGACTATTACTCAAAGCCTTTTGCCTCTTGTGAATAATACTGTTATTAACATGGGTAGAGAGACACCTGTGTTGAATTCCTGATTTCACTTCTTTTGAGTGTATACCAGGAATAGAACTGATGGATTATATGGTGATTCTATTTTCAAATTTTTTGGGTAACCATCAGACTATTTTTCATTGTGGCTTTACCAGTTTACATTCTTACCAACAAATACAAGAATTTCAATTTATCTTGCCAATATTTGTTGTTTCTTTTTTGTTTCCCTCCTTCTATTGCTACTTCTTTCTCTTTTGCTCCTCTTCGTCCATCCTAATGTGTATGAAGTAGTGTCATTTTAATTTGGTTTCATTTCCCCAAAGATTAGTGATGTTGAGCATCTTCATGGTTATTTATGTATCTTCTTAGAGAAATTCAGTATCGAGTATCTAATTCTTTGCTCATTTTTTTTATCTTATCCTCAAGTATTTTTCAGTCTGAGTTGTAGGGATTCTTGCATATTCTTGTTATTAAGCACTTAATAAATATGATTTGAAATTATTTTCTACCATTCCACAAGTTGCATTTTCACTTTGCTGAAATGCACCTTTTCTGGGCCAAAGTTTTTAATTTTGATGAATCCAATTTATTTTTATTTTTATTGGCATATATTATAAGTTTTCCTCATGTTTTCTTCTAAGAGTTTTATAGTTTTAGGTCTCATGTCTGGGTCTATGATCCTTTATCTACTTCATGGCACTTTTTTGAAAATCATTTCATCATATATATGAGGGTTTATTTCTTGCTCTGCATTTTGTTGGTTTATATGACTTTACATCCATGTTTTAAAACAGTAAGTACAGTTATAGAATAAAACCTTAGTTAAAAATTTGATTGTATTAGTGTTTACTAATGAAAGAGTGGTAAAACTACACTTCCATCCTCTTGGGGTTCCAGCTTGGCAGAAGATTTAAACCAACATAAGCAGATTAACAGAACAAAAGCTTTAAGTTTAATATAAGTTTTATGTGGCACAGTCCCCCTCATAAAGAAATTAACTGAAAAAGCAGAGTCAGTTAGTTAGACTGACTCTAATTGAATTAGAATTGAATTCTAATTGAATTAGAACATATTATTCATGTTGGAAAAGGCAGAGGGGTCTGGCCAGGGTAGTAAGATGAAAAGAGAAGTAATCAGGAAAATATTGGATAATATACCTAGGTTTATTTGTATAGAATTCTTCTGGCCCTCAATTTCTTTCTTTCTTCCTTTTTTATTTTTATTTTTATTTTTATTTTTTTTGTATTTTTGAGACAGGGTCTCATTATGCAGTTCAGGCTGGCCTTGAGCTCACTTTGTAGCCCAGGCTGGTCTCAAACTCACAAAGATCCTCTTGCCTCAGCCCTCTGAGTGGTGGGATACACTTTTTCATTTTTTTGGTACTGGAGATTGAACTTACAACCTCGTGATTGCCAGGCAGGCACTTATACCACTGAGCTAAACCCTTCACCCTGGAATACACTTTTTGAAAAATTGAAGTAGTCTACTTGGAGTTAAAATGATAAAAGTAAAAGGTAAAAAGAGTAAGGATAGTAGCCCTGTTACAGTTTGTGTCTAGATGTTCTTGCAAAGCCTCATATGGTCATGGGTAGTGAGCTTTTTGGAAGTAACTGAGTCTAGTGTTTGTGGTGATTTTATTGTCTAGTGCTGGGATTGGGGATGTGGGTGCTACCCCCTCCCCAAGGCAGCCTGCATGCAGTATAATGGGAGAAAAAGAAACTTGTTTGTTGTCTTCCACTGCCATGAACAGTTGTCCCTTTGCTATGCCACCCTGCTTTAGAGCCAGCTGATTATGGGCTGAAACCTCTACAAACTGAGCTAATAAATCTTTCCTTCTTTAGTTTTGGGCATCAGGTATTTTGTCTCAGCAATAAGAAAAAGGAAATAAAACAAACCCTTATACTACCATATCATGATTGAAAATATTTTTAAGAAAAAGTGTAAGTGAAGATAATTTGTTTAAATAATTTTCTACTGTATTGGAGATATTTACAAAAAATTTAGGGATCAAGATGCTATATGTATATGTACCAGTACTCACAATGAATATATTGATTATGTATTGCAAACATATACTAACAATAAAAAGAAAAAATTTAGGAATAGGGATTTAAATTAGGGCTCACTGGTAGAATCTAGGCCCTGGGTTTGATCACGCCACACACACACACACACACAGACACACACACACACACACACACATTAAAGTTATTCCCTAAATTTACTAAGAGAAGCCTTTCAAAAATTTGTATTCATACCATTTTAAGCAGTCATATCTCAAACATGGGGATGGGAAGTAAGGGAAATGTATGTATATATAGTGTATATATGTGCCTGTGGATGCTAAAATAAACAGAGAGGGAGAGGGAAAGGGTGAGGGAGAAGGAAACCTGGAAAAACAGGTAACCAGAAGAATGAGTAATTTAATACTGCCTGGGGCTTGTGTGTATGTGCTGGCAAGTTCAGTGGTTTTAGGTATCTTTCAATTTAAAAACAAAACATTATAAGCACTGTCATTTTAAAAACAAGCTCCAACTCTTAGCTTATAAAGCACCATCCCAAAGTATAATTTCTACCCATTAAAGTGGTCATTATGGAACCTGGGGTTGTTTTGGTCTTGTTCACTGCTATCGATCCTAGGTAAATTATTTTATATTCCTAACTCTGGATGTACATGTTGCTAGAAGGCTAGGCTGTATCCCCAAGGAGTGCCATGTGATTTAGCTGTTTTCTTCTTTCTTCCTTGTCTTCCTTCCTTCTTCCCTCCCTCCTTCACTTTCTCCCTTCCTCTTCTCTCCTTCCCTTTCTCCTCTGTCCTCTCCCCTCTGTTCACCTCCCTTCCTCTGCCCTTCCAAGATTAAACAAAAACAAAACCAACACTTCCTTTGAAAGATTTTCTTTAAAATTCACCCTGTTTTAAAAGACATACTTTGGTCACTTGCAAGGCTTCCATGAGAGTTTTTTTCCATACTAAATAACCTTGACTTGTACCCTATTTATCTTAGAGGGATATTTTGAAGATGAATTTTAAAAAGTATTGTATATTTAGTTATTTAATCGTTACTAAAAAGTAAAACATATTCAGTAAATAAAACTTGGGAAGCAGGAAAGTAAATAATAAAAATGTCCTATACTGCCCTGTCTCATATGTAATTGTAGTCAACATGAATATGTATTTGCTTCTAGTATCTTTTTTTCCAATTAGGGGTCAAATCTAGGTCTTTAGCATTGAGCTACATCTCTAGTCCTTTTTAATTTTTTGAGACAAGTTTTCCCTAAATTACTGAATTGCCTAGACTAGGCCTGAACTTGCAATTCTCCTATCTCAGCTTCTCAGAGTGCTAAGATTACGGGTATGTAACACCATGCCTGGCTTCTAGTATCTTTTCCTTTATATTTTATTTACTTATTTTAATTCCAGCTGAGATGTGTGTGTGTGTGTGTGTGTGTGTGTGTGTGTGTGTGTATTTCTAAAAAGTTTTTTCTCTGGCCTCTCTTTGAACCCCTATCAGTGCTCCCATAGTCTTTGTTTTTAATGGCTGAATTCTTCCCATCAAATACTGCAGCTTTACCAAATTATTCCTTTATTTTTTATGAAATTTATGTTGTTTCTAATCTCTTCTTATAAATAACCCTGTGATGGACATTCTTAGGCATCAATTTTTTTCTGTACTAGGATTATTTCCTTGTTTTAAAACTATGGAATAGAATTATTAGTCCAAAGCTTATGAAATATTAGCCCTTGATAAACACTACAGCACTGGCATTTTGCTTTGTTTCATTTGTGCTTTAGGAGGTGGCTTTGTTTGATAATAGGAAGTTGTGGTTCCAAGGGAGGTTGATCTTCATTTTATTATGAAATTGGGCTCACCCCTGACTGAGTGAAGCTACATGTTAATTCCTGTAGTAACTTACAGCAACAGGGTTTTTCCCAGTCCCTCACTGAATTTTTGCATATGGTAAAGTGCATTTTTTGAGCCACACCCTATTGCTGTTACCTAATGTTGGATGATGCCAGGTCACTTTCTTTTAAATGTACACAGACTTTCATAAGCAATTCAAAAGACAAGTTAAGGTTTGCTTTGGTACAAACTGGGTTTTGACCTGTTGCTCACTTAGCAGATTGTTTTGTTAGATTTGATATATGATTCTGTCATTATTTTGTATTGTTTCCTCTGTGTTACTAACGGTCTCTCATAAAGTTTCTCGTTTAACAGTAATCAAATTCTAGAAGGTGAATATTTTAGAGGTAGAAGAAACTTAAAATTCCTAACCTGAAATTCTTCCATTTTATAGTTGAGCAAACTGGTGCTCATATGGGTTAAGTATTTTGTCCAAAATTGCTTATCTAGTGGAGAATCTAGGACTACAATTTAGTTCTTTTTCTGTGAAGTCCTTTTCTCACTACAGCTTTTTTTCCTTTTTATTTTTTTAAACATACTAACAAATAATGAATGTTTCATGGACTGGCTTATGATTAATTCCTGTGACTCTTTATTTCAGTTACTTAATGTCATGGCTTGCCATGTATGGTAGCACATATCTGTATTCTCAGCTAATTAGGAGGCTGCTACTGAAGAATGGCAAGTTCAAGGTCAGCCTGGGCTACTCAAAGAAAACCCTGTCTCAGGATGAAAACAATAAAAATATCTGAGGATATAGCTCATTTGTAGCACTGCCTAACATGTATAAGGCCCGTTCAATGCCCAGAACTTAAAAACAAAACAAAAACAGCAACAAAGAAAGACAAAATAAAAGGTTCTGGTTTATAGTCACGTCAGTAGCCCATCAGTGTGGAAGCAGAAGTTTTCCTGAACAAGTTGACCAGCAATTCAAGTTTTGGTGTTGAATATCAGTTGCTTCTTGCATATTTGGTAACATACACAGGTATTGAGTCATCATTATAGAGTTTTGGTGCTTGATGTTGTTTCTCAAAAGTGCAATCTCAAACTGCAGTCTGGTACTTGCCAAAAGATTAGTTTGAGTCTTCCTGTAGTTATGAGACAGGTTTATAGATAGGCTATCTAATGTCTTAACTTCTATATTAAATAAACCATCAGAAAGAAATGTACTTAGAACATACCATTTCAAAACCTTTTCGTAGAAATGCTGTCACTGAATTATGATTTTATATAATTCATTAAGATTATGTTTTACCCTAAAAAACATCTATGTAAATAGGCTTTGTCTTTTTCAAAACCCTACCTGAAAACATGGAAACTGCAGGGTTTTTTTGGTTTTCAAACATAAGCATTCTTGAGAGTGAATAGGCTAGAAAAAAGTTTCCTCAGACAAATTTGTTACTTTAAAAAATTAAAGTTTAATCTTCAGCACTAAAAAACAAATAGCAACAATTTATAGTAGAGAAAACAAATGGGCAGTTACAGTAAAAAAATGATACAAGTAGAAGATGATAACCCTTCACAGAAGGGACAGTGAATCTAGCTGTGGTTTGCAGCAGCAAATATATCGGTGTGAAGTTCGGAATGGAGCCTGGGCTAGAAATATCAAATCTTTTCTGCTATACCTGAGAGTTGACAAAATGTCAAAGAATAATAACATAGAATTGTTACAGAAGAAAAGGTAGAGGCATATAAAAGTTATAAAGGGAGGTAGAAATGAAATAGCAAGTTAGAAATAATATGGTATAGCGTAGTATAAAGAAAACTAAATGTTTCAAGACCATGAGCAGAGTCAATGTCAACTACTTTATTTCTGCAAATTGGCAATGCATTTCATAGCAACAAACATACATTCTGATATAGGAGAAAGAAACTCCCAATCTGCTAGATATGCCAGTGAGTTTGTGTTCTCTAAAATCAAAGGATGAATTTTAGGAAGAACAGAGGTTAAAACCAGAATATATTTACTGAGCAAAAGAAACCTTGTGTCAGAAAGACAGAAGGGGTCTTAAGTGGGTTGCCAAAGAGTCTGTCTTTTCTAGGGACTTTTATGGAACAAAACCATGAGGTAAGACAGGTCCAACATGGGGAAAAAATGGAAATTCACAAGGTGGGCATGAAGTGGAGCAAAACTGTGGTCAACCAATAAGATTACAAGTGTAATTGCTCAGATAAGATCAATTAAATCAGGATCCAATAGGGAAGAAAGTGATGCAGCAAGTGGGGGGGGGCAGGTAGACAGTGCCTTTATCTATAGGGGGCTGGATTAGTGGCTTCTGGCTTTCTCCAGGTGATAGATACCTACTTAGAATATCAATCCCTGATATTTATCCTTAGGGTGTGGCTGCATTTGTTTCAGTTTTGAGATATGCCCTTCTCCCAGCAGAAGGTGTTTATGTTTTCCTCCATAGTTGCAAGGTGTATCGGTCAGGGTTTACTAGAGAAATAGATATAACACAAATGTACAAATATATAAGAAATTACAAGATTGGCTTTGACGGTCAGCCACAGAGTTGGATGAGGGAGCACACGGGTGTCTGCATGTTGCATGTTGAAGGGGCCAGCAAGGTCCAGCCCAAGGGCTGAGGCTCACAGCAGTGTTCTGTGCTAGCCCACATCAGGGGGCCAATGGATCTATGACAGAAAACTGATGGAAGGCTGAAAACTCCCAGGCAGAAGCTGAACAGTCTGTGCCAAAAGCTGGATTACGTTCAACCTGAAGGCAAAGGCTGGAGCTCCTCCAAACAACCATCAGTCCTTCCTTATTTGCCTCATATGCAGTCTACTCCTCTACTCGTACTATTTGCTTGCCCTTCTCTTGCACAGGCTGAGGATGTTACAAACCAGGGACCCTGGCCTCCTCCTGAATCACTTAAACTTCTGAATTTCTCAAATTGACATAATAAACAATATCCTAGAAGGGTAATTGCCTGTCCTCTATATCCCAGGATGTAGAGCTGCTGAGTCATTTAGTTAAGCTTCTAGACTTCTCAAGTTGACACAACGTATAAACCATAATACAAATGTGGACTCTCGCTTTCCCATTTTTATTTATCTATTTGAGCTGAGGTCTTTCTCTGTTACTCGGGATACCTGAAAAGTTCTGGTCTCAAGAGATCCTCCTGCTTCAGCCTCCAGGGTATTTTTAACTTAAATTGCATGCCATCAAGCTGTCATCTTCCTATCTTTAGTGTAAACTATTCCGTGTTATTGACTTGTACGATTTATACTGAGTAGCAGTCCTAGGACCCATAAACACTATTATCTTAAACATGCCTAAACAACTTTCAGTAATACCTTTCATTTATTTAATTTATTTATTTATTTATTTTTGAGAAAGGTTTCAGTTTGTAGGTAAGGCTAGCCTTGAACTGACTGTGTAGCCCAGGCTGGCCTGGAACTCATGGCAAACCTCCTGAGTGCTGAGATTATAGGCAGATGCCACCATGCACAGCTGAATAATACCTTTTTACCTTAAAGTGTTAGGGCTATATGTGTGAGCCACTACTCTTGGGTTTTATGTTGTTTTTAAAAAATTTATACAAATATGTCAGTTCATTGCAGATGCTTTAAATAATATTTATGAAGCCTGATTAATTATACAATCAACAAAATAAATTGGGTCATGATGCTATGCTTAATCTTTTTGGTTGTTTGTAGGCTTTAGTTATTCAAATTAGAATTAAACTTATGATATGGTAGTATGTTATTTATATGTTTAGAATAACAACTTTAATTCTAGGTTTAACATCACAGAAAATGAACATAAATAGATTAAAGACATAGACACAGAAAATAAAAAACTTTAATAGTAGGAGAAAATGTTTATGACATTAGGATAAGGAAGAATACCCTAAGAAAGGGAAAGGGTCATACATTCTTATTTTTAATGTGGTAAATTTCTCTATCAACTATAAAAATAGGGAAAAGACAAGCAATGAAATGTGATGAAATGAACAAATACTTTTTAGAAAAAGAGACACTAAAATACTCAGTGCTAATCCTGGAGTGTCATAATGTGAAACCCAGCAATAGTATTATTCTTTGTTCAGAGTGATATTAGCCTGCTTGGGTTTATTGAATCTCAACATAATTGAAGATATGGATAACTGCATGTGTGTTTAAGTATATAGGATTGATAATCATATTTTTAAGTTTTTGTTGGATAGTTGAACAGAACTGGTTGCAACCTCACTGTTTGAATCCCCACTTTAGATGTTCCACTTTAGTATCTTGAATAACTATTTGTAAGAAGACAACCTGTAATCATCAACTAGTGATTTCTTACTGTTTATTTTTTTCTTTTAAGTTATGTATTATTTCTACCCATTTTCTGTTTTGTTTAGTCTTTTTAAAATTAAATTTTAAAAAAGACACTACAGTACCCAGTGCTGATCACAGAGTGTCATAATGTGAAATCCAGCAATACTACTATTCTTTGTTCAGAATGATTTTAACCTGCTTTAGTTTGTTTAATCTAACCATAAATGAAGATATGGATAACTGCTTGTATGTTTAAGTTTATAGGATTGACAACCATGTTACTAAGTTTTTGTTGGACAGTTAAACAGAACTGTTTGCAGTCTTGCTGTTTGAATTCCCACTTTACATGTTCCATTTTTGTACCTTGAACAACTATTTGTAAAATGACAATATGTAAACATCAACTAGTTTTCTTACTGTTTATTTTTTTCTCTGAACGTATGTATTATTTCTACCTATTTTCTGTTTTGTTTAGTCTTTCTTTAAATGAAAAAAAAATGTGAGAAGGTATATGGAACTCCAACTAGCCATAGCCAAAATAAATCTACATCCAGACATATAATAATCAAGATCCCAGCAATTCAGCATAAGGACAGCTTTCATTAAAGGCTGTTAGTAAAAAGAAACATCACTTATAAAGGAAAACCCATCAGAATCACGACAGACTTCTCGACAGAAGCCATCAAGTCAAGAAGATCTTGAAGTATTTGAAGTCCTGAAAGAAAACAACTTTAACCCAGATTTATACACTCTGCAAAAATGCCTTTCAGAATTAATGAAGAAGTAATATACTTCCATCATAAAGAACATTTGAAGGAATTTATGACAACCAAACAAGCCCTACAAAGAGTACTGGAGGACATTCTAGAGAGAGAAAAATGGCCACGGTCCTTTGAGCAGCAGCAGAAGTGTATTACCAAGCAGGATAGGCAGTTGAACAGAAAGGAAAAGATGTGGGGCCAACAGTAGGAGGATAGTATGGAAGAGATGAGCCAGTGCATGTTGGTCATAATTGTTAATCTAGATGGCCTCAATTCACTGATAAAAAGAAACATGGACAGAATGGGTCAGGAGACAGAATCCATCAATAAGCTGTACACAAGAAATACATTTGACTCAAAAGGAAATTCTTGGTCTGCAAGACAGAGAAGGCAATGTGCCATGAGATGATGACCCTGAAAAAAGCAGGGGTAGCTTACCCATCAACTGCAGAACTGATAAGAAAGAGATAGTATTTTTATATAATGGTAACTATTCTGCTATTAAGAAGCATAATCTCAAGGCTTTTGTAGGTAAATGGATGCAATTTGAGGTCATACTCATGGTCATGTCAAATCATATTGTCTCCCTAGTATAAAAAACTAAAGGAATTGGGATCCAAAATATACAATAGATATTGTGAAAGTGAAAGGGGAGGAAATGTATAAAAAGGGAAGGTGGTAGCCATTGTTGATTTCCTATTGTCTTGTTTTGAAGTCCTATATCACTTTCATTGTTTTGTTTTGATTGTTTTATTCTATTCTGGCTTATTAATTTTTATTATGTATGATGGTCTAGAAAGCTATTCTGAAGATAACAAGAGGCATTATGGTAGCCATTGTTGATCTCCTATATGATCTTGTTTAGAAGTCTTGTATTGCCCTCACTGTTTTGTTTTGATTAGCTTTATCCTGCTTCATTTTGTTTAGTTTTATTTTCTTTAAAGAAAAAAAAGAAGACCAGGGATTTAGCTCAGTGGTATAAGTGCCTGTAAGCACAAGTTCATGATTTTGATGCGCAGTACCAAAAAAAAAAAAAAGTTATGTATTAGTATTGATAAAGGATTAGTTTCCAGAATGTATTAAAAAAACCTGCTAGTAAGTAAAAAGGACAAAGAACTCAGTAGAAAAATAACAGGAACTGGCATTTCAAGGAAAAAAACCACAAATAATCAGAAACATAAGAAAAGAGGCTCAGGCTGGGCATGGTGGTACATACCTGTAATGCCAGCAGTTTGTAGGCTAAGGAAGGAGGATTGATGTGAGTCAAGGCCAATTTAGGCTACAAAGTCAGTTCAAGGCCAGTCTGCACTGCACAGCAAAACCCTATCTCGAAAAGACACACACACATACACACACAGGCTTAGCTTTAATATTACTCAGAAAAATGCAAATTAAAACATTAATGATAAATCATTTCATAGATACTAGAAATGACAGGAATTTTTTACAAAAATTTGAATGATAAATGTGCTTATTAGGATTTATTAGCAAGGTGCAGAACAATGGAAAGGCTAATACTTATTTGGTGAGAATGTATCGGTAAAATTAATTTGGAAATTCATTAAAATGAAAAACGTGCATTGCCTGTGACCAAAATTCTACCACTGAGTGTATGTCATAAGAATATGTAGAACATTCATAGCAGCACTCTTTATAATATTGTAGAAAAAGCTAAAATCAGCTAAAATGTTCCTTAACAGTAAAGAAATGAATAAATTGAGTATACTAAATGAATAAATTGCCATGTTTATTAATTGGAATACTATAAGCAGTGAAAATGAATACCCTAAACACCCTATACCCTATACACACGAACACAGATGTATTTAAAAGCATAATATTGAGTGAAAAAAGCAAGTAAAAAGAGATAGTTTCCTTTCATACTTTAGAAAAACGTGAAGCTAAACATACGTATGCATGTAGCCTTATATGGGAAAACCACAAAGACAATAAAAGAATTATTAACACAAAATTTAGTATGATGAAAGTAGAGAGAGAAGAATGTAGTTGGGGAGGAGTACCCAGAAAACTTTAAAGGTACTGGCATTTTTAATGATTATTTTCTGGATGGGGAGGGGAAACTAGAGATGAATTTTATATTCTTTTCTGGATTTCCATATTTATATGTTGGCAATTTTCTAGATGCATTGTCCCTCAGTGAGTGATTTTATCATTATTTTTTCCTATGTGAACTGAATGCTTTCTTTTTCTTTTTTTTTAAAGGGGGTAAAATTAAACACAACAAAACAACAAAATAGGACGCAAGAAAGTAATGTAAGAGATATAAATTTCAAAGCTGGATGACCTGAGATCTTCACTATCTATCATATTGTCTCTTGTTTTCTTCCAAATAGTTGACCATGTCTTCGCATACAGTGAATTCATACAAAACAACATAGTATAAAACTGATCCAAACAGAATAAGGAAGGCATTTTAGGTCTTCAAAACCAGAAAATAAGGAAGTCACTAATGGCTGTCATAGAGTCTCTTGTTCTCTTCAAAATAGCTGTCCACACTTACATGTATATTGAAGTTCAACAAAACAAAACAGGCAGGGGGTGAGGGGTTGCTTGGTTTCCTGGCTCTCCAGGTCTCAACATGGTGCAGGTCCCAGTAAACGCAGGTGGCTCCTGTCCTGGGCCGCCACAGCCTACTACGCTCACAGCCACTCACCAGGGTGGGAGGGGTTGCTACAAACTGTTTCTTTCTAATCAACTGACCATTTCACTGCCCAAGTTCTGAAATGGCCAACAGACCATAGAAATAAATCTCTGTAGACTCCTGCTTCAAACCAACAGCATCAGGAAGCTGCCGGTCTTGATTCAGGGTTTTATCATTCTTCCACATGAAGAAGACATTTGGCAATATCTAATGAGTTACTGATCATCTTAACTTGGGTGCAAGAGTCATTGGAATCCTATAGATGAAGAAATTACTGTTAAACATTTTATAATGCACAGGATGATTCTAACAATAAGTGGTTTTGGGCTTAAAATGTCAAATTGTGGACATTGAGAAGCCCTGAGTTAGAACCAGATTGTTTGGATTCACATTCCAGCTTCCTACCTTTCAGGCTGTGTCACCATTGGGTACATTACTTAACCTTTATATCTCTATCTCATTGTTTATATGGGGCTAACAATAGTATCCATCTCATAGAGTAGTTGTAACAGTTAATTGAATTAAAAAATTTAGAGTGCTCAGGATGTTGACAGCCATGTATTAAGCCCTTGTAAATGTTAAAAATAATAAAAATAACTTGCCATTTTATTTTTGATCAAATATATACAATGAAGCGACAAGGAGAAATACAGTAAAAAAAAGGTGTTACTATAGCTTGAATGCAATTTATACACCAAAGGCTTATATTTTGGAAGGTTGGTCCTCAATATGGCAGTATTAAAAAGTGGCAGAGCTCTTGCAAATAGGAAGAGGTCCAGAGACCAAGGCGGGGGATGGAAAGCAAAATAAATAGAATTAAGATATACAAGGTACAAAAAATAACCTCTGTGAATGATGAATAAGATTGTAAATGGGGAAAGGGAATTTAGAGGTGGGAAGGAAGTATTGGGAGGAAAGAAAGTAGAAAAATAAATAAGCTGTATTAGGTATCTATACTTACTCTACAAGAGAAATATAAGCATGCACTACAAATGTGAACTAACAAAAGCGGGGGGGGGGGACAAAAAAGGGATTAAGACTGGAGTGAGTTGTTCTTGCAAGAGTGTTGTTGCTAAGGAATAAGCCCAGCTCTCAGGTCTCTCTGGCTTCTTGCATTACTGTGTACACATATTGTAGGGGTTAGCTTTCCCATTGCTGAGACATTATATGTGACACACACAGATCAAAAGGAGTTTTATTTTTTAAATTGTATCTCATACACATTTGTCTATACAAGTAGATGTGTCTATAAAGTTTTAACAGGATTCTGTTTCTTCTTTAACAAGTATTCTTTAAAACAGCTATTTAGTTGGGCCCCGCCCAGGGCCCCCCCCCAATTGTTGGGAGCTTCCTATGCTGATAAGAGTGAACTAAAGGTGAACTCCACCTAGCCATGAAATCTCAGCACCTCACTGAGAAACTGGTAGGTGCCCTCCCAGCATCCCCAAACAGCCAGGGAGCTTTGGTCGGTTTCTCAGGTCTTGGTTGGGCCTGGCCCAGCAACCCTGAGTAGCAGGGAAACTGCCTATGCTGAGTGGCATGAGTTAAAGGACCGCACAGCAAACTCTACCGAGCCATACAACCTTGGCAACCCCACTCAGAACCTTGTAGGACCCTGCCCAGCATCCCCAAACAGCTGGGGAGCTTTGGCCAAGTCAATAATTCATGAGGCTTGGGGACCACTAACATAAACCATGACAGTACCTATTATTGTTATCCCAGTATCCTGCTCTGATGTTCTGTACCAGTTTCACTGCATTGTCTTGATGGGCTTTGTACTGTCTTGTTGTATTTTACTATCTTTAAAAACAAAAACAAAAACAAAACCCAGAACACCAACAGAAAAAAAAAAAAAAACCACTAAGCAAGGCAAACAATTAAACAAAGGGGAAGGGTAAAGAACCAACAGCAGAAAGATAACATGACAAAATGAGCATATATATATATATATATATAGTAATCATTAATGTAAATGGCCTCAATTCACCAAATAAAAGAAACAGACTGGCAGAATGGATTAAGAAACAACATCCAACCATATGCTGTATACAAGAAACCCATCTAACCCAAAAGGAAACTCATCAACTGAAAGTCAAAGGATGGAAAATAATACTTCATGCAATAAGAACCCCCAAAAGCAGGGGTAGCTATTCTGTTTGCAGATAGCATGAACTTCAAATCAAGAATGATCAGAAGAGATAAAGACGGTCACTATATACTTGTTAGGGGAAAACTTCAAGAGGAACAGATAACAATTCTAAATATATATGCACTAAATATAAATATACATGTACCACTCAGCTATATAAAACAAATATTAATAGAGAAAAATCAAATAAGCAGTAACACAATTATAATGGAAAATATTAATACCCAATTGACACAAAGAGACAGATCAACTATACAGAAAATCAGCAAAGAAATAAGAGAACTCCAAAAAAAAAAAAAAAAAAAAAAAAAAAAACCAGAACTGAATCAAACTTGCGAACAAACGGACTTAGTAGGCATGTTCCACCCAATATCAGAATATACATTCTTTTCAGCTTTACATGGGACATTCTCTAAAATAGACCATATACTAGCCCACAGAACATGCTTAGTAAATGCAAAACAATCAAAATTAACCCATGCATATTATCTGATCATAGTGCCATGAAACTAGAAATTAATGACAAAAGAAACTACAAAAACTCCATAAACACATGGAAATTAAATAATACACTCTTGGAAAATCAATGGGTCACAGAGGGATTTAAAAAAGGAATAAACTATACCTACAAGCAAACAAACACACGAACATAATTTACCGGAGCCTATAGAATGCAATGAAAGCAGTCCTCAGAGAAAAATTCATTGTGGTGAATTCCCACATCAGAAAAACAGAATGAATGCAAATAAACAACCTGATGCTACACCTCAAACATGTAGAAAAAGAAGAGTAAGTCAAGGCCAAAACCAAAAGAAGTTAGGAAATTATAAAAATCAGAGCAGAAATTAATGTAATAGAGACTTAAGAAAACAATACAAAGAATTAATGAATCAAAGAGTTTAAAGAATACATAAAATCAGTAAGCCTCTAGCCAACCTTATTAAAAAAGAAAAGAAAAAACTCAAATTCATGCAATCAGGAATGAAAAGAACAAAATCACTATAAACCCTGTGGAAATACAGAAGATCATCAACACTTCCTTAGAAAATCCTTACTGTCATAGGTTTGATAACAGAAGAAATGGATAGGTTCCCAGAAACATATGACTTTCTAAAGCTGGATCAAGAAAATATAAAACTGCTTAATAATCCAATTTCAATTAATGAAACTGAAAGTGTAATTAGAACCTTACTAACAAAGAAAAGCCCCGGTCCTTGATGGATTCACTGCTGAACTCTAGAAGAAATTCAAGGAAGACTTAATTCCAACACTCTTCAATGAAGTTGAAAGGAAAGCAGTTTCCCTAACTCATTCCTGGAAGCAAGTATTACCCTAATACCAAAACCAGAAAAAGATCCCACAAAAAGAGAGCTACAGGTCAATCTCCCTCATGAACATTGATGCAAAAATCCTCCATAAAATACTGGCAAACAGAATGCAGCAACTCATCAAGAAGATTATACACCCCAACCAAGTGGGATTCATCCCAGGAATGCAGGGATGATTCAGTATACACAAATCAATAAATGTAACACATTATATCAATAGAGCATAGATAAAAATCACATCATCATTTCAATAGATGCAAAAAAAGTTTTTGATGAAGTCCAACACTCATTCATGATAAGAACCCTATGGAAAGTCAGAATAGATGGTCTCTGCCGCAATCTGGCAATAAAAGCCATCTATGACAGACCAACAGCCAGCATCATATTAAATGGTTAAAAACTGAAAGCTTTCAGTCTGGAATCAGGAACAAGACGAGGATGTCCATTATCATCATTCCTATTCAACACAGTACTGAAAACATGAGCCAGAGCAATGAGAGAGAGAGAGAGAGAGAGAGAGAGAGAGAGAGAGAGAGAGAGAATGAATTAGGATAGGATAGGAAGAAATTGTATTATTATTTGCTGATGACATGATACTTTACGCAGAAGGCCCCCAAAACTCCATTGGCATAATAACTAAATTCAGTAATGTAGCTGGATACAAATACAACACTCAGAAAGCAATAGCATTCCCCTACACAAACAATAAACTCACTGAAGAGAAAAATAAGAGAAACCATACCCTTCACAATAGCATCCAAAAAATTGAAATATTGAGGAATCAATCTAACAAAGGAAATAAAACACCCCTTTATTGAAAAAAAATTACGATACTCTGAAAAAGAAATATATCAGAAAACGGAAAGACATTCCTTGTTCATGGATAGGAAGAACAAACATTATGAAAATGGCCACTCTCCCAAAACTGTTATACAGATTTAATGCAATTCTAATCAAAATTCCATTAGCATATCTCACTAATTTGGAGAAGTCATGCCTAAAATTCATGTAGAACCAGAAAAGACCTAAAATAACAAAGGTAATTTTGGGCAACAAAGGCAAGGCAGAAGGTATCATAATCCTAGACTTTAAGTTATACTACAAAGCTACTGTAATAAACTCAGCATGGTACTGGAATAAAAACAGACTTGAAGATCAGTGGAATAGATTAGAAGGTATGACCACAACTACAAACACATTCAGCCACCTTATTTTTGACAAAGAAGCAAAACACATTTACTGGAAGAAAAATAGCCTCTTTATTAACTGGTGCTGGAAAAACTGGCTGCCCGTGTGCCAAAAACTAGAACTAGACCATACCTATCACCATGTATTAAACTAAAGGTAACATGGATCAAAGTTCTAAATATTAAAACAGAAACACTAAATCTGCTGAAGACAAAGTAGGTAAAAATCTTGAAGACATAGGGATAGATAGAGAATTTATGAAATACTTCCCAGAATCAACAACTGGGATCTTATTAAAAAGTTTTTGCATGTCAAAAGAAATCTCCAACAGAGTGAATAGAAAACCCACAAATTGGAAAAAAAATCTTAGTCAACTGTCCCTCACACAAAGGACTTCAGTATGGAACATATAAAGAATTTTTAAAAATCAGACCCCTAAAATTCAAAGACTAAATCAAAAAATGGACATCTGAGATGAATACACATTTCTCAGATGAAGAAATACAAATGGCAAACAAATACATGAAAAAAATGTTTAACATCATTGGTCTTTAGAGAAAAACAAAACAACACTGAGATTCCATCTCACTCCAGAAAGAATGGCCAAGATCAATAACTAATGCTGGAGAGGCTGTGAGAAAAAAGTAACACTTCTGCACTGTTGGTGGGAGTGTAGATTTGTGCAACTTCTGTGAAGTTCATTCTGGACATTCCTCAAAAATCTGGGATTGGATGTCCCATTTCATTCAGCTATTTCAGTTCTGGGCATTTTCCCAGAAGAACTGAAAGCATCATAACACAGTGATATATGCACCCCAATGTTTATAGCAGCACAATTTGTAATAGCCAAATCTTAAAAACAATCCAAATGGCCACCAACTGGCAAATGGATAAAAAAGACATGGTATATTTATACAGTGGAGTACTACTCAGCTATAAAGAAAAATTATGTTGAGGATTTTATAGGTTAATACATGCAACTTGAGGCCATACTTCTAAGTGAAATAAATCAGATTCACATATGCAAATACCATATTGTCTCCCTAGTGTAAGAAACTGAAAGAGTAAATACAATAAATATTGTATTTCAAAAAATATTGTGAAAGGGCAAGAAATTGCTCAAAGGGGAAAAAAGTTTCAGATATGGAAAGGAGAAAAAAAGAAGGGAAAAAGAAAAAAGATAAATTTGTATAATACAGTTAAGATAACTAAGATGATTGTACTACTAATTCTACGAGTTCTTGGAACAAAACAGCTAACATTTGTACGATTAGTTCAATTTTGCATGTTTATATCTGGTAATCTGAGTAACTCTTTTGAAGATAACTAGGTAAAGCAACACCCTTAGTTATGTTCCTACCACATTGCTTTGAAAACCTGTATTGTTATTGTTTTGGACTCTTCGTCATTGTTACTTTTTTTGTTTGTTTGTTTGTTTGTTTCTTGTTTTTCTTGTACTTTGTTTTGTTTTGTTTTTACCTCTAATACAGAAAAGATAGAAGTACATGTATAGGCATATACATGCCCAGATCTTCTAAAGAGTTTACAAAAATTAATTTTAGTGTATGTGATGTATCAACAGTTTCTTACAAGAAAATGAGACATTATGATAGCCATTGCTGACTTTATCATCTTGTTTTGAAGCCAAATAATGCTTTTATTCTTAGTTTTGATTTGTTATACACTTTTCTATTGATTTCTATTGATTTCAATATATGTGAAAGTATGGACAGCTGTTTTGAAGAGAACAAGAGACATGCAACCATTGTTGACTTTCCTATAGTCTGGTTTTTAAGGCCTATAATACTTTTATTCTTTTGTTTTGATCAGTTTTATACAATATTTTTGTTTGAATTCACCATGTGTGAAGATATGGACAACTGTTTTGAAGAAAACAAGAGACATTATGGTATCCACTGTTGATTCTATTGTCTTGTTTTGAAATCCTGTGTTGCTTGCGTTTTTTTGTTCTGATCTGCTTTGTTTTGTTTTCATCTCTTTAAAATAAAAACCAGCTATTTAAAATATATAAAATTTATGATAAAGTTTCTTTGAGATTTAGCAAATTAAATGCAAGTCGCTATGCTTCTATATTCCAGTGTAACCTGGAGCATTTTCTTATAAACAAATCAAGATTTTAAAAAATTCTAACTTAGATATCTTCATGAAGTTGATTTAAGTAATGATGTTGATAATTACTGTCATTAATATAGCTATGTATAATTAACCACATTCATATGCAAAGTGGTTTATAAACATTCTGTGATATATATGGAATTATCTCTATTTTAAAGATAAAGAAATTGAGGCTTAATGAGATATACTGCTTTGTTTAAAATTATAATGCACTAGCACTGTTTTGGAACCATCATTCAAACTCAAGTCTTATAATTAATCAATTACTATGATTATCCATGTGGGCTATGCATATAATTGTAAAGATTTCTCTGACTTGTACCAAATCTTTTTGAAAATGGTATAACAGGGCATTTATACCTCCTCTCAGAATGGACTTGGGTGTGATGTCAGAGATAATATGTAGAATATCCTCGGTTTAGGATCACTTGTCAGAAGTAATATTTTTATATGCATTACATATAAAATTATTTGTATGTAATTAAAATGTACTGGCTAATTTAATATTATTATAAATTTCTAAATTTTTAAGAATTTCAAATGTGTACCATAGAGAAAATGTTGTACATGAACTGCTGTATTATTTGTCACCCAGCTTCATTAATTTTAAACTGCTGGTGATTTTTTGTTTGTTTGGTTGGTTTTTGGTATTAGGGATTAAACCCAAGGCTTCTGCACTGAGCTACATCCTCTGCCTTTATTTATTTTGAGCTCAGATCTTGCTAAGCTGTTAAACTTCCTAAGTTGGGTTTAAATTTAGTGATCTTTCTTCCTCAGTCTCCCAAAGTGCTGGGATTACAAGTGTTCACTGTCACCCTGGCTTCCTGGTAACTCTTATTTAATCTGTATTCCTTCTAGTTTTCCTTTACTGGACTATTTTGGGTCAAATTCCAGATATATCATTTCATTTGTATGTATTTGATTGTGCATCATTTTATTTCTAAAAATAACTACTTTAATGATTATAACTAAGATAATAAAAGATAAATAGTTTTATGGAGACTATTTCAGTCATTGGGAACACTTCCTCATATTGTATTCTAATAAGGTGGAAAATCCAGAAGAAATGGACAGATTACTAGATACATATGAATTACTGAGGCTGAATCAAGAAGATATAAGAATTCTAAATAAACCAATATCAGTGAAGGAAATTGAAGTATTAAAAACCTACCAAAAACATTCTGTATACATGAGACACATTTAACTCACAAAGAGATTCATAAACTAAAAGTCAAAAGATGGAAAACAATGCAACAGGAATCCAGAAAAAAGCAGGGGTTGCTATTCTGTTTTCAGACAATATAAGCTTCAATTGAAGAATGATGAAAAGAGTGATATGTAATGATATATAAGGAATATCATTACATACTTGTCAGGAGAAAAACTGAAGAAGACATAACAATCAAACATATATGCACCAAATACAGAAGCACACAATTACATAGGACAAATACTAATAGACATGAAAAATCAAATGTTATGATATAATTGTAACCTCAATACCCTATTATCACACAGGGCAATATCAACTACATAAAAAATAAGCAAAGAAATAACAGAACTGAACCAGACCTGTGAACAAATGGATTTAGTAGATGTTTACAGTCTTCCACCCAACAAAATCAGAATATACATTCTTCTAAGCTGCACATGGGATGTTCTCTGAAACAGATTTTATACTAGCCCATAAAACATACTTAAGTAAATTCAAATTATCCCATGCATATTATCTGACCATAGTGTAATATAATTGAAAATTAATGACAGAAGAAATTGCAAAAATTGCATAAATACATGGAAATTAAATAGCACTGTCCTGAACAGCCAATGAGTCACAGATAAAATTAAAGAAGAAATTAAACAATATCTACAATCAAATGAAAATGCAAATACAACATGTTGGAACCTATGGGATGCAATGAAAGTAGTTCTGAGAGGGAAATTTATCACAGTAAATTCTCACATTAGGAAAACAGAACAAGTACAAATAAACCACCTAATGCTGAATTTCAAGCCTCTAGAAAAATGAAGCAAATCAAGCCCAAAACTCATGCAAGGAAGATAAGCAAGATCAGTGTGGAAATTAAGGCAACTGAGACTAAAGAAACAATATAAAGAATTAATTAATCAAAGAGTTGGTTCTTGGAATGAATAAATAAAATTGATAAATTCTTAGCCAACCTTATTTTTAAAAAAGCAGAGAAAATGCAAAGTCATACAATAAGGAATGAAAAGGGTAAAATCACCACAAATGCTGTGGAAATTCAGCACCTCATCAATGCCTACTTCAAAAGTCATTACTTGCATAGGAATGAAAGCATAAAACAAATGAACACATTCCTAAAAAGATATGAATTATCAAAGCTGAATCAAGAAATATAAAAGTTTTAAATAATACAATATCAGTTTATGAAATTTAAAATCTAACTAAAAACTTACACTACCACCAACAAAAGCTCAGGACCTGCATTGAATCAGGAAATTTAGAGAACCGAGAAATTTAGAGAAAATTCAATGCCAACATTCCTCAAACTTTTTAATGAAGTTGAAAGGGAAACAATATTCAGTAACTCATTACTGGAGGCAAGTATTACCCTCAATACCAGAGAAAGACCCAAGCAACAAAACAAAACAACCCCAAAAAACTACAGACTAATCTCTCTAATGAACATAGACGCAAAAATCTTCAGTACAATACTAGCAAACAGATGCAGCAAATCATCAAGATTATACACCATGACCAAGTGGGATTCATCCCAGGGATGCAGGGACGGTTCAACATGTGCAAATCAGCAAACGTAATACACCATCCCAACAAGCCAAAGACAAAAAAATCACATGATCATTTCTTTTTTTTTTTTATTTAAGAGGAAAAAGAGAAAAACACAAAACGAAACAAAGCAGTGTAAGGTTACACATAATACAGAACTACAAAAAAAAAAAAACATAACAGTAAGAAATCACCTGTTAATAGATTACATATTATCATCTTGGAAATAGTTGCTCAAATCACAGTATCAAAGAATACAAAGTAGACATTCAAACAGAGAGACTGCAAACAGCTGTGTTCAATGATCCAAAAACATTAATATAGTCAGCTATTTAACATCCCTAAACACACTTGCTGTTATATCCGTTAGAGCTCTTTTTTTTTCCCTCCCTCTCTTTTTTACAACAAAATTTACACATTTTGGATTTTATTACTCCTTAGTTCTTATTACTTTTTTGGGGGGGGGGGAGAGAATAAAGTCAAATATGGCAAAACAAATTTGTAAGTCAAAACCAAGGATAGACATAGCACATGATGTAGAACAGAGTACAAGGTTATTAACAATGGTTATCAACATTGTCTCTTGTTTCCTTAAAAGGAATTGTCTATCTCATTAGATATTATAAAGTTGGACAAAACAGTGGAGAACAAGACCAATAAAACTTAGGCATTGTGAACATTACAGGACTTCCAAAGGAGACAATAGTCAAACCAGAATGGGCATCTTTGTGAATCTTATTGCCTTCAAATTAGTTGCCTATACCTTCAGACTTGCTACTATCGCACAGAATGGAACAGAGTCTAATCAGTCAAAACAAGATCTTGGGAGTATTACAGGACTTCAAAACAAGTTAATAGGAGATCAAAAAGAGTTACTACTATATATCCTAATTTTTTAAATTTTTCCCTTAATTAAAATAAACATAAGAAATAGCTAAATAATTTTTTTAAAGAATAGTGGTTACCATAGTGTCTGTCTTTTTCCTTAAAATATTTGGATAAAACTTCATATACTATAGCTTCAAATATTTCCATATCAAAAAGCCCAGAATAAAGCCTTTCTAATTAATAAGTGAAAATTTTATAAGGCTTCAAGGCCACATAATGGGGAATCATGATTATCACATATTTTTATATATTTGAATCATTACTTACATTAGGGAAACTATTCGGTATTCATACATGCGAGATTGATTTATTTCACTTATGAGTATGGTCTCAAGCTGCGCCCATTTATTCGATAAATATCTCAATGCGATCCTTCTTTATAGCTGAATAATACTCAATTGTATAGAAATACCACAACTTTTTTATCCATTCCTCAGTTGATGGACACTTGGGTTGTTTCCAAGATCTGGCGATTACAAATTGTGCTGCTATAAACATAGGTGCACATATATCCCTGTGGTATGATGCTTTCAGTTCTTCTGGGAATATGCCTAGAAGTGGAATAGCTGGAATAAATGGGATTTCCAATCCCAACTTTTTGAGAAACCTCCAGACAGACCTCCACAAAGGCTGTACCAGTCTACACTCCCACCAACAGTGCAGGAGAGTTCCTTTTTCCCCACAGCCTCTCCAGCATTTGTTGTTGTTGGTTTTCTTGATCCTGGCCATTCTTTCAGGAGTGAGATGGTATCTCAGTGTGGTTTTAATTTGCATTTCTCTAATGACCAATGATGATGAGCATTTTTTCATGTATTTATTTGCCATTTGTATTTCTTCATCTGAGAATTGCGTATTCATCTCAGATGCCCATTTTTGGATTGGATCTTTGAATTTTGGAGGTCTGAGTTTTTTTAATTCTTTATATGTTTTAGACAAGAGTCCCTTGTCTGAGAGAGAGTTCACTAAAATCTTTTCCCAGTTTGTGGGTTTTCTTTTCACTATGCTGGAGATTTCTTTTGACATGCAAAAACTTTTTAATAAGAAGTGGTCCCAGTTATTGATTCTGGGAAGTATTTCCCGTGCAGTTTGAGTCCTATTCATGAATTCTCTACCTACTCCTATGTCTCCAAGGTTTCTACCCAATTTGTCTTCCAATAGATTTAGCGTTTCTGTTTTAATATTCAGATCTTTGACCCATTTAGATTTTAATTTAGTACATGGTGATAGACGTGGGTCTAGCTTTAGTTTTCGGCAAATGGAGAGCCAGTTTTTCCAGCACCATTTATTAAAGAGACTGTCGTTCTTCCAGTGAACCTGCTTGGCTCCTTTATCAAAGATAAGGTGGTTGAGTGTGTTTGTAGTTGTGGTTGTATCTTCTAATCTATTCCATTGATCTTCAGCTCTGTTTTGATTCCAATACCATGTTGATTTTACTACTGTTGCTTTGTAGTATAATTTCAAGTCAGGGATTGTGATGCCTCCTGCTTTGTCTTTGCTGCTTAGAATTGCTTTTGCAATTCTAGGTCTCTTCTGGTTCCAGATGAAATTTAGGAGTGATTTCTCTAGATCTATAAGGTATGTTGATGGTATTTCTATTGGGATTGCATTGAATCTGTATAAGAGTTTTGGGAGAATGGCCATCTTCACAATGTTTGTTCTTCCTATCCATGAGCAAGGGATGTCTTTCCATTTTCTGAGATCATCTTCAATTTCCTTTTTCAGTGTAATATAGTTTTCACTGTATAAGTCTTTCAGTTCTTTTGTAAGAGTAATTCCTAAATATTTCATTTTTTTGCTTGCTAATGTGAATAGTCCAGTTTCCCTTATTTCCCTCTCTGTGGTTTTGTTGTTTGTGTATAGGAATGCTATTGATTTCTGAGTATTGATTTTGTATCCAGCCACATTACTGAATTTATTTATTGTATCTAAGAGTCTTTCAATGGAGCTTAGGGGGTCTTCTATGTAGAGTATCATGTCATCTGCAAACAATGACAACTTAACTTCTTCTTTTCCTATCTTTACCCCTTTTATTTCTCTTTCTTGCCTAATTGCTCTGGCTAGTACTTCCAGTACTATATTAAATAGGAGTGGTGATAAAGGACATCCTTGTCTTGTGCCTGATTTTAAAGTAAAGGCTTTCAATTTTTGGCCATTTAGTATGATGCTGGCTGTTGGTTTGTCATAAATGGCCTTTATTATATTGAGGTAAAGACCATCTATTCCAATTTTCTGTAGAGTTTTTATCATGAATAAATGTTGGACCTTATCGAAGGCTTTTTCTGCATCTATAGAAATGATCATGTGATTCTTATTTTTGGCTTTATTGATATGGTGGATTACATTTATTGATTTGCGTATGTTGAACCATCCTTGCATTCCTGGGATGAATCCCACTTGGTCATGGTGTATAATCTTCTTGATGATTTGCTGGATCCTATTTGCCAATATTTTATTGAGGATTTTTGCATCTGTGTTCATTAGGGAGATCGGTCTATAGTTCTCTTTTTTAGTTGGGTCTTTCTCAGGTTTTGGTACTAGAGTGATATTTGCTTCCAGGAATGACTTAGGAAGGATTGCTTCCCTTTCAATTTCATTGAATAGTTTGAGGAGTGTCGGCATTAGGTCTTCTTTGTATTTCTTGTAGAATTCTGCAGTGAATCCATCTGGGCCTGGGCTCTTCTTGGTGGGTAAGGACTTAATTACATTTTCAATTTCAGTAACCGAGATTGGGTTATTCAACAATTTTACATCCTATTGATCTAGCTTTGGCACTTCATATGCTTCTAAGAAACTGTCTATTTCTTCTGTGTTATCAAACTTTTGAGAGTAGAGATTTTCGAAATAGGTGTTGATGATCTTCTGTATTTCTATTGGGTCTGTAGTGACTTCTCCTTTTTCATTTCTTATTGCATGAATTTGAGCTTTTTCTTCCCTTTTTTTAATAAGGTTGGCTAGGGGCTTATCGATTTTATTTATTCTTTCAAAGAACCAACTCTTTGATTTGTTGATCCTTTGGATTGTTTTCTTAGTCTCTATTGCATTGATTTCTGCTCTGATTTTTATAATTTCCTCTCTTCTTTTGGCTTTGGGCTTGACTTGCTCTTCTTATTCTAGCTGTTTGAGGTGTAGCATCAAGTTATTTATTTGTATTCGTTCTGTTTTCCTGATGTGGGAACTCAGTGCAATAAATTTTCCTCTCAGGACGGCTTGCATTGCATCCCACAGATTCCGGTAAGTTGTATCTGCATTTTCATTTTCTTTTAGGTATTGTTTGATTTCTCCTTTAATTTCTTCTGTGACCCACTGATTACTCAAGAGTGTGTTATTCAGTTTCCATGTGTTTGTGGGATTTTTGCAGTATCTTTTATCGTTAATTTCTAATTTCAGAGCGCTGTGATCCGATAACATGCAAGGGATGATTTCAGCTCTTTTGCACTTGTTTAAATATGTTCTATGAGCTAATATATGGTCTATTTTAGAAAATGATCCATGTACTGCTGAGAAGAATGTGTATTCTGATGTTGTTGGGTGGAACATTCTGTATATGTCTATCAAACCCATTTGTTCACAGGTATGATTCAGTTCTGTTATTTCTTTACTCATTTTCTGTCTGGTCGATCTGTCCCTTGGTGTCAATGGCGTTTTAAGGTCTCCTGTTACAATTGTGTTACTGATAATTTGAGTTTTCATTTCTGTTAATAATTGTTTTATATAACTGGGCGCTCTGGAGTTTGGTGCGTATATATTTAAGATAGTTATCTCTTCCTCTTGGAGTTTTCCCCTTACGAGTATGTAGTGACCTTCTTTATCCTTTATGGTCATTGTTGGTTTAAAGTTCACGTTGTCTGCAAACAGAATGGCTACTCCTGCCTTTTTTTGGATTCCTGCTGCATGAAGAATTGTTTTCCATCCTTTGACTTTCAGTCTGTGAGTATCCTTCTGGGTTAGATGGGTTTCCTGTAAACAGCATATGGTTGGATTTTGTTTCTTGATCCATTCTGCTAGTCTGTTTCTTTTGATTGGTGCATTGAGACCATTTACATTAATGGTTATTACTGTTAAATGTTGGTTAATTGTAGGATTCTTATCTCTCTGCTGTTGCATCTTTATCTTTCTGTTCTGTTTAATTATTTGCTTTGCTTAGTGGTTTTTTCCTTTGTGTATCTAAACTGTCTTTCAATATTTTTTGCAGGGTTGGTTTGGTGTTCATGAAGTTCTTCAGCTGTTCTTTGTCATGGAAGTATCGTATTTCACCATCTATTTTAAATGATAGTTTTGCAGGATATATCAGTCTAGGTTGGAAATCATTTTGCTTTAGGATCTGGAATACTTCACTCCATGCTCTTCTTGACTTTATTGTTTGTGATGAGAGGTCTGCTGTGATTCTGATAGGTTTTCCTTTATAAGTGATCTGTCTTTTCTCTCTGACAGCTTTTAATAATTCTTGTGTTGGATTTCTGGGATGGTGATTATTATATGTCTGGGTGTAGTTTTATTTTGGTTATGACTATTTGGAGTTCTATATGCTTCACTGATCCTGATGTCAGTTTCTGATCTCATGCTTGGGAAGTTTTCAGCTATTGCGTCTCTAAATATCCTCTTGATATCCTTTATGTTGTCTCCTTCTTTTTCATTAATCCCTATCATTCTTATGTTATTCTTCTTTGCATCATCTTGCAGTTGTTGAATTGTTGTTTCCTGATTCCTTGTTATTTTTAAAAGATCTTTCCTCTCCTGTTCACTAGCTGCAATCCTGTCTTCAAGGTCTGAAATTCTATCTTCACTTTCATTAAGGCGGTTTTTACAACTTTCAGTGGAGTTTTTTATTTCCTGTATATCTCTGTGCATCTGCATTATGTATTCTGTTTGTTTCTTATATTGCTCATCTAGGGATTCTATCTTTTTGTTTAGTTCCTCCAATTTTTTATCTGTGTTTTCTTTAGATATATTTAGAATCTCTTTCATTTCTTTTATCATTTCTTCTTTTATCTGGGATATTATTTCGAGTTTGAATTTCTTTAAAGCTTCCTGGAGTTGCTTGTCAACTTCAGTAGCTATTGTGTCTGATATATGAGGAGGATGGGATATATTTTCTTCTAAATACATTTCTCCTAGGGTTTCCTGAGATGGGCTGGAGGTTTGAGGTTGTAATTTGGTCTTTTGTTTTGTCATTTTCCTATATTTCTGTGTTTCAAGTGTTATTTGAAAGCCTCCTCAGGATCTGTTGAAAATCCCCTTCTATGTTTGCAGCTACTGAGACTCTGGCACCACTCTACCCCAGGCCATTGGGCCTGCTGAACCAATGGCCCTCCTCTGCTTGTTCAGAACTCCGCGGTTCCAGACAAGCTGGGCCTCAGGGACACTGTGCGCCCACCTGCCCCTTGGTAGATCCACAGCTCTTGGATCGCAGCCGGGTTAGGGTACTCACCACAGACCACAGTGCCTCAGGAGCCTGTGATCCCTCCCTGCTTGCAGAGATATCCACAGTCCTCCAGACAAAGGAAGGGCCTCCTGCGGGCACTCCGGATCCACCCAGCTCCTCCTCTGCACGCAGATGGCTATGCGCGGCTGGGCACAGGCCGAGGTGCCTCAGGAACCTGGGATCCCTCCTCCTCCAGACAAAGGAAGGGGCTTCTGCAGGCGCTCCGGATCCGCGCAGCTCCTCCTCTGCACACCAATGGCTAGGCGCGGCTGGGCACAGGCCGAGGTGCCTCAGGAACCCGGGATCCCTCCTCCTCCAGACAAAGGAAGGGGCTTCTGCAGGCGCTCCGGATCCGCGCAGCTCCTCCTCTGCACACCGATGGCTAGGCGCGTCTGGGCACAGGCCGAGGTGCCTCAGAAACCCGGGATCCCTCCTCCTCCAGACAAAGGAAGGGGCTTCTGCAGGCGCTCCGGATCCGCGCAGCTCCTCCTCTGCACACCGATGGCTAAGCGCGGCTGGACACAGGCCGAGGTGCCTCAGGAACCTGGGATCCCTCCTCCTCCAGACAAAGGAAGGGGCTTCTGCAGGCGCTCCGGATCCGCGCAGCTCCTCCTCTGCACACTGATGGCTAGGCGCGGTTGGGCACAGGCCGAGGTGCCTCAGGAACCCGGGATCCCTCCTCCTCCAGACAAAGGAAGGGGCTTCTGCAGGCACTCCGGATCCGCGCAGCTCCTCCTCTTGGGTATCAGGAATTAAAACCCTTATTACCCGCACCACTCTGCCAGGTTGGAACTTGTTCCATCCTAGTTTGTATACAAGCACTGGATCTGAGGGCACAGACAGCTGTCCCAAAAATATCAGGACATAGCACAGTGGTCATCTTTAATTTCCTATTAACTCAATCAGGATCCCTGTATGACTTACACTATTGTATCAAGACTGATCTTAGTTAAATCTGACTTGTTTGAATACTGCTTATTATTGACAGATTTTAATCAAAACTGTTAGGTTGCTGGTATCAAGTTGAGTGTAGACAACTATACTGAAAATGATAATGATTCACCATGATATCCATTCTGATTTGATTACTACCTGTTTTTGTAGTTCTACGCTATCTACAAAGTTGTATTTCTGTTAATTCTGTTATGTACTGATATGTTCAATTATACTTTATCTGATGATATAGCCAGTTCAGTTGATGATAACAAGAAACAGCACAGTGACCATGGTAGAACTCCTTATACAGCAGTTTTATGTCTTTTTAGTTTTATGTGTCTATAGGAATATGTTTAGTTCTCTCCTGCTTTGTTCTGTTTCTCCCTCTAATTTAGAAAGGATAGAAATACATGTTAAGACTCATGATTGCATAAAACCTATTAACAGTTTATGAGAACTGATCTTATGACACATGATGAAATGAACAAATACTTTGAAGGAAAGTAAGGGGCACTTCAGTACCCAGTGCTGATTCCAGAGTGTTATGATGTGAAATCCAGCAATATTATTAATCTTTGTTCAGAAGGATTTTAATAAGTTTTCTTAGCTCTCAACATAAATGGATAAATGCGTACATGTCTAAGTGTATAGGATTGATACTCACATTACTTAGTTTTTGTTGGATAGCTGAACAGAATTGTTTGTAGTCTCCCAGTTGAATTTCCATTTATATGTTCCACTTTTGTATCTTGAACAATTATTTGTGGGGGGGGGGCAATATGTATACATCAACTAGTGATTTATTACTGTTTATTTCTTTTCTTTGAAAGTATGTACTATTTCTGCCTATTTTCTATACTGTTTTATCTTTCTCTAAATAAAAAAATACAGAATCATAGTTATTCTTTAAAAAAGGACTCCTCACATCACAGCATCTACTGCACTTAACTAATGCCTGGCACATTGCAAAGGTGCAGTAACTGTTTGCTTTATTATTGGCATTCTTACTGAGATTTGCCTCTAACAGTGGTAGAAAGTGAGTTATTAACTTATTAGTACACTTCAGGTATACATATTGATAACATTCATTATAGATAATTTGTATCTGTACATTACATGTCTTGGCTCTTTTTCCCTGCTTTTTCTTCCTCTCCCTGCAACTCTTTTTTTCCTCTCCTTATTTACAACACAAAAGTGTGGTTTCTACTTTTTATATTCTCTTTTTTTCTTGTTTCTTCCTTCCTTTCTCAAGATCACCTTCTTTATTTCCCTTCTCATTCAAACATTTTCTTCTCACTTCCTTATATATTATAAATTTTGGTCCTTATTTACACCTTTACTTTGTCATACCACAGGAACAATGCAGTATTTTACATGTGTCTCCATTTCACTTAAGAATACGATCTCGAGGTGCATCCATTTAACTACAAATGTCTCAAGCTTATTCTTCTTTATGACAGAGTAGTATTCCATTGTATAAAAAACCCACATCTTTATCCATTCATTGGTTTGTGGGACTTGGGCTTTTTCCAAGATTTAGCTATTACAAACTGTGCTACTATTGACATAGTTGTGCATATATCACTGTGGTATGATGCTTTTAATTTTTAAATAAGATATCAACAAGGGGAATAGCTGAGTCAAGTGGAACCCCTAGTTTTAGTGTTTTTGAGGAATTTTCACACTAATTTCTACAGTGGTTGCACCAGTCTACATTCCTACCAACAGTGGAGAAGATTCTTTTTCCCATGCCATCCCTCTGTCATTTACTATTGGTTGATTTTTTTTTTTTATAAGGGCCATTCTTTCTGGAGAGAGATGGAATATCAATGTTGTTTTAATTTGCATTTCTGGAATGGCTAATGATATTGAACCTTTTATTTGCCATTTGTATTTCTTCATCTGAGAAGTGTGTATTCATCTCAGATGCCTGTTTTTGAATTGGGTCTTTAAATTCAGGGTGTGTGTATGACATTTTGAGTCCTTTATATATTATAGATGTTAGCCCTTTCTCTCAGGAACATCTGGCAACAAATTTTTCCCACTTTGTGGGTTATCTCTTTAATCTGTATATGATTTCTTTTGCTTTTATTATTTTAAATTTTATTTTGAAGGTAGTAAAATACAACAGAACAAGACAAAACAAAGCCAGTTGAGACAATGTAGTGAAATTGGTACAGAACTTCACAGCAGGATACCGGGATAACAGTAATAGGTACCATAGTATATCTCATTATCGTCCCAATAGTTGTCCATTCAATCAAGTATAGCAAAATCAAGCCAAAAACAGAACATTATAAAACCAATAGGAAGAGAATATTGAATAGAACAATCAGAACAAAGCTAAACTGTGAAAACATTTGCCTTTAATCAGAAGATAGCAGGAAACCCCCCATATGTGCTGTATTGTATATGGTCATCCTTCCAAGAGATGCTCAGACCTCTGCCTCCAGTTGCTAATGGCGGGGGGAGGGATAGGATGTTTGATTCTCAGCCTGCACACTGGTAGGCTCACAGGAGACACTGACTGGCTCTCTTCCTGGCTCATGCCAAGGCCATTTACCAGGAAAGGAGGCTTCCTCAGCCGCCTAAGTTCCACCATGGCTGGATCTCGGGAGATGCTGACTGCTTCTCTTTCTGGTTTGTACCAGGGACACTTACCAGGAAGGGCTTTCTTTTGCTTTGTAAAAACTTTTTAATAAGATGAGATCCCAGCGCAGTAGTGCAGAGCCTGCTTGACAAGTGCAAGATCCTGAGTTTGGTTCCCAGTACAAAAAGAGAGAGAGAGAGAGAGAGAGAGAGAGAGAGAGAGAGAGAGAGAGAGAGAGAGAGAGAAAAGAAAAAGATGAGATGCCTGTTGTTGATTCTTCACGATATTTCCTTTGCAATCAGGGTTTTGTTCATGAAGTCTTTGCCTTCACCAGGGTACTCAAGACTTCCACTTATTCTATATCCAAGCAGATTTAATGTTTCTGTTTTAATATTTAGATCTTTGATCCATTTCAAATTTAGTTTAGTGTATGGTGAAAGACAGGTGTTAAATTTTAATCCTCAGTATGTGGAAAGCCAGCACCATTTATTAAAGAGTCTATCTTTTTTTCATATATTTATTTGCCAGTTGTACTTCACCTAAGAATTGTGTATTCATCTCAGATGCTCATTTTTGGATTGAATCTTTGAATATAGGGGATCTGATTTTTTCAGTTGTTTATATGTTCTAGATATTAGTTCTTTCTCTGAGGTGTAACTGGCTAAAATTTTGTCCCACTCTGTAGATTATCTTTTCATTCTGTTGGTGATTTCTTTTGCTGGGAAAAAATGTTTAACAAGAATAGACCCCAGTTGTTGATTTTTTGTGCTATTTCCTGTGAAGTCTGGGTTTTTTTTAAATGAAGTCTGCCTACATCTGTGTCTTCAAGTGTTCTACCTGTTTTCTTTCCCAGCAGATTTAGTGTTTCTGTTTTAATATTTAGATCTTTAACCAATTTGGTTTCAGTTTAGTGCACTGTGATAGACATGGGTCTAATTTTAGTCTTCAGTATGTGGAAAGCCAGTTTTTCCAGCACCATTTAGTAAAGAGGCTGTCTCTTTTACAGTTAACATGTTTGGTCTCTTTGTCAAAGATAAGGTGATTAAGTGTTTTGAGTTGTTTCTGCATCTTGTAATCTATTCCATTGACCCTCTGGTCTGTTTTTTGGCCAGAACTTTGTTGTTTTTATCACAGCAGGTCTATAGTACAATGTTGAGTCAGGGATTGTGATGCCCCACTGCCTTGCATTTGTTTCCCAGAATTGCTTTTGGTATTTTAAGTCTGTTCTGGTTCCAAATCAATTTTAGGATTGTTTTTTCTAATTCTTTGAGGTATGTTAATGCTATTTTGATTAAGTTTGCATAAAATCTATATAGCAGTTTTGAAAAATGTTCACCATCACTGGCCACTCAAGTAATGCAAATTAATACAACAGTGACATTCCATCCTACTCCAGCAAGAATGACTATTATCAAAAAATAAACCACTAACAAATGCTGGTGGGGCTATAGGAAAAATGGGACACTTCTCCATTGTTGATGAGAGTGTAGAATGGTACAACCATTGAGGAAATTAGTGTGGCAATTCCTCAAAAATCTAGGACTAGAAGTTCACTGGACCCATCTATTTCCCCTTTGAATTAAATGAATTAAAACCATCATACCACAGCAATATATGTGTAATCATGTTTAACACAACACAATTTGTAATAGCTAAATATTGGAAGCAACCTAAATGCCCATGAACTGGTGAATGGATAGAAAAAGATATGTTTCTTTTACACAATGGAGTACCACTCTGCCATAAAGAAGAATCAACTTGAGACATTTATTGCTGAAAGGATGCACCTTGAGAACATACTCTTTAACTGAAATAAATCAGACACATGTTTAAATATTGCATTTTTTACTGGTTGGAGAAACTGAGGGTGTAAATTAAGAACTTAATTGTAAGAAAAATGTGGTGAAAGGAAGGAAATTGTTCAAAAGTCAAGGGAAACTAGGGAGAGGCAAGGAGAAAAGGAGGGAAGAGAAAAAAATGAGGAAAGGATAAAACAAAGCTTTGAAAATAAGGAGGGGAAGAAGAGTTGAAGGAAGGGGAGGTGCAGGAGAGGAAATAAAACAGGTCAAGGTATATCATGTAAAGATACAAATCCTCTATGATGAATATAATTGTTGTGTATATCTAAGCTGTATATGTACCAATAAACCTAATTAAATTTTAAAAATACAGTTAAAATAGGCTATCTTTCATCTAGTGAAATCTGATTGGCTCCTTTGTGAAAGATATGAGTATATTTGGAGTTGTTTGTGCTTCTAATATGTTGCATTGATCCTTGGATCTGTTTTTAGTTTTTTTTTTAAATTACAGTAGCCTTGTACTATAATTTCGAGTCAGGAATTGTGCTATCCCCTGCCCTGCCTTTGTTTCCTAGGATTGATTTTGTTATTCTAGGTCTCTTTCTAGTTCCAAATGAATTTTAGGATTTTTTTCTAATTCTGTGAGATGTGCTATTAGTATTTTGATTGAAATTGCATTAAATCTGCATAATAATTTGGAAATATGGCCATTTTCACTATATTCATTTTTCTTAGCCAAGAACAAGGCATAGCTTTCTAATTTGATATCTTCTTCAATCTCCTTTTACAGAGCACTGCAGTGTTCAGTAAAATCTTGTATTTTCTTTGTTAGATTGATTTCTAAATGTTTCATTTTTTTTGGTACTATTATGAAAAGTATTGTTTCCCTGATTTCTCTTAGTGAGTTTGTTATTTGTATACAGGAATCCTATTGATTTTTGAGCCTTGAGTTTATATCCAAATATGGTACTGAGTTTGGCTATAAAATCTTGAAGTCTTCTATGTACTGTACCATGTCACCCACAAATAATGATAATTTATCACCTGTTCCTATCATCATTCCTTTTATTTCTTTCTCTTGGCTAGTTGGTATGAGTAATGTTTCTAGAACTATATTGAATAAGAGTGGTTATAGTGGACATCCTTGTCTTGTTCCTGATTTTAGAGTGAAATCTTTCAGTGTTTGTCCATTTAGTATGATGTTGGCTGTTGGTTTGTTATATGGCTTTTATGATATTGAGATAAAGATGAGCTATTGCAATATTTTGCAGTTTTTTTCATGAATGAGTGTTTAATGCTTTTTCTGCATATAGTATGATCATACGGTTTTTGTCCTTGACTGTTTATATGATGTATTATATTTAATGATATGCATATGTCAAACCATGCCTGCCTCCCTGGGATGTCCTATTTAGTCATGTTGTATAATCTTTTTGATGATTTGTTGCTGGTTTCCTGTATCTTTTTCATTAGGAAGATTGGTCTATGTTCCTCTTTTGTTGGTTAGACCCTTCTCTAGTTTTGGAATTAGGGTAATGCTTGCTTCCAGGAATGAATTTTGGAGTATTGCTTCCTTTTAAATTTCATTAAAGGGCTTGAGAAGTAGCAGCATGAGGTCATCTCTAAATTTCTGTATAATTTAGCAGTGAATCTGTCAGGGCTTGGGCTTTGCTTTGTTGCTAGGTTTTTAATTGTGTCTTTAGTTTCATTTGACCAATACTGGTTCATTTAGAATTTTTAGATCTTCCTGATGCAGCTTTGGTAATTCATATATGTCTCGGAATCTGTGCACTTCTTCTGTGTTTTCCAATTTATTATAATACAGGTTCCTGAAGTAGGTATTGATGATCTTCAGGATCTCTGCAGGATCTGTTGTAATTTCATCCTTTTCATCCCTAATCGCATGGATTTGAGTCTTTTCTTTCCTTTTTTTTCATAAGATTGGCTAAGGGTTTGTCTATTTTATTTAATCTTTAAAAGAATGAACTCTTTGATTCATTTATTTTTGTATTGTTTTCTTAGTCTCCACTGCATTAATTTCTACTTTGATCTTTATAATGTCCACCCTTCCATGGGTTTTGGGTTTGACTTGCTCTTCTTTTCTAGAAGCTTTAGTTTCAACATTAAATTGTTTCTTTGGTTTGTTGTGTTTTCCTCATATGGGTATTCAGCTCTATAAACTTATGCTATGGTTGTGTCTAGATGTCCCCCAAAGCCTTGTGCAGCCACAGGGGCAAGCTTCTAGAATTTGTGATTGATTCATAGCCCAGTGATCAGATTATAGGTGTGAGTGTTACACCCACCCTAGGGTGGGTGTGACCTGCATACAATATAAAGGACAGAAAGAGTCTTTTCTCTATATACTTTCCTTTTTGTTTTTGGTGCTTTGTCTATTTTCCACTGCCATGAGCTATTACTCCTCTGCTATGCCACCCAGCATCTGATTATGGACTGAAACCTCCATAATCTGTAAGCTAAATAAACCTTTCCTTCCTTAATTTTGGATGTTGGGTATTTTGTTCCAGCAATGGAAGAAAAGTAACCAAGACAATTTTCCTCATAGGACTGCTTTAATTGTGTCTCGTAAGTTTCAGTATGTTGTAGTGGCATTATAATTTAACTGTAGAAACTCGCTAATTTCTTCTTTAATTTTATCTGTTACCTGCTGGTTGTTCAGGGAGTGTTATTTAATTTCCATGTGTTTATGAAGTTTTTATGGTTTATTTTGCCATTGATTTCTATGGGATAAGTTCCTTTGCATTAACTTAAGCATGTTCTATAAGATAGTTGTGTTTTATTTTAGAGAATGTTCTGCATGCAGCTGAGAAAGATATGTATTCTGATGCTGTGGGGTGGAACAATCTATAGACATTGACTAAGTTTACTTGTTCAGAAGTTTGGTTCAGTTCTGATATTTCTTTGCTGATTTTTTTCTCTCGAAGTATTGATGTCCCTCATAACAAATTATTGATTTTTCATGTCCATTAATGTATGTTTTATATAGTTCAGTGTACTTATTTTCGTTGCATGTACACTTGTGATTGTTATCTCTTCCTCTTAGATTGTTCCCTTTACAAAGCTATGGTGACCTTTTTGTCTCTCTTTCTTAGTCTTAGCTTGAAATTCACTGTGTCTACAAATAGGATAGCTATGCCTTCTTTTGTTTGGGTCCCTGTTGCATTGAGTATTGTTTTCCATCCTTTGACTTCCAGTCTATGAATTTTAAATTAAATGTGTTTCTTATATACAGTATATTGTTGAATCTTGCTTTTTGGTCCATTCTGTCATGCCGTTTCTTTTGATTGATAAATTGAGATCATTTACATTGATGATTATAACTGATATGTATTGACTTACTCTTTTTTTTTTTTCTTTTTCCTTTTTATCGGTACCGGGAATCAAACTCACAACTGCCTGCTTGCAAGGCAGGCACTTATGCCGCTGAGCTAAATCCCCAGGCCCCATATTGACTTATTCTTGTCATGTTTCCTGTTATTGGTTCCTTTTATTCTTCTCTTTAACTATTTATCTTGCCTGGTGGATTCATTCTGTTGGATTCATTCTATTGAAGTTCATGGAATTGTAACCCTTATTGTGTCTTTCTAGAATAACTTTCAGAACATTGTGGAGTGCTGGTTTGGTGGTCATGAATTTCTTTAGATGTTCTTGTCTTGGAATTATCTTATTTCTCCATCAATTTTGAAAGATAGTTTTGTGGGGTATATCAATCTGAGTTGGAGCTGTTTTCTTTTAGGCATTGAAATACTTCACTCAGAGCTCTCATTGATTTGAGGGTTTGTATTTAGTAGTCTCCTGTGATTCTGTTGGGCTTCCCTGTGTATGTGTGTGTTCATGTTTTTTGTTTGTTTGTTTGTTACTAGGAATTGAACTCGTGACCTTGATTTGCCACTGAGCTATATACCCAGCCCTGATGGGCTTTCCTTTACAGATAATTTGTTTCTTTTCTTTAACAACTTTTAATATTCTGTTCTTATGTTGAATTTGTAGGATCTTCATTATTATATGCCTTGACTAGATTTTTTTTTTGATCATGGCTAAAAAGAGCTCTATGTGCCTCATTTATCTGTATATCAAATTGTTTTCTGCTATGACATCTGTGAACAGGTTTTTTTTTAATGTGGTTTGCACTATCTCCTGCTTTTTAATTTACTTCAGTCAATTTTATGTTACTCTTTTTTGCATTATCACCTGCTGCTAGATTGGTTTCTTATTGTCCCTTACTATTTTTAAGAAATATTTGTTTTCATGATTGCTAACCACAATCCTGTCTTTTATATCTGATATTTTGTACTCACATTGACTCATTCTGCTGCATATAATTTCAATGGAATTTTTAATCTCCTGGATATGTGTGAATCTATCTTATGTATCCCATTTCCTTTCTATGTTGGGCATTCATTTCTTAAGCTCGTCTTTTATTTTTATCTATATCTGCTCTAGAGTCACTAAGTATTTCTTTCATTATGTTCATGGACTGTGTAATTATCTGAGAGATTATTTTTTCTTTGATTTGTTTCTAGAGCCTCATTCATCTACTTTGCTACTTTTATGATTACCACTTCAAAGAGTCCAGGTGGGGTGGCTTTCAAATTGTTCCACTTCATTGCTCCCTGGGTTTGCCTTTGGTGAACTAGAAGTCTGTTCATGCACCTTGCTTAAGTGTTTTCTCTTTGTTTGTTTCTTTGTTCTTGGGTTGATGCTTGTAAATTGCATGTGAGAGGTAGCTGCATTGCTACCGTATATAGATCCCTTAGAAAATGACTACTTCTCAGAAATGACTTCCATCCAGGTGTAGCAGTCTTTTGTGTTTTCAGTCTGTTGCAGGATTTTGCCTCTTCAATTTAATGGGAATAAGAAGTTGCTGCCTATTTGGCCTAGCTCCTGATTTGTTGACACTGGTCTATAGTATTGTTTATGACCCCCAGGCAATATCAGTCGTGGCATACTGGGAAGAATAACTGATGAGAACAGTTATATCATCATGGCAAAGCAGTACAATCAGCAACTAAAATAGCATCAAATGCAGCTTAGATAATGACTAACTGTGGTAATTATTAATTTGCCACCTTTAATCATATGAACTATATTTGTGGTTACACAACAATCTAAAACAAATTGAAAATTTTATAAAGTAAGTAAGCTGTCAATGTGGTGAATTTTCTCTCTAGGGAGAAAATTTAAAAAGGTTTAGAGGGGGGATTCCAGCAAAGATGGTGAATAGATAACAGCTGGCTACAGAGGCTCCCTGAGATAGTCAACTTAGAATTCCACATAACACAGTGAGGGGAGCCCCAAAGAGAGGAAGATGAATTCTGTCGTCCCAAGAAATTAAGGTGAGAAGAACCAATCAAACATTATTAGAATGTTATTATTAGAACATATCTGTTATTAGAACAGCTAAAGTTTCAGTGCTCCCGCTGCAGCAGGTGACTTGCTGAGCCATCTGAGGTCCTGCTGCTTCAACTCACTGGAGGCGCAGTCACACAGGTTGGGGGGTCGGCCAGCTGAATGGAGAGCTGAGCTTGTGGGGAGCCTGCATCAACCTGTGGTGAGTGATGGGAGTGGAGTCATTCCACAGAAAGGGGGGCTCCAGTGGGCAACATTCTGAGACCAGGTAGGACTGGCAAGTACAAGGGGCAGCAGTGACTTCCTGAACGGGATTGGAGGAGTGAGCTTCACCTGGGTCATGCGACCTGGCTGAGACCCAATAGATTATCCAAAATCAACTCCCTTCAGTGGTAGTGCACACTAACACAATGAAGGCCTCAGAAGTTTGACTGACCCGAAGGGGAGGTGGAGCACAGTAATACAGTGCAGGCCTCAGCAGCTTGACTGATCCAGAGGGGAGGGACCAGCATATGCTGCCCCTGTTTGCAACTCACTAGCAAACTGCAATGGGAAGGGTCACCTAGCCAGCATGCTTCAAAAGAATTGTAACCAACAAAGAAAAAAACTGGACCTCCTGGAAGAAACAAAAAAGATGGGAAGAGGAAGCAACAAAAAGTCCCCAGGTCCCAACCCTGAGAACACTGACCCAGGACAGGTAAATATAAAACAGAATGAGGACAGCAAACATGCAATATCAGACACAGCACCAGTGGACATAAAGAGATATCTTCGGGACCTCATAGATGAGTTCAAAAGTGAAATATTTAGCCAAATAAAGCAAGATATAAGAAGATTAATAAAAGAAATATTAAGCACCCCTCAAGCAGACACAGACGGAAGAAGGGAGGAACTAAAACAAAGGAGAGAACCATTTGATGAAGAATATAAAGAAAATATAGAATACATGAAGCAGATTCAAAGAGATTACCAGGAAATTAAAAACTCTGTGGAAAGATGGCAAATCTGCTTGAAAGAAACTAAGGATAAATTATCCAAATTGGAGGACAGTTTTGCAATGTGGGAGTATGAAAGAAAAAAATTTTAAAAAATAACAATGAAACAAGCAATAATACAAAGGCTAGCAGATGACAAGAGGATCTATAACTTGAGAATAAAGAATATGAATGAAGAAGCAGGGGTACAAACAAAGGAACTACAAAGTCTATTCACAGAAATAATTAAGGAAAACTTCCCAAACATAGGAAAAGGAAATGATATTCAGACGTTTGAGGCATACAGAACTCCATCCACCTACAACCAAAACAGAGCTACACCCAGGCATATAATAATCAAGATCCCAGAAATTCAATATAAGAACAGAATATTAAAAGCTGTTAGGGACAAGAAACAGATAACCTATGAAGGAAGGCCCATCAGAATAATGGCAGACTTCTCAACACCAACCATCAAGTCAAGAAAAGCCTGGAGTGAAATATTCCAAACCCTGAAAGAAAATAATCTCCAACTCAGATTGATATACCCTGATAAACTGTCTCTAGAAATTAATGGAGAAACAAGATGCTTCCAAACAAAGAGAAACTTGGGAAATTTGCAACCACCAATCCAATTCTACAGAGAATACTGCAGGGCATTCTAGAGAGAGAGAGAAGTACTAGGGTTCCAGAAACAGTGGCAGAGAGGCCTCAATGCATGGAGCAGAAAACAGAATGAAGAAGATAAGCAGACAACTGATGGCAAAAAAGAGCATAACAGAAATGAGGCAGATGTTAGTTATAATCTCTAGATGGCCTTGATACACTAAATTAAAAAAAAAAAAAGAACCACACGTGGAGTAGATCAGGAGGGAGGGTCCACCGAGATGCTATTTGTAGGAAATATAATTAACATGAAAAAGAGTACATGGACTGAAAATCAAATATGAGAAAACAATACTCTATGTTACAGAGAACTAGAGAGTAATAGGGGTAACTAGAGCAGTATTTGTGGATAGATTGGAAAGACAGGCTTTAATAGGTAAAGGACTACAATTAAAGATCAAGTCCAGGAGACAGAAGGTTTGGAACCACTTAGGTAAAATAGCAGGTTGCTCCTCACCCTGCTTAAAGCCAAGGATCTTGGTCAGACCCAAAAATGCACAGTGTACCCTGGGGAAGTGAAAGGGGAGGGAGAGTCTTAAAAAAGATGGCAGAAGATATTGTTAATAGTATATCAGGATTTAAAACGCACATTACTTGCACCACTCTGCTCAGATAGATTTTATTTTGTCCCGGTTGTCTACTTGCATTAGATTTGAGGGCACAGACAGCTATCCCTGAAACATCAGGATATAGCACAGTAATCATCTTTAATTTCCTTTTAACATAATCTGGAGCCTGTATGACTTATACTGTTTTATCATGATTGATCTTAATTAAATCTAGTTTGTTTGATTGCTGTTTGGTATTTTATTCAAAACTGCTATGATTTTATTAAAAACTGATATGATTGATAGTATCAAGTCTGAGAATATAGGTAACTACACTGAAGATGACAAGACTCACTACAATTCACATTTTGGTTTGATTACTGCCTGCTTTTGAAGTTTTATACTATACATAAAGTTGTGTTTTTATTAATACTGTTATGTACTGATATATTCAATTATACTATTTTTGATGATATAGCCAATTCTATTGAAGATAACAAGAGACAACAGAGGAACTATGGTAGAACTCCTTGTATAACGGTCTCATATGTCTTTTTCATTTCATGTGTTTATAGGGATGTTTTGTTTTGTCTTGCTTTGTTTTGTTTCTTCCTCTAATGTAGAAAGGATAGAAATACATGTTAAGACTCATGCATGTGTAGAATCTATAAACAGTTTATGAGAACTGATCTTATGACACATGATGAAATGAACAGATACACTGAAGAAAAACAGATAATAAAGTACCCAGTGCTGACCCTGGAGTGTCATAATGTGAAACCTAGCATTAGTATTATTCTTTGTCCAGAATGATATTAGCCTGCTTGAGTTTGTTCAGTCTCAACATAATTGAAGATATGGATAACTGCATGTATGTTTAAGTGTATAGGATTGATAACCATATTTCTAAGTTTTTGTTGGATAGTTGAACAGAACTGGTTGCAGTCTCACTGTTTGGATCCCCACTTTATATGCTCTGCTTCACTATCTTGAATAACTATTTGTAAGAGGACAATCTGTAATCATCAACTAGTGATTTATTACTATTTATTTTTTCTTTGAAAGTATGTATTATTTCAACTGGTTTTCTGTTTTGTTTAGTCTTTCTTTAGATAAAAATTTTTAAAAAGGTTTAGAGAGGGAAATAGAGAAATTGAAGAGGAGGAAAAGATTAGAAGCCAGACTGGAAGACAAAGATTGCATAAACTTGGAGAAACTAGTTAAGAAGACAACAGGGAATAAGAAGAGGAAGAAATAAAAACAAGAATAGAACAGAGCAACAACAAGAAAACTAGAAACAATATTCACATTTATAAAAACAAGAATGAACAATCAAGAAAAACAAACAATAAAAAAGTGGGGATATCTACTTCAGAGCATGTCTCTGCTGTCATTGGCAGACAAAGTGAGCAGATAGAGCTCAGGTCCATGTTGCTCAGTCCTATCAAGCCTGCCTTAGATTTATGGGATTTGGTAATCCCAGCAAGCCTGCATTTTTAGTTCCATTGAAGTTCAGCTTGGTTTCTGGCTGGAACTCAATTTGTTCAGCCTGCAATACTCTATATGCCTCTTTTTGGCTTGAACTTGGCCCCTTGCTGCCTTGACCTCCTGCTGACTTCAACTCTTTGACCTTCTGTTGACTTCAACTTGGTTATGCCTCACCTGGCGCTAAAAGCTGCTAGATGGAGTCAGCCTACCGCTTCTCTAAATTCCAAGCTCAGTTGGCTGCTATCCAAGATGGCTACTGGGCAACTTCCCTCTCCTGAGGGACATCTGAAGCCAAATAATCTATCAGCTGCTGCAGTCTATTCCATCCACTGCTCTGTTCCTGGTTTTTTTTTTTTTTTTTGTGGAGGTTTCTAGGGTTGTTAGTCATCATGCATTTGCAGGTTTGAGCTTCCCTTCCCAAACACTGAGTAAGGTCTCCTAGAGAAACTGTCACTTGCCAACTCCTTTTTCTGCTTTGCTCTATCCATGGGCTTTAATTCTCATTTCAGATCCTTACCAGATCTTGGGAACCCACTTACCTCCTTTTCTTGCTCACATTGCTATAGTCCATCATCTAGACACCAAATTTCAGAGCTGCTGCTGTTCATCACTGTCTAATTTTTTCTGGAAGTCCAGTAGAGAGATATTTAGGGTTAAAATACTTAATGTTACTAAAACTTTGTTATCTTATAGTGTAAGACACAACATAAAAAACCTTTTTTATACAATGGAATATTACTCAGTTATAAAAACGATGATCTTGAGGCCTTCATAGTAAATGGAGGCAACTTGAGACTATCCTCATAAGTGAAATAAATAAGGCTAACATTTGTAAATATCACATTGTCTCTCTAGTGTAAAAAATTATAAAAACTGAAAGAATAATTAGATCCAAAATATACTGTAAAAATGAAATATTGTAAAAATGAAAGGGAAGGAAAGTGCTCTAAAGTATATAACTATATGCATATTTAAGTGTGTAAGATAGATGACCATATTACTGTTTTTATTAGATCATTGAAAAAAAACAGTTTGCACTGTCAGTGTTTGAATGTCCACTTTTTTATTTCAAGAGAAAAAAGAAAGGAAATAAAAAAACAAAGCAGTAAAACGGTACAAGTAATACAGAATTTCAAGAAAAAAATATACAGTAAAAAATCATTAGTTAATAGGTTACATATTGTCGTCTTAGAAACACTTGTCCAAATTATAAAATTAAAGCACATAAAGTAGACATTCATACAGTGAGATTGCAGACAGTTCCGTTCAATGATTCAACAAAAGCTCAGTAGTATGGTTTTCCATCCTACACACTCAAACATACATGCAGTTATATCCCTTAGACCACCTTACTTTCCACTCTTTTTTTACAATAGCAATTACACTTTTTGGGTTTTATTACTCCCACAGTTCTTATTACTTTTTTTGAAGAGAATAAAACCAAACGTGACTAAACAAAACAGAGAACAGAAGGATGGGCATAGTACATGATGCAAAAATAGAATACAAGGTGATCAAAAATGGTTACCATTGTGCCTCTTGCTATTTTTAAAAAGAGTTGCCTGTATCATCAGGTATAATAGAACTGATCAAAACAGTACAGAACAAGACCAGTAAAACCTACACTGGGGACCTTTCAGAACTTCAAAAGAAGTTAATAGTCAAACCATAATGGGCATCATAGTAAATCTTATTGCCTTCAAAGTGGTTGCCTATACATTTGATACTATCAAACAAAATAGAATATAGTAAAATCAGACAGAACAAGATGGGGAGAGCAATACTGGCATTCAAATCAGGTTAATAGGAAAACAAAAAAGTTACTATAATATATCCCACTATCTTTAAATTTAGTTTTCCCTTAATTAAAAAAATGAGAAAAAATAGATTAATTTAAAAAGGGGGGGGGGAGATTGAGATAAAAGACGACATTGTAATAGAACAACACAGGTCAGAACCGAACAATTTAAGCATCATTGTGTTTCACCAGCAGATAATCTAACATAATAATAGTCACTGTAGTGCCTCTGTCCTTGAATTAGTTGAGTATAACTTGATATACTATAGCATCAAGCATATCAAGACAGTGTGAAGCCATTCAAGAGAATGAAAGAATTATAGGGTATTTAGAACCAGCTAACAGAAAACGAGCAACGTTTTCTGCTATATTATCTCTTTGCCTATAAAAAATTTTCTTTATACTATCGCATATAGTAAAATATAGTAGGATACAACATGTTAAAACCAGTGGAAACAGATGTACAACAGCTTGATGGGACTTCAAAACAAGATGATATTAAATCAGCACTAGCTTTTATGATGTGCTGTTTTCTCCAAAATAGCTATTCATACCATCACAGATACTAAAATCGAACAAGCCAGGTTAAAACCATTGCAATTAATGAGTGAAAACATTATATGGCTTCAAACCAATATGATTGGGAATCATGATTACCACATACTTTTATGTATTCTTATCATTTCTTACACTAGGAAAACTATTCAGTATTTATACATGTGAGTGCGATTTATTTCATTTATGAGTATGGTCTCAAGCTGCATCCATTTATTTATAAATATCTCAATGTGATCATTCTTTATAGCTTGAGTAGTACTCCATTGTATAAAAATACCACAACTTTTTTATCCATTCCTCAGTTGATGGACACTTAGGTTGTTTCCAAGATCTGGCTGTTACAAATTGTGCTGCTATAAACATGGGTGCACATATATCACTGTGGTATAATGCTTTCAGTTCTTCTGGGAATATGCCTAGAAGTGGAATCGCTGGGTCAAATGGTGCTTCATTCCCAGCTTTCTGAGAAATTTCCAGACTGACCTCAACAATGGTTGCACTAGTCTACACTCCCCCCAACAGTGCAGGAGAGTTCCTTTTTCCCCACAGCCTTTCCAGCATTTGTTGGTGGTTTTCTTGATCTTGGTCATTCTTTCAGGAGTGAGATGAAATCTCAGTGTGGTTTTAATTTGCATTTCTCTAATGACTAATGATGATGAACATTTTTTCATATATTTATTTGCCATTTGTATTTCTTCATCTGAAAATTGTTTACTCATCTCAGATGCCCATTTTTGGATTCAGTCTTTGAATTTTGGGGATCTGATTTTTTAAAATTCTTTATATGTTTTAGACAGAAGTCCTTTGTCTGAAGGGCAGTTCACTAAGATTTATTTCCCAGTTTGTGGGTTTTCTTTTCACTATGCTGGAGATTTCTTTTGATGTGCAGAAACTTTTTAATAAGAGGTGATCCCAATTATTGACTCTTGGAAGTATTTCCCATGCGGTTTGGTTCCTGTTCATGAATTCTCTACCTACTCCTATATCTTCAAGGTTTTTACCCAATTTGTCTTCCAATAGATTTAGTGTTTCTGTTTTAATATTTAGATCTTTGATCCATTTAGATTTTATTTTAGTATATGGTGATAGGCATGGGTCTAGTTTTAGTTTTTGGCATATGGAGAGCCAATTTTTCCAACATCATTTATTAAAGAGACTGTCGTTCTTCCAATGAACATGTTTGGCCCCTTTATTGAAGATAAGGTAGTTGAGTGTGTTTGTATTTGTTTTTGTATCTTCTAATCTATTCCACTGATCTTTGGCTCTGTTTTGGTTCCAGTACCATGTTGATTTTACTACAGTTGCTTTGTAGTATAACTTCAAGTCAGGGATTGTGATAACTCCTGCCTTGCCTTTGCTGCTTAGAACTGTCCTTGCTCTTCTAGGTCTCTTCTCACTCCAGATGAATTTTAGGAGTGATTTCTCAAGTTCTATGAGGTATATAGATGGTATTTTTATCGGGATTGCACTGAATCTGTATAAAAGTTTTGGGAGAATGGCCATTTTCACAATATTTATTCTTCCTATCCATGAGCAAGGGATGTCTTTCCATTTTCTGAGATCATCTTCAATTTCATTTTTCAGTGTATTACAATTTTCCCTGTATAGGTCTTTCACTTCTTTCATGAGAGTAATTCCTAAATATTTCATTTTTTTGGTTGCTAGTGTGAAGGGTGTGGCTTCTCTTATTTCTCTCTCTGTGACTTTGTTGTTAGAGTATAGGAATACTATTTATTTTATATCCAGCTACATTACTGAATTTATTTATTATATCTAGGAGTCTTTCAATGGAGTTTTGGGGATCTTCTATATAGAGTATCATGTCATCTGCAAATAATGATAATTTAACGTCTTCTTTTCCTGTCTTTATGCCTTTTATTTCTCTCTCTTGTCTAATTGCTCTGGCTAGTATTTCCAGTACTGTCTTAAATAGGAGCAGTGATAAGGGACATCCTTGTCTTGTGCCTGATTTTAAAGTAAAGGCCTTCCATTTTTGGTCACTTAGTATGATATTGGCTGTTGGTTTGTTGTAGATGACCTCTATTATATTGAGGTAAAGACCATCTATTCCAATTTTCTGCAAGGTTCTTATCATAAATGAATGTTGGGCCTTATCAAAAGCTTTTTCTGGGGCTGGGGATTTAGCTCAGTGGCATAAGCACCTGCCTTGCAAGAAGGCTGTCGTGAGTTCGATTCCTGGTACCAATAAAAACGAAAAAGACAAAACAAAAAGCTTTTACTGCATCTATAGAAATGATCATGTGATTCTTACTTTTGGCTCTATTGATATGGTGTATTACATTTGTTGATTTACGTATATTGAACCATCCCTGCATGCCTGGGATGAATCCCACTTGTTCATGGTGTATGATCTTCTTGATGATTTGCTGCATCCTAATTGCCAATATTTTATTGAGGATTTTTGCATCTGTGTTCATTAGGGAGATTGGTCTGTAGTTCTCTTTTTCAGTTGGGTCCTTTTCAGGTTTTGGTACTAGAGTAATATATGCTTCTAGGAACGATTTAGGAAGGATTGCTTCCCTTTCAATTTCATTGAAGAGTTTGAGGAGTGTTGGCATTAGGTCTTCTTTGTATTTCTTGTAGAATTCTGCAGTGAATCCATTGGGCCTGGGCTGTTGTTTGTAGGTAAAGATTTAATTATGTTTTCAATTTCATTAATAGAAATTGGGTTATTCAGTAGTTTTACATATTCTTGACCTAGCTTTGGTACTTCATATGCTTCTAGGAATCTGTCTATTTCCTCTGTGTTATCAAACCTTTGAGAGTAGAGGTTTTTGAAATAGGTGTTGATGATCTTCTGTATTTCTCTAGGATCGGTAGTGATTTCACCTCTTTCATTCCTTGTCGCATGAATTTGAGCCTTCTCTTTTTTTAAATAAGGTTATTCTTTCAAAGAACCAACTCTTTGATTCATTGATTTTTTGGATTTTTTTTAGTCTCTATTGCATTGATTTCTGCTCTGATTTTTATAATTTCTTCTCTTCTTTTGGCTTTGGGCTTGACTTGCTCTTCTTTTTCTAGATGTTTGAGGTGTAGCATCAGGTTATTTATTTGTATTTTTTCTGTTTTCCTGATGTGGGAACTCAGTGCAATAAATTTTCCTCTGAGGACAGCTTTCATTGCATCCCACAGATTTGGGTAAGTTGTATTTGTAATTTCATTTGTTTGTAGGTATTGTTTAATTTCTTCTTTAATTTCCTCTGTGACCCACTGATTACAAGAGTGTGTTATTCAGTTTCCATGTGTTTGTTGGAATTTTGTGGTATCTTTTATCATTAATTTCTAATTTCATAGCACTATGGTCCGATAGCATGCAAGGGGTAATTTCTACCCTTTTAAAAAAATTTATTTAAGGAGAAAAAGAGAGAAAAAAACAGAAAAAGTGTACAAGTTATACAGAATTTCACAAAAAATAAACAGTAGGAAATCACTAGTTAATAGACTACATATTGTCATCTTAGAAATTGTTGTTCAAGTTACAATATTAAAGCATATAAAGAGGACTTTCAAACAGTGAGACTGCAAACAGTTCTGTTCAATGATCCAACAAAACTTAGTAATATGGTTATCTATCTTATACACTTAAATATACATGGAGTTATATCCTTTAGAGCACTTTCTTTTCCTCTCTTTTGTACAATGACAATTACACATTTTGGGTTTTATTACTCCCACAATTCTTATTAATTTTTTTTGAAGAGAGTAAAACCAAATGTGACATAGCAGAACAGAGTCAGTCAAATCAAAAGGATGGACATAATACATAATGTAAAAACCAGAATACAAGGTGATCAACAATGGTTACCATACTGCCCCTGTTATCTTAAGAAGATTTGCCTATATCATCAGTTATAATAAAATTGAACAAAACAGTGAGGAACAAAACTAATAAAACCAAAAAACTGGAGACATTACAGGACTTCATAAGAAGATAATAGTCAACCAGAATGGGCGTGATAATGAATCTTATTGTCTTCAGAGTTGTTGCCTATACTTTTGAACTTGGTACTATCAAGCAAAGTAGAATAGAGGAAAATCAGTCAAAACAAGATAGAGTTTTGGTTGAGAGCAATACAGGGTTTCAAATCAAGTTAATCGGAAATCAAAGTGGGTTACTATAATATATCCTGCTATTTTTTACTTATGTTTCCTTTAATTAAAAAGATAAAAAAGCAAATAATAAAAAAGGAGATTGAGATAAAAGAGGGCATAACAACAAAATGCACAGGTCAAAACATAACCATTTAAGCAATATAGTGTTTCACCACAAGATATCCTGACATAAAAGTAGTTACCATAGTGTCTCTTTCCTTGAAATCTTTGAGTATGACTTCATATAACTCTAGCATCAAACATATCAAGAAAATGTACAACAATTCAAGATAATGACAGTATTACAAGGTGTTTAGAATCAACTAACAGAAAATGAACAATGGTTTCTGTATAATCTCCTTGTCTATAAAAGTTTTTGTTTATATTATTACATATAATAAAATCCAATAACATACAACATGTTAAGACTGATGGAGACAGAAGAACAAAAGCTTGATGAGACTTCAAAACAAGATGATATTAAATCAGCACTAGCTATTATGATGTCTTGTTTTCTCCAAAATAGCTGTTCCTACCTTCTAGCCTTCTCTGCCTCATTTCTGTTGAGCACTTTTTCTGTCATTAGTTGTCAGTTTGTCTTCTTCATTTCGTTTTCTGCTCCATTCATTGTGGCCTCTCTGCCACTGTTTCTGGAATCTTGGTATTTTTCTCTTTTAGAATATCCTGCAGTATTCTCTGTAAAGTTGAATTGTTGGTTGCAAATTCCCCTAGTTCCTCTTTATCCTGGAAGCACCTTGTTTTTCCATCAATTTCTAGGGACAGTTGTGCAGGATGTATCAATCTTGACTGGAGGTTATTATCTTTCAAAGCTTCAATTATTTCCCCCCATGCTCTTCATGATTTTATGGTTTGTGCCGAGAAGTCTGCTGTCATTGTGATGGGTGTTCCTTTGTAAGTGAACTGTTTCTTGTCTCTGATAGCTTTTAATATTCTGTTCTTATATTGGATTTCTAGAATTTTGATTATTATATGTCTGGGTGTAGTTCTGTTTGGGTTGTAGGGGATGGGGTCCTGTATGCCTCATACATCTGAGTATCTTTACCTTTTGCTAAATTAGGGAAATTCTCCTGGATTATTTCTTTGAATAGCTTTTGCAGTTCATTTGTTTGTGTTCCTACTTCTTCTTTTATGTTCTTTAATTCTTAATTTATATATCCTCTTATCATCTTCTATCCTTTGTATTATTGCTGTTTGTTCTCTTGTTATTTTTAAGAAGTTTTTCATTTCATGCTCCCACATTACAAATCTGCCCTCCAGTTCAGATAATCTATCCTTAGTTTCTTTCAAGCTTTTATGCCAGCTTTGAATAGAGTTTTTAGTTTCCTGGTAATCTCTTTGAACCTGCTTCACATATTCTATGTTTTGTCTATTTTCTCCATTAAGCAATTCTCCCCTTTTTTCTGTTCTTGCATTCCACCATCTGTTTTTTCTTGGGAGGTGCTTAGCATTTCTCTAACTATTCTACTTATATCTTGCTTTACTTCGTTAAATACTTCACTTTTGAACTCATCTATGAGGCTCCGGAGATATCGCTTTATGTGTATTCGTGCTGTGTCTAATATTGCTTGTTTTCTGTCCTCATTCTGCTTTGCATTTACCTTTCCTGGATCAGTGTTCTCAGGATGGGGGTGTGAGGACCCTTTTTTGTTGCTCCCTCTTCCCATACCTTTTTTTCCTTCCATGCAAGCCTATACAGGAGGGCCAGGTTTTTTCTTTGTGGGTTAGAGTTTGTTTGAATCCGCTGGCTAGGTGTTCCCACCCACAGCATGTACTAGGGAGACACAGACCTGGGCAGCCTCTGCTTGTTCTGCCCCTCTATGTCAACCTAGTGAAGGCTCCACTGCTAGAGTGTACTGCCAGGCGCTGGGACCTGGTTTGGGCTAGCCTACTGGGTCGTAGTCAGTGGCCTCACCCTCACCAAGCACTCCATACCAATCCCACTTGAGAGTGGAATATGCGACTAAAGACACTGCAGTGTCCTATTCCAGCTAGTCTGCCTGGACCCAGAATGTCCTCTTTTGGAGCCTCCTAATCTATGAAAGGGTCCCCATTATTCTCCCTCACCGCAGGTCAATGAAGGGCTCCCCACCAGTCCCACTCTCAACTCCATTTACCAATTCCTGCTCTCATAGATTTTGCATCTCTCTCCCTGCTGTGCTGATTGGGACGCAGCAGTGGTGGCAGGAAATTCAAATCGCGATTTCCAGAGGTGCAGGTTCTAGCTTCCATGCTGAGATTTTATCTGTTCCAGTTATTGCGCTGGGATTGCATTTCCAGTTGGTTTCTCTCAGCTTAGTTCATTCCTGAATTGGCAGGGTATATCTCCCCTTGCTGAGGATTCCTCACACTGCACCATTCCTGGATTCTAAGCTGGGTATCTCAGAGAGCCTCTGTAGGTGCTGTTATCTATCTGCCATGTTCTCCCTGAAGTCAATTTCAACCCTTTTGCATTTATTTAAATATGTTATATGAATTAATATATGGTCTATTTTAGAGATCCATGCTGCTGAGAAGAATGTGTATTCTGTTGTTGTTGGGGGGAATATTCTGTATATGTCTATTAAGTCCATTTGTTCATAGGTGTTATTCAGTTACTTCTTTGCTGATTTTTTGTCTGATTGATCTGTCCATTGGTGTCAATTGGTGTCAATGGTGTGTTAAGATCTCCTGTTAGAATTGTGTAGCTGCCAATTTGGTTTATCATTTCTTCTAGTACTTGTTTTATATAACAGGGTGCTCTGGAGTTTGGTGCATATATATTTAAGTTAGTTATCTCTTCCTCTTGGAGTTTTCCCCTAACCAGTATGTTGTGACCTTCTTTATCCCTTCTGATCATTATTGGCTTGAAGTTCACATTGTCTGCAAACAGAATAGCTACCCCCTCTATTTTGGGGGTTCCTGTTGCATGAAGTATTGTTTTCCATCCTTTGACTTTTAGTCTGTGAGTATCCTTTTGGTTTAGATGTATTTCTTGTAGACAGCATATGGTTCGATTTTGTTTCTTGATCCATTCTGCCAGTCTATTTCTTTTAATTGGTACACTGAGACCATTTGCATTAATGGTTATAACTGTTATATATTGGTTTATTGTTGGCATGTTATCTTTCTGCTGTTGCATCTTTATCTTTCTGTTCTGTTTAATTGTCTGCTTTGTTTAGTGGTTTTTTCCTAAATGTATCTAGGCTGTCTTTCAGTATTCTTTGCAGGGTTGGCTTGGTGATCATGAAGTTTTTCAGCTGTTCTTAGTCATGGAAGTATCTTATTTTTCCATTGATTTTGAAGGACAGTTTTTCAAGGTACAACAGTCTAGGTTGGAAATCATTTTCCTTTAGGATCTGAAATACTTCACTCCATGGTCTTCTTGACTTTGTTTGTGCTGAGAAGTCTGCTGTGATTCTGATAGGTTTTCCTTTATAGGTGATCTGTCTTTTCTCTCTGACAGCTTTTAATATTCTATTCTGTTGTTTGATTTCTGGGATGGCCATTATTATATGTCTGGGTGTAGTTTTATTTTGGTTATGGCTGTTTGGAGTTCTATATGCTTCATTGATCTTGATATCAGTTTCCAATCTTATGTTTGGGAAATTTTCAGCCATAAATTCTCTAAATATCCTCTTGACATCCTTTATGTTGTCCCCTTCTTTTTCATTTATTACTATCAACCTTATGTTGTTCCTCTTTGCATCATCTTGCAGGTGTTGAATTGTGATTTCCTGATTTCTTGTTATTTTTAAAAGATTTTTCCTTTCCTGTTCACTGGCTGCAATCTTGTCTTCAAGGTCTGAAATTCTGTCTTCACATTCATTGAGGTGGTTTTTACAACTTTCAATGGAGTTTTTGATTTCCTGTATGTCTCTTTGCATCTGCTTTATATATTCTGTTTGTTTCTTATATTGTTCATCCAGAGATTCTATCTTTTTGTTTAGTTCCTCCAATTTTTTAACTGTGTCTTCTTTAGATATGTTCAGCATCTCCTTCATTTCTTTTATCATTTCTTCTTTTACCTGTGAGATTATTTCTAGTTTGAATTCCTTTAAGGCTTCCCAGAGTTGCTTCTTTATTTCAGTTACTATTATTTCAGTTATTTCAGGTATGTGGCATGTATTTTCTTCTTTGTACATGGCTCCTAGGCTTTCTTGGGATGGGCTGGATGTTTTAGATTGCATTTTGGTCCTTTGTTTTGTCATTTCCCTATATTTTCGAGCTTCAAGTGTTATTCCAAGTGAGGGAGAGAGGTCCGCCAGGCTGGAACGGGGTTCTGTGGCTCGGCCAGACTTACTTTTCTGGGCAGGAATCTGGGGCCAGGCCCCCAGGCAAGGGAAAGAGGTCCACCAGGCTGGGACAGGATTCCGAGCCTCCACCTGACTCAGTGGTCCTTGCAGGAAGCCGCGGCCTGGCCCCCAGGTGAGGGAGAGAGTTCCGCCAGACTGGGACAGGGTTCCTTGCCTCTGCCTGACTCAGTGGTCCCAACAGGAAGCCACGGCCTGGCCCCCAACGTGAGGGAGGGAGTTCTGCCAGGCTGGGACGGGGTTCCGTGCCTCAGCCCAACTCACTGGTCCCGACAGGAAGCTGTGGCCTGGCCCCCAGGCAAGGGAGAGAGTTCTGCCAGGCTGGGATAGGGTTTCATGCCTTTCCCTGACCCACTGGTCCCCAGGCAAGGGAGAGAGTTCTGCCAGGCTGGGACAGGGTTTCACGCCTCAGCCTGACCCATTGGTCCTGACAGGAAGCCGTGGCCTGGCCCCCAGGCAAGGGAGAGAGTTCCACAAGGCTGGGACAGGGTTCCACGCCTTGGCCCAACTCGCTGGTCCCCGAGTGTCCACCTTTATGCTTTAATTTTGTAATTTGAACAACTATTTCTAAGAGGACAACATGTAACTTATCAACTAGTAATTTCTTAATGTTAATATTTTTCTTGAAATTCTGTATTACTTCTAGCCTTTTTTCTGTTTTGTCTTGTTTTTCTTTAAATAAAAATACTGTTTTTGAAATTGGAATATTACAGATTACATTTGCAACCTATTATATGGACTGTGACAGAGATGTATTAAATTTATATGAGACTTGCTTTCCCTAAAAACATTTCTGATTGTGCCCAGGTCTCATTAGTTTTTACAAAATGATTACTAACTTATTGAAAAATCTTTTTGTTTTAGTATCTGACCAAGCAAGTTCTAAATATTAAGTTGACCACTCTGGGGCTTTTTTCTAAACCAAATATTTGTGATAATTAGCCAGTTCTGAAGTCCCTTACATTGCACTACCAAGTTTAAAGACATCCAGCTTCTGGTTTTATTTTTTTTTTTTTTCTCAAGCTTACTGTTTAAGTTTTATACCTTAATTCAGTAAGAAGCTATTTTTAGGTCATTGTTATGCACAGTATGGGAATGATGAGTCATAACTGGTCTGCAAATAATCGATCACATCTCTGTGAACTGTTTATTAGTTGTCTGTCATTCAAAAAGTAAAACATTGAGAAAAAGCAATTATAAACTTTTAAGATAATCCCAAAGGATAATATTATACATGTTTAATAAAAATTTGAGCATTTCTTTTTACAGTCTTATTTTAACATACATTTGATAAACCTAAGTTTAAGAAAAAATAGTAGACCCTACATGTTTGACACTATATAATGCTTCATAAAAATTAATCTCCCTCTATCCACTTGTCTGATATAGTGAAATTTTCATGCATTTTTTCTCCTAAATTCTCCAGATGAAAAACTACATAAAAATCTTTTAATCTACTTGTATATTGTATCCTCCTTTGCATTTCAAAGTCACAAAGACAGTAGCAAGTATTTGAATATGATTTGTCCCATCCAAAACTCATATTTATAGTTTGTGTTTAGAGGAAATAGAACTATTAAGAAGTAATTAAGTCACTAAAAGAGAGTCATGCAGTTTTAATGGAACTGGATTGGTTACCCAGAAGTAGGCTGTTACAGATTTGAGGTAACCCCTTGAAGCAGGAGTTGCTTCCCAGATACAGCTGTTATTTTGGACTTCATCTTTCAGAAGTGTGAGCTAAACAAATTTCCTTTTTAAATTAGCCAGTTTCAGGCATTCTATTACAGCAATAGAAATTGGACTAAGAGAATGGTTCAGTACAATTGAACCTTAGAGGGAAAAGTAAGAGAATGAGTGGACCAAGCCACATTCATCTTAGGGAGACAGTGACAAAGGAACATAGTGAGAATACATAAATATTAACTACTGTTGTCCTTTCACACAGTAACCTATATGACTTGTGTTTTTTTTTATCTCCACAATTGCCTATGCAGTTTATTCTTCATTTAATACTCTTATCTTTGAATGCCATATGTTCAGGTAGGTATCTTGACTAGCAATGTTTGTGATTTTCTGGTTTTTGGTACCACTTTTAAGGAGTGTATTACATAGTTGTATTGTGCTATTGTACCTACTATGTGTATATTTTTCCTATTAAACTGGGCAAGAATCATCCATTTTTATTAGTCACCTTCAGAGATTGACTACTCAAAGTGTTGTCTAGCAGCATGTGTATCACTTGAGAGCTTGTTAGAAATGTACAATCATGGGGCCTATTCCGAATTTACTGAAGCAGAATCAACATTTTAACATTTCCAAATTTATCTGTATGTATATGCTTACTAAACTTTAGCCTTAGTTATGATTGGGTTAGTTGTCATTTTGTATCAACCAAGTGCAGTCTTAAACAGACTGGAAATGCTCAGTGTCTTATTTTTACTCATTTACAAAAAAACTGTTATAACATTTTTCTGTTATACTTTGAATATTTTGGGTACCTTGAATACAATTACATTCTACATTACAGGTATTAATCAGAGATATAGTATACATGTCTTTTTCAAGTTCATTCTGTCAGTTACTTGTCCATAGCATATAAATTTTTAATTTGAAAAAGAATTATGAAAAAATTAATGATAGTTATAAGTTAAGCCTATAACTCTACATGCTAAAGCATCAGTGTCTAACCCTTTTATTTTCGTGGGCCACATTGAGTGAAGAATTGTCCTGGGCCACATATAAAATTATAATATAGTTAATGTATATAATAGCACAATTTCCTTTTTTATATTTTTATTTCAATACTATTAATTTTGTGTATGTAATTATAATACCACAGGCAAAAGTCTGTTTGATATATTTTTGTACTTCCTATGCCACAGCTGCTAAAATTATTTTAACTGATTTTAATTTATTAAAATATTTTACAAAATTACACAAGTCCAAGTTTAATAATGAATAAAATAAAAATGCTTTCTTTACAGGCTCACACACATGTAGGTACTTTGAAATTTTGTTATCAGTAATTGCTGTTTCCCTTATCATATTATACAAGTGCATATAATATCTGATGCACACAGTATGTACTGGACTAACTGTGTGGCAGGTGCAGGAAGCAGTTGCCAAGGCACTGTGTCCTCATCTAGACAGCCTCCTCTTGTTTCATTCAAGAACTGCATAACTGAGTCATTAAAAAATCATTAAAAGTTACATAATGTTAAAATTTATGGTCTCATAGAGCCACACCATTATCTGTCCTGCATTATATGTGGCCCACAGGTTGTGGGTTGGACAGGGCCACTGTAAACCTTAGTATAGGCAAGGTATTAGAAATTTTCAAATTTCTGCAATTTAAAAAAAACATAACTTTAAGAAATTTCCCTGTAACCTTTCAACAATCATCTGAATAAAAATATGGAAATCCATATTTCAGTGATCCCACTATTAAATATTTTATAGGACATTTGAAGAGTATTTAAATTCAGTTTTACCATATAAGTAACATATTTAATATACTCAGCTTTACAGAGAAATGATGAAAAAAACAAATGTGATGTTTAAAGTTCTAGGTATTGTAAAGTTAAAATAAATAGTAAAAGCTTATGCTAAACAAACATTATTTCTCTAATTTAAAAAATAATCAACTATTGATGTAGAAATCCTTCCCAAAATATAGAAGGAAAATACTAAAGTAATCTAAATACCCAGAATTCTTTGAATTGTAATGGATTTTTTAAAACTGTGATAATGAAATTTTATGGCATCATCTTTCATTTATATAATATTTTTATTTTTAAATGTTTATTATTTGTTAAAAATGACTTTTTAATGGTATATAATTCTGCAGATTTTAACAGATTTTTAGATTCATGTTATTACTACCACAACCAGAAAATGGAATAGTTTCATTATGGCAAGAAAACCTGTCTCATACTTTATAGTTATGCTTTCCTCTATTTTGGCAACTACTCATCTTTTCTCAAAAACTATGTTTTGACTTCAAGAATCACATAATTGGAATCATACAGTATAAACATTTATGCTTTTGTCACTCAGTTTAATGTCCTTTATATTTGTCTAAATAGTTAAGTGTATCAACAGTTCAATACTTTTTATTGTTGAGCAGTATTCCTTTTGTATAGATGTAGCAATTTAGTTATCATTTGAGGATATTTATTTCCTCAGGTTTTGAAAATTAACACTGTAAATGTTCATACATAGGTTCTCATTTTTATAGGATACATGAGCATAATTTTTCATTTTTATAGCTTACTCAATGAGGTCACTGGGTCATAGGATAAAAACATGATTAACTTTGTAAGAAGCTGCAAAACTATTTCCCAGAGTGGCTGTATCATTTTGTAGTAATGTGTTTCAGTCACCTTACATCCTCATCAGAACTTGGAACTGTCAATGTATTTTTTTTTTTACTATGGACCTACCAGTAGGTATTGGTGGGTATCTTATTGTGATTTTAATTTTTCATTTTCCTAATGGTTAATGATAAACATTTTTATGTGCTTGTTTTCCATTTGCATATCTATTGAAGTGTCTGTTCAATTTTTTTGCCCATTTTAAATGTGATGTTTGGTTTTATATCAGTGCACTTTGGGAGTTCTCTATATATTCTGGATACAAACCCTTTGTTGAATATGTGATTTGCAGGTATTTTCACCCAGCATATGACCTGCTTTTTCATGCTTCTAATAGGTCTTTTGAAAAACAAAAGTTGATGAAGTCCAGCTTCTCTTTTTTTCTTTGTTTAATGGATCATGCTTTTTAGTGTCTGGTCCCAGAATTATTTATTTGCCTATTCTCAGATTGTAAATATTTCTTCTTGTGTTTTCTTCTAAAGGTTTGATACTTTTACATTTTATATTTAGATATATGATGCCTTCTGAATTAATGTTTGAGGCATAATGCACGTTTAGTTTGAGTCTTTTTTTAATGCATAAATATCAGTTGTTCCCAGACCATTTTTTCAGAAACTATATTTTTTTTGAATTGTCTTTGTGCAGTTGTCAAAAATCAGTTGGACATGTTTTCATGGAAATATTTCTGGTTCTGTGTGTATTATACCAGAGAACATACTGTATATATTCTTTTAAATATGTTCTCTTGGTGAATGTTTCCTTGTTCTTCAAAAGAATGTGTACTTTATTAGTTGATGGAGCAACTTTCCATCTGCTAATTCTAATAATTTTTGAGAGAAGAGTATTGATACAGTTTCCAACTATAAATAATGTCCCTTTTTAGCTCTGGTAATTTTTTGTTCTGAAATTTACTTTGATATTCGTATAGTCATTTCAGCTTTTTTCTCTTTTAGTAGGCCTTTTTTTTTTCTACTTTCCCTTTACTGGGTATTGAATCTAGAGCCTTGCATATGCTAGGCAAGTGCTCTATCACCAAGCCACAGAGTTATCCTTCAGCTTTCTTTATTTTTTAAAATTTATTGAAGGAGAAAAAGAAAAAAAAAAAAACAGGAAGAGGGTACAAGTTATACAGAAACAGTTGTTCAAGTTACAAAATAAAAGCATATAAAGTGGACATTCACACAGTGAGGCTGCAAACAGTTCTGTTCAATGATCCAACAAAAACTGAGTAATATGATTATCTATCTTATACATTTAAATATACATGCAGTTATATCCTTTAGAGCACGTTCTTTCCCTCTATATTTTACAATGACAATGACACATTTTGGGTTTTATTACTCCCACAGTTCTTAATACTTTTTTTTGAAGAGAGTAAAACCAAATGTGACGTAACAAAACAGAGTCAGTCAAATTAAAAAGATGGACATAGTACACAATGTAAAAACAGAATACAAGGTGATCAACAATGGTTACCATAATGCCTCTTGCTATCTTAAAAAGAATTGCCTATATCATCAGTTATAATAAAATTGAACAAAAAAATAAAGAACAAAACCAATAAAACCAAACATTGGAGACATTACAGGACTTCAAAAGAAGATAATAGTCAAACCAGAATGGGCATCATAGTGAATCTTATTGTCTTCACAGTTGTTGCCTATACTCTCAAACTTAGTATTATCAAGCAAAAGAGTAAAATCAGTCAAAACAAGACTGATACAGGGGCAATACAGGGTCTCAAATCAAGTTAATAGGAAATCAATGTGGGTTACTATAATATATCCTGCTATTTTTTATTTATTTTTCCCTTAATTAAAAATATAAAAATAAAATCTAAAAAAGGAGATTGAGATAAAAGAGAGCATAACAAAATAGCACAGATCAGAACATAACCATTTAAGCAAAATAGTGTTTCACCACAAGATATCCCGATATAAAAGTAGTTACCATAGTGTCTCTTTCCTTGAAATCTTTGAGTATCTCTTCATATACTCTAGCATCAAACATATCAAGACAATGTAAAACCATTCAAGAGAATGACAGTATTACAGGGTATTTAGAACCAACTAACAGAAAATGAACAATGGTTTCTGTATTATCTCCATGTCTATAAAAGTTTTTGTTTATATTATCACATATAATAAAACCCAATAAGATACAACCTGTTAAGACCTATGGAGACAGAAGAACAAAAGCTTGACGGGACTTCAAAACACGATGATATTAAATTAACTATTATGATGTCTTGTTTTCTCCAAAATAGCTGTTCATACCGTCCAACCTTCTCTGCCTCATTTCTGTTGAGCTCTTTTTCTGTCATTAGTTGTCAGTTTGTCTTCTTCATTTCGCCTTCTGCTCCGTTCATTGTGGCCTCTTTGCCATTGTTTCTGGTATCCTGTTACTTTTCTTTTTTAGAATATCCTGCAGTATTCTCTGTAGAGTTGAATTGGTGGTTGCACATTCCCCTAGTTCCTCTTTATCCTGGAAGCACCTTGTTTTTCCATCAATTTCTAGGGACAGTTGTGCAGGAAATATCAATCTTGGCTGGAGGTTATTGTCTTTCACAGCTTGAATTATTTCCCCCCATGCTCTTCATGATTTTATGGTTTGTGCTGAGAAAGTCTGCTATAATTCTGATGGGTGTTCCTTTGTAAGTGAACTGTTTCTTGTCTCTGATGGCTTTTAATATTCTGTTTTTATATTGGATTTCTGGAATTTTGATTATTATATGTCTGGATGTAGTTCTATTTGGGTTGTAGGTGGCTGGGGTCCTGTATGCCTCATACATCTGAGTATCTTTACCTCTTCCTATATTAGGGAAGTTCTCCTTGATTATTTCTGTGAATAGCCTTTGCAGTTCATTTGTTTGTATCCCTGCTACTTCCTTTACATTCTTAATTCTTTTTTTATTTAAAGAGAAAACAAAACAAAACAAAACAAAGCAGTAAAAGGGTACAAGTAATATAGAATTTCAAGAAAAAATATATAGTGAGAAATCACTAGTTAATAGATAACATATTACATTCTTAATTCTTAAGTTATAGATCCTCTTATCATCTTCTGGCCTTTGTATTGTTACTGCTTGTTTCCTTGTTATTTTTAAGAAGTTTTTCCTTTCATGCTCCCACATTACAAATCTGTCCTCTAGTTCAGATAATCTGTACTTAGTTTCTTTCAAGCTGTTAGCCAGCTTTCAATAGAGTTATCTTCAAAAGAGTTACTCAGATTACCAGACACAAACATGCAAAATTGAACTAATCATATGAATGTTGTTTTGTCCAAGAACTCATAGAATTAGTAGTACAATCATCTTAGTTATCTTAAGTGTACATATACAAACTTATATCTTTTTTCTTTTCCCTTCCTTCTTTTCTCCTTTTCCATATCTGAGCTATTTTTTCCCCATTGAGCAGTTTCTTGCCCTTTCATGATATTTCTTGAAGATTTTGTATTGTGTTTATTATTCTTTCACTTTCTTACACTAGAGAGACAATATGGTATTTACATATGTGAGATTGATTTATTTCACTAACGAGTATGGTCTCAAATTATATCCATTTACCTATAAAAGCCTCACTATAATTCTTCTTTTTAGCTAAGTAGTACTCCATTGTATGAATATACCATGTATTTTTTATCCATTTTCCAGTTGATGGGCATTTGTGTTTTTTTCGAGATTTGGCTATTACAAATTGTGCTGCTATAAACATGGGTGTCCATATATCACTGTGTTATGATACTTTCAGTTCTTCTGGGAATATGCCCAGAAGTAGAATAGCTGGGTCAAATGGGACTTCCAATCCCAAATTTTTGAGAAACCTCCAGACTGACCTCCACAGTGGTTGCACCAGTCTATACTCCAACCAACAATGCAGAAGAGTTCCTTTTTCCCCACAGCCTCTCCAGCATTAGTTATTGATCCTGGCCATTCTTTCTGGAGTAGGATGGAATCTCAGCATTGTTTTAATTTGCATTTCCCTAATGAACAATGATGTTGAAGCTTTTTTTCAATGTTTTTATTTTCCCAGTTTGTGTGTTTTCTTTTCACTATGCTGGAGATTTCTTTTAACATGCAGAAACTTTTTAATAAGAGGTGATCCCAGTTTTGATTCTGGGAAGTATTTCCCATGCAGTTTGTGTCCTCTCCATGAATTCTCTACCTACTCCTATGTCTTCAAGTTTTCTACCCAATTTGTCTTCCAATAGAGTTAGTGTTTCTGTTTTAATATTCAGATATTTGATCCATTTAGATTTTAGTTTAGTTTATGGTGAATGGCATGGATCTAGTTTTAATTTTTTGGCATATGAAGAGCCTCTTATTTTAGCACCATGTATTAAAGAGACTGTTGTTTTTCCAGTAAACATGTTTGGCCCCTTTATCAAAGATAAGGTGGTTGAATGTGTTGGTAGTTGTGGTTGTATCTTCTAGTCTATTCTACTGGTCTTCAGATTTATTTTTATTCCAGTACCATGTTGATTTTGTAATATAATTTGTACTTTGTAGTACAATTTCAAGTTTGGGATTGTGATGCCTCCTGTCTTGCCTTTGCTGCTTAGAACTGCCTTCACTATTCTAGGTCTCTTCTGTTTCCAGATGAATTTTAGGAGTGATTTCTCTAGGTCTATGAGGTATGTTGATGGTATTTCCATTGGGATTGCATTGAATCTGTATAGCAATTTTGGGCGAGTGGCTATTTTCACAATATTTATTCTCCCTATTCATGAACAAGGGATGTCTTTTCATTTTCTGAAATTTTCTTTGATTTCTTTTTTCAGGGCATTATAGTTTTTCCTGTATAGATCTTTTACTTCTTTCATGAGATTAATTCCTAAGTATTTCATTTTTTTTGGATGCTAGTGTGAAGGGTGTGGCTGCTCTTATTTCTTTCTGTGTGATTTTGTTGTTAGTGTATAGAAATGATATTGAATTTTGAGCATTGATTTGTATCCAGCTACATTGCTGAATTTATTTATTATATCTAGGAGTCTTTCAATAGAGTTTTGGGGGTCATCTATGTAGAATACTATGTCATCTGCAAATAATGATAATTTAACTTCCTCTTTTCCTATTTTTACCCCTTTTATTTCTCTCTCTTGTCTAATTGCTCTGGCTAGTATTTCCAGTACTATATTGAATAGGAGCAGTGATTAGGGACATCCTTTCTTGTGCCTGATTTTAAGGTAAAGACCTTCAGTTTTTGGCCATTTCATATGATGTTGGCTATTGGTTTGTCATAGATGGCCTTTATCATATTGAGTTAAAGACCATCTATTCCAATTTTCTGTAAGTTTCTTATCGTGAATGAGTGTTGGACCTTATCAAGGGCTTTTTCTGCATGTATAGAAATGATCATGTGATTCTTACTTTTGGCTTTATTGATATGATTGATTACATTTATTGACTTACATATGTTGAACTATCCCTCCATGCCTGGGATGCATGCCACTTGGTTGTGGTATATAATCTTCTTGATAATTTGCTGCAAAGTATTCGCCAATATTCTATTGAGGATTTTTGCATCTGTGTTCATTAGGGAGATTGGTCTGTAGTTGTCTTTTTTAGTTCTCTTTTTTAGTTGTGTCTTTCTCAGGTTTTGGTTCTAGAGTTGTATTTGCTTCCAGGAATCACTTGGGAAGAATTGCTTCCCTTTTGATTTCATTGAAGAGTGTTAGCATTAAGTCTTTGTATTTCTTGTAAAATTCTGCAGTGAATCCATCTGATCCTGGTCTCTTCTTTGCAGGTAAGGACTTAACTACATTTTCAATTTTACTGATTGATATTGGGTTATTCAGCAGTTTTATATCTTATTGACCTAGCTTTGGTACTTCATATGTTTCTAGGATCTGTCCATTTCTTCTGTATTATCGAACGTATGAGAGTAGAGGTTTTTGAAATAAGTGTTGATTTCTACAGAGTCTGTAGTGAGTTTGCCTTTTTCATTCCTTATTGCATAAATTTGAGCTTTTTCTTCCCCTTTTTAATTAGGTTGGCTAGGGGCTTATCAATTTTATTTATTCTTTCAAAGAAACAACTCTTTGATTCATTGATTCTTTGGATTGTTTTCTTTGTCTCTATTGCATTAATTTCTTCTCTGATTTTTATAATTTCCTCCCTTCTTTTGGCTTTGGACTTGACTTGCTCTTGTTTTTCTATATGTTTGAGGTGTAGCATCAGGTTATTTGTATTCATTCTGATTTCCTGATGTGGGAATTCAGTGCAATAAATTTTCCTCTGAGGACTGCTTTCATTGCATCCCACAGATTCCTGTAAGTTGTATTTGTATTTCTGTTTGCTTGTAGGTATTGTTTAATTTTTTCTTTAATTTCCAACTGTGACCCACTGATTGGTCAAGAGTGTGTTATTCAATTTCCATGTGTTTGTGGGGTTTTTGCAGTTTCTTTTATCATTAATTTCTAGTTTGATGGTGCTATGATCTGATAGCATGCATGGGATAATTTCAACTTTTTTGCATTGATTTACATATGTTCTCTGTGTCAGTATGTAATCTATTTTAGAGAATATTCCATGTACCACTGAGAAGAATGTATATTCTGATGGAACACTCTGTATATGTCTATCAAATCCATTTGTTCACATGTGTGATTGACTTCTGTTATTTCTTTGCTGATTTTCTGTATGGTTGATCTGTCCCTTGGTGTCAATGGTGTGTTAAGTTCTCCTGTTATAATTGTGTTATTGTTAATATGACTTTGCATTTCTATTAATACTTGCTTTGCATACCTGGGTGCTCTGGAATTTGGTGCATATATATTTAAGATAGTTATCTCTTCCTCTTTAAGTTTTCCCCTAACCAGTATGTAGTGACCTTCTTTATCTCTTCTGATCTTTATTGGTTTGAAGTTCACATTGTCTGCAAACAGAAGAGCTACCCCCGCTTTTTTGGGGTGTTCATGTTGCATGTAGTATTGTTTTCTGTCCTTTGACTTTCAGTCTATGAGTTTCCTTTTGGGTTATATGGGTTTGTTGTAGATGGCAAATGGTTGGATGTTTTTTGTTGATCCATTCTGCCAGTCTGTTTCTTTTAATTGGTGGATTAAGACTATTTAAATTAATGGTTGTAGTTGTTATATATTGGTTTATTGTTGACATGTTATCTTTTTGCTGTTGCATCTTTATCTTTCTATACTGTTTAGTTGTCTGTCTTGTTTATTGGTTTTTTCCTATGTGCATCTAAATTGTCTTTCAGTATTCTTTGCAGGGTTGGCTTGGTGATCATGAAGTTCTTTAGCTGTTCTTTGTCGTGGAAGTATCTTATTTCTCCATTCATTTTGAACAATAGTTTTTCAGGGTACATCAGTTTAGGTTGGAAGTCATTTTCCCCTAGGATCTGAAATACTTCACTCCTTGCTCTTCTTGACTTCATTGTTTGTGTTGAAAAGTCTCCTGTGATTCTGGTAGGCTTTCCTTTATAGGTGATCTTCCTCTTCTCTCGGATAGCTTTTAATATTCTATTTTTATGTTGGATTTCTGGGATGGTGATTATTATATGTCTGGGTGTAGTTTTGCTTTGATTATGGCTATATGGAGTTCTATATGCTTCACTAACCTTAATGTCAGTTTCCATTCTCATGTTTGGGAAATTTTCAGCTATTACTTCTGCAAATTGCCTTTTGATATCATTTGTCCCATTCTTTTTCATTTATCCCTATCAATCTTATGTTGTTTTTCTTAGAGTCATATTGAAGCTGTTGGATTATTTTCTGATTGCTTGTTATTTTTAGGAAATCTTTCCTGTTCACCAGCTGCAATCTTGTCTTTGAGATCTGAAATTCTATCTTCACTTTCATTGAGGTAGTTTTTATAATTTTCAATGTAATTTTTGATTTCCTGTATATCTCTTTGAATATGCTTTATGTGTTGTTTGTTTCTTATATTTTTCATCCATGGACTCTATCTTTTTGTTTTGTTCCTCTGATTTTTACACTGTGTCTTCTTTAGATGTGTTCAGCATCTCTGTCTTTACTTTTATTGTTTCCTCTTTTACCTGGCAGATTATTTCTTGTTTGAATTCCTTAAATGCTTCCTGGAGTTGCTTCTTTATTTCAGGTATTATTATATCGGCTATTTCAGGTGTATGGCATGTATTTTCTTTTTTTTTTTTTTTTTTTTTTTTTTTTTTTTTTACACATCTTGGATTTTATTACTCCTTAGTGCTTATTACTTTCTTTGGGGGGGGGGGAAGAATACAGTCAAATATGGCAAAACAAAGCTGTCAGTCAATACCAAGGATAGACGTAGCACATGGTGTAGAACAGAGTACAAGTTTATCAACAATGGTTATCAACGTTGTCCCTTGTTTCCTTAAAAAGAATTGTCTATCTTATTAGATATTATAAAGTTGGACAAAACAGTAGAGAACAAGACCAATAAAACTTAGGCGTTGTAAACATTACAGGACTTCCAAAGAAGACAATAGTCAAACCAGAATGGGTATCTTAGTGAATCTTATTGTCTTCAAAGTAGTTGCCTATGTCTTCAAACTTGATACTATCATATAGAATGGAACAGAGTCTAATCAGTCAAAACAAGATCGTGGGAGTACTACAGGACTTCAAAACAAGTTAATAGGAAATCGAAAAGAGTTACTATTTATATATCCTAATTTTTTTTGAATTTTTTCTTTAATTAAGACAAACATAAGAAATGACTAAATAATTTTTTTTGAAACAATAAGGGGGAGATTGAGATAAAACAGGACATAACAATATAACAATAGAGGTCACAGCATGACTGTTTCAATAACCTAGTACTTCACCACCTTATAACCTGACTTAATAGTAGTTACCATAGTGTCTTTTTCCTTGAAATATTTGGGTAAAACTTCATATACTCTAGCTTCAAATATTTTCATATCAAGAAGCCCAGAATAAAGCCTTTCTAATTAATGAGTGAAAACTTTATAAGGCTTCAAGGCCACCTAATGGGGAATCATGATTACCACATATTTTTATATATTTGAATCATTACTTACATTAGGGAAACTATTCGGTATTCACACATGCGAGATTGATTTATTTCACTTATGAGTATGGTCTCAAGCTGTGCCCATTTATTGATAAATATCTCAATGTGATCCTTCTTTATAGCTGAATAATACTCCATTGTATAGAAATACCACAACTTTTTTATCCATTCCTCAGTTGATGGGCACTTGGGTTGTTTCCAAGATCTGGCGATTACAAATTGTGCTGCTATAAACATAGGTGCACATATATCACTGTGGTATGATGCTTTCAGTTCTTCTGGGAATATGCCTAGAAGTGGAATAGCTGGAATAAATGGGATTTCCAGTCCCAACTTTTTGAGAAATCTCCAGACAGATCTCCACAAAGGCTGTACCAGTCTACACTCCCACCAGCAGTGCAGGAGAGTTCCTTTTTCCCCACAGCCTCTCCAGCATTTGTTGTCGGTTTTCTTGATCCTGGCCATTCTTTCAGGAGTGAGATGGTATCTCAGTGTGGTTTTAATTTGCATTTCTCTAATGACCAATGATGATGAGCATTTTTTCATGTATTTATTTGCCATTTGCATTTCTTCATCTGAGAATTGCATATTCATCTCAGATGCCCATTTTTGGATTGGATCTTTGAATTTCGGAGGTCTGAGTTTCTTTAATTCTTTATATGTTTTAGACAAGAGGCCCTTGTCTGAGAGAGAGTTCACTAAAATCTTTTCCCAGTTTGTGGGTTTTCTTTTCACTATGCTGGAGATTTCTTTTGACATGCAGAAACTTTTTAATAAGAAGTGGTCCCAGTTATTGATTCTGGGAAGTATTTCCCGTGCGGTTTGAGTCCTGTTCATGAATTCTTTACCTACTCCTATGTCTCCAAGGTTTCTACCTATTTTGTCTTCCAATAGATTTAGTGTTTCTGTTTTAATATTCAGATCTTTGACCCATTTACATTTTAATTTAGTACATGGTGATAGACATGGGTCTAGCTTTAGTTTTCGGCAAATGGAGAGCCAGTTTTTCCAGCACCATTTATTAAAGAGACTGTCGTTCTTCCAGTGAACCTGCTTGGCTCCTTTATCAAAAATAAGGTGGTTGAGTGTGTTCGTAGTTGTGGTTGTATCTTCTAATCTATTCCACTGATCTTCAGCTCTGTTTTGATTCCAATACCATGTTGATTTTACTACTGTTGCTTTGTAGTATAACTTCAAGTCAGGGATTGTGATGCCTCCTGCTTTGTCTTTGCTGCTTAGAATTGCCTTTGCGATTCTAGGTCTCTTCTGGTTCCAGATGAAATTTAGGAGTGATTTCTCTAGATCTATAAGGTATGTTGATGGTATTTCTATTAGGATTGCATTGAATCTGTATAACAGTTTTGGGAGAATGGCCATTTTCACAATGTTTGTTCTTCCTATCCATGAGCAAGGGATGTCTTTCCATTTTCTGAGATCATCTTCAATTTCCTTTTTCAGTGTATTATAATTTTCACTGTATAAGTCTTTCACTTCTTTCGTAAGAGTAATTCCTAAATATTTCATTTTTTTGCTTGCTAATGTGAATAGTCCAGTTTCTCTTATTTCCCTCTCTGTAATTTTGTTGTTCGTGTATAGGAATGCTATTGATTTCTGAGTATTGATTTTGTATCCAGCCACATTACTGAATTTATTTATTGTATCTAAGAGTATTTCAATGGAGTTTAGGGGGTCTTCTATGTAGAGTATCATGTCATCTGCAAACAATGATAATTTAACTTCTTCTTTTCCTATCTTTACCCCTTTTATTTCTCTTTCTTGCCTAATTGCTCTGGCTAGTACTTCCAGTACTATATTAAATAGGAGTGGTGATAAAGGACATCCTTGTCTTGTACCCGATTTTAAAGTAAAGGCTTTCAATTTTTGGCCATTTAGTATGATGCTGGCTGTTGGTTTGTCATAAATGGCCTTTATTATATTGAGGTAAAGACCATTTATTCCAATTTTCTGTAAAGTTCTTATCATGAATAAGTGTTGGACCTTATCGAAGGCTTTTTCTGCATCTATAGAGATGATCATGTGATTCTTATTTTTGGCTTTATTGATATGGTGGATTACATTTATTGATTTGCGTATGTTGAACCATCCTTGCATTCCTGGGATGAATCCCACCTGGTCATGGTGTATAATCTTCTTGATGATTTGCTGGATCCTATTTGCCAATATTTTATTGAGGATTTTTGCATCTGTGTTCATTAGGGAGATCGGTCTATAGTTCTCTTTTATAGTTGGGTCTTTCTCAGGTTTTGGTACTAGAGTAATATTTGCTTCCAGGAATGACTTAGGAAGGATTGCTTCCCTTTCAATTTCATTGAATAGTTTGAGGAGTGTCGGCATTAGGTCTTCTTTATATTTCTTGTAGAATTCTGCAGTGAATCCATCTGGGCCTGGGCTCTTCTTGGTGGGCAAGGACCCAATTACATTCTCAATTTCATTAGCAGAGATTGGGTTATTCAACAGTTTTATATCCTCTTGATCTAGCTTTGGTACTTCATATGCTTCTAAGAATCTGTCTATTTCTTCTGTGTTATCAAACTTTTGAGAGTAGAGGTTTTCGAAATAGGTGTTGATGATCCTCTGTATTTCTATTGGGTCTGTAGTGATTTCTCCTTTTTCATTTCTTATTGCATGAATTTGAGCTTTTTCTTTCCTTTTTTTAATAAGGTTGGCTAGGGGCTTATCGATTTTATTTATTCTTTCAAAGAACCAACTCTTTGATTCGTTGATTCTTTGGATTGTTTTCTTAGTCTCTATTGCATTGATTTCTGCTCTGATTCTTATAATTTCCTCTCTTCTTTTGGCTTTGGGCTTGACTTGCTCTTCTTTTTCTAGCTGTTTGAGGTGTAGCATCAAGTTATTTACTTGTATTCGTTCTGTTTTCCTGATGTGGGAACTCAGTGCAATAAATTTTCCTCTCAGAACGGCTTTCATTGCATCCCACAGATTCCGGTAAGTTGTATCTGCATTTTCATTTTCTTTTAGGTATTGTTTAATTTCTTCTTTAATTTCTTCTGTGACCCACTGATTACTCAAGAGTGTGTTATTTAGTTTCCATGTGTTTGCGGAATTTTTGCAGTATCCTTTGTCATTAATTTCTAATTTCAGAGCGCTATGATCCGATAATATGCAAGGGATGATTTCAACTCTTTTGCATTTGCTTAAATATGTTCTGTGAGCTAATATATGGTCTATTTTAGAAAATGATCCATGTACTGCTGAGAAGAATGTGTATTCTGATGTTGTTGGGTGGAACATTCTGTATATGTCTATCAAACCCATTTGTTCACAGGTGTGATTCAGTTCTGTTATTTCTTTGCTCATTTTCTGTCTGGTTGATCTGTCCCTTGGTGTCAGTGGTGTATTAAGGTCTCCTGTTACAATTGTGTTACTGATAATTTGAGTTTTCATTTCTGTTAATAAATGTTTTATATAACTGGGTGCTCTGGAGTTTGGTGCGTATATATTTAAGATAGTTATCTCTTCCTCTTGGAGTTTTCCCCTTACGAGTATGTAGTGACCTTCTTTGTCCTTTATGGTCATTGTTGGTTTAAAGTTCACGTTGTCTGCAAACAGAATGGCTACTCCTGCCTTTTTTTGGATTCCTGCTGCATGAAGAATTGTTTTCCATCCTTTGACTTTCAGTCTGTGAGTATCTTTCTGGGTTAGATGGGTTTCCTGTAAACAGCATATGGTTGGATTTTGTTTCTTGATCCATTCTGCTAGTCTGTTTCTTTTGATTGGTGCATTGAGACCATTTACATTAATGGTTATTACTGTTAAATGCTGGTTAATTATAGGAATGTTATCTCTCTGCTGTTGCATCTTTATCTTTCGGTTCTGTTTAATTATTTGCTTTGCTTAGTGGTTTTTTCCTTTGTGTATCTAAACTGTCTTTCAATATTTTTTGCAGGGTTGGTTTGGTGTTCATGAAGTTCTTCAGCTGTTCTTTGTCATGGAAGTATTGTATTGCACCATCTATTTTGAATGATAGTTTTGCAGGATATATCAGTCTTGGTTGGAAATCATTTTGCTTTAGGATCTGGAATACTTCATTCCATGCTCTTCTTGACTTTATCGTTTGTGCTGAGAAGTCTGCTGTGATTCTGATAGGTTTTCCTTTATAAGTGATTTGTCTTTTCTCTCTGACAGCTTTTAATAATCTATTCTTGTGTTGGATTTCTGGGATGGTGACTATTATATGTCTGGGTGTAGTTTTATTTTGGTTATGACTGTTTGGAGTTCTATATGCTTCACTGATCCTGATGTCAGTTTCTGATCTCATGCTTGGGAAATTTTCAGCTATTACTTCTCTAAATATCCTCCTGACATCCTTCATGTTGTCTCCCTCTCTTTCATTAATCCCTATCATTCTTATGTTATTCTTCTTTGCATCGTCTTGCAGTTGTTGAATTGTTGTTTCCTGGTTCCTTGTTATTTTCAAAAGATCTTTCCTTTCCTGTTCACTAGCTGCAATCCTGTCTTCAAGGTCTGAAATTCTATCTTCACTTTCATTAAGGCGGTTTTTACAACTTTCAGTGGAGTTTTTTATTTCCTGTATATCTCTGTGCATCTGCATTATGTATTCTGTTTGTTTCTTATATTGCTCGTCTAGGGATTCTATCTTTTTGTTTAGTTCCTCCAATTTTTTATCTGTGTTTTCTTTAGATATATTTAGAATCTCTTTCATTTCTTTTATCATTTCTTCTTTTATCTGGGAGATTATTTCGAGTTTGAATTTCTTTAAAGCTTCCTGGAGTTGCTTGTCAATTTCAGTGGCTATTGTGTCCGATATATGAGTTGGATGGGATATATTTTCTTCTATATACATCGCTCCTAGGGTTTCTTGAGATGGGCTGGAGGTTTGAGGTTGTAATTTGGTCTTTCGTTTTGTCATTTTCCTATATTTCTGTGTTTCAAGTGTTACTTGAAAGCTTCCTCAGGATCTGTTGAAAATCCCCTTCTATGTTTGGAGCTACTGGGACTCTGGCGCCGCGCTACTCCAAGCCATTAGGCCTACAGAACCAGTGGCCCTCCTCTGCCTGCTCAGAACTCCGCAGTTCCAGACAAGCTGGGCCTCAGGGACACTGTGCGCCCACCTGCCCCTTGGAAGTTCCACAGTTCTTCAATCGCAGCCGGGTTAGGGTACTCACCACAGGCCGCAGTGCTTCAGGAACCTGTGGACCCTCCCTGGTTGCAGAGATATCCACAGTCCTCCAGACACGCAGAGAGGCCAGTGAGGGCACCCCAGATCTGCCCAGCTCCTCCTCTGCAGACCTGTGGCCAGGCGCGGCAGCTAAACAGGCTGGGCTAGGCTGGTAGTGTGGGCCAGCCCACCTATTGGGAGCTCAGCAGGTCTCCAAATGAAGCCGGGAATGGGGAGGCTGATGTGGAAGCCTTAAACCCACCTCTCTCCTTCACTGCACCTGGAAGCCTGAGGGAACTCCAGCAGTCTGGGCGCAGAAATCCAGAGTCCTCCAGACACGCAGAGAGGCCAGTGAGGGCACCCCAGATCTGTCCAGCTCCTCCTCTGCAGACCTGTGGCCAGGCGCGGCAGCTAAACAGGCTGGGCTAGGCTGGTAGTGTGGGCCAACCCACCTATCGGGAGCTCAGCGGGTCTCCAAATGAAGCCGGGAATGGGGAGGCTGATGTGGAAGCCTTAAACCCACCTCTCTCCTTCACTGCACCTGGAGGCCTGAGGGAACTCCAGCAGTCTGGGCGCAGAAATCCAGAGTCCTCCAGACACGCAGAGAGGCCAGTGAGGGCACCCCAGATCTGCCCAGCTCCTCCTCTGCAGACCTATGGCCAGGCGCGGCTGCTAAACAGGCTGGGCTAGGCTGGTTGTGTGGGCCAGCCCACCTATCGGGAGCTCAGCAGGTCTCCAAATGAAGCCTGGAATGGGGAGGCTAATGTGGAAGCCTCAAACCCACCTCTCGCCTTCACTGCACCTGGAAGCCTGAGGGAACTCCAGCAGTCTGGGCGCAGAAATCCAGAGTCCTCCAGACACGCAGAGAGGCCAGTGAGGGCACCCCAGATCTGCCCAGCTCCTCCTCTGCAGACCTGTGGCCAGGCGCGGCAGCTAAACAGGCTGGGCTAGGCTGGTAGTGTGGGCCAGCCCACCTATTGGGAGCTCAGCAGGTCTCCAAATGAAGCCGGGAATGGGGAGGCTGATGTGGAAGCCTTAAACCCACCTCTCTCCTTCACTGCACCTGGAAGCCTGAGGGAACTCCAGCAGTCTGGGCGCAGAAATCCAGAGTCCTCCAGACACGCAGAGAGGCCAGTGAGGGCACCCCAGATCTGCCCAGCTCCTCCTCTGCAGACCTGTGGCCAGGCGCGGCAGCTAAACAGGCTGGGCTAGGCTGGTAGTGTGGGCCAGCCCACCTATTGGGAGCTCAGCAGGTCTCCAAATGAAGCCGGGAATGGGGAGGCTGATGTGGAAGCCTTAAACCCACCTCTCTCCTTCACTGCACCTGGAAGCCTGAGGGAACTCCAGCAGTCTGGGCGCAGAAATCCAGAGTCCTCCAGACACGCAGAGAGGCCAGTGAGGGCACCCCAGATCTGTCCAGCTCCTCCTCTGCAGACCTGTGGCCAGGCGCGGCAGCTAAACAGGCTGGGCTAGGCTGGTAGTCTGTATTTTCTTCTATGTACATGGCTCCTAGGCTTTCTTTGGATGGGCTGGATGTTTGAGATTACCTTCTGGTCTTTTGTTTTGTCATTTTCCTATGTTTCCACATTTCAAGTATTGTTCCAAAGCTTCTCCTGGGCATGTTGGAAATTGTCTCCTATGTCCTGTGTTCCTGGGACTCCTCAGGTAATATGGCTCCCTCCTTGGGCAGTGAGGCACCTGGATTAAAAGAAGGTTGCCAGGCTCGTCTCAGGTAGGCCTAAAGGCTCCGCAAGCCGCACAGCTACCCCCTCTGTCAGCAAAGCTCCCCGGATAGAAAGAAGGCCACCAGGCCTGGTCCAGGCAGGCCCAAATCCCACTAAGACCAATCTAGTGTGGCTGCAAGCCCACCAGCCCCCCCGCCCACCACCACCACCTACAGCAAGGATCTTATACTCTCCTGGGAATTGCATGTTGTGTAACCATCCATGTCTTTGGGTGGCAAGGTTTCCGGGGCTGATAGAAGGTCACCTCTATGGCGTTGGTAGGCCTCAAACTTCCTCCGCAGGGCTGTTCCCTCCTCCAAGTGGTGACAGTAGTGCTGGTGTTCTCCGGGCTGAAAGAAGGTCGCAAGGAGGCCAGGTTCCCACAGCTCAGCTCAGCTCCCTCCTCCAGGTGGGGCAGCTGCAGTGTGCCCTCCAGGCAGAGAGAAGGTGGTCAGCAAGGCCGGAGCAAGTTCCCGTGCCTTGGCTCAGCTCCCTCCTCCAGGCGGGGCAGCTATGGGGTGCCCTCTGGGTGGAGAGAATATGGTCCTTTCTTCATTCCTAATATTCTAAGTTTCACTCTGGTACTACTTCTCTTATGTCAGAAGACCTTTACTTTAGTAATTTTTAAGAAGAGGTGTTCTGGCAATAAGTTCTGTTTTCTTTCACTGAATTTGAGACATTTTCAGCCATTGTTTCTTTATATATGCATATATATTTTTACCATTTGCCTTTTAAAAAACTCTTCTGGGATTCTGATGTCATGAATTTGAGACCTTTGACATTGACCAAAAAATTTCTGAGGCTCTGGATTTTTTTCCCCAAAGTTTTTTAAATCTTTGTTGTTCATTGAGTATTTTCTATTGGTCTGTTTTTAATTTCACTGGCTTTATTCTCCCCTTTCTTTTTGCTATTACTGGATGAGTTAAATTTTTTAAATTATTTATTTATTTATTTTAAAGAGAATAAAACAAAAGAAAGCAAACCAAAACAAACAAAACAAAGTAATGCAGAATAAAACAATACAAATAACACAGGATTTCAGAAAAAGACAACAGGAAATCAACAGTGGTCTCTTATAATGACTCTTGTTTTCTTCAAAATAGTTGTCCATACCTTCATACACAATGTTAATACACATCAAAATAGTATAAAAGCAATCAAGACACAATAATGAGAGGCTTAAGGGCTTTCAAGACTAGACACTAGGAAATCAATAATGGCTACCATAATGTCTTTATTTTCTTCAAAATACCTGCTCATATCTTCATACATATTGGAATCAAATAACTGTAGACAGACTATAAGCAATCAAAACCAAGAATAAAAGCATCATTGGTTTTTGAATAAAAAATGATAGGAAATTTCAATGCTTACCATGGTGTCTCGTTTTTTTCATTGTAGTTCATATTATCACACATACTAAAATCAATTCTTTTTTTTTTTTTTTGGTCTTTTTCGTTTTTATTGGTACCAGGGATCAAACTCACAACTGCCTGCTTGCAAAGCAGGCGCTTATGCCGCTGAGCTAAATCCCCAGCCCCTAAAATCAATTCTTGTAAACTCTTTAGGTGAATTTCTAGAAATATATAAGCATATACATCTGTCCTCTCTATATTAAAGGAAATAACAAAATAATAAATAACTATATCTAAGAGCCCCAAACAATAACAATATAGGCTTTCCAAACAAAGTGGTGGAAATATAACAATTTTTGTTGTTTTGCATAGTTATCTTCATAAGTCTTATTTGAATTACCAGATATCATCATGTAAATTGATTTAATCCTATGAGTGTTAACTGTTTTGTTACAAGAACCAATGGAATTAGTAGTATAATCGTCTTAGTAATCTTGAATATATATATATCATATATATATGAATTTGTATCTTATTTTATTTGTCTTTTTTCCTGTGGGTGAGTTAAAATTTTTAAATTTTTCTACTTTTGAATTTTTCATTTGTTCTTTATATAATCTGTTTCTTCTTGATACTTTCTGACTTTTGAAAGTTTTTAATGATGGTTGGAGCATTTCATAAAATCTGCTTAAAAATTTATTGGGTAATTGCAATATCTGTCATCTCAGTGTTGTTTATTGATTATCATTTCTCATATGAATAGAGATATTAATAGTTCTTTATGGCAAGTAACTTTAGGTATGTTGTACAATTTGGATATTATGTTATGACATTTGGTCTTATTTTAGTCTAATAACAAATGTTGGTATTTTTGTTTAGCAGGCAATTATCCATTAGGGTTAGGCTTTAAGTTACAATGCACATCTGTGAACCAAGGGTTCAATGTTAGTTCTGTTTGTAAAGTCTTTGCAGAGCTACTTGTGGGGCCTTTGATGCTCCTGGTATTCCTGTCAGTGTGTGTGTGTGCCACCACAGGACCAGTATATGACCTGAGATGGTTTATCAGTTATTTTAGATCTCAAATATTGTATTAGTAAAGATCAGATCCATACATGAACAGCTTAGGGTAAACCCTAGAGTTTATAAACAACTTTATGGGATTGTTTCCTAAAGTTCTTTCCTGTCCGCAATCTCCTTTGGTACTTTCCGGATCCAGGAAGCTATAGCTTCTGGTAATCAGCAGCACCTGCTTCCACACCCAAGTAGTAGTGAACTAAAGAAGAAAGCAGTAGTGAACTCACTCACTTCAAATTCTCTTCTTTTTCCTGAATCCATCTGACACTATTTGCTTTTCAGAGTTCTCCAGCACTTGCTCCAATGGAATTCTGTCTAGGAAGTTTCGCAGCTTTCAAAGGGAGGGACAGGAGGAGGTTGTTTATTCATATTACCATACCATAAGTTAAAAAGCAAAATAAAAGATAATAGGAAATCAAGGTAGGTCTATTATAGCAAATGGTTAATAATCATTTTAAGTGGCTATGTAGTATCTATTAATTGGGTAATCTACAGTTTCCTTAGTAATTCCCCAAAGGGATATTTAGATTATTCACTTTTATGATAATGCTGTGATGGACATTTTCATGTATAAATTTAAAAATGCAGTGTATTTATTTATGATTTTTGAGGCAGGGTCTCGTTATGTAGTCAAGGGTGACTTTCAATTCACTTATATAGCCCAAGGTAGCCTTGAACTCCCTGAAATTCTCCTGCCTTAGCCTCCTGAGTGCTGGGATTACTGGCATGTACCACCACATCTGACTAAAAAATGAAGTTTAAAGTTATCACATTTCTAGGCTTTTGATATTTACTGCTAAAATTACCTTCTGAAAACATAATGACTTATAAAACTTGACCACTAAAAGGAATACTAGCCACACTAAACACATGTATTATTTTTAAAAATCCGTATGATCTCCTTCTCTTATTCCTCCCAAGAGTGGTCAACACTGGAGGATGATTGATTAATTTATGGTTCTGAAAATTGATAAGTCTAGGAAGTTATCAAGTATTTACTCTGCCTTTAAGAATAATTGAGCAATTGATAAGGACACTTTTTTCTGTAAGAAGACTTCTAGCTTATAAATGAAGAAGAAATGACAGAATTAGAAAGTGATCATTTCACAATGCCAAATAAATAAATAATCTAGATAACTTATATCAGCGAATTCTAAAACAATAGTTAAAAGGTTAGTGGAGAATTACAATTATCACTCTTGTCTAACTTAAAGATATATGCCTAATGTGACGTAATGGGAATAACACAACACCATCTACTATGCATTATACAGGACATAATGTGATAGTTTCCTCAAGTTTGCATAAGTGAGCATACATAAGAAAAGCAAAACAGTAAATAAAGGAGACTTTCATTTTATTTTCTTAGTATGTATTTACTGTACATAATGATTATATTCATCATGAGGAGTCAGTACATATACATAACACATCTCAATTCTTTTAATGTCCCCTTCTCCCTTCCTCTTCCTTGTACACATTTCTTATTCCCTTCCCATTTGCTATAATAGACCTACCTTGATTTCCTATTATCTTTTATTTTGCTTTTTAACTTATTTATACTTTTGGGTTTGTCATATAAAAGAAACCATGAAATATTTAAGCTTGGGTATATTTTTTTCACTTAACATTGTAGTTTTAAGGTGCATCCATTTCTTTTTGTTTGTTTGTTTATTTTTATTCTGAAGAGAATAAAACCAAATGAGAAAAAAAAACGTGGTCAGTCAAAACAAAAGGATAGACATAGTACATGACTTAAAACCAAAATGCAAGGTGATCTACAATGGTTACTATGTCTCTTGTTATCTTCAATAGAATTGCCCATGTCATCAGGCACAATAAAATTGAACATAGCAGTACAGGACAAAATCAATAAAAACAAAACATTGGAGACTTCAAAAGAAGGTAATAGTCAAACCAGAATGGGTATCATAGTGAATCTTATTGTCTCAGATTTGATACTATCAAATATAATAGATTTGAATAAAATCAGTCAAGACAGTGGCAGCAGTACAGGGCTTCAGATTAAGTTAATAGGAAATTAAAAATGGTTACCATAGTATATCTGCTATCTTTGGAATAGCTGTTCATGCCATCAAATCTAGTAAAAGTAGACAAACTGGAACAGAATATAACCAAAATAAACAGAGTGATGAAAACAATATTGATTTCAAATAATGATACAAGATTAACAATGTCCTCTGTCTTCCCTTTTCAGACAATTCCTCCCCTTTCATTTTCTCAGGGTGCATTGTACATTTTGTATCCCACTAACTCCTTTAGTTTTTAGATTAGGGAGGCAACTCACTATTTACCTAAGTGATTCTGAACTTTTTTTTTTTACCCCTGAACTTGATCTCAGGTTGTATCCATTTACCTACAAGAGCGTCAAGGTCTTCCATCCTTATAGCTGAGTAGTTCTCCATTGTATAAAAGTGTTATGTCTTTCCAACCAACCTGCAACTTTTTTCTGGTTCCCTGCCACATAGAGCATTATTTTCTCATCTTTGTCTTTCAGTACATAAACCCTCTTTCAGGTTAATTATATTTCTTATATAGAGCATCTTAATGAACCCTATCTCTTGATCTACTCTGCCTGTCTTTCTTCCTTCCTTCCTTTCTTTCTTTCTTTCTTTCTTTCTTTCTTTCTTTCTTTCTCTGCTTTTTTCTTTTTCTTTTCTTTTGTCTTTTGGAGAGAGGGTCTCTATGCAGTTCAGGTAGGCCTTGAGCTCACTTTGTAGCCCAGGCTGATCTCACAATGATCCTCTTGCCTCAGCCTCCCAAATGCTGGGATTACAAGTATGAGCCACCACACCCAGCTTCCTGTGTTTCTTTTTATTAGTGTATCAAGGCCATCTATGTTAGTGATTATGGCCAACCTTCTCTGCCTCATCTATGTCATGCTATTTTCCTGTCATTGGTTGTCTAGTTTTCCTCTTCATTCCAATGTCTGCCCCATTCAGTAAACCCCCTCTGCCACTGTTCCTGAAACCATGACCTTTTCTCTCTCTCTCTCTCTCTCTCTCTCTCTCTCTCTAGAATGTCCTTCAGTATTTTTTGTAGCGTTGAATTGGTGGTCATGAACTCCCCCAGTTCCTCTTTGTCATGGAAGCATCTTGTTTCTACATTCATTTTGAGAGATAATTTTTCAGGGTACATCAATCTGAGTTGGAGATTATTTTCTTTCAGGGCTTGGAATACTTCACTTCACTCCAAGCTCTTCTTGATTTGATGGTTTGTGTTGAGAAGTCTGTCATGATTCTGATGGGTTTTACTTTATAGGTGATCTGTTTTTTTTTTTTTTTCTGACAGCTTTTAATATTCTGTTCTTGTGTTGAATTGTTGGGATCTTGATTATGTCTGGGTGTAGATCTATTTTGGTTATAGTTGGCTGGGGTTTTCTATGCCTCATATATCTGAGTATCATTTCCTTTTCCTGTGCTTGGGAAGTTTTCTTTAATTATTTCTGTAAATAGCCTTTGTATTTCATTTGTGTTTACCACTGCTTCTTCATTCACATTTTTTATTCTTAAGACATAGATCCACTTGTCATTTTTCTTGCCTTTGTATTGGTACTTCCTGGTTCCTTGTTATTTTTAAGAGATCTTTCCATTTGCAATCACACGTTGCAAACCTGTCTTCAAGACTTGATAGTCTATCTTTAGTTTCTTTCAAGCAGTTTTTGCAGCTTTCAATGGAGTTTTTAATTTCCTGTTAATCTATTTGAATCTATTTCATGTATTCTAGATATTTTTAACTTTTTCTTTTAAAGAGAATAAAACAAAAGAGAACAGAACAAAGCAAATCAGAACGGAATATTGCAAGCAACAGAGCACTTCACAATCAGACAACCAGACATCTACAGTAGCTACCATCATGCATCTTTCCTTTGAAATAGTTGAGCATACCTTCACACACATTAATATCAAACATAACAATATAGTGTAAAACCATTCAAAAGAATGAAAGCATTACAGGGCTTCAAAATCAAATAACAGGAAATGAACAATGGCTATTATAATATCTCATTTTCCTCAAAAAATTTCTCTATACCATCACACATAATAAAATCAAATAAACCACAACAGGATAGAACCAATCAAAACAGAAGAACAAGAGTGTGATAGGACTTCAAAACAAGATGACAGGAAATCAGCAATGGCTACCATAACATCTTGTTTTCTTCAAAATGGCTGTTCATACCATCACACATAACAAAATCAAACAAAACAGAATAAAACCAATCAAACAAGTGAAAGAAAGCATTATAAGACTTCAAAGCAATATAATAGGAAACCATGATTACCATAATATATCCCATTATATTCAAAATAGCTTCCCCTACCATCTGATAGGATAGAATCTAGCAAAACAAGACAGAACAAAGCCAAACCTAACAAAATCATGTAAACAATGCAAGAGTTCAAGATAAGACAATAAGAAATTGACAGTAGTTTCCACCTTTCCCTCTCAGGTATTTCCTCCCCTTTGCTCTTACATTAACTATTTTGCTTTTGGATCCCATTAACTTCTTCTGTTTCTTATGCTAAGGTTCACATGTATGAGTTTGAAATGTTTTGGCCATGAACATGTTCTCTAGTTGCATCCATATACCTACAAGAGTCTTGAGATTATTCTACTTTATAGCTGAGTAGCTTTCCATTGCATGAAAATACCATATCTTTCTTAGCCATTCTGCAGTTGATGGGCAAGTAACTCTTGCTTTTTTTTTTTTTTTTCAGTCTCCTGTCACATTTAATTGTTTTGTCTCCTTTGATTTTCAGTCTATGAATTTCCTTTCCAGTTAAATGTGTTTCTTGTATACAGTGCATCGATGGATCTTGTTTCTTGATCCACTCTCCCTATGTTTCTTTTTATTGCTGACCTGAGGCCACCTACATTAATGGTTCCAACCAGCATACATTAGTTTGTCTCTGCTCTGCTATCCTCCTGTTGGTGGCTCTCCACTTTTCCCCTTCATTCAATTGCTTGTCTTGTTTGGTGATAATCTTCTGCTGCCACTCCGAGCACAGAGCAGATTGGTGAGAATTGCTTGGACTGAGTCCCACCCATGTGCGATCCAGTAGCCAAGACCGAGGTTTCCCTAAAGCTATCCCTAACCAAGCCCCGACCACGTAGCACACACTAACTACTAACATGGTGAGGACTCTCAGTGGTTGACCAGCTCAGAAGGAAGCTTAGTGGCACATTACTTGCCTAGCAAGCGCAGGGTCCTGAGTTTGATTCCTATTCACTGCCTATTTTCAGTAATCTATAAGCTAAAAGTGATTTTTAATTTACATTCCTACCAAAAATGTGGAAGCATTCCTTTCTTCCCTCCCCCAAGCTTTGCTGGCATTTGTTGTTATGTTATTTGATTCCTTGATGATAATCATTCTTTCTGGAGTAATATGGAATCTGTGTTTTATTTTACATTTCTCTGATGGCCAGATAATATTGAAATTTTTCATGTATTTATGACCACATGCACTTTTTCTTCTGTGAAGTGTCTATTCTTTTATTTGGGAGAATATATTTTCAGTTCTTTATATATTCTAGACATTATTCCTTTTTTCAAGGAATAATTGGCAAACTTGTCCCCCATTCTTTAGATTGTTTTTACTTGTTTGTTTTTGTTTTTTTGAGACAGGTCTTACTAAGTAGTTCAGATTGGCCTTGAACTCACTTTGTGGTCCAGGCTGGCCTTAAACTCACAGTAATCCTTTTGCTTCAGTCTCCTAAGTGCTGCGATTACAGGCATGTGCCACTATCCCTGGCTTGTAAATTGTCTCTTCACTCTGTTGGTTGTTTTCTTTGCTGAGTAGAAGTTTTTTTAGTTTGATATAATCCTATGTGTTGGTTCTTGATGTTATTTCTTGTGTAGTTGGAGCTCTATTTAGAAAGTCCTTGCGCCCATGCCTATGTCTTCAAGAATTTTACTTATTTTCTCTTCCAGCAGATTAATATTCTGTTTTAATATTTAGATCCTTCATCCATTTTGATTTTGTTTAGTACATGATGAGAGATAGGGGTCTAGATTCAATCTTCTGCATGTGCATAGTCATTTTTTTTCAGAATCATTTGTTAAAGAGGCCATTGTTCCTCAATATGTTTTTGGCCCCTTTGTCAAAGATCAGATGGCTGAATGTAAAGGGCACTATTTTTCTTAGCTTGCTTTTTTCTGGTAAGTCAAAGCTGGACTCAAACTAGCAGTCTTCCTGCCTCAATCTCTCAAAGTGTAGGGATCACAGGCTTCCTTTTTCTTAACAAAATGTATGTGAACCTAGATTCAGAGAATATGGCATATTAAAACTCAACCAAGGAAATAGTGAAGAACTGGAAAGACAAATACATATTTATACCAGGCCAAATATTTCATGACTTTGAAACTGTCTATTACAGTGTTTTAACAAACCTATGAAGTCCATATCTGAAGATAATTGCTTTTGTAAAGAAAACAAAACCTCTTATTTGACTAAAAAAGGGTTAGAGTTGTAGCAGAGTGGCAGGGTACTTGCTTGACATATGCAAGGCTCTGTTTTTAATCCCCTACTACAAAAAAGGTAGAAGGAAAAGGAAAAAGTGTATAAAAGCTTATCTCATATTACTAAAACTTACGGTGAAGGCATAGAGCATTTGCTTAGCATAATAAGTAGTAAATAAATGTATGTTATAATTTCTACTCTCTACAAATTCTTAGAAGAATAAATAATAAATCTGCCTGATTGACAGGATAAAGACTGGTTTTAGTTTTTCTGATCATATTTTCTAATAGCATAATAAGCATCTTTATTTTCCCATTTTGACATTCACAGCATACATTTTACTTTTTCAATAACAAACAAGGACTACATCAGTTTTCCTCAGGGGTTCTACTAATACTTTGATAAATTTATTTTCATTTTTTAAAATTTCATTTCTTGAAGTTTCTTTCTGTTGATTTGTGTGTCATACTTCATTTTTCAGTGGTTTTACAAGTCACTTTAATGTTTACATGGAAATTTCTTTCATCAACTTCGTGTTTTTTGTGTATGTTTTTATTTTTTTATTTGTGTGTGTGTGTGTGTGTGTGTGTGTGTGTGTGTGTGTGTGTGTTTGAGACAAGGTCTCACTATGCAGTTCAGGCTGCTTTCAGCTCATTTTGTAGCTCAGGCTGGTCTCACACATGCAACTGTCCTCTTGCCTCAGCCTCCTGAGTGCTAGGATTACAGGCATGCACCACCTGGCTGACTTCACAAATTTTTGTATGTTTGTTTTGGCATAACTTTCAGTTGTTTCAGAATGCTTTTATTTATGTTTTGTTAATGAAGTCACATTTGATAGGTGGATATAAATGCTAGTATACCCTGGGGAGAGATATTTAAAGGGAGACAGAGTGTATAGGTAGTTTAACTCATTAATACTTCATAGACTTTTGTTGCTATATGTAAACTCACAGCTTTAGGGTATCATAAGGACATCCGGGTAATCAAGACCCCTCTAACTCTACGTCTGAAATTTTAAAATCTTTGACTGCAATTATTTATGAACTATAAATGCTCTGAACCCTGTGGGATACAAACATTATACAAATAGTAATGCTACACAAAGTCCAATAATAAAAGTTTAAGGGTTTCAAATATATGTAGTATAAATAAAGATTTATATATACAGCTGTACTTTCATATTTTTCACTCAACATGATGAAATAGTAATGCATTCTAAGCCAGTGGTAGGAATTACTCCTTAAAATGGGGTTTTGAATTTTCTGAGGTTATTGTTTTTTCTAGGTCTGATAATGCAGAATTGCATTTCTATAAAAGATTTGTAAATCTGTTTGTTTTTGGTAATGGGATTGAACACACAGCCTCGTGGCAAGCATCCTGTGAATCTGTAAAGTTCATTCCTTCATCATGTTTCTTAAAACATAAGAGCTACCATCAGATGTAATTCTTTTTCACAGTAAGTTTTGATGGGTCAGACAGAAATTAAGAAAACAGAACAGATCAGACTGAAAAGAAAATGGAAATATTCTTTTTGGTCTTTGGTTCCTATTATCATTCTCACATTTTTTGTTGTTGTTTATTTTGTTTGTTTGCTTGTTTGTGACAGGGTGTTGCTATATAGTTCAGGCTGACCTTGAACTCACTATGTAGCTTGGGTTGGCCTTGAACTCAGGATTATCTCTTCTGCCTAACCCTCCTAAATACTAGAATTGTAGATGTACACCATCATGCCCAGCTTTTCTTACATTATCTTCATCAAGTTTCTAACGTAGCCTTAGATTCATGGAAAACTTGTAAATATCTTTTGGTTACTAAATTGCTAATATATTTTCATAAAGAGCCTAAGACCATCTATCTTCTTTGGAAATATATTTAATATTGGTCAGTATTACCAAGACTTAGAAAAATATATTATAGGAAACTTCTAGTTTTATAGGTAGCAAACATAAAACACATACTGGGCTTACTATGAACTTAACCAATTCTATCTAATAGACATTCAAGCTACTTTGAGACCATAACACATGGGAAATGCTCAGTATATTCTACATTTATTTCAGTTTAAGATTCAGAAATGGACTTCCTAGACATATGCCATATGTTCTTCTTTCATGCCAAGTTAACAAGAATTAAAAGACTGAGATGAATAAACAAGGTCAACTTATGCTGAGCCAAATGAGACAACAGAATAATTGTCAGATTTTCTGTTGGCAGAGACATTTTGTTTTGAGCCAATCTTCATGAATTTATAGACTGTAAGATTTTTTTTTCTTCTGGTAAGTCTATTGCCAGGCATTCTGTTGATAATTTCTTTGTTTTGTAAACACTAAAAATTTCATTCATTATATTGTTTATAGGCACACATCAGATTCTGAGTACATGGATATTTTTTGTTTGTTCTAACTCAAAGGAAAATTGCTTAGATATGAATCAAAATCAAACCAAAATTTAACAACTTTTAACAGAACAGTATTTCATTTGGAGTTTGTTAAGTATGAATTCAGATATAGTAAATAGCAAGAAACTAACAGTATTGCACTAAATTTACAACAGTAAATATCAAACTAGATAAAGTTGATGCAAATACATGGTTTACTTGCTGAATAATAAAGATTCATAGACCTTGAAGAAATAACCTAATACAAGAAAACTGAGGCAACTAGAGAGGTTGGTCTCTTGGAAACAACAAATAGCACAGGAAATACACCAAATCTAATGTGACTATTTTTAGTTTACTTCTGGATCACTTATTTATGTACTGTCCTTTTCACCTTGTATGATTTTTTTAAATTTCTGAACTGTGCTTTCTATTAGCTGTATAACTTTTTAGGTGTCTGGTCCAAACTATGAAGAACCGGCTGTTTGAATGACATTAATGACCTAATGAGTGTACAGTTTCAGTCAGGTAGGTTGAAAAGATGAAAACAACATAAATAATAGTATTAATGATATAAAATATAAAATACAAAAGTAGAAAATGGAAGCTTTGCACATGTCTTTCACATAATAGCACTTTAAAAACAATTAATTTATTTCTCAGATATTGTAACTGCTTTAATATGGAGGCACCTGATCTTTTGTGTATCTTATGCTTACATTATGCCCTTTTTGGACTTCAAGAGATCACTTGCATTCTTTGGCTTTGAGCCGTTTCTTCCATATTTAAGACCAAAAATAGTGAGTTGACTCCTTTTTTGTTGTCCCTAAGATAAAGTAGGACATTTAACACCATGTCCATGAAAAGCTTTGTGGTCAAGACTATTGCTATGTCTAGGGAACATTATAAGCCAGGATCAGACTTTTCAGTTAAGTATTATCCGAGTGACATTGAGAACTGAACGAACTAGCATTATCTGTAGAAGCTGATTTTCTGTTTGGATGCTAAATTAGCCATTTTTTGAAAAGCTGGTTATACAACTGAATAAAGCAAGCTAATGACACCACTGTATAATGTATAACTCCCTACCTGCAATAACTGGGCAGAGAAACAACACTATGTATGTATATATTTAGCTGTCTGCCATTGGAGATTTACAGTACTATCTGGAAATTTCTCCGGCCCCCTGCCTCTGGGTCATCTGGCCCCTGTTTGTTCCACCATGACTGGACCATAGCTATTTCCCTGCCTGGCCCATCGTTCCCAAACTTTTTGATAATTTCCTTGTCTGGCATACCAGCACTGGAGAGTCTAAGTACTTCCTGGTGACTTCCTATCCATCTCAGTGCCACCGAACCCTACCCTTGTCTGCTACTCTCAACCCTATTTTTCCCTGTTAATGCCTTGCTAAACCTTACCTGTGACAAGCTGTCAGTATTTTCTTCAGTCTCTTGGAAACCTTCTCCACTGCCAGGCACAGCAGGCTATAATTACATACTTTTACACACAGAATCACCCAAACTGACTCTTCTCCTGTCATCCACATTTAAGGGTTGCAATAGGCCAACCTGTATAATCCAGTTTAATATCTATTTTAAAGTTACCATTAGCAACTTTAATTCTATTTGCTACCTTAATTCCCCACTGCCATATAATTGAACATATTCATTATTTTTAGAGATTAGGACATGGACATGTTGGCAAGGCCATTCTGCCTACCACACTCTAGTATCTTAAAATGGCTTTTCACTGAACCTAGAATAAAGAACTGATTGCATGGCCTAATGTCCTAAATAATGCATCCTCCAACACCCTCCTTAACAGTGTAGCTATACTGACTCTTAATCTTGTTTCCATCTTTGGAAACATCCTTTGTATGTTTCCTCTCCCTGGAATGCTCTTGCTACCTCAGCACATCTATACACGGATGACTTCTTGACATCCAGGTCTTCATTCAATACTGTACTGTCTTCAAAGTGAAGATTACCCTGATCACTGATTCTTTATATTTTCTTTAATAATTATCATTAGTTGAAAGAATTTTACTTACATATTTTTGCTTTTTATTATAGCACAGTGTCTCACTGAATTATCCATTCTAGGCTTGAATTTATAATTCTCCTGCCTCAGCTTCCCAGAGTCTAAGTGTGCACCACCACACCTGGCTGCTTCTGAAATTACATCATTCTCTTCCCAACACCCTTGAGAATTCCAAAACAGTGCTGGGACTAGAACAGATGTATTGCTTACCTACTACACCAGCTATGCGTCAGACATTGTGAATACAGCTGGAGATGTTATATAATGTCTGTGATGGTCGTGTGTTCTTGCCTTTGTGGAGCTTCTGAGTTATTGAGGAAGCAGATATCAATCTAAAAATCACAGAAGGGAATAAAAATTACAAGTGTGACAGTTTGAAAGCTTTAGAGGACTTTTTAATCTCTAGTAGGTCTCATCTTATGGTTCCTCTTTTTTAGTGTTTCCTATGGGTATGTATGTTGTTTTTCTTTAAGAACTTTAATATGTATTTGTCTAACTTCATAAAGTTATTCGGTATTTTTATTAGAGTTACATTAAATTAATTTAGGGAGAACTGACATATTAATAATGTGGACTGATACTATCCAAGAAAAGAGGGGTTTCTTTCCATTTGTTCTGTGTATCTTTCAGAATATTTTACTTTCTTACATGAAACTTACACATTTCCTAAGTTTATTCCTAAATATTTAATTTTCTTCATTGACATCATAAGTGGGGCTTTGCCTAATATTTTTTCCTCTGTGAGATAGAAAAGAAACAAGGCTCTACCCTTCTCTTTCTGTCTGACAACCAGAAGGGAGTATGATCTACCTGGCAGCTAGCATTCCCCTTCTTGCTTCTCCCCTCACCATGTGACCTGGAACAGCTAGAACTTTCCTGCCACTTGTGAGGTTACTTTGGTGGTCAGCCTGTAGGCCCTTCTGACAGGAACTGTAGTTTGAGTGAGGGTTACAACACTCTTCCAAGTACTGCTGCTACCTCTCTGACAAGCAGCCAGAAAACTACATCTTACAAGGCAAAGATCAGTGTGGAGTGGGGGTCTGTTGCTGGTATTTCCTAAATAGCTAAACCCCAAGGGCCAGGAGCAACATGTCTAGCCCTCCTAGGGGTCCTCAAAAGCAGCTGCAGTGGTGATTTCAACTCCACCATTTTTGTGGAAGTGTAGAAACTGTCAATCAAGCAGCCACTTCTCTTGAAGTTGGCCCCTGGGAGCTTGAAACAGAGATATCCCAGATGACTTTGCCCTTCAACTTCCAGATGATCTTACCCCTCAGTCATAGCTCCAAATTTCCCCAAATACATCAGCAAAATGCAGGAAACTGTGCGCGTGTGGCCCCATTCTTCTATATCAGCCGTGCTCCCTCACATTCCTTGGGTTAGTGCAGCAGGGCTCCCTTCTGTGCTGCAGCACAGATGCCAATAAAGTCTTGGTCGAGTAGTCCTGTTGCCTACTCCTGCTTATTTCAGGTAGAGTGGTCTGATTAGGTTATAATAAAAAGCTGGTAACAGTAGGGGCTACTAGCTCTGAAGAATTCCAGAGACCTAGCAGACAACCCTAGAGAGACAGCGGAAGCTACTTGAGCTCCCAATAGCTGCTAAGGTGGCAACAAGCTTTGACTGCTGAGGAGCTAATAGGATGGCTAAGAGCCACCAAGAGATGTAGCACTTAAAAAGAGCCACTGGCACTCACAGCCCAGAGCTCCTAATATCAAGGGAGCTGCACTTTGCTAATTTGTGATTTGAACAAAAGAACCCTGTCAGGAAGCAACAAAGTTTTTCTTAAAAGGGTCAAATAGCAGCCCTTAGGATTTTTGTCTCTTCTACTACACCGTGAATAATAAGCAAACAGGGCTGGCTTGTTTTCTTTCTTTCTTTCTTTCTTTCTTTCTTTCTTTCTTTCTTTCTTTCTTTCTTTCTTTGTTTCTTTCTTTGTTTCTTTCTTTCTTTCTCTCTCTCTCTCTCTCTCTCTCTCTCTCTCTCTTTCTTTCTTTCTTTCTTTCTTTCTTTCTTTCCTTTTTCTTTTCTTGAAACAAGATCTTACTCTGTAATCTGGCCTTGAACTCACTGTGTAGCCTAGGCTGGCCTCAAGCTTTCAGTCCTCATGACTCAGCCCTGTCAGCCCTGGATTATAGGAATGTACCATCAGCTCTACCTAGCATGACTGCATTTCATAACAACTTACTTCAAAAACTCGCAGCAGGTTACATTTGGCTCATAGGCCATAGTTTGCTGACCCTTGCTGTAGTTGATTTACCTAAGTGTTAGCATCTTGTACACCACTGAAAAGTAGCAAAAACAATGGATATTCATGCCTTGATCCTGATCTTAGTTTAAATGCCCTTGGTGATGCTCCATTTAAAAAATACAGTATTGGTATTATGATTAAGCTACATATATATTTGCTTAGTGATAAAGTAATATCCTTGTTTCTATTTTCTGTAGTGCTTTTATTAAAAATCAGGAATAGAGTTGAATCTTGTCAGCATTTTTAGAGATCACATGATTTTCATTAACTAAGGTTAGATCTAATGAGATATGATATTAATATATGATATTAATAGTTTTGACAAACTGAATCAACTTTGTATTTTCATGACAGATCCATGTGTTGAATTTGTTTGCTAATCCTTAATACTTTTATATTGAGATTCACAAATGATATTGGTGTATAGTTTTTCCTGTATTGTGTAAGTTTTTACTTATTTTCAATGCTTTGCAACAATCTGCAGAACATTGGGAATATCTAATTTTTGAAGGCTTAGTAGAATTTTCCTATCAAATCATCTTAACCTATTTTTGGTGGGTTTTTTTTTTGCCATACAGTAACTGTTTAATAGCTGTTGATTTCTTTTATGGAAGTTGGAATAATTCAGATTCATAAATCTAATAGCCATTATGGCAATCTATATTTACCTAGATCATTATGTTTTATTTGCAAAGAAGTCTAGAAAGTAGTCTAGACTTATGACTTAGGAGAAAAATTTTATTTTGATGGATGGTAAAAAGGTACTGAGATTGAACACATGGCTTGCACACTGAGCTACATTCCCAGCCTTTTCTTATTTGGAGACAGAGTTTTATTAAGTCAGTAAATTGCCCACACTGGGCTCCAATTCTTGTGATCCTCCTGCATAGGCTTCCCAGAGTGCTGGGATTTCAAGAGTTGAGAGGTTTCAACAAAGAACATATAGTGCATAAGTCTAAAATACTTATAGACATTTAGGAAAAATTTGCCAGTGCGTGCTCTATTTCTCGGCCTATTCTTTTCTTGTAATTTATTTTAGTTTAGTTTCTCTCTCTCTTTTTAAAGGTTTTTGGGTTAGCTCATTCATTCTTTCATTTTTTTCTCATAAATATGTTTAGCGTTAACAGTTTTCCTCTGATCATTAATTCGTTCAATATATATCCCACAGATTTTAATAATGGAGTGTTTTCATTATAATTATTTCTAGAAATTTCACATTGTATTTTCTCATTCACCCAAGAGCTGTTTTATGGAAAGTTTTAAAAGTTTTAGAAGGAAGCACATTTTGACTGTTTAAATTCTGGGGGGGGGGGGGGTAGCATTTCATTGTGATCACACAACATTGATGATATTTAATAAAATGATATGTTACATACCAACAAATCATCTTTTTGTAATAATTCTAAGGGTTCTCATGAAGAAAATTTACTTTCTGTTAAGGTACAGAATTTGATAGACACACATAGTGTCTACAGGGCTGATTATACTATTCAGGTATTTTTTTATTCTTATTTTTTGCCCAATTGATTTGCTTTACAGTAATATTAGTGAGTTAATAATTTTTCATTATTAATGTCTATCTGTATATTCTTTCATCCTTTGTGTTTTCACTCATATAAGTGGTTTCTGTATTATTTAGTGTGTAAATAATCCTGTGTATAATATTGTTATCTTTTAAAAATATTTTGTATAAAAGGTTTTGCTTCATACATGCTTTTGGGGACTGGAATCATATTCTCTCTTTAGTTAGGGTTATTTATTTTGGTATATTATTATTTTTATTTGCTTTTCCCCTTCCCTTTAATTTGTCTGTTTGAATAATTTTATTTTAGATATTTCTCAACTCTAGTATATGGCTGTCCCTTGCTTTGTGAATAAACTGAAAATCTCTTTTGATGGGTGAAGTCCATTTATATGATATTACTGATTGAAACATTTTGTCTTAATGCAATCCTGGCCTTTTATAATGATACGATTTTGATTATATTTGCTTTCTCTTCTGAGGTATGTGTTTCCTTTGCACAAATTTATTTTTAAAGTGACAGTTCTGTGGAAGTTTGCAGTTTTGTTCTGCTGATTAGTTTTGTACTTGCATCTTCTGTAGTACCTATAGTCTCCTATTGTTTGGTGTATCCATGTTTACTGACATTTTTAAACTCCCACCTATACAACAATCAGTAAATTTATACAACCATTCTTTTTTTTGATGTTTTCCTACTTTTTAAATTGTATTATTTCAATTTAATCACCACATAAATAATTTGTACATGTTGTCTACCTCTCCCCCAATTTTCATCTTCTGTCTACATTTTTGTGTATTGAAACACACATAAACAAACCAATCATTTTGCTGGAGCTTTTATAGTCTGGTTCAATTAAGTTTTTCTTCTAGGATATTCCTCAAAAAGAGCTCATGGATTCAGAATTCATGAAATATTTAAAACTGATTTTTCTCTAACCTTGATACTTAGAGAGCTTGGATGGACATAAAATCTTTGATTTGCATTTTCAGTCACTGAGTGTTTTTAAACTATCAGCTTACATTCTGCTTTATCTTATTTTTATTTTTGAAAAGTCTGATGTCAGTTTAATTCTTTGGTTTTTGTAAGTTATTTTTTTTTACCAGAATATCTCAATGATTTATTAAATTAATCACTGCAATGTAAGAATTTTGCTAGAACATATTTTGGAATCATTTGTTCTGACAAATTTTTCTCAATCACCTGGAATTCCTTTTTTTTAAGACTTGAACTTACCTATTATAGTCCTAGAATTTATTTTTAAATTTTGTATTATTTTATATATTTCTTCAAGGAATTTAACTGTGCAAATGTTTTTGCTTCTCTGCTTTATTCTCCATTTCATTATTTCTGATTCTTTTACTTCTTTATCTCATTTTTATTCTCTGATTTTCTGCCATTTTCAATTTTTATTAAACTTTAATCTTAATATTATTAAAGTAAATTAGAATTAATTCATTTCTGAGATAGTCTTTTTAAATGGTTTTGAAAATGAGCTATGATGGCCATAGTATATTGATGAAAAGCTAAAATTTGATTTTCTCTGTTTTAAAGTAACACATTTTTCTTGGATTATTGATTAACTCTGAGTAAGATATAAAGCTCTTCTTTACCTTTTGAGTAATATACCAATAGGGCATAAGTTCTGTGCTTTCTCGGAATAATTTGTCCTTTATGTTGACATTATCTTATCCTTATTTTTTAAAATTTTTTATTTTAAAGATAATAAAACCAAGCTAAATAAAATGGAATAAAACCAATCAAAACAAAACAATTTAAATGGTACAGGATTTCAAAACAAGACAATAGGAAATCAACAATGACTACCATAAATGCCCCTTCTTGTCTTCAAAATAGCTACCCATACCATCAGACACAGTAAAATCAAACAAAACAGAACAGAATAGAACCAATAAAAGCAAACAATGAATGCAATACAGGACTTCAAAACAAAATAATAGTAAATCCAAAATGGCTACCATAATATATGTTGTTACCTTGGAAATAGCTACCCATGCCATCAGATATAATAAAATCAAACAAGACAAAACAGAATAAAACCCAACTAAACAAAACAATGAGAATAATACAGGACTTTAAAATAAGATAATAGGGAATTAACAATGGCTACCACCTTAAGAAGGAGATTCCCCACAGATGCTATAATGCATATTGTTATCTTCTAAATAGATGATCAGACTACTGGCTTTAGGCTTTAGTCAATGAAACATTTTACACTACAAGTATTAAATTGTATTTTACTTTAATAGGTGTCATCTCAGCTTGTGCTTCTCTGGATTAGCTGGTCCCTTCTGCCGGGGGTGAACTTTAGCTCTTCTTGTTTCCTAGCCTGCTCACCAGAAGGGGCTGGCAGCTGGTTCTCTTCCCCTGGTACTGACTCAGAGAAGGGGCTGTCATCTGGTTCTCCTCCTTGTGGTCCATGACTGGTGCTGACTCACAGGAAAGGGCGGGCATTTGCTTCGCCTCCCAATGGCCTGCTGATGGCACTGATTCACAGGAAGTGGCTGGCTTCTTGTTCTCCCTGTGGCCTGCATGTGGTGCCAACTCACAAAAAGAATGTGGCTTCTTGTTCTCCTCCCTGTGGCCTGCAACTGGCACCAACTCACAGGAAGGGGCTGGTATCTGGCTCTCCTCCCCACAGCCTGTGAATAGCACTAACTCACAGGAAGGAGCTGGTGCCCAATTCTCCCCATGGCCTGTATGTGGCCATCTTTGATTATTTAGAACTACTGAGAGTTCTTTAAAAAAGATTTTTGTTGTGTTACCTCCTGCTATGGTTTAGATCTAAAATGTTCCCCCAGAGTCCTGTGTTCAGAGGTACAGGGTTTGGAAGAAGGGGGTGCTATATTCATCACTAATGCATTCATAGCTAAATGTACTGATTGGAGCTGGGCCTGGTTGGAGGAGGTAAATCACTAGGGCTTGCCTTTGGAGGGTACTAAGCTTTTTTTTTTTTTTGTCGGTATCAGGGATCGAACTTACGACCGCCTGCTTGCAAGGCAGGTGCTTATGCCGCTGAGCTAAATCCCCAGCCCCCGGTAATAAGCTTTTTACTCTGACTTTCTTTTGCTGTTTCCTGGCTGTCATGGGTTGAGAAGTTTTCCTTAATTGGGCTCTTTTACTATGCCAGTTCTGCTTTGGAACCAGCCAAATGTGGACTGAACTCTTTGAAACTGTCAGTCAAATAAACTTTTCTGCTTTTAAGCTGTATCTAGTATTTTATCTCAGAGATAGCAAAGTGATGAATATACCTGCTTATTCCCTTTTTAAAAATGCTTTTCTTTTTCTTTCTTGAGTTCAATGAACTTTCTTGATTTTGTTTCCTATTTCAACTTTTCTTTCTTCCTTCCCTTTTCTATTCATTTTGTCTAATTCAGAGTGGGTTCCCAAATGCCAGTTGCTATTTGGATACATTTAATACTGCTTGGAGTGTTGTTGCATAGTTGTCATTTACTTCACAGGGTGTATAGTTATTTTCAGTTGACCTGTGATCTTTTCTTTTCTCTCTCTCTCTCTCTCTCTCTCTCTCTCTCTCTCTCTCTCTCTCTCTCTCTCTCTTTGTACTGGGGTTTGAACTCATGACCTTGTGCTTGCCAGGCAGGTGCTTATGCCACTGAGATAAATCCCTGGCTCTTTTCTGTCTTTTTTGAGACAGAGTTTTGCTATGCAGTTCAGGGTTACCTTAAACCCTGTGCTGGCCTCAAACTCACAGTAGTCCTCCTGCTTCAGCCTCAGAAGTGCTAGGATTACAGGTATGTGCCACCAAGCCCAGCTAATTTGTGATTTTCATTTTCTGTTTCCTAGAAGTAACTGTATAAAACTTTATTTTTTCTTGCTTATATTTGGAGTCTTAGAGTAATTTTTATGAGATAATAATTTAGTGGAGCTCTTAATATGTAGCAAAGTCTGAGCATTGATGGTATAAAGATTGACATATAAATCAATGAAACAGAAGAATAAATCCAGAAATAAACTCTTCTACTATCGTGAGTTGATTTTTATAAAGGTACAAAGGTAATTTAGGGGGAAAGCCTTTTAAACAAATGGTAATAGGAAACTTTAATTTCTGTGCACAAAATAATGATTTTGGATTCTTAAACTATATATAAAATTAATATAAAATGGATTTAAATGCAAGAACTAAAATTATAAAAATTCTAGGAGAAAATATGAGAATAATCTTTTATTTTAAAGTTAGAAATTTTGAAGTGTAGCATACACACTTGCAAAAGCAAAGAAAAACCTTACAAAATTGGTTTTCACCAGAATTTGAAAATGTTTCCACTTCAAAAAATACTACAAAAAGGGTCTAGTGTTGTAGCTCAGTAATGTAGCATGTACTAATTTGCATGTGAGAGGTTCTGGGTTCAACCTCTAATGCAACCCCTTCCATATCCCCCCAAAAAACAAGAAAATGAAAAGACAAGCAACAGACTTAGAGAAAATATTTGCAATTCAGATATTTGATAAAGAATTTATACTCAGAATATATAAAGAAATCTTACAATTCAATAATAGATAATCATAACTGAAAAATGTATGAAAGATATGAGCATATATCACTAAAGAAGATATGTTCTTTTTTATTTTAAGGAGAATAAAATCCAATAAAACAAAACAATAAAACCAATCAAAACAAAGCAATGAAAGTACAGAACTTTGAAGCAGAATAAGAGGACATCAACAGTGGCTACTATATGTTGTTATATTCTTTTATTGTTGTTCATTCCATCAAATATAATGAAATCAAATAAAACAATCAAAATATAACAATAAAAGAAAACAATAAATCAGAACAAAATGAAACAATGAGAACAGTATTAGATTTCAAGAATAAGACAGAAGGAAATCCCTCATATTTACTATATTCCCTACTGTTATCCTCCTAGTAGATGCCCAAACTACTGGCCTGCCAAGTCAGTCAAACAGTATAAGTGCTTAGTTGTTTTTGTACCTCAGTTACTATCAACTCAGCCTGTCCTCTGAACCAGCCAGTTACTTATGGGGCTGGGGGCAAGGGGAGTGGATTTCTTTTCTCAGTCCACCCCACCAGTTAGCTTACAGGGAAGGCGCTCTGACCACATGGATTACACGGCTTACCAGAAGGGTGAACTGGCTTCTTGATGTGCTCCTCCCAGAACCAGCATGGCTTCAGCCAACTCACAGGGAGGGCAATCAAGAAGATGTATTCTGATTACTAATATTAAATGAAAAGTGCTCGACACTGTTAGTTACTGGGAAATGCAATTTAAAGCCACAGTAGATATCAATGAATACCCATTAGAATGATTATGACAAAAAGATTTATAATACCAAGCATAGGCAAGGATATGGTAAAACCAGGAAGCCTTGTATATTGATGGTTGATATGAATGTTACAGTCACTTTGCTAAACTACTTTGAAGTTTATTAAAACTAGCAAACTAATATACAATTACAGTATTACTCAGCAGCTATACTCTTAAATATTTACCAAAGGGAAATGAAAACTTATGTCCATTCCCTTATCCATGAATATTTATGGCAAAATTTTTATAATAACAAATATCCACTGGAAATAATCCAAACATCTATTAGTTTCTAGGCAGGTACACAAAATGTGATATATCCACACAACAGAATCCTGTTACTACATGTTACAGCATGAGCTTCAGTAGCACAATGCTAAAGAAGTCTAACACAAATGAGAGAACATGCTACCTGAATCTATTTATTTATTTTATTGGTAACAGGAATCAAATTTAGGACCTTGCACTTGCCAGGCAGGTACTTATGCCACTAGCTATATCCCCAGCCACTGTTTATATAAACTTTCTGCAGAGACAGGAAGCAAAGCAAAGGTTGCTTTGGCCTGGAGGAGGAGAATGGAATGGGCACAAGGGAAGTAACTGCAGTTGTAGAAATACTCTAAAACTGAACTCTGGTGATGGTCATACAACCTTATAAATTTATCAAAATATAGCTGACTTGTATATTTAAAATGTGTGAATTTTATGTTATTGGTAAGTTGTACTTTAGTAAAATTGTTTTTAAAGAAGTGAAGAGATAGAACTTCTAGGTAGCTAAAGATGGTAGTGGTTCCATTGCCCAGTACTTGCACAAACAATACAGAACATAATATAGAGACGAGAAACTATGACAGAAATGTTCTTGGCATAACTTGAAGGCAAGATGTCCAAATTTCAAAGTAGTTGTAAATGAAATGTAAAAAATAACAAATCTCAACAAAGGATCTATGGCTTTTGATGTTTTGCTAGATTATAGCATAGATTACAAAGAAGGGGCTTTAAAGTATCATGCAATTTGAAGCAGAACTTTATTTAGCTTAGGGTCTGGGTATGAATGGGTGATGTGAGGCAAAAAGGGAGGAGCAGATTTTGGCAACTAGGTGTAGAGGGAAGAAGTACAAAGCAGAAAATTTAGTCTTGTTAGACAGACAGACAGAGAGACAGAGAGAGAGAGACAGAGACAGACAGAGAGAGAGAGAGAGAGAGAGAGAGAGAGAGAGAGAGAGAGAGAGAGATTGTACAACCCACTATGAACTTGTGAAGGAAGAGCTTACTTTGCTACTACTTTTTGGTTCTCTCATTTCCCAGGTCTTCCTGGTAAATTTGGCTTGTCTGTCATTTGGTCACTTGTGCTAATCACGAGAGCATTAACAGTAACCTTCTCTATTAATTTCCTATCAAGTTTGTCACTTCTACTGACAATGCTTTTTTTGACAATGCTGTTGAGGAAAGATTTTTCTGCACCTAGCTCCAAAGCAAGTCAGCTGTTGGTTTTCACAATCAGTCCCACTTTCGTAGAACTAGCTTATAAATGAGGAGGGCGGGAGTACCCCCTAGAAAGAACATCATAAGCACTTATTTTACTACTAAAAGTCTAGCAATTAAAAAAAATGAATGAATGCTTCTCAATTTGTTGTCTTTGATTTCCAGAGACCTAAAATGAGTGCCCCACCCATTTTATATAATTATTTCTTGGGGAGATTTGCTAATATCTAAATTAACTATCATACTTGAAAATCTTGAGAGGAAGGGCTGGGCGGATCTGGGGCGCCTGCATCTGCCTCCCCGTGTGTCTGGAGGACTGTGGGTATCTCAGCAAGCAGGTGAGCATCACCAGTTCCAGAGGCCCCACGGCCTGCGGTAAGTGCTCAGTGCACTCTGCCCCAAGCCCAGACTGTTCGGGACCCTCCAGGCTTCCGGGTGCAGTGAAGTGCATAAGTGGGATTGAGGCATCTACATCCGCCTCCCCATTCTGGCTGCGCTTGGAGAACTGTGGAGTTTCCAGCAAGCAGGTGGGCACACACTATCCCCAGAGCCCAGCCTATTTGGGACTGCTGCACCATCTGGGTGCAGAAGAAGGGCCGGGCGGATCTGGGGCACCTGTATCCGCTTCCCTGTGTGTCTGGAGGACTGTGGGTATCTCAGCAAGCAGGTGAGCATCACCAGTTCCAGAGGCCCCACGGCCTGCGGTAAGTGCTCAGTGCACTCTGCCCCAAGCCCAGACTGTTTGGGACCCTCCAGGCTTCCGGGTGAGGTGAAGTGCATAAGTGGGATTGAGGCATCTACATCTGCCTCCCTATTTCGGCTGCGCTTGGAGAACTGTGGAGCTTCCAGCAAGCAGGTGGGCGCACAGTGTCCCTGGAGCCCAGCTTATCTGGAACTATGGAGTTCTAAACTCTGTAGAAGAAGAGGGCCATTGGTTCTAGAGGCCCAGTGGCTTGGGGGAACTGGATGCCAGAGTCCCACGAGCTGCAAACATAGAAGTGGATTTCCAACAGACCCTGAGGAAGCTTTCAAATAACACTTGAAACACAGAAATATAGGAAAATGACAAAATGAAAGACCAAATTACAACCTCAAACCTCCAGCCCATCTCAAGAAACCCTAGGAGTGATGTATATAGAAGAAAATATATGCCATTCACCCCAAATATCGGACATAATAATTACTGAAATTAACAAGCAACTCCAGGAAGCTTTAAAGGAATTCAAACTCGAAATAATCTCCCAGGTAAAAGAAGAAATGATAAAAGAAATGAAAGAGATTCTGAATATATGTAAAGAAAACACAGTTAAAAAATTGGAGGAACTGAACAAAAAGATAGAATCCCTAGATGGGCAATATAAGAAACAAACAGAATACATAATGCAGATGCACAGAGATATACAGGAAATAAAAACTCCACTGAAAGTTGTAAAAACCGCCTCAATGAAAGTGAAGATAGAATTTCAGACCTTGAAGACAGGATTGCAGCTAGTGAACAGAAAAGGAAAGATCTTTTAAAAATAACAAGGAATCAGGAAATAACAATTCAACAACTGCAAGATGATGCAAAGAAAAATAACATAAGATTGATAGGGATTAATGAAAAAGAAGAGGACAACATAAAGGATGTCAAGAGGATATTTAGAGAAGTAATAGCTGAAAATTTCCCAAGCATGAGATCAGAAACCAACATCAGGATCAGGGAAGCATATAGAACTCCAAATAGTCATAATCAAAATAAAACTAACACCCAGACATATAATAGTCACCATCCCAGAAACCCAACACGAGAATAGATTAACAAAAGCTGTCAGAAAGAAAAGACAGATCACTTATAAAGGAAAACCTATCAGAATCACAGCAGCAGACTTCTCAGCACAAATAATAAAGTCAAGAAGAGCATGGAGTGAAGTATTCCAGATCCTAAAGCAAAATGATTTCCAACCTAGACTGATGTACCCTGCAAAACTATCATTCAAAATTTATGCTGAAATACGATACTTCCATGACAAAGAACAGCTGAAGAACTTCATGAACACCAAGCAAACCCTGGAAAAATATTGAAAGACAGTTTAGACACACAAAGAAAAAAACCACTAAGCAAAGCAGATAATTAAACAGAACAGAAAGATAAAGATGCAACAGCAGAGAGATAACATTCCTACAATAAACCAGCATTTAACAATTGTAACCATTAATGTAAATGGTCTCAATGCACCAATCAGAAGAAACAGACTAGCAGAATGGATCAAGAAACAAAATCCAACCATATGCTGTTTACAGGAAACCCATCTAACCCAGAAGGATACTCACAGACTGAAAGTCAAAGGATGGAAAATAATACTTCATGCAGCAGGAATCCAAAAAAAAACGCTGGAGTAGCCATTCTGTTTGCAGACAGCGTGAACTTTAAACCAACAATGACCATAAAGGACAAAGTAGGTCACTACATACTCATTAGGGGAAAACTCCAAGAGAAAGAGATAAAGGAGCCAAGCAGGTTCACTGGAACAAAGATAATCTCTTTAATAAATGGTGCTGGAAAAACTGGCTCTCCATTTGCCGAAAACTAAAGCTAGACCCATGCCTATCACCATGTACTAAATTAAAATCTAATTGGGTCAAAGATCTGAATATTAAAACAGAAACACTAAATCGTTTGGAAGACAAATTGGGGTAGGTAGAGAATTCATGAACAGGACTCAAACTGCATGGGAAATACTTCCCAGAATCAATAAGTGGGACCACTTCTTATTAAAAAGTTCCTGCATGTCAAAAGAAATCTCCAGCATAGTGAAAAGAAAACCCACAAACTGGGAAAAAATCTTAGTGAACTGCCCCTCAGACAAAGGACTTCTGTCTAAAACATATAAAGAATTAAAAAACTCAGACCCCCAAAATTCAAAGATCCAATCCAAAAATGGGCATCTGAGATGAATACACACTTCTCAGATGAGAAGTGCTATACAAATAGCAAATAAATACATGAAAAAATGTTCATCATCATTGATCATTAGAGATATGCAAATTAAAACCACACTGAGATTCCATCTCACTCCTGAAAGAATGGCCAGGATCCCGAAAACCAACAATTGCTGGAGAGGCTGTAAGGAAAAAGGAACTCTCCTACACTGTTGGTGGGAGTGTAGACTGGGGCAACCTTTGTGGAGGTCAGTTTGGAGATTTCTCAAAAAGCTGGGATTGGAGTCCCATTTATTGCAGCTATTCCACTTCTAGGCATATTCCCAGAAGAACTGAAAGCATCATACCACAGTGATATATGTGCACCTATGTTTATAGCAGCACAATTTGTAATCGCCAGATCTTGGAAACAACCCTGGTGTCCATCAACTGAGGAATGGATAAAAAAGTTGTGGTATTTCTATACAATGGAGTATTACTCAGCTATAAAGAAGAATCACATTGAGATATTTATCAATAAATGGGCGCAGCTTGAGACCATACTCATAAGTGAAATAAATCAATCTCACATGTGTGAATACCGAATAGTTTCCCTAATGTAAGTAATGATTCAAATATATAAAAGTATGTGGTAATCATGATTTCCCATTATGTGGCCTTGAAGCCTTATAAAGTTTTCACTTATTAATTGGAATGGCTTTATTCTGGGCTTCTTGATATGGAAATATTTGAAGCTATAGTATATGAAGTTATATTCAAATATTTCAAGGAAAAAGACAGACACTATAGTAAGTACTATTAAGTCGGGTTATTTGATGGTGAAGCACTAGGTTGCTGAAACAGTCATGCTTTGACCTGTATTGTTATGTTGTTATATTCTCTTTTATCTCAATCTCTCCCTTATTCATTATAAAAATTATTTAGTTATTTTTTATGGTTTTTTTTAATTAAGGGGAAAAATTTTAAAAATTAGCAGGATATATTATAGTAACTTTTTTTGATTTCCTATTAACTTGATTTGAAGCCCTGTACTCCCACTATCTTGTTTTGAGTGATTAGACTCTGTTACGTTTTGTATAATAGTATCAAGTTTGAGGGTATAGGCAACTACTTTGAAGGCAATAAGATTCACTAAGATGCCCATTCTGGTTTGACTATTATCTCCTTTGGAAGTCCTGTAATGTTTACAATGTTTAAGTTTTATTGGTCTTGTTTTCTACTGTTTTGTTCAACTTTATAATACCTAATGAGATAGACAATTCTTTTTAAGGAAGCAAGAGGCATTATGGTAATCATTGTTCATAACCCTTGTACTCTGTTTTTACATCATATACTATGTCTATTTTTGGTTTTGACTGACAGCTTTGTTTTGCCATATTTGACTTTATTCTCTTCCAAAAAAAAAAGTAATAACAACTAAGGAGTAATAAAACCCAAAATGTGTAAATTTTGTTGTAAAAAAAGAGAGGGAAAAAAAGTTCTCTAAAGGATACAACTGCAAGTGTGTTTAAGGGTGTTAAATAGCTGACCATATTAATGTTGGATCATTGAACACAACTGTTTGCAGTCTCACTGTTTCAATGTCCACTTTGTATGCTTTGATACTGTGACTTGAGCAACTATCTCTAAGATGATAATGTGTAATCTATTAACTGGTGATTTCTTACTGTTTTTTTTTTTTTTTTTTTGTAATTCTGTATTACTTGTACCCTTACACTGCTTTGTTTTGTTTTGTTTTTTCTCTTTTTCCTTTTAAATAAAATTAAAAAAAAAAGAAAATCTTGGGTTTTTTTCCCCTGTTAATCTATATAGTGTGAAGCATTTTCTTATGGGTATTACAAGGATATGTGTAGAGTGTAGGCATATGAACTTTAAAATGTCACCTTTTTACAATTACTGCACATAGCTAGGAGCATTTGTAAACTGCACAATTTATCTATTGTTGTAAATTGAGTTTTATTATAACTCAGCTACTCTCAATCATTTATACTCTGTCTGTAGCTGCTTTTGTACTGCAACAGAAGGGCTGAGTAGATGGCAGAAAGTCTACAAGTTGTGCAAAAGGTAAAGTGTTTATTATCTGATACCTTACACAAAAAACTTGCCTACATTTCTAGGTAGCTAAAGCTTATCATCTATGTGAACATTTTCATGATAAATAGCATTATTACTATAACTAGCACTATAATTATCACTATAAATAACTTGTTTTTAATTTTTTATTAGTACATATTTGCAGTATATAATGATTACATTCATTATGGGGAATAGATACCTATATATAATATATCTTAATTGTTTTTATTTCTCTTCCCCTTCCCTTCTTATCTTTAAGTGCTAAAAATAGGCTAACAAAATGTCTACGGGCCCTCAGAAGTTTTGTTTTTAAAAGTGATTAACATATGAGTCAAATACAATTTCTACTAACTTCCTCATAGTTAATATTACAGAATAAACTTTCACATATCACAGTGGAACTTTCTTTCACTATTTTGTCAGTTTACTGTGTAGCACACTATAAATACCACATAGTCCCAATATTCTATGATTTCTATCACTGTAATTGAAAAATTAGAATATTTGGCAGATTTTGTCTTCTTTGCTTGAGTAGCAGTCTGTTCAATTAGAGTAGCTACTGTCCAATTTTCGTGTGGTAGACATGGCCCATTACATCTTAGTATCCATCAGATCCTACTACTTCCATGAAACCAAGGAGAATTTGATAACAGGTCCTGTGTCTGTCACATTTATCATCAGGCTTATACTCTTAAGGGTATCTGTGTTTGCTTTTGAGTAGGGTCCACAAACTATCGCTTACTGGTCAAATGTAGTCCTCTGTCTAGTGCTGTATGGCATATGACTTAATAGTTTCTAGTTTCAAATTGTTGGGTAAAATAAAAAGATAATATTCTTAACTTTTTTTATTTTAAAGAGGAAAAAACAAAACAAAAATATAAGAAAAACAAGAAACAAAAGGGACAAATAAATAACAATGACAATCCTAAAACAAAGTAAGACAGGCTTTCCAAATGAGGTGGTAGAAACTTAACAAAGCAAGTTTTATTTTGCATAATTATTTTCAAAAGAATTACTCAGATTACCAGATTTAGATATGCAAAAATGATTTAATCCTATGAGTGTTAACTGTTTTGTTCCAAGAACTAATAGAATTAGCAGTACAATCTTCTTAGCTATCTTATGTGTATATATACAGATTTATCTTTTTTTCTTTTCTTCCTTCTTTTCTCCTTTTCCCTATCCGAGTTATTTTTCCCCCTTTGAGTCGTTTCTTACCTATTCACAATATTCAGATAATGTTCTTTTAAAAAATTTTTTTTATCTTATTTTAAAGAGAGTGAAACTAAACATAACAAAACAGTACAAAGCAAATCAGAAGAAAACAATGTAAGTAACACAGATTTCAAGGAAGACAACAGGAGATCATCACTGGCTATATTGTCTCTTGTTTTCTTCTAAATAGTTGTCCATATCTTCACACACAATGAATTCATACAAAAAAAATAGTATTAAACTGACAGAATTATAGACCTTCAAAACCAGACAATAGGGAAATCAACAATGGCTGCCATGTTTCTCGTTCTTTTCAAAATAGCTGTCCATACTTTCATGTATGTTGAAATTAAACAATACAAAACAGACTAAAATCACTCTGAACAAAGAGTAATAGTATTTGGATTTCACAGCATGATGCTATGGAATCAGCACTGGATACCATAGTGTCTCTTTTTCTTCCAAGTAATTGTTCGTTTCATAATGCATTATATAATTGATTCTCATAAACTGTTTAGGAGAAGTTCTATACATGTATGACTCTCTACAGGTATACTATCCTTTCAGATAATATTCTTAAATGCGAAAATCATTTGAAAATTTCAGTGTCCAAATAAAAGTTTTTGGAATGTATCCACATTTTATTTATAGTACATATCAACCTTAGACAATATGCTAACATTTGTCAGAGTCGAGTATGACTTGTCTAAAACACATATCATCTGGCTGTTTATAAAAAGCTTGATGCATCCCACTCTAGAGAAAAAAGCAAAAGCTTTCCTCTTTTTTCTTTAATATTTTTTTCTTGTCCATTTTTTCTACTTTCTTATCTTATTCATGCTTCTTCACACCCAGAGTAGATCAGCCTTATCAAATCTCACTTCATATCAAGAAGAAAACAGTGAAAAGTTCAAGAGGTTAGAATCTGATTGTTGTTTTTAACTGTGATCTTGAACAACTTATTTTGTCTAAGCTTCTGTCTTGTCATTTGCTCACAAAAGAGCTAAATTTTATCACCTTTAAAGTATTTCTTCCTGCAAATTCCATGAATTAGACAAAAAAAAAAAGATAGAAGAGGAAGAGATAAGCTGAGAGAATAAAAATGTAAAGAAGGATGAAAGAGTGATTAGGAGACTGCTGGTTGCTAGATAGTAGATAGAATAGTAAGTGTCACCTTTATTGAGTTAGGCCATTTACATACATTATCTTTAATTCTCATAAAGACCCTGTAAGTTAGGTACCATTACCCCCTTTGCAGATACAAAACTAAAGGTCAAAGAGGTTAATTGGCTTGCTCTAAACTAATATCTATTAAATGGCAGAAGAATCAAAGTTTGTACCTGAAATGTCTGGCATAAAGCCAGTGTTGTTCCATTTCAACAAACTGCCTGAGTCACAGGAAGAGAAGTGAGCTGAGAGAACTTGTTGCTGTTATATACATTTGTCTTCTGAAATGAATGGCATTAGTTCTCTGGTGGGCTTATGCATTATTCTTTAATGCTGTTTATTCTTTTTGTTGGCCTTTTGCTTCCACAAGAGATACCCTTTCTAGTCTAAAGTCTCTGAAGGATTTGCAGGGTAAAACACATTTCAAGATGTGCAATCATATGGAAGAATGAAAATCTTTTATAATACTATTTGTTAAACTGACAGCTGTACTTATAGAAGCCATTAAAATATTTACAAAGTGGCAGCTGCTTTTCTTTAAAAATACTGCTTTTTGGAGGATAAAAATAAATTGATAAGTACAAGATAAGCCATTTGATGGTTTCTTGTGTACATTGCACAATATATAGAAAATTCTGGTATTTGCAGAGCAATTAATACTACAAAGTCTTTAAGTTAAAAGGACAGGCACAGTAGGAACTGAACTGTTTACAAGAATTTTTCATACTGATCATTTAAACAACGTAGGAAAGCTCCAAACATAATGTATTAAGAAGTGTTAGTTTGGTGTCTTTCATTTTTGTTTGTTTTTTTGTTTTGTTTCAAAAATAAGCTTTGTTCTTAGAAAATAGTTATATGTAAATGAATCTCTGTTGAGCTCAGTTGAGTTCTATATTATCTTAGAACTTCAACTGGGACTCTTAAGAGAATAGTTACAAGTTGTGGGAAATACACCAAAAGAGAAAACCAATATATATCAACAAAAATGTTTAAATGTAACTGAACATTTGCATTTGATGCCTTAATCTACTAGTTTGACATTTTATATGTGTTATGGTTGATAAACTGTGTCAACTTGAGAAATTTAGAAGTTTTACTGAGAGACTCAACAGGAACTAGGATTCTTACTTTGTAAATATCCTCATCCTGTGCAACAGGAGAGCACGGAGATTTTGAGTGCTATACCAGCCCTGTAGCTGTGTGTGTGTGTGTGTGTGTGTGTGTGTGTGTGTGTGTGTGTGCGCGTGTGTGTGTGTGTCTATGTATGACCTGTGTACAATATAAGGGAGGAAAAGAAGCTTGCTCTTTCCCTTTTGCTTAGGCTGCTGCTTTGAAGGGTTGCCTCAGTGCCATGCCACTCTGCCTTGGAGTCTGTTGATTATGGACTGAAACCTACAAAAAATGTAAGCTACATAAACTTTCCTTCCCTAATTTTGGGTATCAGGTGTTTTGTCCCAGAAACGAGAAAAAGTAACCAAGACACTATGTAAGCAGAATGATTTTATTTAAAACAAATCTTTTTAAAAAGTAAAAATTATTAAAAGTTACCCCAAAATGAAGAATTTTATTAAAATCTCAAAAGAGAGCAGTTTTTACGACCTAATGTATGTGAAATGGTTTTGGCAACTGGCTGACAGTTACACAGAAGATAGAACACTAATCAAGCTCTTGTGATGTTGTGAGTTTGCTGATTTTGTAAATGACTTCTACTTACTGGGAAGAGCATTTGACTAAAAAGAAAATATCCTGATGTATGATAGTATTCTAAATCTGTGAATACTCAATAGTTTGAGAAAACCATTTGATTTCATTAATAAACAACCATAAAAATCATGGAATTATTCCAAATCTTTAAAAATATTTTGTTATCACTATTCTTTTTCTTCTCTCAAATTCACCAAATTAACTTAATTTTTTGAATGTTGGCCAGGATATCACGATTCTTCTGTGTGCATCACTCATATGCCCCAAGTTCAGGCTGGCTTTGAACTTACTGTGTAGTCCTGGCTGGTCTGCAACTCATGACAACCCTCCTGCCTCAGCCTCCCAAGTACTGGGATTACAGGCATGTGTTATCATGCCTGGCTAAGCAGTTCATTTTTTGTTGTCCCTCCAATACTATTTTCCATGATGTTGTTAATGAAAAATATTTTTCCATCTTTAGAATTAGAAAAAGGTGGGAGATAAAGATGATAATGAAGGAAGCATTAGGATGCTCAAAATGTCAAGAACTTATCAAAAGTAAAAGTGAGCAAACAATGAAAGTGTTACCCTGACCCAAGAAGGTGATCACAGGCAATTTATTTCTAAGGGATAATATGAGATCCCACGCTGTTGATTTCAGCTACTTCACTGTGATATAATCTCGTGAAAGTCACATCCTTCAATATAATATTAAGATATGTTTTGTTGACAATTTTGTGTACATTAGAAAAATGATAACTTTTTATTTTTTACTCTATTCCTATGAACTAGGGATTGAAGCCAGGATCTTCTTGCTGAGCTCCATCCCCAGCCCTTTTTCATTTTTTAAATTTTAAAATAGTTTCTAGCTGAGTTGTCGAATTGTCCAACCTAGATTTGAACTTGAGATTCTCCATCAGCCTCACAGAACACTGGGATTATTATAGGTATATGCAACATGCCTGGCTGTATTATATTTCCCTTGGTTGTGTTTTCACTAGATTAGTAGGTACTGAGAGTAAAGTCCTGGTCAGATGGTTAGGCATTTGTTCTTAATAAAGTTATAGTTATTTCTACCATTTATCTGTGCTTCATGGAATTTCTTCATGATGACTTTCAAGAACATTAAACAAAAATCACATTGCATCCTCATGAACTTTGGGACTTCTCAATCCCAAAAAGGTTTTACTGGGTCTTGTAGCTGTTGGTGATTTGTTTCTGTCCATTTTCACTTTGGGGTCTATGGAAATATGTTGTCACTAAGTTTTGTTATAGAGGCTATCCATAGATTTTGGGGTTCACTATTGTAATTGCTCTTTGGGTTCTGAGATATTTGAAGGAGATTTAAATACTACAGTGATACCAGTACAGATCTTAGTAAAAATGGGGAATAACTCAAATTCTCAACGTAAGGGTATTGGTTAAACACATTATAACTATACAATTTAATAATACAGCCATAGAAAAAGAGAAGGAGAATAATCTACATATATTGATGTAGCTTTCCAAAATATTTTGTTAAATTAAAAAAGGCAGTTTTCAAACCAGGAAGTAATGAATGAGCATATTCTGTTTAAAATATGTGAATATTAGAGGAAAAGCTACAAAATGTTTAGATTTCTTTTCCAGTTGATGGCATTACACAGAAGTCTTTATTTTCTAAATTAAGCATTTCCTCATGGTTTGAATTTTTTTTTAAGAGTAGAAAATTTTATTGAGCGAGAGCAGATCCTTCCCAAGAGACAGAAGGGACCCCAGAAAGTGAGTTGCTGCCACATCTGAATTTTATATAATGCATATGTATTAACTTGTTATGAGAAAGAATATAGTCTAAAAACAATGCTTATACTCTGACTATATAACTTTTATTTATATGTGATTGTAAATATATATACATATATAATTGGAAACAGTGTGTATGTACATATATAGTGTATATGTATGTATAAATTATATATATATATATATATATATATATATATATATATATATATAATAGATAGCATTACTTTCCTCTGAAGAGGAAGGTGGATAACTACAGATCAGGTTTAGGAGGAAATTTTCACTAGAAACTATTTATATCTTTTGAATTCTGAATGATGTTTCTATTAATTATTTTTAAAATATTTAAAATGTCATATTTTACCCAAAATTACAACTTTTTGTGTAAAATTAATTACAAAATTAAAAATAAGGGCTGGTAATATAGCTTAGTGGCACAGTACCTGCCTAGCAAGCACAAGGTCCTGAGTTTGATTCCTATTCACTGCCTATTTTCAGTAATCTATAAGCTAAAAGTGATTTTTAGTAGTCTCACTCTGTAGTTTAGGTTGGCTTTGAACTTGAAGCAATCCTCCTGCCTCAGCCTCTCAAATACTTTTGGGATTACCAAAAGACCACATGGTACAGGTGGCCAGCATGGGCAGAGAGAACCAGCAGATCCACCTTTACCCTCAGGGAGCTGTCACCAGAAGGATGCTTCCTGCCAGCAGGCAACAAGCAGGAGCAGGGATACACTGCCAGGTAAGCCCTGTGCATCCGTAGGCCACCTTTGAAGGCCTATTGTTACTTCAGGCAGCCATCACCCACTAGCACACTCCTATGTGTCTGCCACCATAATGGGAGTCCCAGTGTAGACACGCAGGCTGAGAAAAGTAGCCCCACCTCCATGTACCCTTGATCATCAGCAAAGCCACAGTGTAGCTGCACAGGCCCAGAGAAGTCTGCTCCAAGCCCTGCTATCTCCCTGCAAATAACCCAGGTGTCTGCCTCATTCCCCTACACTGCTTAGAGGCAGCCAACATGGGAGGTGCCTGGAGCCCCCTAACCAGCTCGTTGGGAGGAACCCAGAAGAATGTCAAGGTGGAAGAGCAAAAGGCAAACTGAGACCTTTAGCCCACACAGAATAAGTCTGGCTGATACAGTCATGGAAGAAAACGGATATCACACACCTGAAATCTCTGAGAGTATAGCAACTGAAGGAAACAAATTCATGAGATTGTAAAAGCAGTCAAATCAGAAATAATGTCTCAGGTAAAAGAAGAAATCACAAACATACTGAAGAATTGTTCAGCAGGTTTAAAGAAGACAGAGACAATAAAGAGGAGCACAGGAAAATGATGCAAGCCTTGAATGAGTGTAGAAAGGAATTACAAGACATGAAACAGATTCAAAGAGAGACGCAGGAGATTAAAAATTCAATCAAAAGCTGGCAAAACTTCTTGAAAGAGACTGAAGATAGACTTTCAAAACTTGAAGACAGAATTGCAGATAGTGATCATGAAAGGAAAGATTCCTTAAAAAATACCACAAAATCAAGAAAATAGCAACCCAACAACTGCAAGATAATGCAAAGAAGCATAAATTAAAGAGTGACAGGTATAGGTGAAAAAGCAGGGGTCAACACAAATGAAATTAAAAGGATATTCACAGAAGTAATAGAAGAAAACTTCCCAAACATGGGAAATGGATCTGGCATGCAGGCAAGTGTGGCATATAGGACTCCAACTAGCCACAACCAAAGTAAATCTACACCCAGACATGTAATAATCTATATCCCAGAAATTCAGCACAAGAATAGAATATGAAAAGCTGTTAGAGAAAAGAGACAGATCACCAAAAAGGAAAACCAGTCATAATCAGAATAGACTTATCAACACAATCAAGTCAAGAAGAGTTTGGAGTGAAGTGTTTCAAACCCTGAAAGAAACAACTTCCAACCCAGATTGATCTACCCAGAAAAACTTACCCTTCAAAAATGATAGAAAAATAAGATACTTCCATGATAAGGAACAACTGAAGAAATTCATGACTACCAAACCAACCCTACAGAGAGTGCTAAACAATATTCTAGAGAGAGATAAAGATGACCATGGCTCCAGGAACAGCAGCAGTAGATGATCACCAAACAAGACAGGCAATTGAATGAAGGGGAAAAGTGGAGAGCCACCAACAGGAGGATAGCAGGGCAGAGACAAACTAATGTATGCTGGTTGGAACCATTAATGTAGGTGGCCTCAGGTCAGCAATAAAAAGAAACACAGGGAGAGTGGACCAAGAAACAAGATCCATCGATGCACTGTATACAAGAAACACATTTAACTGGAAAGGAAATTCATAGACTGAAAATCAAAGGAGACAAAACAATTAAATGTGACAGGAGACTGAAAAAAAAAAAAAAGCAAGAGTTACTTGCCCATCAACTGCAGAATGGCTAAGAAAGATATGGTATTTTCATGCAATGGAAAGCTACTCAGCTATAAAGTAGAATAATCTCAAGACTCTTGTAGGTATATGGATGCAACTGGAGAACATGTTCATGGCCAAAACATTTCAAACTCATACATGTGAATCCTAGCATAAGAAACAGAGGGAGTTAAAAGCAAAATAGTTAATGTAAGAGCAAAGGGGAGGAAATACCTGAGAGGGAAAGGTGGAAACTACTGTCAATTTCTTATTGTCTTATCTTGAACTCTTGCATTGTTTACACATTTTTGTTAGGTTTGGCTTTGTTCTGTCTTGTTTTGCTAGATTCTATCCTATCAGATGGTAGGGGAAGCTATTTTGAATATAATGGGATATATTATGGTAATCATGGTTTCCTATTATATTGCTTTGAAGTCTTATAATGCATTCCTTCACTTGTTTGATTGGTTTTATTCTGTTTTGTTTGATTTTGTTATGTGTGATGGTATGAACAGCCATTTTGAAGAAAACAAGATGTTATGGTAGCCATTGCTGATTTCCTGTCATCTTGTTTTGAAGTTCTATCACACTCTTATTCTTCTGTTTTGAATGGTTCTATCCTATTGTGGTTTATTTGATTTTATTATGTGTGACAGTATAGAGAATATTTTGAGGAAAATGAGATATTATAATAGCCATTGTTCATTTCCTTTTATTTGATTTTGAAGCCCTATAATGCTTTCATTCTTTTGAATGGTTAGGGTTAGGGTTAGGGTTAGTATATTTGATATTAATGTGTGTGAAGGTATGCTCAACTATTTCAAAGGAAAGATACATGATGGTAGCTACTGTAGATGTCTGGTTGTTTGATTGTGAAGTGCTGTGTTGCTCATTGTTCCGTCCTGATTTGCTTTGTTCTGTTCTCTTTTGTTTTATTCTCTTTAAAAGAAAAAAAAAAAACTTCCCCCAAGAATTCCAGAATGGGACCTACAGGAAAACATCACACTACTAAATGTTTCCTAAGGTTATCTCATATGCATGTCCTTCAGACAAGAAAAATTAGAAGTTTCACTACTGGACACTAAACTATTAACAATTGTATAGACTAAAAGTTGAGGCACAGACAGGATTTAACTTGATAACTCATCATATAAGAATTAATAGCTTTGATACTTAACTAAAAGCAAGATATAAATTATTACATTATGAAAATTTAGACAACAATATTATTTTATTGCAAGAAAGGTTTTTGGTCAAGGGAAAAGCAGGAGTTAATGGGATATCCTTTTACTATACTATACCTGTTTGTACAGTTTGAATTTTTGATGAGTTCATATTACTTTTATTAAGAATGATTGAGAACAAATTACCTTATATTCAGAAATGAATATTCAGACTATTAGTAACAAGTCATAATCTACAATACCTATATTTTCACTCATTTCAGTTCAAATTAGTGTGGTTGTTAAGATGTATGATGTGAATTCATTTTTGTTTGTGAATTTATTTTTTTTAAGTTTTATTTAAGGAGAGAAAAACAGAAAAAGGGTACAACGTATACAGAATTTCAGAAAAAATAAACAGGAGGAAATCACTAGTTAATAGATTACATATTGTCATCTTAGAAATAGTTCTTCAAGTTACAAAATTAAAGCATATAAAGTGGACATTCAAACAGTGAGACTGCAAACAATTCTGTTCAATGATCCAACAAAACTCAGTAATATGGTTATCTATCTTATACACTTCAATATACATGCAGTTATACCCTTTAGAGCACTTTCTTTTCCTCTATTTTTTACAATGACAATTACACATTTTGGGTTTTATTACTCCCACAATTCTTATTAATTTTTTTTTAAGAGAGTAAAACCAAATGTGACATAGCAGAACAGAGTCAGTCAAATCAAAAGGATGGGCATAATACATAATGTAAAAACAGAATACAAGGTGATCAACAATCGTTGCCATAATGCCTCTTACTATCTTAAAAAGAATTGCCTATATCATCAGTTATAATAAAATTGAACAAAACAGTAAAGAACAAAACCAATAAAACCAAAACATTGGAGACATTACAGGATTTCAAAAGAAGGTAATAGTCAAATCAGAATAGGCGTCATAGTGAATCTTACTGTCTTCACAGTTGCTGCCTATACTCTCAAACTTGGTACTATCAAGCAAAACAGAATAGAGGAAAATCAGTCAAAACAAGATGACGAAAGCAACACAGGGTTTCAAATCAAGTTAATAGGAAATCAAAGTGGGTTACTATAATATATCCTGCTATTTTTTATTTTTTCACTTAATTAAAAAGATAAAAATAAAAAAGCAAATAATAAAAAAAGGATATTGAGATAAAAGAGAATATAACAACAAAACAGCACAGGTCAGAACCATTTACGCAAAATAGTGTTTCACCACAAGATATCCCTACATAAATGTAGTTACCATAATGTCTCTTTCCTTGAAATCTCTGAGTATAACTTCGTGTACTGTAACATCAAACGTATCAAGACAATGTAAAACCACTGAAGAGAATGACAGTATTACAGGGTATTTAGAACCAACTAACAGAAAATGAACAATGGTTTCTGTATAATCTCCTTGTCTATAAAAGTTTTTGTTTATATTATCACATATAATAAAATTCAATAAGATACAACATGTTAAGACCGATGGAGACAGAAGAACAAAAGCTTGATGAGACTTCAAAACACGATGATATTAAATCAGCACTAGCTATTATGATGTCTTGTTTTCTCCAAAATAGCTGTTCCTACCACCCAGCTCTGCCTCTTTTCTGTTGAGCTCTTTTTTTGTCATTAGTTGTCAGTTTGTCTTCTTCATTTTCGCTTGCTGCTCCATTCATTGTGGCCTCTCTGCCACTGTTTCTGGAATCCTGGTATTTTCCTTTTTTAAAATGTCCTGCAGTATTCTCTGTAGAGTAGAATTGGTGGTTGCAAATTCCCCCAGTTCCTCTTTATCCTGGAAGCACCTTGTTTCTCCATTAATTTCTAGGGACAGTTGTGCATGATATATTAATCTTGGCTAGAGGTTATTATCTTTCAAAGCTTGAATTATTTCCCCCCATGCTCTTCATGATTTGATGGTTTGTGCCAAGAAGTCTGCTATAATTCTGATGGGTGTTCCCTTGTAAGTGATCTGTTTCTTGTCTCTGACGGCTTTTGATATTCTGTTCTTATATTAGATTTCTGGAATTTGATTATTATATGCCTGGGTGTTGCTCTGTTTGGGTTTAGGTGGCTGGGGTCCTGTATGCCTCATTCATCTGAGTATCTTTACCTTTTGCTAAATTAGGGAAATTCTCCTGGATTATTTCTGTGAATAGCCTTTGTAGTTTATTTGTGTCCGTACTTCTTCCTTTACGCTTAAGTTGTAGATCCTCTTATCATCCTCCTGCCTTTGTATTATTGCTGTTTCCTTGTTATTTTTAAGAAGTTTTTCATTTCATGCTCCCACATTACAAATCTGTCCTCCAGTTCAGATAATCTGTCCTTAGTTTCTTTCAAGCTTTTACACCATCTTTCAATAGAGTTTTTAGTTTCTTGGTAATCTCTTTGAACTTGCCTTATGTATTCTATGTTTTCTCTATTTTCTCCATCAAACAATTCTCCCCTTTTTTTCTGTTCTTCCATTCTACCATCTGTTTTTTCTTGGGCGGTGCTTAGCATTTCTCTAGCTATTCTACTTATATCTTGCTTTACTTCGTTAAATACTTCACTTTTGAACTTGTCTATGAGGCTCCGGAGATATCGCTTTATGCCTATTGGTGCTGTGTTTGATATTGCATGTTTTCTGGCCTCATTCCTTTGCATTTACCTTTCCTGGATCAGTGTTCTCAGGATTGGGGACCGAGGATCCATCCTCCTCTTCTCATATTTTTTGTTCCTCTCATATAGGTATATATAGGAGGCTCAGTTTCTTTCTTTGTCAGTTACAGTTTGTTTGAATCCACTGGGTATGTGTTCCCACCCCCTGCAGTGTACTAGGGAGACATAGACTGGGGCAGCATATGTTGGGCTCGCCCCTCCAGGTCAACCTCCTGAAGGCTTCACTGCTAGAGTGCACTGCCAGGCACTGGGACCTGGTTTGTGCTAGCCTACTTGGTCTTAGTCCATGGCTTTATCCAGGTCAGGTGCTCCCCACCAATCCTGCTTGAAAGGGGAATATGCGACTAAAGTCACTGCAGTGTCCTGTTCTGGCTAGTTTGCCTGGTCCCCAAATGTCCTTTTGGAGCCTTGTAGTCTATGGAAGGGTCCCCATTCCTCCCACTCACTGCAGGCCGATGGAGGGCTCCTCACCAGTTGCACTCTCAATTCGGTTCACTGATTCCTGCTCTCAGAGCTTTCACATCTCTATCCCTGCTGTGCTGATTCAGACACAGCAGCTGCGGCAGGAAATTAAAATCACAGTTTTCAGAGACACGGGTTCCAGCTTCAGCACTGAGATTTTATCTCTTCCGGTCATAGCATCAGGAGTGCATTTCCAGTTGGTTTCTCTCAGCTTAGTTCGTTCCTGGGTACAGAGTGTACTTTTTGGAGATTTCAATCCACACTCAGTTGGCTCTAAGACAGGCGGGCATGGCTGGGCTGCAGTTCATGGCGACTGTAAACAGCAAGCAAGAACCAGCAAAGAGCCTTGTGAATTTATTTTAAAATGTAAAGTAGTAGTAGGTATGTCTCATAAAATATACCATGCTTTAAACTAGATTGTTCTATAATTCTTTATAAAGATAATAAAGGTCTCCAGTGATGTCCTTGATATTAATGTATTTTAATTCAGTATATAGTTAAGAATATGTTTTTAATATTGGTTTAAAATTTGCCTCAAAAACTAATGGCATGATTTTCTTTGTTCTCAATCTGAAATAGCTGCTGAACTATAATGAAGATTGAATTAGGTAATTGTGATGTGTAAATATACAATTTACATGTATGTATGCTTCCATAAATCTTCTTTGCATTGCTCTTTACTATTAGGGTTTCTTAATTTTTTTCAGATGGATGCTCTCATGAGTCAAAACATAGGAGTACTTTCTGAATTTACCTCTAGGCATTAAGGCAAAAAAAGTAGGGATATTAGAATATGACTTGTTTAAAACATCACTGTGCTACTTTGAATGACAGTTTACAATTTGCAGTTAAGGTGTGGCTAATAAAGTCACTGAGGCAAACATAAGCATAGGTTTTCCCTTATATACACTCCTGTTTGTCAGTCACACCTCTCAAATGCTTTGTTGCACAGGCATGTCAATAACTAAAACCACATTTTACCAGTTTTGTGCCCAAAGGCTTTAAAAAGTCTGTGCACCCATACCAGTGTTTGAAAACCACAGAGTAAAGCTGACGTGCTTAAGCAGATTTTTAAAATCCTATCTAAAAAGTAAAATATCCTAGTATTTTCTTAGTTGATATATCATATAAAATTTATAACCTAACAAAATTATTAAAACCATGGTTTTTGAGTTCTTGTTTTGCTCATTTCTAGCATTTATATAAAGTAACTTTACACATCCAGAAAATGTTAATATGGCTTTAAAAACACGTAAAAATTTTTAGTGGCTTAATAACTATTTTTGCATAGAAAAACAAAACAACACAAAAACTTACAGCCTTGTTGACTATACTCCTATCCCATGCAACCTCAAATATGCCCTACATAATTTTTCTTATTTTTCCATGTATTTTATCTGGTGTCCAGTAATTTAATGCATAGTTTTAATGAAAAGGGATAGATTTAGGTGGTAGACTCAAGATTTAAGCCAATAAAAGTTGCATTTGTGTTCTGACATTTTGTAATTTTAGAAAACTGTTTCAAACCAGCAGATGTCAAAACTGGACATGCAGATATTGAGAATTAACTTTTTGTACACTTTGTGGTATTGAAGGGGGGCAGAGAAAGTAATCAGAGAAACATTCAACAGAAGAGGTTAATCTGACTAAACATACAACTTTAGGCTGAAAATGAAGAAACCAGTTATATCTATGAGTCTACATAACTATAGGAAATTTTTAACTAATATAGACAATATTGATGTATCCTGAAGAGAAGTGGTATCTGCAGCTTAGATTATGGCTTCTGATGACTGTTGTCTATTGCTTGGAAAATTAAAAGATTTACTTATTTTTTAAAGTTTTTCTTTCTCCATAGTCCTTCCTAGCTTCTTATTGGTGAGAGGCTATGGTACAGAGAAAAAGCAGATGTAGAAGTCAAAATTACTATGTAGTAAAAGTCTGTGTATATGAACGTTGTGCACTACCACATGTACAGTACCACATGTACGTTTTTCAGTGGTGTGAATAAGGAGCCAGGACTGTTGTTTATGTCATATGTAGCTGTTAGTGATATTTTTCTGGGATCAAATAATACTATAATTCTTTTTTCTCTTTCATTTGAATATGAATGGGGGAATTAGAATGCTTTTAAATTTAAAAAATAAAAAAGTCTTTTAGCAGTGCTTTCCACCACTGTGAATATGAACTACAGGGTAAACAACAAGGTAAAGAAGTAAATGATAGCAGAAAATGTTGATGACTGAACTGGTAGGTTGAATGAAAGGAATAGAGCCATTCTAAGCATATATAACAATGTCAGGATTAAATGTCACCCTTGAGAAAAATGCATTTGTTACACAGTTCATAGTCATGATTTCCTAAAGGTACTAGATGTGATCAAAATATGATATTTAAATTTAAAAATTATATTCCATTAGATGATTAATCTCCCTCACTTCAAAATAATCTTCCTTATTTCAAACACACTTATCCAATTGTCTTCCCATTTTCTAAACCAGTTCTGGAAGTCTTTTGTGTCTTTAAGAGATATAAAAAAATATGAACACTGCTGCTGAGTGCCAGAAAGCCATTACATAAAAGCTTTTCAGTATATCCTCATTCACCTTACTCACTGGTTCTGGTACTGTGCAACTAACTTCTTGTTCTTCCCTAGTCAAAATGACCATGAAAGATAAGGGTTTTGTATCAGTCTACGACAATGAGAAGACCACAATAGGACAGCTATAAAGACATTCACAAAAGAGGATTTCCAGAACTGTTTTATAAAGTAGCAAGAATGATGAACTAAGTGTGTTCAAAACAAGAGGAAATATTTGGAGAGAGATTAATAGTAGTGTGTCTTTAAAATAAATTTTATGGTGGGAATGCAGATTGGTGCAACCACTATGGAAATCAGTTTGGAGATTCTTCAAAAAACTAGGATTGGAGGTCCCATTCAAACCAGCTAGTCCTCTTCTGGGTATCTCCCCAAAAGAATTAAAAACATCATACCACAATGATATATGTACACCCATGTTTATAATAGCACAGTTTATAATAGTCAGATCTTGGAAACAACCTAAATGCCCATCAACTGAGGAATGGATAAAAAAGATGTGGTTTTCTATATAACGGGATACTATTCAGCCATAAAGAATGATAAAATGGATATTTTTATAGGTAAATGGATACACTTTGAGAACATATTGATTAGTGAAATAAATGTCATGCATGTATAATAAACATTGTATTGTTTCATTAGTATGATAAGGGAAAAACATGTATTTTATCCCAGAGAGAATTACTACAGCCAAGCAACGACTCAGGCCACATCTGTCTTTACTTTAATCCACTGTGAACCATTTTGAGTTGACTTTTGGATGACTTAAGAAATTTTTTGATGTGCTAAAAGGTTTGGATTTTTTGCATGTGGATATCCAGTTGTTCTGGTGTATTTATTGAGTGTACAATCTTTTCCACTTAATTTCTTTTGTATCTTTGCCAAAATCAGTTGTTTGTTATGTGGCTATCTATTTTGGGGCTTTATATTAGTACTTTGGTGGTTTGTCTATCTTGATATCAATGCTGTTTTGTCATAATTGGTGTAACTTTGTGATAAGTTGTGTGACTTGGAAGCTCTAATTTTGTCCCTTTATCAAAGTTGTTTAAACTATTTTGAGTCTTTTCTATTTTTACAGAAATGTAAGAATCAAAATGTTAATATTTATGAAAAATGGCAGTTTAAAAAAAGAAAAATTATTTTGTTGTATCCCCAAAAATTTTAATTTCAATGTTCACTGTATTTCTAGATCACACCTCATATTAGGAGTCAGTTCAGACATAGCACCTCTTGGACTTTCTGAGTTCCTTGAGGTACATAAATCACATGAATCACAGGTGCTACATGTTGAGTAATAAGTCAGAATTCCAAGACAGTAACCTTCCAGTACAACACTTAACATTTGATATTTTTAGATACATAAATCCAAGTGTATTGATAGTTAACTTCCCCATCCTTACCCTGCATCCTTTATCCTTAAGGGCCTTGCCTCTAAAAATTTCTTGATTAATCAAGCATACTACACTTACTACTGCCTCTTAATTGTCTCAGTTAATGAAAACTACATATGTATCCAAAACTCAAGCAAAATCTTACACTTTTTTGGAGAACATTAAGTAGAAAAATGAGGCTAGAAAAATGAGAGATAAAATAGTCTATTAAGTCTCTGGAACATTTAAATATCTTTGATATGATGTGTGGGCTGTCCCACTTGAGGTTGGATCTTTTCTCATAGTTAGAGAGAAAACTGCATAGGACAGATAACCTCCACCCTCTTAAAGATGCTCTTTTAGGGACACTGGTCCAGTGATGATACTCTTCACAAGCAAGTAAGCTTTCCCTAAACAGACTCATAAGAGGTTGAAAGCTAAGGAGAAAATCAAAGCTTTGTTTATACATATGATTATTCTTGACATGAAAGGGCAACCTTTGGAGTCCAAGCTTAACAATATCACAAGTTAGTTTTAGCTTAAGAATGTCTGGAAGTGTTTTCTGGTTATAACTCTACCATTTAAGTCCAGCTTCTCTTAGGATTAAACCATCACAGTTGTGAGGTGCTGACACAATAGAAGGAGTGATTTGGTGGTTTCTTTAAAAAAAACAAAAACAAAAAACAAGATATTAGGGAAAATGGAAGGTCTCGTGTACCACAGATCAGGATTGTGGAAGCAGGAGCTCTGATTAGTAAATGCACTATTTATCCTACCAAATACCACTTCTTTCATTCTAGTGACAATGTAAGTGCTATATTTCCTGATATGAAAAACCCTCATAGAGATCTGTGTTTTTCGACAGAATTCTAATAATGGATAAAAAAAGATAGCACATTGGCTAGGTTGTTTTTTAGGATATGCTGAAGACAGTGCTTGTAGGTGAAGCTTGTAGTATTTAAGTCAGAAATACAATATAGCTGTATCATTTTGCCATCCATTACATTACAGTGATTCTATGATTACTATATAAGCAATGAATAATTCATTGTGTCTTTTGGTCATGTCACAGAGGTCTAATTTGAAAAATAAACTTTTCTATTTATTTCTTTATATTGAAGTTGTAACACTGCATTCTTATTTTTGTGCGTATATATGTTCATTAACTATGGAATTGAAGAATGTAAAACTGATGTGATATGGGGTATTTCTTTTAAAAAAACAACAAAGTTCTAAGGTTAAGAGTAGCTCATTAAACCTATGAAACATCAGGAACAATGGCCCTAAAACTAATTCTCAATTATCTAGACTTAGAAAATATGTATAGATTTCAAAATTCTCTTAGTGTACAATTAAATGAAAACAAGAATTGGCCTTATCGATCTTAAGTAAACATGCCAAATCTTACACAAGAAAGCTAGGAATTCCTGTTTGAGTGGAACAACTCACCTGCTATTGATAATAGTGAACCTAAATGTTGGATCAGTTTTGACTTAGTTTTGGAAATTAGACAAATTTTCATATTAGAAAATATTTTACCATTCTCTTATTTGGGAATCCCTAGATCGAACACTGTTCAGGTTTGAAAATCAGATTAGCACTCACAAATCTAGCTATGTAAAGAAAGGATAATAGTGCTACAGTTATATAAGTTTCCTGGAAAAGAGAGGCTAACAGTCTAGCTGCTGCTTCAGTATGGAGTTAAAAGATGCTCCATTCCAAGCAAGTCAATGAGCGAAGTTTGAGAAAATTCTATCAAACACAAGACTCACTACAATTTGAGCATATGGTCTTAAGGCCATATGTAAGGCCAGCTAAATATATAGCAGCAATGTAATCTGCTTCTGTACTTACATGAAAGTATATGGTATATGAGTGTTAATAGCCAATTTGAACAACAGTCCCTTGTCTGAGAGAGAGTTCACTAAAATCTTTTCCCAGTTTGTGGGTTTTCTTTTCACTATGCTGGAGATTTCTTTTGACATGCAAAAACGTTTTAATAAGATGAGATCCCAGTTGTTGATTCTGGGAAGTATTTCATGAATTTTTTTGCCTATTCCTATGTCTTCAAGATTTCTACCTACTTCATCTTCCAGCAGATTTAGTGCTTGTTTTAGTATTTAGGACTTTGATCCATGTATGATTTTAGTTTAATACACGGTGATAGATGTGGGTCTAGTTTTAGCTTTTGGCATATGGGAAGCCAGTTTTTCTAGCACCACTTATTAAAGAAGATATCTTTCTTCCAGGCAATGTGTTTTGCTCCTTTGTCAAAGATAAGGTGGCTGAGTCTGTTTGTAGTTGTAGTCAGATCTTCTATTCCATTGATTTTCAGGTCTGTTTTTATTCTAGAAATGATGATTTTATTATAGTAGCTTTGTAGTATAATTTCAAGTCAGGGATTGTGATGCCTCCTGCCTTGCCTTTGTTGCCCAGAATTGCCTTTGCTATTTTAGGTCTTTTCTGATTCCAGAGGAATTTTAGCCATGACTTCTCCAAATTAGTGAGGTATGTTAATGGTATTTTGATTAGGATTGCATTAAATCTGCATAACAGTTTTGGGAGAGTGGCCGTTTTCATAATGTTTGTTCTTCCTATCCATGAACAAGGAATGTCTTTCCAGTTTTTAAGATGTTATTCAATTTCTTTTTACAGAGTAGTATAATTTTCAATAAAAAGGTCTTTTACTTTCTTTGTTAATTGATTCCTAAGTATTTCAATTTTTTGGGTGCTATTGTGAAGGGTGTGGTTTCTTATTTTTCTCAGTGAGTTTATTGTTTGTGTACAGGAATGCTATTAATTTCTGTGTGCATACATATATTTAGGATTATTATTTCTTCCTTTTAAAGTTTTCCCCTAACAATTATGTAGTGACCTTCTTTATTTCTTTTGATCATTCTTGGTTTGAAGTTCAGGTTGTCTGCAAATAGAATAGCTACCCCTGCTTTTTTTGGGTTCCTGTTGCATGAAGTATTGTTTTCCATCCTTTGACTTTCAGTCTATGAATTTCCTTTGGGTTAAATTGGTTTCTTGTATATAGCATATGCTTGGATGTTGTATATTGATCCATTCTTCCAGTCTGTATCCTTTAATTGATGAATTAAGGCATTTACATTAATGGTTATAAGTGATATATATTGCCTCATGCCTTTTTTTTTTTTTTTTTTTTTTTTTTTTTTTTTTTTTTTGTTACTGAGGATCAAACTCATGTCGCACTTGCCAGACAGGCACTTATGCCACTGAGCTAAATCCTTAGCTCTATTGGCTCATTTTTTCATGTTATCTTTCTGTTTTTGCTTCTTTACCTTTCCCCTGTGTTTAATTGTTTGCCTTGCTCAGTGGTTTGCTGGTATTCTTGAAGTCACAGTTATTTTTATGTCTATCTAGAATACCTGTTAGTTTTCTTTGCAGGATTTGTTTGGTGGTCATTAAGTTTTTCAGCTGTTCTTTGTTGTGCAAGTATCTTATTTCTCCATTAATTTTTTGAAGGACAGTTTTGCAAGGTACATCAATCTGGGTTGGAAGTCATTTTTGTTTAGGATTTGAAATACTTAACTCCATATTCTTCTTGACTTCACTATTTCTTGAGAAGTCTGCTGTGATTCTTATGGCTTTCCTTTATATGTAATCTGTCTCTTTTCTCTAACAGCTTTTAATATTCCATTCTTATGCTGAATTTCTGGGATATTGATTATTATATGTCTGGGTATAGTTTCATTTGGGTTTTGGCTAATTGGAGTTCTATATGCTTCACTTATCTGTATGTCAGTTTCCTTTCCTATGTTTGGGAAATTTCTGCCATTACTTCTCTAAATAGTATTTTGATATCATTTTTGTTGTCACCTTTTTGTTTACACCTATTAATCTTATATTGTTTTGCTTTGTATCCTCTTGCAATTGTTTAATTGTTATTTTCTGATTCCTTGTTATGGAATTTTTGACTTTTTGACTATCTGTTTGAAGCTGTTTTAGCATTCTATTTCTGTCTTATATTGTTCATTCAAGGTTTCCATTTTTTTGCAGTGTTCCTCAGTTTTTACAATATGTCTTCTTTAGATGTGTTCAGCATTTATTTTATTATGTTTATCATTTCTTCTTTTATCTGGCAGATTATTTCTGATGTGATTTCCTTTACAGCTCCCTGGAGTTGTCTCTTTACTTGCTATCACTTCAGAAGTTTCAGGTGCATGGCTTACACTCTCTTCTATATCCATGTCTCCTAGGCTTGTTTGGAATGGGCTGGAGGCTTGAGATTGCATTTTTCTCTTCATTTTCCTGTATTCCCTTGGGTAAGCTGAACGCAAGGTCTCAGTTGCTTCCCTGAGGGTTGAGGATGTCTATTGGTACTGCAGGGGAGTTTCTCCAGTTTAGTGGGGGTCATTAGGCAGGTCTTACAAGGTCCCTAGTGGCACTTGGAATCTCCTCAAATGTGAGTAGTATGCTAGGCAGATCTTTAACATACCCTACATGGCACTCTACAGCTCCCCGGCTGTTTGAGGTTGCTGAGTGAGACTCTAGCAGGTTCTGAGTGGTGTACCAAGGCTGAACAGCTAGATGGAGTACGCTGTACAGGCCTTGAGTTTATGCTACAGGGTGCACCAAAGCTCCCCAGATGTTTGGGGATGTTAGCTGGGGCTCTACCAGGTTTTGAGCAAGATACCTAGTTTGCATAACTACATAGAGTTTGCTGTGCAGGCCTTTGACTCACCCTACTCAGCACAGGTGGGGCCCAGCCAGGACCCAAGTGACTTAAAGGTCCTGGCCCTTTGGGGATGCTAGGAGAGGCCCTACCAGGTTCTAAGTGAGGTGCCAGTGTTGCATGGCTAGGTGGAGTTCACTGTGCAGGTCTATGGGTCAGGCCGCTCAGTCCATGCAATTCCTCTGACACTTGAGGTCACCGGGCATGGCCCAGCCATAACCTGAATGACCTACCTCAGGCCTTTGGGTATTTAGGGGCACTGAATGAGGCCCTACCAAGTTCTGAATGAGGTGCCAAGCTTGCATGGCTAGGTGGAATTCACTGTGCAGGCCTTCAGGTAGCACCACCAGTCTAATAGTTTTAAAATCTTTCACCTGGAAGCTATGCCTTGACTGTCAGTGACATGGAAGGCATTCAGGCAGCCATAAATCTAAGCATTCCCTATTTAGTAGTACATAGTAACTTGATTCAATTGCTCATGACATGGTACTCACTTGGGGTCTTATCTCCTGTCTTCTCCAGAAAACACACATCTAGAGAATAAATTTCCATCTTCTACTTGGATGGACAAGGCCAATCAACAGAGTAGTTTGGGAATCACATTGCTTAAAGAGTTTTCTGTTATTTACTTTATATTTCATTTCCTTGAAAATGAGACCTAGCATGATTTTTTAGGATGCTTTTAGTATAAGCCCTATTTCCCCAGATAAACCTAAATTAAGATTGTCAGCCAGAGGTATGTATTTAGTATGACTGTTGTAACATGTAATGCAATACTGAATTACAAAGTTATAAGCCTAATGACCAATCAGTGCAAACACAGTCGATCAATCAGGTGCACACTTAAATGGACATGATTGTATCTAATATGAATTTTCATAATTCAGTATATCATATATCATAACAGTGCACTTAAAGCTGACTACACAGATGAGAAGTGCTCATTTAAGGATGGCTCGGTTGCTGGAGACAAAAGATTAGGGCCAATAGTTCTACAGGAAATGGAGTTACAAGAAATTCAGGCCAGAATTTGGTGTTTGGAGAGTTATGATGCTGCTGCTACTTTCCAGGAGTTTTAAAAAATATTTACGAGTGCTCGTTCCCAGTGGTTTTATTCAACCTACTAGCAGCATTTGATTACCTATTTTCCCCAGACATATTCTTGTTTGGATATAGAAATATCACTTAGTCCTGGCTCAGTCTCCTATCATGGTTTTACATTTTTTCCTCACCTCTAAATGGAAGGCGCCAGGGCTTAGTCTTTGACTTATTCTCTATCTATGTTCACTTTATGCAAATTTTTATGTGTTCTAATGGCTTTAACTGCCATATTTGCTTATGACTCTTAAATTTATAATTTTTGCAAAAATTTTTACCCTGAAAACTTGATTCATATATTATGCCTTCTTGATATTTGTATTTCCTGACACTACATTTTAATATAAGTTGACCATTCCATATCAAAAAATCTGAAATCTTGAAAGAGTGTTGACATGATGCCAGTCACTACAGGAAAATTTCATAACTAACTTCATGTGAATAATCACTGTCAAAACTCAGGTACACTTAAAAACATTGTATTAAATTACCTTTAGGCAAGGTGTATGTAAACATATAAAGCAATCTGTTGTTTAATCCTCAAATATCTCATTATGTATATGCAAGTAACCACAATTACAAAACATTCAAAATCTTAAACCCTTATGGACTCCAATAATTTTAAATAAGGCATGCTCAATCTGTATACGTAGTATTTTAACTTACTTGAAAGATAAAAGAAGCCAAGATGGCTGAATAAGAGGTGTTGTGTTGCAGAGCTCTGCCTTTGCAAAGAACCAGGCAATAAAAATATATATATATATATATTTTGAAGAGAATAATTGAAGGAGAACTCTGAAAATCTGCAAGAAAGTGACAGGAACCCCAAACAGCACAAGAGTTGAAAAGTCATCTAGAGAAAAGAACAAAGCAAATTGTAACTTCAACCCAGGGGTAGGGTAGGGTATAATGGCATATCATTGGAAAAGATAAAGTGGAAAGTGGAAAGTATCTTCTGCTGCAGCAGCAAATAATCAGTCTTAATTATAGGATAATTCCTCAATCTTCATAGGCTCCCGTTGGGGAGCTAGCTGGCCTAAGAGCAACTGCTCTACTTCACAGAAGGAACTCACGTTGGACCTCTCCCAAGCCTCAGAACCCAGACTGCTATGACAGCCTCTGCCATATGCCTCTGCGTAGGGTCAGCAGTTGGCCCCTGACACCACCAGAAACCTTAAATCTGTCCAGAATCCCAAGCCTGGGACTCTTGCCCTTTCAACACTTGCCCTATGGGAACTAGAAAAGAGCTTTTCTTCAGTCCAACACTTTAGGACTGCAGCCACTGGTATAAACGTTCTGGCATCACTTACAGTGCTGGGAAAGGTCCCTGCTGAATCCCACAAATCAGAAACACAGCTACGAAACACTGGCACTATCTGGACTTATCCTGTGGTAACTAGGAAAGTTCTCCTCCCATCTCATGGCCTTAGGACTATAGCTACTGGCATTACACACACCTGTCTCTCAGTACTAGGTGAAGATCCTTTTCATGCTCTGCAGCTCCAGGACTGTGGATACCAATGCTGTAGGCCTTAGCAGCAATGGCAGTCACCTGACAGGACCTGCAGAAGGTCCCCTTTGTGTCTCATAATCTTAAATCCAGAGTTACCAGTGCCACAGATCCCAGTATCATCCATGCTCATCATGTAGGACCTGAAGAAGTTCATATACCATGGTTTTAGAAGTGTGGCTGCTGGTATCATAGCCCTAGATCTCCCATATCCATCCGAATGGACCAGGAGAAAGTCACCTTTATATTCTGTGCTCAAGGACTATGGCTACTGGGGCCACAAACCCTGGTGTCACTTGTGCTAGCCCATGGTACTCAAAGAAATTCCTCTCCACAGCAGCTGCTGTAATAAGCCCTAATGCCATCAGTCCCTAACTATGTGGGACCTGAGGAATGCACCCTTGGAAGCCTACATCTGCTAAAAAACCATACAGTTACTTTTATACCTGCAATCTAGATTACTGAGGCACTTACAGACACCGCAAATATTAATCATAGCCAAAGAAATACCAGAGGATATATAACCAAAACATAGTCAGATGACATCCTACATCTCATCTAAATAAAAATATTTTTCTAGAAAAGCTACTCCATAAAATTGGAGAAGGTATATACCATATGCACAGACATCAGTGTAGGAATACAAGAAAGCTGAAGGGATATGTGAAACATTCAAAGAAACATAATTATAGAGTAATACCAATTTGAAGGAAATCTATGAAATTTATTAAAAAGATTTCAAACAGTGATTCTAAGGAAATGCAATGATTGAAATAGAGTGAGTACAAAGGGATAAGAGAAACAATTTAGGAAATGAATGTGAAATTGACCAAAAAAGAAACCATAAAAAAGAAACAATTAGAAATCAATGAAACAAAAAATACAATTGAGAGCTTCCACAGCAAACTAAGAAAAATAGAAAAAAAATTTCTGAACTTGAGGACTACTCTTTTGGGGAAAGGGAAAGGAAGCAAAGAGGAGGGGGTAGGGAGGGCGGAAAAGGGAGGAAAGGAAAAAGGGTGTCTGTGGACTTATGTGACACCATTAAGTAAACAAATATTTGCATTATGGGAATTATAGAAAGAAAAGGTTAAGGCACTGACTATGAAATAATAGCTGAAAAATTCCAAGAACTTCAAAGATATGTGGATAACCAACTACAAGAAATTCAAAGGACCCTAAGACAGACTTTCACTAATGGATATTACAGTCAAAATGTCAAAAGTAAAGACAGAATTCTAAGTTCAGGAATTTAGCTCAATTGTGTAAGTGCCTGCTCATAAATGAATAAGAAAACATATTTATGCACAATGGAGTACTAATCTGCCATAAAGAAGGATAAACAAGTTATATGTAGAAAACTGGATGTACCCTGAGATGATGTTAAGTAAATTAGACATACAAGCTTAAATATGGTATTATTTCTCTTATATGAAAAAGCTAAAAGCAGTAATCAAAACTCTCTATTCTATTAAAAATTTCAGTTGACTTGACTACAGAAATGTATAAAACGTTTATGCAACTAATTCCAATTCACCTTTTTAAAAAAGTTTAATTTTTGAAAGAATAAAACCAACCAGAATAAAACTAATCAAAACAAAATAGTGAAAGTGATACAGAACTTCAAAACAAGGTAACAGGAAATCAACAATGGCTTCTGTAATGCTTCTTGTTATCTTCAAAATAGCTGCCCATACTATCACACCTAACAAAATCAAATAAAACAGACAGAAGAAAACTAATCAAAACAATGAGAGTGATATAGGACATCAAAACAAGATAATAGGAAATCAACAATGTCTACCATAATATATCTTGTTATCTTCAAGATAGCTGTCCATGCCATCAGATACAATAAAGTAAAACCAAACAAAACAATAAAACCAAGGAAAACAAAACAAAATGATACCAGAGTTTACAATAAAATAATAGGGAATTAACAATGGCTACCACATTCCGTTTTTAGACACTTCTCTCCTTTTCCCTTCCACAGTATATATTGTACATTTTGGATCCCACTAATTCCTTCGGTTTTTTATACTAGAGAGACAATGTGATGTTCACCTAAGAACATGATCACGAGTTGCATCCATTTACTTACAAGAGCCTTGAGATTATCCTTCTTTATAGCTGAGTAGCTTTCCATTGTATAAAAATGTCGTATCTTTCTTATTTGTTCTGCATGGCAAGTTACCCCGGATTTTTTCTGATTCCTGTTGCATGGAGTATTGTTTTTTTCTCCTATTTCAGCCTATGAATTTCTTTTTATTGATGGATCTTGTTTTTTGATCCACTCTGCCTATGTTTCTTGGTGAACTGAGGACATCTACAGTAATGGTTATGGCCAACCTGCACTGGTTCATCTCTGCCATGCTTTTTTCTTGCTGTTAGCTGCCTACTTTACTCCCACATTTAACTGCTTGCTCCACTTGGTGATCCCACTCTGCTGCTGTTCCTGGGACCAGGGTCATCTTTATCTCTCTCTAGAATATCCTTTAATATGCTTTGTAGTGCTTTGGTTTAGTGGTCATGAATTCCTTCAGTTGTCCTCTTGTCATGGAAGTATCTTATTTCTCCGTTACTTCTGAAATATAGTTTTGCAGGGTACATTAATCTGGGTTGAAATTGTTTTGTTTCAGGACTTAAAATACTTCACTCCAAGCTCTTCCTGACTTTATGGTCTCAGTTGAGAAGTCTGCTGTGATTCTGATGTAGGTGATCTGTTTTTCTTCAATAGTGTTAATAAGCTGTTCTTGTGCTGTCTTTCTGGGATCTTGATCATTATATGTCTGGGTATAATTTACTTTGGTTATGGCTATTTGGAGTTCTATATGCCTCACTTTTCTGTCTGCCAGATCCTTTTCTCATGCTTGGGAAGCTTTCTGCTATTATTTCTATAAATAATCTCTGTATGTCATTTGTGTTGACTCTTGTTTTTTCACTGACACCTATCATTCTTAAACTATTTTTCTTTGCATCGTGTTGCAACCATTGAATTATTATTTCCTGGTCCCTTTGTTATTTTTAAGAGCTCTTTCCTTTCACAATTGCTAGCTGCTATCCTGTTTTGAAGGTCTGAAAGTTAATCTTCAGTTTCTTTCAAGCAGTTCTGCCAGCTTTAAATGTTGTATTTAATTTCCTGGATATCTCTTTGAGTCTGTTTCACGCATTCCAATTCTTCTCTATATTGTTCACTCAAGGTTTCCCTCATTATCCTATGCTCTTTTTAAAAAATGTATGTCTTCTTTAGATATGCTCAGCAACCTTTTTATCATGTTTGTCATTTCTTTTAGCTGAGATATTTCTGATCTGATTTTTTTTTTACAATATCATGAGGTAGTTTCTTTACTTCAGTTGCCATCACCCCAGAAATTTCAGGTGTGAAACTTCCTCTTTCTTCCATATCCATGTCTCCTGGACTTGTTCTGTTTGGGCTGTAGGTCTAAGATTGGATTTTGCTCCTTTGTCTTGACATTTTCCTGACAGATTGTGATGTCCCAGGCTTCCCATGTTCACTATCCATCCGTGGTGTAGGGGGATGGGTCAGGCACCTGGGTTACTCCTAACCCAGGTTCCCTAGAAAGCAGTGAGAGTGCTGAGTGGGCTTCTCCAAGGCATGGCTGACCAGTTCTCTTGGCCAGCACTGACTACCTTCAGGAGAGTCCTAATGGAGGCCTGTGTGCATGCCAGGGCTGGCTGCTTCTCCAGTTCTTTTTAAACTCTTCTAAAAAACTGAAATGGAAGGAACTCAACCAAACTCTTATTATACAGAAGCATTATCGTGATACCAAAACTACACAAAAATACAACAGCAAAAAGAAATTCATAGACCAATATCCTTGATAAACATATGTGTAAAAAATCTCAATAAAGTACTAGCAAACTGAAGCTGAGCTTGATAGTGCATCCCTGTAATGCCAATACTGAGGTGGCTAAGGTAGGCATACTGCCATGAATTTGAGGATAGCCTAGGTTACATAATGAGTTCAAGGCCAACCTGGACCATATAATGATACCTTGCCTCAAAAACAGAAGAAATAAAACTAGCAAACCAAACTCAACAGCACATCAGAAGATCATGTATGATCAACAAGTTGTATTCATACCAGAATTGTAAGGATAGTTCAAATAATAAATAATAAGTGTTATACAACACATCAGTAGGATGAAGAATAAAAGCATATGCAGAAAAAAGCATTTAAGATTCAAAATTTCTTCATGATACAAATTTCAACATATTGAGTATAAAATACATCTCAAAATACTGAAAGCTATAGATGACAAACCCACAGCCAATATCATACCAAATGGGGAAACCCTAAAATGATCTTCTCTTGTATCAATAAGACAAGGATGTCCACTTTTACTATTCTTATTTAATAAAATATTAGAAGTCTTAAGGGAAAGAGAGGGCATTTAGATTGGGAAGGAAGAAATTATCCATGTTTTCAGATCACATGATTTTATTCATAGAAAAAAATATTCCCATCTTAAAACTGATGAATCCAGAAAGTTACAGGTTACAAAAAACAACATCGAAAACACAGGAACATTTCTGTACACCAGTGATGAATGTGCTGAAAAAGGATTCAAAAATCCCATCCACAACAGATAAGAAAACAAAATATTTAGGAATATGTTTAACAAATAAAGTCAAGTATCTGTAAATAGTAATTATTAAAAAAAGAGCTAATGAAAGAAATAATGGAAGACACAGAAATGGAAATTTATCCTGTGTTCATGGATTAGGATTATTGTTAAAATGACTATCCAGCCAGAGATTTAACTGAGCAGGATAAGTGCCTGCCTAGCAAGTATAAGGTTGTGAGTTCAATCCGTGGTACAAAAACAAAAAACCAAAACCAAAAACACCCCACCCAGTCCAAATTGATCTGTTGATTCAATGTAATTCTTATTAAAATATTATTATCTTTTGTCACAAAAAATTCATAAATTCATATGGAAAAATAAAAGACGCAAAAAAAAAAACCCCAAAATTATTTTAGGAGGGAAAAGCTGGAAGCTTCACAATGCCTGAAATCACAATATACTTCAGAGTCATTTTGTTCAAAAAAAAATAGTGGCGTAACAACAGACACATAGACCAATAGAACAGAATACAGTACATAGAATTTACCCCATGTACACAAAAGAAATTTATTTTGACAAAGTCAGCAAGAACATAGAGTGGACAAAGTATAGACTCTTCAGTAAATTATGCGATAAAATTGAATATGCACATGGCTGCCACTGGCTCATGAGAAGGAGTGGTTTGGCTTCTTGATCCTCTTCCCAGCCTATATAGATATCACTGGCTCACCACTTGAAATTCATAGTTTGAGAAGTGTCTCTTCATTTGGATTACCTATTTTTTGAGTTTTTTCAAGGGGATCTAATATTTTGTGTTCTTCATATATTATATGTGTTAGTTTTTTGTCTGTGGAATAGGTGGCAAGTTTTTTTTTTTTTAACGCATTCTATACTGTCTCTTCATTGTGTTGGTTGTTTCATTTGTGGTACAGAGGCTTTTAATTTGATATGATCTCATTTTTTTGATGCCAAGTATTATTTCTTGTGCTGTTGGGGTTCCGTTTAGAAAGTCTTTGCCTATGTCTGTGTCTTCAAGAATTGTACTTAATTTTCTAGAACATTGCTTTATATTACCATTTAGATCTTTGACACATTTTTATTTTAGTTTAGTACATTGTGAGATGTTTGGGTTTTGATTTTTCTGAATGTTGATACCCAGTTTTCCCTGCACTATTTCTTAAAGAGGCTATCTTTCTTCCAGTGCAAGGTTTTGGCTCTTTTCTCAAAGATCAAATACCTCTATCTGGGGTTGTTTCTGCTTTTTCTATTTTGCTCCATTGATCCAAATGCCTGTCTAGTGTTAGTACCATGCTGTTTTAATTGCTAGCTTTGTAGCATAACTCCAAATCTAGGATTATGATATTGCCTGCTTTGCTTTTGTTATCCAGGATTGTTTTTGCTATTCTGGATCTCTTCTAATTGCAAATAAATTTTAGAATTCTTTTCTCTAGCAGTCAGAATGACACTAATATTCTGACAAGGATTGCACTAAATCTGTATAACAACTATATCCTTGGCCCTTGTTAAGGATTCTTGCGTCTGTTTATTAGACAATTTGGCCTATAATTTTTTTATGATTGAATGTATGTCTGGTTTGGGGGGAAGGATAATATTAGCATCTGAGAATGATTTAGAAATACTCTCTCCTCAAGGTCATAAAGAGAAGATCTTCTCTGAAGTTCCTGTAGAATTTAGCTGTGAATCCATCTTGTCTTGGGCTTTTCTTAGTTGTTTTTTTTTTTTTTTTTTCATCTTCTATTTAATTGCCTGCTATTGGATTGGTCAAGATTTTTAAGTCTTCTTGGTTCAGTTTTTGCAATTTATATGTGTCTAGGAAAGCATTCATTTCATCTGAGTTCTCCAGTTGTTTGGCGTATGTGTTTATAAAGTGGTGGCCAATAATCCACATTTCAACAGTGTCTGTTATGATTTCACTTTTTTCATTTCTAATTGCATTAATTTGTCTTTTCTTTCCTTTTTGGGGTAAGATTGGCTAACAGTTTGTCTAACTTATTCTTTTAAGAAACCAGCTCTTTGATTCAATTCATTGTATCGTCTTTATTATCTCCATCTCATTAGTTTCTGTTCTGATCTTTGTAATTTCCTTCCTTGCACAAGTTCTGGGGTTCTCTAAACCTTGAGATGGATTGTTAGGTTATTTTGGGGGGCTTATTCTATTTTTCTGACGTAGACATTCACTGCTATAAGGTAAGATTACTTTCATTGTGTCCCAGAAGTTCTGATATGTTGCACTGGCACTATCATTTAATCCTAGCAACTGTTTTATTTTTTTCCTTAGTTTTCTCTGTGACCTATTGATTGATCACGAATGTGTTGCTTAATTTTCAAATTTCTGGATATTTACCGTGGTTTCTTTTGCTATTTATTTCTAGTTTTATTACAGTGTTATCTGGTATTATGCATGATATAATTTTGATTCTTTTGCATTTCCTTAGGCATGTTTTATTCATTACTATGTGATCTATTTTGGAGAAAGTACCACGTGTAGCTGAAAAGAATGTGTTTTCTGTTGTTTGGTGGAACACTCTATATACCTGTTTTTCACTTGTCCGAAAGTTTGGTTCAATTTTGACATTTATTTCTTGACTTCTTTGTTTAGTTTATCTATTTGTGATGGGGGAATGAAGATTCTGCACTATAATCACAGTGATGTATATCTGATCTTTTATGTCCACTAGAGTTTGTTTTAGGAAGTTTAGTACACAGTGGTTTGTTGCATACATGTTAGTAACTGCTTTCCATTGAATACAGTGGAACCTCTGTTAATGAACTTAATTCTGTCCACGTTTCTGGTCATAAACAAAATTGGATGAGACCCAAATAAAATTTCCTCATAAGGTCAACAGTGAACCTAATGATTGAATTTGATTTTGGTTCTCATCCAATATGATTTGCAACTAGAATCATGGAAAGAAGTAAATTCATGAACTGAGGGACCACTGAAGTTCCAATAATCAGTATATAATGTTCTTTTGAATCCTCTTTTCATCATCGTGGCTTAAAACTCACTTTGAAAATAGGATAGTTGTGCTTGCTCTTTTTTTGGTTCTGTCATGTGGAATATTCTTTTCAATCCTTGGATTTTATGTATAAAATTCTTTTTGTGTTGAATGTGTTTTGTATACAGTATACTGTTGGATTTTGTTTCTTGATCCATTCTATTAATGTGTGTCTTGACTAGTGAGTTGGGTTCATTTATATTGTGTATAAATGATTAGTATTGACTTATTTCTGTGACTCTATTAATTTCCTGTTGCTATATGACTTTTTTCCCCCTTCTACTTAATTTCTAGCCCTAACTGATGTATTCCTTTTATTGGACCTTTTGGTATTTCTATCTTCATTGTCACGTTGGAGGATATCCTTCAGCATTTGTGTGTGTTGGTTGGTATTAATGAATATCTTTAGGTCTTTGTTATAGAAGTATCTCAGTTCTCCATCAATTTGAAAATAACTTTGCAGAATACAACAGTCTGAATTTACAAACTGTTTTCTCTAAGAGCCTGACCCTTTTCATTCCATGCTCTCCTTGCCTTTAAGGTATTAGAAATCTGTTGTAAATATAATGTTTTTCCTTTATAGGTGATTTCTCTAGCAGCCTTTAGATTTCTGTTGATGTGTTGTATTTCTTTTTCTTATAATGGCTATTCAGGGTTCTGTATGTTTCACTTATGTTTATATTTCTCTTTCTACCTGAAAAGTTTTTTGCTATTGCTTGTATAAACAAGTTTATGTCCTTTGTATTGTCTTCTGAGTTTTTGCTAATTCAAATTACTTTTATATAAGTCATCCGGGAGCTTTTGGGTCCATTTTCTTGTCACCTTATTCTTTTTAAGCTATCTCTCATTAATTAATCATTGACCACAGCACTGTCCTCTGGATCTGACACTGTTCTCACATTGTTTCTGCTACCTGTACTTTCAGACTTGTTTTTAAGTCTCCTGGATTTCTAATTGGAACTTCTTTTTGACTCTCATTCTTTTCTATGATGGGCATTCATGTTTTGCATTGCTTTCCTTAGTTCTTCTAGCTGTTTATTTGTGTCTTCTTTGGACTCAGGGATCATTTGTTTCATTATGTAATTACTAATCTTTAAGTTTACCAAGCACCATATAGACTCTTCTACTTACATTGGTGCCCTTTAAGTCCTATCTGCTGTGTAATTTATGGTTTCTTCTCCCTCTGTGCCCCTTGTCCCAATTTTCGGGGAGTTGCAAGTTTTTGGAGGCATTTTGTTGCTGTTTTTTTTTTCTTCATATTTCTCATTTTGTTTGTAGTGGGATTTCCACATTCTTTGGCCCAGTGCCCCATTCTTTGGGAGCAAGTCACAGAATTGTTTATGACCCTGTCATCCTCCCATCCTCGATATCAGGCAATTCAGGTACTGCCATAGAGAGAAAACTAACTGCCAGTCCCTACTATGTTGTCTCTGATGGTACATTTAGCACAACAATGGCATCAACTGCCAACTGGATATTGACAAATCCTAGGAACCACTCATAAACCCATCACCAAAACAAAGTGGACTCTAATTTTGGTGAAAGAAATTAAGCTCCCCTTATATTGAGCTATAATAAGAGCACTAATTTCTACTGGATTCTGGCAGCAGTTCCAGAGCTCAAACATATCACTAGGTTATATTTCTTCTTCAGGATTGCCCTTCCTGACAATTACTCCCGGCAAACTTGGGCCCCCACAAGAGAACACAGACACCGTGATCTTTCTGTTGTGAGCACAGGCCTCCCAGGGACCCCTGGTGGTCCTTATTTAGCTCTTATCCTCTACACGTATCTCCAACTCTGTTTTTCACCCAGTGGTAATGTGTCACTTCAGTCCTGTGGGAAATTCTCCCTCAATGTTAGCTTCTTTTTCTGTCAGGTTCACCTGTAGGTTATCAACTCTGTTGCCCTGTGCTATGGAGAACTCTGGGAATGGAGGTAGGGCATGTGATTTCTGGGTTTTCCTGGCACTGATGTGGGCCCTTAGGGCATCAATGCTGGGTGGGGTGGGGTGCATGTTTCCTCTTGGGTCTAGTTCAGGGTCTGGTAGATGTCAGTTGGATGAGGAGGCATATGCTTTCTGTGTACTCCTTTGGCACCAGTCTCTGGGGGTAGGACAATACCATCAACTGGAGCAGTGCACATGCTTCCTGGATCCTCCTACTCTGACACAGGGATCTAGTGGGCTGCAGTATCAGAAGCAGGTGGTGCACAAGTTTTCCATGTTCATGTGGGTCTGAGGCTAGTGGGAACTGCAGCATTCTAACTTGTGTCATGTATGCTACTAGTTCCTCTTATATCATTGAAAACAAAGGTTATGCTATTATCTTTTTTTGAGAATGTTTTCTGTTTATGTCTTATACTCTGATAAATACTTTGAAGATAGTGATACACTATATATTAATTATTGTTATTCTCTTACTTTGTTATGAAATTGTGTTTTTTATAATATAAAGAATTCCTGACAAGCAGTAGGCCTTCAATAATTTTTGAGTGAACAGCAACCAAAAAACTTCAAATTGTAATGTGTCCCATAAAGAGGTACAAATACTGTTTTTTAAAATAAAATTTAAGACAAGGAGAATAAAAGAGAATGTAACATGAAAAGGAAATACCTTAAAAGTCTTTTTCTTGTAGAATGGGAGAATTTACCGTTATATAAATGTTCCTTCTGAGAACAAATATAAATTGGGATCAAAAAATTTAAATTCTATGTTTTACTTTAAATTACATATGTACTACCTAAGTAATACCTAAGTAATAATATACTTAGATATATAATGACACTCACTCTAAGAATCAGGGAAGTCCAGAGAAAGAATGGACTGTTTCAATACTATACCCCTTCTTCATTTTAACTTACACCCGGATTAGATTAAGTTATTTGCCCTTGGTTCTTTTGATTTAAATAGAATAAGTGTAAATCCTCTCTGTAGGAATCTAGCATCATTGGATTCTGTGTAACACTTTGGATTGAAAGTACAGAATTCAGTTAAATCACCAGGAAAGCCAAGAGGTAGGTAACACCATGCCATCTAAAACAAGGGAATCATAAGTTTATAGGTAATCCAGGTATGAGGCATTGGTAAACAAAGACCACTGTACTTTGATAAATGTTTGTTTGTTTTTGATGTTTAGTTTCAAGGAACATATATTCTATGAAGTAACCTCAGGAAATAAAAGGTTTACTATAAAGATTCCAGAATTGCGATTCAGATTTTCTCATGAGCCACCCTTATTTTTCTACCAGTTGTATTATGTGTCTTTTTCAGTCTCCTTTTTACTTTGTCACAGCATACAAGATCAATACATAAAAATTTACCTTATTTCCACAAAGAAGTACATATAGAGAAGCCACAAAATACAGCATTTAGAGCTATGTAAACACCTGTTCTCACATGAGTGCAGCCTCCACCCTTATCTACATCCCATGCAGAAGTGGTACATTTGTTACAACTGATGAACCTACATTTACACATCAGTATTCACTCAGGATATTAATTTGTATTAGTTTTTGCTATTAGTGTTGTGCCTTCTCTTGGTTTTAGCAAATATACAATGACATACCTTATTGGAGAATTTTCATTGATCTAAAAATTCTCTGTACTTGGCACCAGGGATTACCTCAATTGTTCAAGCACTTGCTTGGTAAGCACAAGGTTGTGAATTCAACCCCCGGTGCCAAAAGAAAAAAAAATTCTCTGTACGCTACCCATTCACTGCTCTTTTCTTCCTATCCTGGTCTTTTTACTGTCTCTAGAGTTCTACCTTTCCAAAATCTCACATACTTAGAATTGCATAACATGTAGCCTTTCAGACCGGCTTCTTTCTTCAGTTATAATGCATAATGTATTTATTTATGTATTTATGTATATATTTTTATTAATAGTTCATTTTTTAAGTGTTGGATTCATTGTTGGCAGTACCACAGTTTAGGCATTCATCTACTGAAAGACAATATGGCTGCTTCCAAGTTAGGGCATTTATGAATAAAGCTGTTATAAACACCAGTGTATAGAATTTTACATGAATATAAGTTTTAAACTCTTTAGGTAAATACAAAGGAATGCAATTTCTGAGAAATATGGTTAAGTATATGTTTAGTTTTTTAAAACACCATCAATGTTTGCATATTGAAATTTCAGCATTGAATAAGAATTCCTGTTGCTCCACATTGTCACTAACATTTGATATCAATATTCTAGACTTCTGTCAACAGATACATAGTAATATTTCCTTGTTGTCTTAATTTGAATTTCACTACATGACATAAGCATCTTTTCATATGCTCTGGGTTTTTTGAATTTTGGAAATTTTATATACATAATATATATAATATATTCCTAAAATATAAGACCTTGGAAAAGTCAAAAGCAAATGGCATACTTAATAACTACTACTGAAAGAGGTAGTTATTAAATAAATAAATGGAGAATTGAGATTCTCCTAATAAATGGAGCAGATATATTAATATCAAATAAAATAAACATTAAGGAAAAGAATACTACTAAAACTCTATGCCTCTTAACTAAGATTTAATTCACTGAACATATAATTCTAAAGCTGTGGTGTACATAATACAATCTTTATCAATACCATACAAAATGGACAGAACTAAAGAGAAACAGGTAAATGCAGTATCAAAGGGAGAGGTTTTATCTACTGTTTTCATTAATTGAGCAAGCAAATAAAATAAATATAGTTTTGAATGAAATATATTTTAAAAAGTTGAACCAAGGCTTTTTTTTTTTTTTTGAAACCACGAATCAAACTCAGGACCTTGTGCTTGGCAGGCCAGGCACCTTGCTGCTGAGTTATATCTCCAGTGCCTAAGAGACATATTTTGAACACTGAACTCAGCCAGAGAATGCTCATTTTTATCAAAATACACAGAACATTTATTAGAACTCATGCAGTTAAATAAAGTAAAAAAAGTAAAAGAATGTAATCACACATAAAGATCACGTTCTCTGACCAAAATAAACTTAGAAGTACTTTAAAGAATTAAAAAACATGTTTGCATGTCATACATGGATCAAAAAAGAAACCTTAATTAAAACTTGAAAATATTGAAGACATGAGAATTAAGACAGTTTTCTAGAACTTATAGGGCATATTTACGTGGGCAATTTGTAACATCTTTTAAAAAAATTAGTGTATTTTTGCAGTACATCATAGTTACATTCTTTTGGGAGGATTGGTATGTGGATTGAGCTTATCTTGTTTATGTAACTATCATAACCTCTTTGGTTTAGGCCCACAATAGTTTTTTGTTTTGTTTTTGATAAATTGACAATTGATTGTAAAATGGAAATGGAAAGGACTAAGAAAAACTTAAGCAGTTCTGAAGAACAACACACCTAGAAGACTTGACAGTACTAATAATCCAACCTTTTATAAACCTATAACTGACAGTGATACTGATCCAAGAATAGACAAGTAGAATCAAAGTAGCCAGAAACAAATACTGCATGTACTCTGGCCACTTGATTTATGACAAAGTTGATACTTTAGTAACAAATAGGAAGAATAATCTTTTAAAATAAATGTTTCTGGGTCATTTGCAAATCTGTGTGGCAAAACATTTTTTAAAAACTGCTCATGTTCAAAAATTACTTCTAGATGGATTAAGATCTAAGTAAAACACAGGAAGTCTCTTCATGACCTTAGTGTATGGCAAACTTTTTTTTTTTAAAGAGTATCTAAAATACAATAAAGAATTTAAAAATAGATAAACTGGAATATGTTAATAGTAAACATCTATTCAGCGAGAGTAATTTAAATGTTATTTAAAAAGCAAAAAGCTAACGCAAGAGGGAGGAAATGTCTGCATATCCAACCAAAGATGTTCAGCAGGAAGCCAGGCATGATGGCACACACCAATAATCCCAGTACTTAGGAGGGTTAGGCAAGAGGATCACCAGGAATCTGAGGCCAGTGCTACATAGTGAGTTCAAGGCAGGCCTGAACTTCTTAGCCAGAGCCTATCTTAAAAATAAAGGAACAAACAAAATTAAAAGATTTACAAAAGGAGTAAGTGAAGCACTCTGAAATTTACAAAAAAAAGGATAATAACTCAACAGAACAATGGGAATGTTTTTGAAACAGCACTTCATGAAAGATAAACCCAAATTGCCAATAAACATATAAATAATAGTCAATTCATGGATCATCAATGAAATAGAAATTAAATTCAATCATTTACTATTGTTACTCACCCCCAATGAATTCAACAATTTACTACCACTATTATCCCTCTCCCAAGGGAAAAAGTAGTGGTGGTGGGGCTTGGAATTTAGTTCAGTGACATAAGCACGTGGCCATGAGTTTGATCCCCCGTACAAAAAAATATATACATAGTGGTGGTAGTTAGGGGATGGAGCATACATAAAGTTTTGGAAAGCATTAGGATAAAATGTAATTCTTGTGTCCTGAAACAAACTTCTACAGTTTACTCTTGACTAATCTTTAGAAGTATCTACAAAAGCTGGATATATGCATGCATTATAAAATCCAGCAGTTCAAATCTTAAGTATCAAACCTAAAAAAGTAGTACTTAAATTCACAAAGGACTTATAGGTGAATGTTTACGTATTGCCAAACTAGAAACAGCCCAAATGTCTACCTGTGACAAAATAAATAAACTGGAAGATAATAGAATTATATATATATATATATATATCAGCATGAATGAATTTTATAAATGTAATATTAAGTGAAATAAAGTTACTCCACTGCCCACAAAGACACACATGGTCATCTTACACTTTCTACAGTGTGTACATATATACGAGTGCCCTTACTTGTTGAGAAGGATGCATAATGGTCTTCAAAATCAGCATTAATTTACAGTGATAAAAGGCAAAATTGCATATCTTTTAGAGGTATGAGAAGGGGGGACAAAGTAGTTCTTTGAGGTGCTAAAATAATTCAGTTTCATGATTTGGATCCAGTTATATCTATATAGTCACTTAAGTCAAAACTCTTTGAGTTGAATGCTTATATTATGTATATTTCCCAAAATTTATTTATACTTTAGCATTTATTATATACTTACACATATTCCCATGATACAAACAATATTTAGCCTTTTAAAGGAAATACTGTGGTCAGCTCATCTACTCATACAGACTGGATGAAACAGTGCTCAAAGTTACTTTTCTGTACTATGCTATCTAAGTAGTATAAATACTCACTTTTGGCATTGTTGCAGTAAACAGATCTCTTTTTTTTATTCTTTAAAAATTGTAGCTACTTTTTTTGTGTGTGTGGTACTGGGCTTTGTGCATGCTAGGCAAATGCTCTACCACTGAGCTAAATCTCTATCCCATAATAATAAAATTTTTAAAAAATCAAACTACTAATCAGAGAGAAGCAGTATTATGCCATTGTCTTGGTTACTTTTCTCTCATTGCTAACACAAAATACCTGACGCCCAAACTTAAGGAAGGAGAGGTTTATTTAGCTTACAGTTTGTGGAGGTTTCAGCCCATAATAAGCTGGCTCCAAAGCAGGGTGGCATGGCATAGAGGCAACATTTGAAGGTGGCAGAAAACAGCAAAAGTAGCAAAAGCCAAAGTGGTGGGGAGAGAACAAGGCTCTTCTCCTCCATTATAGTGTAAGCAGGCTACTACCCCCAGCTCCCATTCCCCGACCCCGGCAGGTGTATCAATCACAAAATCTCTGAAGACTTCCTCTTGCATAGGCTCAGAATGTTTGCCAAGAGAAGACCTTAGCCTTCTGCTGAGTCACTTATACTTCTCAAGTTGACACAATGTATCAACCATAACGATCCATCTCTTGTCAACTTGACAACCAGACACATTTCTAAAACAAGTCTCCACAGACATGCTTATTATTATTATTTTATAATTTGAACATTATAACATAGGTTTAACAATTTATAAGAACCAGTATTAAGTCTATCTACATTAACACCATAACATTCCTCCTCTGGGCCCTCAAAGACTTACGCACATCCTTTTATGCAAAAGGCATTTAGTCCATCTGTAAGAGCTGCCAAAGTCCTAACAGTTTCAGTATTGCTGTGAGGTCCAAGTCCCAAGTCTCCTCTGAGATATAAGGCAAACACTCAGCTGCAAGCCCCTGGATAAATGAAAACAAAGTTTAAACACTTCCAACATACAATGGCACAAAATAAACATTTTCATTCCAAAAGTTATAAACAGGAATACAAAGAATTGGGATACAAAGCAAGTCCAAAATCCCCCAGGGCAAACAAATCCTATAGTTCCATGTGCACCATTTGAGGCAATCTATGGCAAACTGTGAACTCCAAAGGGCTTGAGTGATTCCACCCCTAAGGCACTTCTGGTTGTTATAGCTCCCACAGCTTCTCTCTTAGGGCCACTTTGATCTCTCCTTGCACCTTTCCCTAGATGATCCATGTTCCTGGCTTCTCCAAACTTCTGAAGTCTCCACTTTCAGCTTCATTCTCCCAGCTTCATACATTGCCTTCTCAGGGGCACACTGCCTGGCCTCCTCGGCTTCTGAAATTAGAGTGGAAGCTGCCTTAATCTCGTAACTCTTGCATTCTGCATACACCTCGAACCAGTGCCACATGAATGCTGCTAAGGTCTGCTGCCAGTTGGAGCAGTAGCCAAGCTTCCCTGTCTTGGATGTCCTGGACACTCTGAATCTAATTCTGAGGAATAAATTTTCTATCTTGCCACCATTCTGGAACATGGTATTCTGCAGCTTTTTCTTCAAAGCAGTCTCTCACTTTTGCAGTTTTGAGGCTGCAAAGCATGGAGACTTTCTGCTTCCTGTGATGCCCTCAGGCCACCTCTTATACTTTTCTGTTCCTACTTAGCAATCAAGATGTCTTCAGCTCTATCTTTGTAGTGCACAACTTTACTGGAGCTTCCTTTCTGGCTAAATTCACAGCATTCTAAATCATCCTGTTGGGTTATTTGTTCTTGATTCTCAACATAGATCTGGCTAAAAGCCCTCAATAATAGCCATGCTGCAGCCTCAACATTCAATTACTTTGAAATTTGTTTTGCCAGATATAGTCTGCCACCCTTAATCTCAGTCTCAGGCAAAGTCTCTGGACATGAGTGAAGTGCAGACAAACTTTTTGCCAAGCCATAACATACATCCTCTGGAGTCCAGCACCGAGTGCAATTCTTCACAACAGAAACCTCTTGAATCTGGTCTTTACCAGCACAATTTCCATTAGCCTTCTGGTCTTCTGAGCTCTGACCAGAATCTCCCATACAGAACTGCCTAAGGTGCTCCAGATCTACTCTTTTAGGCAACACCTCTGAACCTTTCCAAACTCTTCCCACAAGTTATTCCCAAAGGCTCCTGAACCACATGGTCAGGTATAGTTATAGCAATGGCCTCATACCTGGTTCCAAATTCTGTCTTGGTTACTTTTCTCTTGTTGAGACTAAATACCTGACACCCAAAATTAAGGAAGGGAAGGTTTATTTAGCTCACAGTTTGTGGAGATTTCAGCTCATAGCTAGATCCAAGGCAGGGTGGCATGGCACTGGGCAACACTTCAAGGTGGCAGAAGTCAGCAAAGGCAGCAAGAGTTCTCCTTATACTCTAAGTAGGATACCACTCCAACCCCAGGGCAGGGGTAGCAATCATAAAATCCCCCTGCCTTCCTCTTGCATAGGCTGAAGATATTTACAAAGAGAAGAACATAGCCCCCTGCTGAGTTACTGCATTAAACTTTTCAAGTTGACATAATGTATCAACCATAACAGCCATCAAGAAATAGGGGAAACAGCAGTGTACTTGAAATTTAAATAAGCAGAATGGCAAAGTGAACTCCAGAGTATGTGATTCATAGTCATGGTTTTAAATTCTGCCTGTGACACTGAATCTATGTCCTCATTTGTAAGTGAGAAAACTAATAAACTAATATGGGTGTTGTACATATAAAATACAACAGTAACTGCAGAGCTTAGCACTATACTTAGCAATTAATATATGGTAGATAGTAGCTATTTCCAATGAATGTTATTTCCCCATTGCTTACCCTAACGATGTTTCAGTTTTAGATTTGGCACAGTATAGAAATTAAGAACACAGGCTTTCAGGCAAAACAAAACAAAACAAAAGGGACCTATTGGTAACAGCCTTTCTTCATCATACTTTATATTTTTCATCTGTAAATAGTTATGTTGTAAAATTGAGACCATTAAACAGGTAAAGCCTCAATAATGTTTAACATATTCTCCAGTATCTAATAAGCACTTGATAAATGGTGGTGAAAATCATGTGTCTTAAGAGATTAGGGCTCTAGTTCTTGCACTGATCATTAACTTTGAGCAAGTCACTTAGCCTTAGAGAGTGGGTTTTTATTTACAAAGTCCACTTAATAAAACCTGTCCAGCTTATGTTTTAGTGCTGTTGAGATAATGATACAGATAAGTATTTTGAGAACGGTAGTGCCCATGTATTATAATTATTCTGATGGTAGTCTAGAGATTAAATACAATAAAATGATATTTAATACACATTTTATGTACTTAAGAAAGCGGTACTTGACTTTTTAGTTTTGTAGAACACAAAAGAGTAAACATTAAGGAAGTAAAACATTTATCTGTTGGGATTAGTTTATCATGGTAGTCAGAGGAAAAGTTATTTAATATGAATATTTTATTCATTACTCAGGAAAAAAATTAACACTTGTCATACATTCTGTAATACAGTACATATATATATATACAAGTATAGTGAAGGTTTTGTTGAGCAGAAAGGCCTTCTTTGGCCTCAAAATTCACTTCTAATGCAAATGATGTTATCAGATTAGTGACTACGTGTGAAGGCCTTTAAGGATGAAACACCCTGTTGATGTTTAGCATTTATTGCTAACACCTAACATGGTTAAACTTCTTCAAAATGCAGCTTATTATCTGCTAAAAACATGACATGTTAAAAAAAGCAGCTACTATAATACCATGTGAATAATTTTATGATTATACCAATAGTTAAAATCTCTATTGTCAAACTGTTTTACGTATTAGTTTATCATTCTTCAAAGATTTATTACCTCAGAAAACAAAGACACTGAAAAATGAAATAGTTTGATTCTACACTTTAAGCAGGTACAAATAAAGGAGCTTCTGTAAAGCATTACTTATGTTGTATTCTGTTGCACCGTCAAATATGGTAGCCACTATTACATGTAGCTATTATTGAATCTTGAAACATAGCTTTCTTAGTCACTTTCTCGTCGCTAGAACCCACTACTTGACACCATTAACTATAAGAGAGGTTTATTTTGGGTCATATTTTCAGTCCATGGTTGGCTCTAAGACAGAAATGACATGGTACAAGAGAGAGGAAGGGTGCTCATAACATAGTGACCAGGAAGCAGACCGTGAGTGGAGAAGCCAGGGACAGGGAGATTTAATCACTTCCAGGTTTTATGCCCAGGAATCTGCCTCCAACCCGGAACCCGCCTCCAACATCACACTCAGCTGTTGAATCTACCAGTAGGTGAATTCACCAATGAGCGTAACACCTTCCACATGATTCAAACACATAAGGCTTTTGGGAGACACTCCAGATCTAAACCATAACAATAGTAGTATGAGTGGGACTATCAAATTTTTATTTATTTTTAATTAATTTAAAATATAAAAACAAAATTCAACTTAGTAATTGTAAAATTTTAAAGAATGGGGTATTAGAAACTAACAATAAAACTACTTGAGGCATCAGCAACTAACTATAAAACTATTTAACTATAAATTTTATGACATCTAAAGTTTTATTTTCTTGTAGTATTGGCAAATGAACCTCACTGCATGCTACAGAAGTGCTCTAGCCCCGAATTACACTCTTAGCCATTTTGATTTTATTTTGAGGCAAGGTCTTGCTTAGCTGCCCAGGCTGCCCTTGAACTTCTAGTCTTCCTGGCTTTGCCTCTTCTATACTGAGACTGCAGGGATGGACCACTGTCCCAGCTGCAGACACAGTATTTCTTTATTTTGGTTTTGTTTTGTTTCCTTTTCTTTTCAAAACAAAAAGATACAGAATTTTTAAAAAAGGAAATTAACACTAGTTAATATATTACATATTGCTATCTTAGAAGTAGTCCTTCAGGTTATAAGACTGAGGCATGAAAAAATGATCAAACGATCAGACAATGAGAGCACAAATTGTTCTTTTTGATGAATGTATAGAGATTAGTAGTATAGTTATCTATCCTGCATATATATATACACATACACACATATATATACCTATATACATACAATCTTTTCCCAAGTTCCTTTTCTCCTTTCAGATACAGTATTTCTAATGACTATTTCACATCTAATTTGAGTTATACTCTAAGGTATAGACTCTAAGGTATGTGACTTCCATTAATTTCTTGGACAACATGGCTATATAAGCTTAAATATATATAACATTACATAGAACATGGACATTATTCCCTTTTTTATTCAATTAAACCTCAAGAAGTTGGAGAATATGTGTCTGTGCAAAATTTCAGTTCTAGTAGTTTTATAATCAAGGAAGCCTCATAGGTCTTTTCTTATATACATGGCCTGTGATTGCCTTAGTGATATGCTAGTAAGCAATTAACAATTAGCCCAACACAAAACAAAATAAAAATTTGTAGAATTTGTGAATTTCTACAATGTAAACACTATCTGCCCTTAAGCAAAAAGTATTTCAGGATGATTAGATCTATAACAGCATGGCATTTTATTTTCCTTAAACTTTCAGAATTTAAGTAATTATAAAAAATGATTCTTGGGGCTGGGAATATATTTCAGTGGCAAAAGTGCCTGATTGGCAAGCATGAGGTCATGAGTTCAATCCCCGGTACCAAAAGAAATAAAACAACAACAACAAAAAAACCTGATTCTTCCCCAAGTCACCTTGATAATATAACTTATGTTTATAAGAAGCTATTTTCTAAACTATAAAATTTTAACAAGTGTACTGATTTTGATAAAGCAAATATATAATACTTTAGTTCACAAATGCTTTTGTTTGTACAAAATTCCTTTCTCAAACACAAGCACTCAACAAAAGTTTGCTTCCATTCGTGAAATTCTATATTAGGTGACAAAAATAACTACAGCCATCTTCTCCACACCAACACAAATGTGGCCATCTTCCCCCAAATCATAAAACAAATTAAGTTCATGAGCCAAAGTACCACGTATATGATTTTAACTTTACAATATGATTTTAACTTTAGAATTTTAAAGGCCAACTATCAACAAAAATAGTGAATTTAGTTTCCCTGAGGATGTGGGAAGGGCATAGGAAGATTAACTTCAGAACTGATATAAATTTGCCATACTGAGAACTTTAGTCAAAACATCTGGACGAAGCTCAAACAGCTCTGAAGTTCAATGATTTTATTATTTTTGTTAGCTACTACATATAAAACCACTGTTTATGTAGAACTTTTTTTCAGTATCATCTTTTTTGCTCAGGAAACTCTGTTACATATTTTTAGATTAGACTGAAAAATATACTTTGAATGAAGTCTGTAAGGAAACCCTCAAAATATGTTTGTTTTTTTTAGTTGGGATTATTCTGTTTTATTAAATAAAATAAATGATTGTTTCAGAGTTATATTTTGACTAGAATTTTATTACCTTCATTTGAATTCTATCCTGTGATACGGAATTATATGAATAAAATTTTAGTGCAGGAAAAATAAAAACTCAGAATTTTCCAAGTCCTTATAAATGAGCAAGCTGAGACTTTTTCAAATGTCATGGTTTGTCCTGACTAGTTCAGCTAAGACTAGAACTCAGCATGCCTGAGTACTACCTTAATATTTTTACAGTTTATATCATATCACTGTATGAATTTTCCAATCTATATTTTGGGATAATTGGTAGAAAATACTGTTTATAATCCAGACTAACCACATTGACATAATTCCATTTTAGTTTAGTTATCCTTAATACTATATCCCCAAGCAAAATGCTTTATTTTCCTGTAGAAAATTTAAATATTACTTACTGTATCCTGAATCAGCATAATTTACTAATCTCATTAATAAGCAGAGAAAATTTGAGACATTTGTTTTTTTTTTTAATTTAAAATGAAAAAGAAAAAAAAAGCAGAACAAAACAAAACAGTGTAAGGGTACAAGTAATTCAGAACTACAAAAAAAAAAAACAAAACAGTAAGCTATCACCAGTTAATAGATTACTCATTGTCATCTTAGAAACGGTTTTTCAGGTCACAGGATCTAAGCACACAAAGCGAACATTCAAACAGTGAGACTGCAAACAGCTGTGTTTAGTAATCCAATCCAAAATAATAATATGGTTCTAGTGGTTGATTGATTGTGTCAACTTGAGACAGTTAGAAGCTAACTAACTGGGTTTAGCAATTCTACACCCAAGGATGTAGAAGAAGACCCACCCTAGGGTGAGTTATCACCTCGAGGTATAAAAGGAGAGGAGGAAGGACAAATCAATGCCATTCTTGGGAGAAGCTCCAGTCTTTGCCTTTAGTTTGGACCTTGCCTCCTGGCTTCCAGTACAGACTCTTCAGCTTCCCAGCGTAGACTCTTCAGCTTTTCATCACATTAGCCTGTTGGTGTGGACTTGCACAAGACACTAGGGTGAACTCCAGAGATCTTGGATTGAACCCTTCGGCCTCCAGTGCATAGACACCCTCTGCACGCTTCCTCATTGGACTCTGAGACTGACTATTCGTAAGCCAATCTTGTTGTTTCTATATATATTCCGGGTTATATCTGTTCTCTCTAGTAAAACCCTGACCAATACAATGGTCTTCTATTTAACATACCTAAACACCCTTGCTATTGTATCCTTCAGGGCACTTTTCTTTCCCTCTCTTTATTACAACAAAATTTACATATTTTGGGTTTTATTGCTCGCTTAGATCTTATTACTTTTTTTGTAAGAGAATAAAATCAAGCATGATACAACAAAGCTGTCAGTCAAAACCAAGGATAGACATAGCACATGATGTAAAAACAGAGTACAAGGTTATCAACAATGGTTACCATAATGCCTCTTGCTTCCTTAAGAAGAATTGTCTATCTCATTAGGTATTATAAAGTTAAACAAAACAGTAGAGAACAAGACCAATAAAACCTAAACTTTGTAAATCTTACAGAACCTCAAAAGAGGATAATAGTCAAACCAGAATGGGCATCACAGTGAATCTTATTGCCTTCAAAGAAGTTGCCTATACTCTGATAATTGATACTTTCATACAGAGCAGAATAGAGTCTAATAGTCAAAACAAGATAACGGGGGTATTACAGGACTTCAAGTTGATAGGAAATCAAAAAAGTTACTATAATATATCCTGCTAGATTTTTGCTTTTTTCCCCTTAGTTTAAAAAATAAATTTAAAAAAATTAAATAATTTTTTAATGAATAAGGGAGAGGTTGAGATAAAAGGGGGCATAATAACAATACAGGTTAAAGCATGACATTTTCAGCAACCTAGTGCTTCACCACCAAATAACCCGACTCAATAGTAGTTACCATAGTGTCTTTTTCCTTGAAATATTTGAATATAACTTTATATGCTATAGCATCAAACATATCAAGACTGTGTAACACCATTCAAGTGGATGAAAGCATTGTAGAGTATTTAGAACCAGCTAACAGAAAAATGATCAATGGTTTCTATATTGTCTCTTTGCCTATAACAATTTTTGTTTATACTACCACATACGATAAAATCCAGCAAGCTACAACATGATAAAATCAATGGAGACAGAAGAGCCATAGTTTGGTGTGGTTTCAAAACAAGATGGTATTAAATCAGCACTAGCTATTTTGATGTCTTGTTTTCTTCAAAATGGATGTTTATTGCATCACAGGCCATAATATCAAATAGCCCAAAATAAAGCCATTCCAATTAATGAGTGAAAACTTTATAAGGCTTCAAGGCCACATAATGGGGAATCATGGTTACCACATACTTTTATATTATTTGAATCATTTCCTACACTAGGGAAACTATTCAGTGTTCACAGATGCGAGTTTGATTTAGTTCACTTATGAGTATGGTTTCAAGCTGCACCCATTTATTGATAAATACCTCAATGTGATCCTTCTTTATAGCTGAGTAGTACTCCATTGCATAGAAATCCCACAGCTTTTTTATCCATTCCTCAGTTGATGGACATTTGGGTTGTTTCCAAGATCTGGCAATTACAAATTGTGCTGCTATAAACATAGGTGCACATATATCACTGTGGTGTGATGCTTTCAGTTCTTCTGGGAATATGCCTAGAAGTGGAATAGCTGGGTCAAATGGGACTTCCAATCCCATCTTTTTGAGAAATCTCCAGACTGATCTCCACAAAGGTTGTAACAGTCTACACACCCACCAACAGTGTAGGAGACTTCCTTTTTCCCCACAGCTTCTCTAGCATTTGTTGTTATTGGTTTTCTGGATCCTAGCCATTCTTTCAGGAGTGAGATGGAATCTCAGTGTGGTTTTAATATGCATTTCACTAATAACCAATGATGATGAACATTTTTTCATGTATTTATTTGCCATTTGTATTTCTTTGAGAAGTGTGTATTCATCTCAGATGCCCATTTTTGGATTGGGTCTTTGAATTTTGGGGGTCTGAGTTTTTTTAATTCTTTATATGTTTTAGACAAAAGTCCCTTGTCTGAGGGGGAGTTCACTAAGATCTTTTCCCAATTTGTGGGTTTTCTTTTCACTATGCTGGAGATTTTTTTTTTTGACTTACAGAAACATTTTAATAAGAGGTGGCCCCAGTTATTGATTCTGGGAAGTATTTCCCGTGCAGTTTGAGTCCTGTTCATGAATTCTCTACCTACCCCTATGTCTTCAAGGTTTCTACCTAATTTGTCTTCCAATAGATTTAATGTTTCTGTTTTAATATTCAGATCTTTGATCCATTTAGATTTTAGTTTAGTACATGGTGATAGGTTTGGGTCGAGTTTTAGTTTTTGGCAAATGGAGACCTAGTTTTTCCGACACCATTTATTAAAAAGACTGTTGTTGGGGCTGGGGATTTAGCTCAGCGGCAAAAGCGCCTGCCTTGCAAGCAGGCAGTCGTGAGTTTGATCCCTGGTACCCATGAAAAAGGAAAAAAGACCAAAAAACAAAACAAAACAAAACAAAACAAAACAAAACAAAACAAAACAAAAGCCTGCTGTTTTTCCAGTGAACCTGCTTGGCTCCTTTATCAAAGATAAGATGGTTGAGTGTGTTTTTAGCCGTGGTTGTATCTTCTAATCTATTCCATTGATCCTCTGCTCTGTTTTGATTCCAGTACCATGCTGATTTTACTACTGTTGCTTTGTAGTATAACTTCAAGTCAGGGATTGTGATGCCTCCTGCCTTGCCTTTGCTGCTTAGAATTGCCTTTGATATTCTAGGTCTCTTCTGGTTCCAGATGAATTTTAGGAGTGATTTCTCTAGATCTATAAGGTATGTTGATGGTATTTTTATTGGGATTGCATTGAATCTGTATAACAGTTTTGGGAGAATGGCCTTTTTCACAATGTTTCTTCTTCCTATTCATGAACATGGGATGTCTTTCTATTTTCTGAGATCCTCTTCAATTTCCTCTTTCAGTGTATTATAATTTTCCCTGTTTAGTTCTTTCACTTCTTTTGTAAGAGTAATTCCTAAATATTTCATTTTTTTGCTTGCTAGTGTGAAGAGGGTGGTTTCTCTTATTTCCCTCTCTGTGATTTTGTTGTTAGTGTATACGAATGCTATTGATTTCTGAGTATTGATTTTGTATCCAGCTACATTACTGAATTTATTATATTTAAGAGTCTTTCAATGGAGTTTAGGGGGTCTTCTATGTAGAGTATCATGTCATCTGCAAACAATGACAATTTTTCTTCTTTTCCTATCTTTACCCCTTTTATTTTTCTCTCTCGTCTAATTGCTCTGGCTAGTACTTCCAGTACTATATTAAATAGGAGAGGTGATAAAGGACATCCTTGTCTTGTGCCTGATTTTAAAGTAAAGGCTTTCAATTTTTGGCCATTTAGTATGATGCTGGCTGTTGGTTTGTCATAAATGGCCTTTATTATATTGAGGTAAAAATCATCTATTCCAATTTTCTGTAAAATTCTTATCATGAATGAATGTTGGACCTTATCGAAGGCTTTTTTTACATCTATGGAAATGATCATGTGATTCTTACTTTTGGCTTTATTGATATGGTGGATTACATTTATTTATTTACGTATGTTGAACCATCCCTGCATGCCTGGGATGAATCCCACTTGGTCATGGTGTATAATCTTCTTGATGATTTGCTGAACCTATTTGCCAATATTTTATTGAGGATTTTTGCATCTGTGTTCATTAGGGAGATTGGTCTGTAGTTCTCTTTTTCAGTTGGGTCTTTCTCAGGTTTTGGTACTAGAGTAATATTTGCTTTCAGGAATGACTTGGGAAGGAATGCTTCCCTTTCAATTTCATTGAAGAGTTTGAGGAGTGTCGGTATTAGGTCTTCTTTGTATTTCTTGTAGAATTTTGCAGTGAATCCGTCTGGGCCTGGGCTCTTCTTTGTAGGTAAGGAATTAATTACATTTTCAATTTCATTGATAGAGATTGGGTTATTCAGCAGTTTTACATCCTCTTGATCTAGCTTTGGTACTTCATATGTTTCTAAGAATCTGTCTATTTCTTCTGTGGTATCAAACCTTTGAGAGTAGAGGTTTTCGAAACAGGGGTTGATAATCTTCTGTATTTCTATTGAGTCTGTAGTGACTTCACCTTTTTCATTTCTTATTGCATGGATTTGAGCTTTCTTCCCTTTATTAAATAAGGTTGGCTAGGGGCTTATCAATTTTATTTATTCTTTCAAAGAACCAACTTTTTGATTCGTTGATTCTTTGGATTGGTTTCTTAGTCTCTATTGCGTTGATTTCTGCTCTGATTTTTATAATTTCATCTCTTCTTTTAGCTTTGGGCTTGACTTGCTCTTCTTTTTCTAGCTGTTTGAGGTGTAGCATCAGGTTGTTTATTTGTATTTGTTCTGTTTTCCTGATGTGAGAACTCAGTGCAATAAATTTTCCTCTGAGGATGACTTTCATTGCATCCCATAGATTCCGGTAAGTTGTATCTGTATTTTCATTTGTTTGTAGGTATTGGTTAATTTCCTTTTTAATTTCCTCTGTGACCCATTGATTACTCAAGAGTGTGTTATTCAGTTTCCATGTGTTTGTGGGATTTTTGCAGTATCTTTTATCATTAATTACTAATTTCATAGCACTATGGTCCAATAGCATGCAAGGGATAATTTCAACTCATTTGCATTTATTTATATATGTTCTGTGAGTTAATATATGGTCTGTTTTAGAGAATGACCCATGTACTGCTGAGAAGAATGTGTATTCTGTTGTTGTTGGGTGGAACACTCTGTATATGTCTATTAAGTTCATTTGTTCACAGGTGCAATTCAGTTCTTTTATTTCTTTGTTGATTTTCTGTTTGGTTGATCTGTCCATTGGTGTCAATGGTGTGTTAATATCTCCTGTCAGAATTGTGTTACTGGTGATTTGGTTTTTCATTTCTGTTAGGAGTTTGATGCATATATATTTAAGGTAGTTATCTCTTCCTCTTGGAGTTTTCCCCTAACCAGTATGTAGTGACCTTCTTTATCCTTTCTGATCATTATTGGCTTGAAGTTGACTTTGTCTGCAAACAGAATCGCTACCCCCACTGTTTTATTGGGTTCCTATTGCATGAAGTATTGTTTTCCATCCTTTGACTTTCAGTCTGTGAGTATGCTTTAGAGTTAGGTGGGTTTCTTGTAGACAGCATATGGTTGGATTCTGTTTCTTGATCCATTCTGCCAGTCTGTTTCTTTTAATTAGTGTATTGAGACCATTTACATTAATAGTTAGAACTGTTACATATTGGTTTATTTTTGACATATTATCTTTCTGCTGTTGAATGTTTATCTTTCTGCTCTGTTTAATTGTCTACTTTGTTTAGTGTTTTTTTTCCTAAATGTATCTAGGCTGTCTTTCAGTATTCTTTGCAGGGTTGGCTTGGTGATCATGAAGTTTTTCAGCTGATCTTTGTCATGGAAGTATCTTATTCCCCCACTGAATTTGAAGGACAGTTTTGCAGGGTACATCAGCCTAGGTTGGAAATCATTTTCCTTTAGGATCTGAAATACATCACTCCATCCTCTTTTTGACTTTATTGTTTGTGCTGAGAAGTCTGCTGTAATTCTGATAAGTTTTCCTTTATAGGTCATCTGTCTTTTCTCTGTCACAGCCTTTAATATTCTATTCTTTTGTTCAATTTCTGGGATGGTCATTATTATATGTCTGGGTGTAGATTTATTTTGGTTGTGACTATTTGGAGTTCTATATGCTTCATTGATCTTGATATCGGTTTCCAATCTCGTGTTTGGGAAAATTTCAGCTACTACTTCTCTAAATATCCTCTTGACATCCTTTATGTTGTCCCCTTCTTTTTCATTTATCCCTATCAACCTTATGTTGTTTCTCTTTGCATTATCCTGTAGATGTTGAATTGTTATTTCCTGATTTCTTGTTATTTTTAAAAGATCTTTTCTTTCCTGTTCACTGGCTGCAATCTTGTTGAGGTCTGAGATTCTATCTTCACATTCATTGAGGCGGTTTTTACAACTTTCAATGGAGTTTTGATTTCCTGTATATCTCTTTGCATCTGTTTTATGTATTGTTTGTTTCTTAAATTGTTCATCCAGAAATTCTACCCTTTTGTTTAGTTCCTCCAATTTTTTAATTGCATCTTCTTTAGCTATGTTTAGCATCTGCTTCATTTCTTTTATCAATTCTTCTTTCATCTGAGAGATTATTTCTAGTTTGAATTTCTTTAAGGCTGCCCATACTTGCTTCTTTATTTCAGTTACCATTATTTCAGGTATTTCAGTTATGTAGCATGTGTTTTCTTCTATACACATGGCTCCTGGGCTTTTTTGGAATGGGCTGGATGTTTGAGATTGCATTTTGGTCTTTTGTTTTGTCATTTTCCTGTATTTTGGAGCTTCAAGTGTTGTTCCAGGTGTTGGAGAGAGGTCCGCCAGCCTGGGATGGGGTTCCCTTCGATGGCCCCACTCACTGGACCCGCAGGGTACCACGGCCTGGTCCTCAGGCCAGGAAGAATGTCTCCTCAGGCTGGGCGGGATTCCCAGCTGCCACTGCTACAGTCACTGATCTGGCCTGGTCCCCAGTCTGGTGGGGAACCGGCCTGGTCCCCAGGTCAAGGAGAGAGTTCCCGCATGCTGGGTGGGACTCCCAGCTGCTGCTGCTTCACTCCCCAGGCCAGCTGGTCTCCTTTCGGTAGGGAACCAGCCTGGTCCCCAGATCAGGGAGAAAGTTCCCGCAGGTTGGGCGGAGCTTCCAGCCGCTGCAGTTACAATCACCGGCCAGGCCTGGTCTCTGGTCAGGTAGGAAACCGGCCTGGTCCCCAGGTCAGGGAGAATGTTCCCGCAGGCTGGGCGGAGCTCCCAGCCACTGCTGCTACAGTCTCTGATCTGGCCTGGTCCCCAGTCCAGTGGGGAGCTGGCCTGGTTCCCAGATCAGAGAGAATGTTCCCGCAGGCTGGACAGAGCTCCCAGCCGCCGCTGCTACAGTCTCTGATCTGGCCTGGTCCCCAATCCGGTGGGGAGCCGGCCTGGTCCCCAGGTCAAGGAGGACATTTGTTTCTTTTCTCAGAAGAAAAAGAGTTAGCCTAAATAGTTTAACATTTACAATTTTCTCCACACGAAAATAATGTTATCTTTTGTTTAATGACTCACACTTTATGACTAGGTGAGTACTAGCAAGTTGACATATTGTTTCAGAATATAGTAATTTATATATCAGAACTAAAAAATGTCTTAATAATATTTAAATGATGGAACAGTTTCCCCTAAAAATAAATATCTAATTTGGAGACTATCAATGTTTGTTAATTAACAATTGGTATTATTTAATATGTTACACTCTATGACTGACCAACATCATGTTACCACACACATATGAAAAAGAACAAAAGTTTGATAATCATGGCATTATTAGGAATATCACTTAAAACTATCTATCCCTTTTAAGTTAAAGAAGTAATATGGTGTTGTATATACCTCTATGGCCAAGTAAACCAGTTAGTCTTTGATGCGATTAAAATTATGAACAGGTTAGAATTCTGTCTTTCTGCAAAGATGCCTAGAGGTAGCAAGATAGAGATCAGAAATGACATCACACCATAATAAAGAAAGGAAGAAGTAATGGGATCCAAGTGTAGGTTGACAGGAATATACCTCCTAGGGAAGGAAAGACAGTGTAACCTCTGAAGCACAATATGGAAGTTTAAAAGTCATAATTTAAATTGTTTTTAGAATTAAAAACTTCTTTTGAAGTTTAATTTTAAAAGACTTTTACATACAAAAGCAGATTTTTACTTTCATTCATATATCATCTATTGGATATAATTTTATACAGTTTTAAAATGGTACCATGATTTTATAGTAAAACTAAAAAAACATTTTAGGTAGAAGAAAACTTAGGAAAATTTAAGCCTTTTAAAACAAGGACCTATACTGATGACATATCATTGGGTAAAGGGGAGACAAAGATTGTAGTATTATTAACTATAATGCATAAAAAAGACAGGAACTAAATACAGTGATTTTATGTTATCCCTGCCTGTGCATTGTATTCTTCGAAGTTCTCCACTACACACAAATAGATATAATGCTAGAATTTTAAAAAATATTTTTAAAAGGAGATGGCCTATAATTATAAGTTATAAGGCCTATAACTTTTTTGTAGTATAAGGCCTATAACTTTTTTGTAGTATAGTATCTGAAAGCTCATATACAATAAGCATATTTGGAAATATAAAGCATTTGGCAGAATTTCATGATATGCAAATGCATAGACAAGTTACATTAAGTGCAGCTGAGCTTATATTTTCATGTTTCTGCTTATAAGGATTATAAAAAAAGAAGTTGTTTCCCCATTTTCCCTTTTCTAAAACATTATTCTTCAGCTATCCCTGTAACAGTTGAATTACTAGCTATATCCCCAAATGGCTTTAATGCAGTAACAGGTTTTTGCTGGGTGCTGTATCACTACACTAAATGTGGTTTCCGAACTTTGTTACAGTTAGTGTAGTCTTATGACTAAGTTTCTTAAGCGGGATATAAGCAGAAGTGATATACAACTCCTAGTTGACAAGACTGGTCAAGAGTTTGCCCTCCTCCATTTTCTTCCTTCCTTTAAACTAAGAATAACATCCTCAGTTATATAGAGAAAGGTTACCCAGAGATGACAAAGGAACACACTAGAAGGATCCTTACAACCTGATAAGTAGCATGCTTTATTAGTTTTAGAACACATCTTAGGATTATTAAGAGATAATTATAAAATTTATGTGTTTATATAAATACATATGAGATATAAAACAATATTTAAGTTTTTAAAAATTTATTACAGTAAAAGACACTGCCATTAATATTATTAAAAGCTCCTTACTTCAAACACATTTATTCCATCATTCTTGCCACTTTTTGAAGCAGTTCTGGAAGTCTTTCTTGAGTGTCTTTAGTTGCACTGTTGCAGCTGACCTGATGTCAAAATGTTTACTTCGGGGCCAGGGATTTAGCTCAGTGGCACAAGTGTCTGCCTGCCAAGCGTGAAGTCATGAGTTTGATCCCTCATACCAAAAAAAAAAAAAAAAAAGTTTACCTCTCATGGTCATCAGACTTTCAGTAAGAGCCAGAAGCCATAGGGTGCCAGATCTAATGAGTAAGATGGATGAGGACACACTATGTTTTTATGAGTCTGCCTTTCCATTGCATGGTAATTGGGAGCACAATCACCATATTTTTTTTTTAATCATATCTTGGGTAAACATACCTGTCTTGGTTAGTGTCTTGGTTAGTTTTTACTTGTTGCCGAGGCAAAATACCTGATGACCAAAGTTGGGAAAGGAAAGGTTTATTTCTTACAATTTTTGGAGGTTTCAGTCCATACTCAGTTGGCTCCAAGGCAAGGTGGCATGGCGGGGCCGTAGTTCACAGCGGCTACAAACAACAAGGCAGAAACTGGCAAAAGACACACCTTCTTCCTGCCATTACATTACATCCTGGCTCCACCCCTAGGCCAGTGTAGCACTCCCATCCCCAATCCAAGTGCTAAACAATGAACCAATCACAAATGCATAATGCAAACGCGTGAAGGGGCCACCAACATAAATCATGACAATACCCATGGAAGGACTTTCAGATTTGCTTCAGAAAGTTGCAAGAACAATGGAAAAGTGTGTTTGAAGTGTTGGGAAGTATACTGAGTGAAATTAAAGGCAATATGTCTTTTACTGTGATAAAGTATGTAAACAATCACTGTATATTTTGATAACTGTGTGAGAACTAAATAAAATTTTCTTTGTTACTGTGTTTTATGGTTTCTTGTTTCTGGCAGTCTATAGCAGTTTATATCTAACACATCATTGGCATTGCAGCACTACTGGTACACCACCAGTGAAGCTCATTTAGCTTTGGCCAAGTATGAAAATGCAAGAGGACAGATTTTATAGTGTGTATGGTACTAGAGATTGATGTCACTCTTCCTAGGCTTAAACTGGAAATGACATTATTATAAAAATATATTCTTCTTTAAACAAAATTCTTAGCTGGGCATCTGTATCCCAAGCAACTTAAAAGACTAAGGTAGAAGGAATATGAATAGGAAAATCTCATTAGATGCCCTTTCTTAATACTTTTCTGACACAAAAGATTTATTAAATTCCATATTTAATAAAGAGTTCTGAAGTTTAAACATGTAGGGATTAAAATATAATCAAGAAGGAAAAATAAAGTCTATATTTCATAGTATATCTTATCACTCAAGAATGTTTATTACCACAAATACATACTATATACAGACATTATTAACAGCTAACCATTAGTGTTTGCCAGACATTATGCAAAGACTGAATAAACTAACTTATGCCATAATATTCCATAATGTAGACACTGATATATCACGTCATGAGTTTGAGGTGAGGAAACTGAGACACAGAGAAGGAAAGTTACTTGCCCATGGTCTTGTAACTGTTGCAAGTTAATGTCTGATCCCAAAGTCCACACTCAAAATTTTGTCACAGAGAATTTTGCAGCTTCCAGCCCCAGCCATTTTTTTTTTATTGGTACCAGAGATCGAGCTCACGACCACCTGCTTGCAAGGCAGGTGCTTATGCCGCTGAGCTAAATCCCCAGCCCTCAGCCCCAGCCATTTTGTAAATCTTTAAAAGTACATTTCTGACATTTAACATAATGTACAAATTACCTAGAGAATAGGATATTAGAGGAAAGAAAAATCTGAAATTATCAAGTGGTTTAAAAATCACCAAGGGGCCAGGCATGGTGGTACATGTCTGTAATCCCAGTACTTGGGAGGCTGAGGCAAGAGGATAACCTGGAGTTCACAGCCAGCCTGGGCTATATGAGCAAGTTCAAGTCCAGCTTGAACTGCATAATGAAACTTTGTCTCAAAAAGACAGACAAAAAAAAAAAAGGCAAGAAAAATCACCAAGAATTCAATTTAGGTTAATACATTTTTCATTGCCTTAATTTATATACTGACTATATTATAATAGAAATGCAAGGTGTTAATTAGGTGTGGTGGCACATGCTTGTAATCTCGTACTCAGAAGGCTGAGGAGGATTACTGTGAGTTCAACTATATCACAAGACTTTGTCTCAAAAAAAGAAAAGTCAGCTTTTGGCTTATGGTGTTTGTATCCTTTTCAAAATGATTTTAGACCCATAATTTCACTTTATCTAAGCTCTGCTTCTTTTATTTTAATAAGCAATAAATAAAAATTTACATTTAATATTGAAATACAAGCAAGGAGAAACAGAAGGGATAGACTATTTTAAATATTTTACTGCTGGTATTCAAATACTTAGAAAGCTTTCTTTCATAGGTATTAAGCATGTGCACATGTCATGTTACATCAAACTTGATTACAAATTTCCCCCTTACCAACATTTATAGAAGTTAGCATGTTTGACAAGTATGCACTTTATATATTATGTCCTGCATAAATGGGAAATATACCAAAAATAAAACAAGGTTGCCAAAAGAAGCAAATAATTAAAAATTTAGACAAATATTAATAAATGTAAGCTTTGCATATGTAATAGTGTATTAGTTTATTTCACATATTACATTAAAAACAGAAATTTGCCAGAATCTATTAAAATAGAATGAATAAAATTGTAGTATATTCATATATTGGAATATTGAGTATTGTTACACAATAATAAGAATGAAAGATAGGCTTGGGGGTATAGCTTAGTGTTGAATCATATGCTTAGCATGTGGAGGTTTGATCTCCAGCATTAAAAATAAAAGAAAAAAAAGAATTACAACCATCTGCAATAATATGAAAGATTTTCACAGTCACTATAAAGATGAAATGAAGTTAATTCCTATCATTACATTATTAAAAGCTTGGAATAAAGTGTGACAAAGTCTGGATAGGTAAGATGGTGGTATAATATGTTGATGGGAATACAAGAGGACTTCTGGGGTCCTGGTAATATATGTTACTTGGCTAAGATATTGGCTACCACATGTGTTCACTACGTAAGTGTCCTTGCTATCTCATTTAGCCTCTTACTTGCATCAAAGAGCACCTTTGGAAGCCAAAAATTTAATCACTTTCTGCTTTGGGAAAAGTTTGAGAGAATAGTGAATTAAATTGATGGAATATGAGAAATACTAGCATTCTTCAGATTTATGGGGTGTAATGAAGAAGAAGCATAAGCTATGATGAGGAAATTAAAAATTGTTCCCTAAAATAATTCAAGCTTTGAAAGATAATAACCTCCAGCCAAGATTGATATATCCTGTACAACTGTCCCTAGAAATTGATGGAAAAACAAGGTGCTTCCAGGATAAAGAGGAACTAGGGGAATTTGCAACCACCAATTCAACTCTACAGGGAATACTGCAGGATATTCTAAAAATGAAAAATACCAAGATTCTAGAAACAGTGGCAGAGAGGCCACAATGAATGGTGCAGAAAGCGAAATGAAGAAGACAAACTGACAACTAATGACAGAAAAAGAGCTCAACAGAAATGAGGCAGAGAAGGTTGGATGGTAGGAACAGCCATTTTGGAGAAAACAAAACATCATAATAGCTAGTGCTGATTTAATATCATCTTGTTTTGAAGTCCCATCAAGCTTTTGTCCTTCTGTCTCCATCAGTTTTAACCTGTTGTATCTTATTGGATTTTATTATATGTGATAATATAAACAAAAACTTTTATAGACAAGGAGATTATACAGAAATCATTGTTCATTTTCTGTTAGTTGATTCTAAATACCCTGTAATACTGTCATTCTCTTGAACGGTTTTACATTGTCTTGATATGTTTGATGCTACAGTATACGAAGTTATACCCAAAGATTTTAAGGAAAGAGACACTATGGTAGCTACTTTTATGTCGAGATTATCTTGTGCTGAAGCACTATTTTGCTTAGATGGCTATGTTTTGACCTGCAAAAAAAAAACCCCAAAAAACAAAAAGAAAAGAAATGGTAAGAGTACATAAGAATTTATGGTAATCATGATTCCCTATTGCATTGCTTTGAAGCCTTATAACGTTTGCATTCATTAGTTGGAATGATTTTATCCTGGTTTGTTTGATTTTAATATCTGTGATAATATGAACAGCTATTTTGAAGAAAACAAGGCATTATAATAGCCAGTGTTGATTTAATATCATCTTACTCTGAAGTCCTACCATGCTTTTGTTCTTTTGTTTCCATTGGTTCTATCATATTGTATCTTATTATGTGTGATAGTATAAACGAATTATCTATGGAAAATGAGATAATATTGTAGCTATTGTTCATTCTCTGTCATTTGGTTCTGAATGCCCTGTTATGCTTTCATTCTCTTGAATGGTTTTATATTATTCTGTTATGTTTGATACTATTGTATATGAAGTTACGCTGGACTATTTCAAAGAAAGAGAATTATGGTAGTTACTTTTAATTGTGGGTTGTCTTGTGAAATACTGTTGCTTACATTGTTTTGTTCTGATCTGCTTTGTTATGTCCTCTTTTGTCTTAATCTCTTTAAAATAAAAAAAATTCTTACAAAAAAAGTTGTTGCCTAAAATCCATTTGGAAATGTAACTGAGTGTCACCCAGTTTTCTAGAACAAAAGTGGAGCAAATAATGTATTCATTTAAGAAGTTAACCTCTTGTTAGCTACCGGTGTAACTGAGTGATATCTTTATCAGGGGACAATAATCTGGGCCATAACCTTAGAAAAGGGGAGTCATGGGGTTTCAGCAAATATGTGTCTGCCAAAAATGAGACTGAGTTCAAAGGGGGAACATAGAGCTTTCGGCTAGGAATTATCACTTGGCCACAATAACCTGCCCTCCAGGACACAATGATTCATTATTTTTCTGAGGTTTCATAGAAATTTATTCACATTTCCTTCCTCCATTAGTACCTTTAAGTAGTTTTAAAATACAAAAGTAGATTTCATTATATTTGGTATCCTGATGAAAAGGAAGGCAGGGAGAACTACAGAAAATTTCTAGAAAGTTAGCTAGAAATAACCTCTTACTATGTTTTCCTAAAGGCTAAAGAGATGGAAATGGAGTTTTTAAAAATCCCTCTTATGTAATAACAGAATTCCTATTAACATGGTTTCCTCATTTACTTAACAGTGACTTCTCATATATAAATTGTTCTTGCCACAGAGGTGTTATAAGGATTTAGTTGATACTTGTAATTTGGAATAGTGTCTGTCCTACAATGAATATTAGATACATAGATAGAAATACTAGATATTATTATTGTTATTGAGGCATACTATAGTCTTAATAACAAGAAACAGTTTAGTGACAGGCCAAATAATGGTATCCCCTGTGGGTTCAATATGCAAGTTTTTCAGGGTGGGGAAGAAAGAAGGAATTTTGTTACTAATAATAACCAGGAACCCTGATATTTCGATTTAAGGCTACTCAAGTAATATGGTTTGGAGTCTCCTTCAAAGTTATCTTGAAAACTGGAACCTATGATGTGATGTTAAAGAAGCCAGTTGGTCCCTTTGTCTGTAAATGTCATCACAAAGACAAAGCATAAGATGATCTATCAGTGGAGAAATTCACTGTTATATTTTTAAGCATTTGCAATGTAGGAATTTTATCAACCTATTTATACTGAAGATTGCAATTTTTAAAATTTTTGTAGGAATTTTATATATGTTACATAGAAAAATTTAAGTAACAAGAATTTGAAGAGAAAAAAATTTATGTTTCATTGTTATGGGTCTTTCAGAAGTGGAGCACTAGGTATAAAGGAATTAAAACCTCTGGTTTTACAGGAATCCATGCAGAATGAAATGAATTCTGTTTATCCTAAGGTTTGTTTATATACTCTAAGAGTAAGAGGTGCCAGGAAGAAGAGGAATTGTATTCTTCAACTGTGATGTGCCAGATAAACTGAGTTTAGGGGGGAAAACTTCTACTAGAACTGTGGTAGCACTTGCCTATGACCTAAGTACTTTTTAAATTTTTTTTTTTTACTTTTAAAGAGAGTAAAATTAAACAGAACAAAACAGATCATAAGATAACAATGTAAGAGACACAGATTTCAAAGCAAGACAACCAGAGATCTTCACTGTCTATCATACTGTCTCTTGTTTTCTTCCAAATAGATGTCCATATCTTCACATAAAATGAATTCATACAAAACAAAATAGCATAGAACTGATCAGAACAGGATGATAAAGGCATTTGAAGTCTTCAAGACCAGACTCATTGTCTGGAAGTCAATAATGGCTGTCATAATGTCTCTCATTCTATTCAAATAGAGCTGTCCATTCCTTCATGTATGTTGATATTAAACAAGACAATATAGACTAAAATCATTCTGAACAAAGGATAATAATATTTCTGGATTTCATATCATGATGCTACAGAATCAGCACTGGGTACCTTAGTGTCTTTTTCTTCAAAATAGCTGTTCATTTCATCGTGCATTATATTATCAATTCTCATAAACTTTTTAGAAGTTCTACTCATGCATGAGTCTCTACATGTCTACCTATCCTTTCTGTATTAGAGGGAAAAACAACAAACCAAGACAAAACAAAACAAACTCCTAGAAAAACACAAAATGAAAAAGACATATAAATATCCGAAGATGGTGGCTTGATAGGTAGCACATTAGAGAGCCTCTCTGAGAAAAATAATTCAGACATTAGAATTAAACACCATGGAGAAGACCAGACAAAAGGAGGGGCATTCTCACTACCCAAGAAGAAACTGAGGAAAAAGAAAAAGAAAGAAAGGAAGGAAAAACGTAGATGAAAGGCTGGAACCAGACGTACTCACTGGGATTGGTCCTGCACGGTGCTGGCCACACCCTGGAGTAGGATGAGTTGCGGGTGCACTGAAATTGTGGCTGCTGAAATCAGGAGTTGGTGAGTCCTGGTCCCTTAGCAAGAGGATGCGGCACAGCATAGCATGGAGCCAATGTGGAGAGCTGCATTAATCTGTGGTAAGTGCTAGAAAATGGGTCCTGTGGTAGGTATGGACAGCAGGAAGACATATTGGAGTTGGTCAGGACAGGCCTCAACCCAGAACTGCAGTGGCATCAGTCAGCCACCCCTGGCCCAAAAAGTTCTGGTGGGATCTGTTTGGGCTAGGTCATGCCCCTGGTCAGGATCCAATAACCAGGAGGAAACTGTCCTAAACCTGTGACATCTAGACAGCACAGACTAACATGCTCAAGGCACTCACTGGCAGACTGGCTCAGAGAAGAGGGGCTAGTCTGCATCATCCTCCCTGCATGCACCTCAGATAACAGTAAACTGGAGAAGGCAGTGAGCCCCCAGCCAGCATTCTTAAAACCATAAGCAATACGGAGAGGGCCTGAGACCTCCACCATACACCTGTCTGAAAGAAACCAGAAACATGACGAGAGAAAGAAATAAGAAAAAGCCTCCAGCTGCTGACCCTGGAAAAATAAGTCCAGGAGAGATAAATACAGAAGAGATCCAAGGCAGCAATCATGCAATACTGGCCACAGCATCAGTGGAAATAAAGAAATACCTTTATGACCTCATAGATGAACTTAAAACTGAATTTCTAATCCAAGTGAGGCAAGATATAAAAAGATTAATGAAAGAAATGCTTAAGCCCTTCTCAAGAAGACACAGATGGAAGAATGGAGGCACTCAGAAAAGGAAGAGAAACCTTTGGTGAAGAATATAAATAAAATCTAGAATACATGAAACAGATCCAAAGAGATTACTAGGAAATTAAAAACTCCATTAAAAGTTGGCAAAATGCCTTGACAGAAACTAAAGTTAGCCTTTCAAAATTTGAAGATAGATTTGCAATGTGTGACTTTGAAAGAAAAGACCTTTTAAAAATAACAAGGAACCAGGAAGTAACAATACAAAGGCTAGAAGATGACAAGAGGATCTATAACTTAAGAATAAAAAATGTGAGCGAAGCAGGAGTAAGCACAAATGAATTACAAAGGCTATTCACAGAAATAATTAAGGAAAACTTCCCAAGCATAGGAAAAAGAAATGATATTCAGATAAATGAGGCATACAGAACTCCAGCCAACTACAACCAAAACAGATCTATATCAGACATATAATAATCAAGATCCCAGAAATTCACCACAAGAACAGAATATTAAAAGCAGTCAGAGAAAAGAAACAGATTACCTATAAAGGAAGACCCATCAAAATAATGACAGAATTCTCAGCATAAACTATCAATCAAGAAGAGCTTGGAGGGAAGTAGTCCAAGCCCTGAAAGAAAATAACCTCCAACCCAGATTGATGTACCCTGAAAAACTCTCTCTCAAAATTAACAGAGAAACAAGATGTTTCCATGAAAAGGAGGAACTGTGGGAGTTTGTGACCTCAATCCAACCCTACAAAAAATACTGAAGGACATTCTAGAGAGAGATAGAAAAAATACCAAGATTCCAGCAACAATGGCAAAGAGGCCTCAATTAACGGGGTAGACAGTGGAATGAAGGAGAAAAGTGGACAAATAATAGCAGAAAAATAGTATAGCAGAGATGAGGCAGAGAGGGTTGGCTATAATCTCTAATATAGATGGCCTTGATACCCTAACAAAAAGAAACACGGGCAGAGTAGATCAGGAGATATGGCCCATCAAGATGCTCTGAACAGGAAATATACTCAACCTGAAAAAGGGTTAATAAACTGGAAGTCAAAGATGAGAAGATGATGCTCTATGTGACAGAGAACCAGAGAGAAATAGGGAAAAATCATCCAGCAGCTGCAGATAGGTTGGAAAGTCATGACACTTTTGTGCGGTGGAGAACTACTCAGCTAGAAAAAAGGAAAACCTTGAGGCTTTAGTAGGTAAAGGAATAAAGCTCAAGATCAAGCTCAGGTGTAAAAAAGTTCGGCACCAGTTAGATAGATAAAGGGTTGCCCCCCTAATCTAAAAACTAAAGGAGTTAGTGGGACCCAAAATATACAAAGCACCCTGAGAAAGGGAAAGGGGAGGAATTATCTAAAAAAGAAGGCAGAGGGCATTGTTAACAGTGTATCAGGATTTAAAAGCCACATTAGTCTTATTCCTCTGTTTACTTTGATTTTATTTTGTTCCAGTCAAATCATACTAGAGTTGAGGGCACAGATAGCTATCCCCAAAATAGCAGGATATACTATGGTAACTTAATTTCCTCTTAACTTAAACTGAAGCCTTGTATTACTTACATTGTCTTACTATGACTGATCTTATTTGAATCTGGGTTGCTAGACTGCTGTTTTGTCTTGACTGATTTTATTTGAATTTGGTATGCTTGATAGTATCACATGTAAGGGTAGAGGCAACTACTTTCAAGATGACAAGATGCAATAAGATACCCATTCTAGTTTGATTATTAACTGCTTTTGAAATCCTACAATGTCTCCAATGTTGTGTTTTTATTAAAATTGCTATGTAATGCTATGTTCAATTATATTATGCCTGATGATGTAGAGAATTCTATTGAAAATAATAAGAGATAGCATAGTAATTACTATAGATCACCTAGTATTGTGATTTTATATGTCTTTATTGTTTCGTGTTTTCCTAGGAATTTGTTTCGTTGTCTTGTTTTGATCTGTTTTTTCCTATAATACAGAAAGGATAGGTATACATGTAGAGATTCACACATGTGTAGAATTTCTAAACGGTTTATGAGAACAGATTATATAAAGCACGATGTAATGAACAGATATTCTGAAGAAGAGACACTAAGATTCCCAGTGCTAATTCTGTAGCATTATGATATAAAATTAGCAATACTATTATTCACTGTTCAGAGTGATATTAGTCTAGTCTCATATGTTTAATTTCAACATACGTAAAGATATGGACAACTATTTCGAAGAGAATGAGAGATATTATGGCAGCCATTGTTGACTTCCCTGTTGTCTGGTCTTGAATACCTAAAATGCCTTCATCATCCTGTTCTGAATAGTTTAGTACTATACTGTTCAGTATGTATTCACTGTGTGTGAAGATGTGGACAACTACTTGGAAGAAGAGAAGAGACAATATGATAGATAGTGAAGATGTCCAGTGGTTTTGCTGTGAAATCTGTGTTTCTTAAAATTGTTTCCTTAAGATCTGTTTTGTTGTTAATTTTACCCTCTTTAAAATAAAAAAAGAAAGACAAAAAATATAAATAATAACAGCAAATAGCCCAGAACACTGACAGTATAGGCCTTCAAAACAAGGTGTTATGAGCATAACTAGGGTTGTTATTTTACATAATGATCTTCAAGAATTCCTCAGATCACTATACAATAATATGCACAATTGTTCCAATCCAATGAACGTTAACTATTTTGATTTAAGAACTTATACAATTTGTAGTGCAATCATCGTACCTATCCTAAATGTGTTTATATAATTTTAAACATTTTTTATTTTCCCTTTTTCTTCATTTCCCGAGATATTATTTTTTTCTCCTTTAAGCAGATTCTTATCCTTTCACTGTAATTATTGAGTTTTTTGTAACTTATGTACTGTTACCTTTTATTACACTAGGGAGACTATATAGTATTTACACATGTGTGTTTGATTTATTTGAGTATGGTCTTGAGTTGCATCCATTTACTTATAAATATCTCAATGTGAACATTCTTTATATCTGAGTAGTACGCTATTGTCTAAAAATATCACATGTCTTTTATCCATTCCTCAGTTGATGGGATTTAGGTTGTTTCCAAGATCTGGCTATTACAAATTGTGCTGCTATACACATAGGTGCACATATATCACTGTGGTATGATGTTTTCAGTTCTTCTGGGAATATGCCCAGAAGTCGGATAGCTGGGTCAAATGGGACTTCCAATCCCAGCTTTCTGAGAAATCTCCAGACTGACCTCCAAAAAGGTTGTACCAGTGTACACTCCCAACAACAGTGCAGAAGAGTTCCTTTTTTCCCACAGCCTCTCTAGCATTTGTTGTTGGTAGTTTTCTTGATCCTGGCCATTTTTTCTAGAGTGAGATGGAACCTCAGTGCTGTTTTAATTTGCATTTCTCTAATGACCAATGATGCTGAATATTTTTTCATGTATTTATTTGCCATTTGTATTTCATCTAAAAACTGTGTATTCATCTCAGATGCCCATTTTTGGAATGGGTCTTTGAATTTTGGGGATCTAATTTTTTAAATTCTTTATATATTCTAGAACAAAATCCTCTGTCTGAGGGACTGTTCACTGAGATTTTTTCCCAATTTGTGGATTTTCTTTTGGGTATGCTGGAGATTTCTTTCGGCATGCAAAAACTCTTCAATAGGACCAAGATCCCAGTTATTGATTCTGTGAAGTATTTCACATGCAGTTTGATTCTTGTTCATGAATTCTCTAGCTACTCTGTGGCTTCAAGTTGTCTACCTACTTTGTCTTCCAAAAAATTTAGTGTTTCTGTTTTAATATTTAGATCTTTTATCTATTTAGACTTTAGTATATGGTGATAGGCATGGGTGTAGTTTTAGTTTTCAGTACATGGAGAGCCAGTTTTTCTAGCATCATTTATTAATAAGGCTATCTTTCTTCCAGTGAATGTGTTTGGAAGTGAATGTGTCTTCCAGTGAATGTGTTTGTCCCCTTTATTACAGATAAGGTAGCTGAGTGTGTTTGTAGTTGTAGTTGTGTCTTCAAATCTATTCTACTGATTTTCAAGTCTGTTTTTATTCCAGTACCATGATGATTATATTACAGTAGGTTTGTAGTATAGCTTCAAGTCAGGGATTGTGATGTCTCCTGCCTTGCCTTTGTTGCTTAGAATTGCCTTTGCTATCCTGGGCCTCTTAGTTCCAGATGAATTTTAGGAGTGATTTTCCTAGATCTCTGAGTTATGCAAGTGGTATTTTGATTGGGATTGCATTAAATCTGTGTAAGAATTTTGGGAGAATGGCCATTTTCACAATGTTTGTTGTTCCTATCCCTGAACAAGGGATGTCTTTCCATTTTCTGAGGTCCTCTTCCATTTCTTTTACAGGGTATTATAATTTTCCCTGGATAAATCTTTTGCTTCTTTTGTTAGATTAATTCCTAAGCATTTCATTTTGTTGGATGCTATTATATAGGGTGTGACTTCTCTTATGTCTCTCTCAGTGATTTTGTTGTTAGTGTATAGAAATGCTATTGATTTTGAGTGTTGACTTTGTATCCAGCTACATTACTGAATTTAGTTATTATACCTAGGAGTCTTTCAATGGAGTTTAGGGGGGGTCTTCTATGTAAAGTATCATGTCATCTGAAAATAATGATAATTTAAGTTTTTTTCCTATCAAGATGGTCTTTACTTCAATATGATAAAAGCCATCTATGGCAACACAATAGCCAGCATCATATTAAACACCCATAAACTGAAAGCCTTTACCCTAAATTCAGGAACAAAACAAGGATGTCCATTATCACCACTCCTATGCAATATAGTGCTGGAAATACTAACAAGAGCAATTAGACAAGAGAGAGAAATAAAAGGAGTAAGGATAGGTAAAGACCCTAAGTACTTTGAAAGCCGAGGTAGAACCCGCCAGTTCAGGCAATTTAGTGAGATCCTGCATCAAAAATCAAAGGGCTGGGGATGTAATTCAGTGGTAGAGTGCTCTTCAATTTAATATTCAGCAGCAAAAAGGAAAAGGAAGTTAATGTTTGTATTTTTATATTATATTTTATAATCTTTTATTTTTCTAAAGTTTAAATGGATCTTTAGACTCAAACTTGGCTTCTGATTTTTTTTGGATAGTGAACTGTAAACATCAGCTTATCAGTTTCTCAACAAACTAATTACTCATCAAACCTGAAATCCCATGTGAAATACTTTGATACAGGAGAAAATTATGTTAAGATATATAACATCTCTGTGTATAGATTAATGCTTATATAACTTTCTATGTTGTAACAGCACAAAACAGCATGATAAAAAATTCTTTTCCCTAAAATCTTATCAAAAGAGCAAGATGTTTTCACTTTTTGCTAGTAGTGACTATAGTAATTACTGATCATCAATTTTCACATATAACTATACTTTGTTTACCAATATTGTACTATTTTCAAATTTAATAATTCTTTTTAAAGGATGCTTTCTTTACAAAGAATGTAATTCAAATTCATCAATCATGGCCTACAGACATAAGTAGAGATGATAAGTATTAAAACAAAAAAACACTTAAAAAAACAGCATACCAACTCCAAAGGTTACTGACTCTTCATCAATGTCACTTGCTTTTTTCCTTGCCACTTCAGCTAGCGCCAGTTCACCCTTATCTAGGGCTAGATAATGGATATCCTTGGGAAATAAAGCAAAATAAAAGATTAATTCAAAACGAATCTTGGTCAAATTACAAAGGAGATTTTGGAAGGAAGAAACTTACTGTTCAGATTACAAAGTTGTCATGCTCAATTAATATTCTTTTTTGTACTTTTAAATTCTCAATTTTCTTTCCTAATACAAAGAAATTTTCTTAACTAGAGACCAGAGATATAACTAAAGGCAGTTAAATAAATTATTTTATCCCTAAAATGAAAACACATTTTAATAAATGATATTCTCAGTTTTATCAGGGAATAAAAACCTTAATTATTTTATTTGGTGAGGATTTATTATCTGAAGATCCTCTTTTCACTATGTGTGTGTGTGTGTGTGTGTGTGTGTGTGTGTGTGTGTGTGTGTGTGTCTGGTCTTGCTGAGTTATCCAGGCTGATTTTGAACTCCTAGACTCAGTGATTTCCTGACTCAGCTCCCAAAGCGTGCATTACTGTATATGATGTGGAGGGAACTTCTTCAAAATGTAATTATGGTACTATGTTAAGTAAAAAGCACTATACAAGTAACATTACACAGAATGTCTTTTATTTTCATGTAGCTGGCATATACTTGTTAATATTAACAATAATGCTACTATTTTAAACTCATGCAGACAACAAAAAATTAGTACCTGGTAAGTATTGGGCACTGTTCTGAATCTATTCATCAAATACAACACAAGTCTCAAGAGTTCAATATACTGGAGAGACAGACTATTCTAAACCAATAGTTAAGTACATAAAGTTGTGATTGACTTTATAGCAGATATTGCACAGGTGGGAGTCAAAGAGGAGGAATTTGTCCTTGATCTGAACTTTGAAAGATGAGTTAGAATTAGACTAGGAGGGAAAAAGGACAAAAGGTAACAGAGAATGACTGCTATCTGGTACATATATGCAGAGAAGTTTGAGAAAGCTTACATAGCTTTGTCAAACAGTAGGTGTTTGAATGGAAAGAGCGTTAGATGTGAGAGAAGACAGTGGAAATACTGACTTAGCAGGTAGAGTCACTAAAAAGGGCGTAAAATCTTTGTGACCTGTAGAATGTTTGTTGAAATGAAAATTTTACTGTAACAAACACTGAATGTGAAAGTATGAACAGCTATTTTGAAGAAAGCAAGATGTTATAATAGCCAGTGCTGATTTAATATCATCTTACTCTGAGGTCCTACCATGCTTTTCTTTTGTTCTTCTGTTTCCATTGGTTCTATCATATTGTATCTTATTGGATTTTATTATGTGTGATAGTATAAACCAATTTTCTATGTAAAATGAGATAATACAGTAGCCATTGTTCGTTCTCTGTTATTTGGTTCTGAATGCCCCGTAATATTTTCATTCTCTTGAATGGTTTTATACTATTTTTTAATGTTTGATACTATTGTATATGAATATACAATATGCTCAACTATTTCAAAGAAAGAGACATTATGGTAGTTACTGTTAATTACGGGTTGTCTTGTGGTGAAATACTGTGTTGCTTACATTGTTTTGTTCTGATCTGCTTTGTTATGTCCTCTTTTGTCTTAATCTCTTTAAAATAAAAAAAATTTTAAAAACTAATAAACATTGAAAACGATTATCAAAAACTAGTTTACAATGAAGAAATAAATGTAAGTGGCCTATAATAAGGAAAAGATATTTTGTCTTATTATTCAAATAAGTATAAATTGAAAAGTTTCATTTTTTGTTTTGGGAACAATGTCATAACTAAATACATGTATACATGTGTACAGTGATTACACTATATAACATAGTAGCTGACTGGTTAAATAAATACGTATTGGGAGTGTCTGCCCACCATCCCAAGCCCGGGGACTTTGGGATCATCGCTCCCACTGGTCAAGGAACTTCCCAGCTTCCTGCCACACTTGACTGGCTTCACAAGTGTCGGGCCTGCCTGCACCAACTTCCCAGCTTCCTGCCACCCTCATCTGGCTCTGGGGGTCTTGGGCCTGCCTGAGCCCTCAATCCTAGGAACTGGGTGGCCATAGGTGAGTGTCCCCGCACCATTCCGAGCCATAGGAGTTTAAGATCATCGCTCCCACCAGCCAAAGAACTTTCCAGCTTCCTGCACACTAAACCATTTCTGCAGGTCTTGGGCCTGCTTGCCCCACCCCCAGTAACCCTCTCTCAATCCTGGGAACTGGGCTGCAGGAGGTGAGTGTCCATGTACCATCCTGAGCCCCAGGAGTTTAGGCTCATCACTCCAGCTGGTCAAGGAACTTCCCAGCTTTCTGCCACACTTGACTGGCTCCATAGGTCTTGGGCCTGCCTACACCAACGTTCCAGCTTCCTGCTGTGCTCGGCCGGCTATGGGGGGCTTGGGCCTGCCTGCACCCTCAATTCTGGAAACTGGGCAGCTGGAGGTAAGTGTCCCCCCACCATCCCGAGCCCCTGGAGTTTAAGATCATCACTCCCACGGGCCAAGGAACTTCACAGGTTCCTGCCACACTCAACCAGCTCCAACAGGTCTTGGGCCTGCCTGCCAAACCCCAGTGAACCACTCTCAGTCCTGGGAATTGGGCGGCCAGAATCCCAGGAGCAGAGAGCATAGACGAGGATTTCCAACAGGCCCAGGGGAAGCCTTGGAACAACACTTGAAATATAGAAATATAGGAAAATGACAAAATGAAAGACCAAAATAAAATCTCAAACCTCTAGCCCATTCCAAGAAACCCTAGGAGCTATGTACATAGAAGAAAATATATGCCATACCTGAAATACCTGAAATAATAGCAACTGAAATAAAGTTTTAAAGGAATTCAAATTAGAAATAATCTCCCAGGTAAAAGAACAAATGATAGAGATGCTGAACACATCTAAAGAAGACACAGTTAAAATTAGAGGAATAAAACAAAAAGAATTCCTGGATAAATAATATAAGAAACAGAATATATGAAGCAGATTCAAAGAGATATACAGGAAGTAAAAAATTCCATTGTTCCATTCCATTTTCAAGACCAACTCAACAAAAGTGAAGATAGGATTTCAGACCTCGAAGACAAGATTACAGCTAGTGAACAGGAAAGGAAAGATCTTTTAAAATAACAAGGAATCAGGAAATAACAATTCAACAGCTGCAAGGTGATACAAAGAAAAACAACATACAATTGATAGGGATAAATGAAAAAGAGGGATAAAGAATATCAAGAGGATATTTAGAGAGGTAATAGCTGAAAATTTCCCAAAGATGAGAATGGAAACTGACATCAGGATCAGTGAAGCTTATAGAACTCCAATACCAGTAACCAAAATAAAACTACACCCAGATGCCCAATCACCATCTCAGAAATCCATCATAAGAATAGAATTTTAAAAGCTGTCAGAGAGAAAAGACAGATCACTTATAAAGGAAAACCTATCAGAATCACAGCAGACTTCTCAGCACAAACAATAAAGTCAAGAAGAGCATGGAGTGAAGTATTCCAGATCCTAAAGGAAAATGATTTCCAACCTAGAGTGATGTACCCTGAAAAACTGTCCTTCAAAATCTATGGTGAAATAAGATACTTCCGTGACAAAGAACAGCTGAAGAACTTTATGTTCACCAAGCCAACCCTGCAAAAAATATTGAAAGACAGTTTAGATACACGTAGGAAAAAACCACTAACCAAAGCAGACAATTAAACAGAGCAGACAGATAAAGATGCAACAGCAGAAAGATAACATGTCAACAATAAGCAAATATATAACAATCATAATCATTAATAATGTAAATCATCTCAATTTACCAATTAAAAGAAACAGAGTAGCAGAAAGGATCAAGAAATAAAATCCAACCATATGCTGTCTACAAGAAACCCATCTAACCCAAAAGGATACTCCCAGACTGAAAGTCAAAGGATGGAAAACAATACTTTACTCAACAGGAACCCCCCCCCCAAAAAAAAGTAGTAGCCATTCTGTTTGCAGACACTGTGAACTTTAAACCAATAATGATCAGAAGAGACAAAGAAGGTCACTACATACTTGTTAGGAGAAAACTTCAAGAGGAAGAGATAACTATCTTAAATATATATGCACCAAATTCCAGAGCACCCAGTTATATAAAACAAGTATTAACACAAATGAAAAATCAAATTATCAGTAACACAACTGTAACAAGAGACCTTAATATAATATTGACACCAAGGAACAGACCAACTGGACAGAAAATCAGCAAAGAAATAACAGAACTGAATCACACCTGTGAACAAATGGACTTGATAGACACATACAGAGTGTTCTATCCAACAACATCAGAATACACATTCTTCTCAGCAATACATGGGTCATTCTCTAAAATAGACCATATATTAGCTCACAGAACATATTTAAATAAATGAAAAAGAGTTGAAATTATCGCTTGCATGTTATCAAATCATAGCGCTTTGAAATTAGAAATTAATAATAAAAGATACTGCCAAAATCCCACAAATACATGGAAACTGAATAATACACTCTTGAGTAATCAGTGGATCACAGGGGAAATTAAAGAAAAAATTAAACAATACCTACAGGAATATGAAAATACAAATAAAACTTACCAGAATCTGTGGAATGCAGTGAAAGCCGTCCTCAGAGGGAAATTTATTGCACTGAATTCCCACATCAGGAAAACAGAATGAATACAAATAAATAACCTGATGCTACATCTCAAGCATCTAGAAAAAGACCAAGTCAAGCCCAAAGCCAAAAGAAGAGGAAACTATAAAAATCAGAGCAAAAATCAATGCAATAGAGACTAAGAAAACAATCCAAAGAATCAACGAATCAAAGAGTTGGTTCTGTGAAAGAATAAATAAAATTGATAGCCCCTATCCAACCTTATGAAAAAAAGGGAAGAAAAAGCTCAAATTCATGCAATAAGAAATGAAAAAGGTGAAATCACTACAGACTGTAGAAATACAGAAGATCATCAACACCTATTTCAAAAACCTCTACTCTCAAAGGTTTGATAACACAGAAGAAACAGACAGATTCCGAGAAACATATGAAATACCAAAGTACTAGGACAAGAGGATGTAAAACTGCTGAATAACCCAATTTCTATTAATGAAATTGAAAATGTCATTAAGTCCTTACCTACAAAGAAGACCCCAGGCCCAGAAAGATTCACCACAGATTCTACAAGAAATACAAAGAAGATCTAATGCTGACACTCCTCAAACTCTTCAATGAAACTGAAAGGGAAGCAATCCTTCTTAAGTCATTCCTGGAAGCAAATATTACTCTAGTACCAAAACCTGAAAAAGACCTAATTAAAAAAGAGACGTATATACCAATCTCCCTAATGAACACAGATGCAAAGATCCTCAATAAAATATTGTAAATAAGACGCAGCAAATCATCAAGAAGATTATAGTGGAATTCATCCCAGGCATGCAGGGATGGTTCAATAAAATGTAAGCATCTAGGTAAATCAATAAAATGTAAATCAATAAAATGTAAGCGACCATATAAATAAAGCCAAAAGTAAGAATCACATGATGATTTCTATAGATGCAGAAAAAGCTTTTGATAAGGTCCAACATTCATTCATGATAAGAACTTTATAGAAAATTGGAATATGTGGTCTTTTTTTTTACCTCAATATAATAAAGGCCATCTAGGACAAACCAACAGCTAATATCATACTAAATGGCCAAAATTTGAAGGCCTTTACTCTAAAATCAGGCACAAGACAAGGATGCCCTTTATCACCACTCCTGTTTAATATAGTACTGGAAATACTAGCCAGAGCAATTAGACAAAGGGAAAAATAAAAGGGGTAAAGATAGGAAAAGAAGAAGAAATCAGAACATAACAACACAATATAGGACTTCAAAACAAAAAATCAGAAAATCAACAATGGCTTCCATAATGTCTCTCATTTTCTTCAAAACTGCTGTCCATAACCTCACACACAGTAAAATAAAAAGAAAATAATAAGAACAAAAGAATGAAATAATTACATGACTTCAAAACAAAAAATAGGAAATGAACAATGGCTACCATAATGTGTTTTCTTCAAAATAGCTGTCCATACCAACACACATAATAAAATCAAACAAAACAGAATTAAAACAATCAAAACAAAAGAATGAAAGCATTATAGGACTTCAAAACAAGATAAGGGTTACCATAAGACATCCTGTTATCTTCAAAATAACTGCCCGTACCATCAGACACAGTAGAATCTAACAAAACAAGACAGAATAAAACCAAATCTAACAAAAGTATGAAAATGATGCAAGAATTCAAAACAAGATAATAGAAAATTAACAAGATTACCACTTCTCCTTTTTAGGCGTTTCCTCTCCTATCACTTTCATAATATCTATTGTGCTTTTTGGAACTCACTTACCCTTCAACTTTTTATGCTAGGGAGATAAATTTGGTGTTCACCATGTAAGTCCAAACCATGTCACCCATGAGCATGATTTCCAGTTGTATCACTTAGCTTTGAAATTATCCTACTTTAAGCTGGATAGCTTTCCATTGTATGAAAATACCATATCCATTCTATGATTGATGGGCAAATTACCCATTCTTTTTTTTTTTTTTTTCTGGTCTCCTGTCACATGGATCAATTGTTTTCTCTCCTTTGATTGTCAGTCTACGAATTTCCTTTCCAGTTAAATGTGTCTCTTGTCTACAGTGTACTGAAGGACCTCATTTCTTGATCCACTGTTTCTTTTTATTGCTCAATTCAGGCCATATACATTAATAGTTACAATAGGCATGCATTAGTTCATCCCTCCTATGCTTATCCTCCTGCCGTCGGCTCTCTACTTTTACCTTACTTCAGTTGCCTGCCCTGTTTGGCAATCCCCTCTGCTACTGTTCCTGGAACCGTGGTCATCTTTCTCTCTCTCTAGAATATCCTTCCACATTCTCTGTAGGGTAGGTTTGCTAGTTCCTTCAGTTGTTCTTTATCATGGACGTATCTTATTTTTCCATCAATTTCAAAAGATAGTTTTGCAGGGTACATCAATCTGGATTAGAAGTTGTTTCTTTCAGGATTTGAAACACTTTACTCCAAACTCTTCTTGACTTGATGGTTTGTGTTGACACATCTGCCATGATTCTGATTGGTTTTCCTTTATAGGTGATTTATTTCTTTTCTCTAACACCTGTTAATATTCTGTTTTTGTGTTGAATTTCTAGGATCTTATTATATGTTTTGTGTGTAGATTTATTTTGGTTATGACTATTTAGAGTTCTATATATCTCACTTATGGGTATGCCAGATCCTTTTTAACATGTTTGGAAAGTTATCTGCTATTATTTCTGTAAATAGTCTTTTATGTCATTTGTATTGACCCCTGCCTTTTCGCCTGACATCACTCTTAAATTATTTTCTTTGTGCCATCTTACAGCTATTAAATTGCTATTTCTTGATTCCCTAGAGATCTTTCCTTTCACAATCACTAGCTACAATCCTGTCTTCATGGTCTGAAAGTCTATCTTCAGTGTCTTTTAAGGAGTCCAGCTTTCAATTTGCCTTTTTAATTTCCTGGATATCTCTTTGAATCTGTTTTGTGCATTGTATATCCTTCCTTTATGATTCATTCAAGGTTTCCATCATTTTCCTGTGCTCCTCTTTTAATCTATGTGTTCTTTAGATATGCTAAGCAATTCTTTCATTATGTTTGTGATTTCTTCTTTTACCCGAGACATTATTTATGACCTGGTTACTTTTACAGTCTCATGAAGTTGTTTCTTTACTTCAGTTGCCATCCTCTTGGAGATTTCAGGTGTGCAATTTCCACTTTCTTCCATGTGTATAACTCCAAGACTTGTTCTGTGTGGGCCAGAGGTCTGAGATTGCCTTTTCCTCCTTCCTCTTGACATTGGCCTGGGTTTGTTCCAACAAGCCAGTTGTGGAGGCCCAGCCACTCGCCACATTGGCAGACCCTCCATGGTATAGGGGAATGGGACTGGCCCCTGGGTTTCTCTGAACCCAGGTCCCCAGAGAGATAGCAGGGCATAAAGCAGGCTTCTCCAGACCGATACAGCTACTTGGAGGCTTCTCTGATGGCCAGGACTGTGGTGGCAGTGTTGCTTGTTTTCTCAGTCTGTGTGTCTACACCAGGACTCCCCGATGGTGGCAGGCACAGAAGGGTGATTTGATTCTCCCAGTGGACACTGGCTGCCTGAAGGAAACAAGGTCTCCAATGGCAGCCTTTGAGTGCACCTGGCTGTTTCTCCCTGCTAGGGTTTGTTAGCTAAGGGAGGCAAGCTTTCCAGTGGCAGCAGCAGGAGCGGGGACTGGTTGCAACTTCCTGCTATGCTGGCTGCCTGCAGGAAGCAAGCCTTATTGGTTAAAACTTTATAGAGCAGGGTTCAACAAGCTATGAACAAAGGGCCATATCTGAAATGTTTGTACAGTGTTCAAGAATAATTTTTTATATTTTTAAATGGTTGCAAGAACTGCGCTCAACTACCACTCTTTGAATGGGTTTCACTGCATACTTGAAAATGTCTTAAGCTAAAATTACAAGGTAAAGAAAGTAGTGGTTCTATGTGAAACTTATATGTGAAACACTGATAAATTCATTTCAATGAAAAGTAACATTGTTAAAATTGCAAGTAATGTCAGGCCTGTACTGTGGAAAGTTAAAAAAAAAAGTGGTATTTCCATTCCTACACAAATTCCCCACAATATATTTTCTCATTTCAAAGTACAGTGGTATTTTTCAGACCTCTATGCATGTGCAAAGGAAATTTCCATATTCTAAAATCCATTAAAGTGCAATTGAGGAACTTTAATTGGAAGTGATTTGCAATGTAATGACATGCTAAAAGGCATTCTAGCCTTTTAGCTAATAGAATTCTAAAAATGCTTTCCAATCTGTGAATATGCTCAAATAAAACCATATGCTCACGGACTGATATCTATGGTTGGTGGTACCTATGTAGTGTATGTGAAAAGACATTTACAAAGGTGAAACATGGAAAATCTCATTGTAGATGAGCATTAACAATCAACATAATAGATTTGGATGACAGGAAACATCAATGTTGTGTCTCCCAAAAGAATCCAATTCTTCATTTTTGTAGGCAAAAGACTGTATCTGCTCAATTTTATCATATTTTTATTTCATCAATAAAGATTTATGGAAATCTGTTTTCTCTCGTTATATATGTACCTACATAATAATCTCAGTTTTGTCTCTTAGCCCACAAATGCCTATATTTGTTGGCCCTTTACAAAGAAAGTTTGCTGGGCCCATATTTAACAATATATCAGAGTTTAAATTTCATATATTCTTTTGGAATATCTTCCCAAAAAATGATAGGATAATATATGTAGAAGATTGGTGATTAAAACATTGCTTATAAGAATTAAAAAGCGAGAAGCAACTTACATGTACATAAAATGAACAATCTTATGGCTTTCTGCTTTTAATTCAGGTGATACAATAAGCACTTTTGTAACAGATCCTTATATTCATTAAATACATTATTAATAATTAAAAATATATAACTTCATTTTGCTTCATTTTCATCTACATTATTATGTATTATGTGATTTTGTATTATGTATTTTGTACTATGTGATTTTTTTTTAAGCTTGGATTGCCTTTATCTGGAATCAAGTTTCACCAGTCTTATAAATGTGGTTTTTTGTTTTATTTTGTTTTCTGTTCCTTAGTGAAGTATGTATCTATTTATTCATTGACAATAAGCAAAAGACATGTAATACATACGAAACAAAATTATCAACCATTTTGTTGAAGATAAATTGACACCTGATTAAAAAATATAGAGGTAGACCTTGTCTTACTTTTCTTATTACAGAGACATAACACCTGACACCCAAAATTAAAGGTGGAAAGATTTACTTCAGCTCACAGTTCACAGCAGTTTCAGTCCATCATTGGCCAGCTCCAAGTCAGGGTGGTACGGTAGATGGGTATCACACAGTAGAAATAGTCCATGGGAAGCAGGTAGGAGACATCAAAGCAGCAAGCAGCAGCAACAAAACAGCAGAAGCAGCAGCAGCTGGCCTTTTCATCCCACTCATGCTTCCAGCCCTTGGGGTGGTGCCACCCATAATCAGGGTGGGCCTTCCCATTATGCATACCAATCAGCAGGTGAATTTAATAATCACACACTTAATCTTAATCCCAACATCAAACAACCTAGATTATGGACCTCTGAAAAGCCCTACTTCTGATGACAGGAGACTTGGGAGACATCCAGATACCATCCGTCACAGACCTGCTATGACACAGAAGACTACATTAAAAAAAATTAATTCTACCCCAAATATACTCTGTATGGTTCAGTGGAGTTTTAATCAAAACTCTCTCAAAATTTCTCATGGAACTTGAGGGTCTGGCTTTAAAATTCATGTCAAAACAAATGATAAAGAATATCCAAGATTTACTCTAGCTACTATTAAGACTATGTGGCACTGGTATAAAGGGGTATAAGTCAAAGGAAAAACATCCATATATGCATGTTTTTACTTCTCTAGTGTAAATACTTTATGTTTAGTGGTGTTATAAGTGTTGGTTATAAAATCTGGATCCCACAAATTATTCAAATAAATTGTTTCACTTTCTTATTCTTCATGAATGCTGTGACTTCTTCCCCATTATTTTAAAAAATTGTTACAGGAAATTGGGGTTAATCTGAAGAGAATAAACCTTAGCAATCTTTAAATTGATACTATCATTTTACCATGAAAGTCATTATTTTTTAGTTTCTTTTTGGAAATAGACTATACTATCTTTACGTGATGATCACTTAGAAGATTCCTCACTTTTCATTTATCTGAATGTGGCTTCAGCAAAATGCAGTGGAGAGTAACCATAATTGCATGTTTCTCAGTCTGATAGAGTTCATGAGTCTTTAGGATGTAAGGCAAGACATTTCTAATTTTTTATATTATTTGTTTTTTAACTTTTTGGTCATTTTAGTTTTGTAATCTAGTTTAAATTTTGGATTTGTACAATAAAATGTGCTCATAGACCTCTCAGAAATTATGATATATTCAATAAATCAACAGAGTAAGAATCATGGCTGTATATTTCATTTGCACATTCTTTAACTGGGTAGACTAGCATATACATGAAATAAAGACATGAAGTAAAACTGATTGAGACTAAGGCTAAGCTACTGTTAACTCATGTTACATTAAAGAGTCTGAAAGAAAGATGCTACCATTAGAGTAGTCATATTCATCCCAACTGGTATTTTAATAAATATCAGTTAGATTCTTCAACAACTGTAGAATTTTTTTGTTTCATTTTGAGATGGGGTCTTACACAGTGGTCTTGAACTCACTATGTAGCCCAGACTGGCCCTGAACTTGTGGCAATCCTCTTGTCTCAGCTTCCTGAATGCTTGGATTAGAGTGTGCACCAGACATGGCCAATTATAGAATGTTTACCATGTCTCAGATGCAGAGGTAAATTTATTATGAAGCTAATAAAGCTTAAAATTTATTACTTTTTTCTTTTACTTAAATTTGTGTTTGAAAACCTAAATTCTTTAAAAAAATACTTCTCAAATTACAAAAGCTTCAGGCCTCATAACATTTGGTTGTACCCATGGCCGGTTACCTAACTCAGCATTTCCACATACCTAGTTCCCACATGCTTAGTTGTTTAGAATCATATGTCTGAAGACTCAACCATGTTTTGCCTTTAAGACATTCACACTTTATCTCTAAGGACACAGACTAAAAGAGAAAGGAGGGAAAAAGATACAGGGAAGTGAAAATCAACAAGAGAGTAAGTGTAAGTAAACATAATAGACACAATAGACTTTAAGTAAAAAATGTAAGAGACAGAGTCATATAAAGTGTCAGTTTATCAAGAAAATGTAACATATATACTTACAATATTGTAGCATGAAGGGAGACACAGACTGCCATAAAATAATAGTAGGAGACTTCCAATACCCTTCTCTAAACACTGAATAGATTAGTAATAGAATATACATTCTTCTCAAATGTACATGGGACATTTTCCAGGATAAATCATATATAAGATCACAAAATAATTCTTAGAAAATTTAAGACCAAAATCATATTGAGTATCTTTTCAGATCTCTTTAGCATAAAATGAGTGATCAGAAGAATCTTGAAAAATTGACAAGTTTTTTTTTAAAATTTTATTTAAAAGGAAAAAGAGGAAAAGAAAAACAAAACAAGACAAAACAGTGTAAGGGTACAAGTAATACAGAATTACAAAAAAAAAAGTAAGAAATCACCAGTTAATAGATTACACATTATCATCATAGAGATAGTTGCTCAAGTCACAGTATCAAAGCATACAAAGTGGACATTCAAACAGTGAGACTGCAAACAGTTGTGTTCAATGATCCAACCAAAAACATTAATATGGTCATTTATTTAACACCCCTAAACACACTTGCAGTTGTATCCTTTAGAACACTTTTTTGGAAAATTGACAAGTTTATGGAAATTAAACGACATGTTTCTGTGGCAGGACATGGTGGCACCTGCCTGTAATCCCAGCACTAGGAAGACTGAGGCAGGAGGATTGCTGTGGGTTCAAGGCCAGCATGAACTGCACAGTGAAACCTTGTCTCAAAAAAAAACCAAACTTCTTGAATAACTAGTGGATCAAAGAAGAAATTAAAAAGCAAACTTGAAAATATCTGGAAATAATTGAAAATGTAAGTACAATGTATAAAAACTTATGGAATACATCAAACCATTTGTTAGAGGTTGGCTTACTGCAATGAACACCTACTTCAGAAACAGAAGGATCTAAAATAATATTATATCTCAATGAATTAGAAAATGAAGAATAAAGTCAGCCCAAACGTAGCAGAAAGAAGGAAGTAACAAATATAAGAACTGATACAAATGAAGTATAGAACAGATGAATAACAGAAAATATCAATAAAATTAAGTTGGTTATTTTGAAAAGATAAAATTGTCAAACTTTTAAAATAAGAAAAAGAAGCAAGATTCAAGAAAGAGGATAAATGACAATTGATACTATAACAGAGACATAGAGGCTTGCTTGCAGGTATCTAATATGTAACTAAAAAACAGGATGAAGTTGGCAATTTTATCTCTGTCTCCTTTTTTACCTTTATAACTATGGATGAGATCCCTGCTTAGCTCAGCAAATAAGCATGTCAACAATTTAAGGAATGTTTGTCCAAATACTAGCAATACAGAGTTATTAGCCCTAAGTTTATCTACAGTGTCCTCCTTCAAGACTGAAGAGAGCAAGATAAGAGTAAAGCAATTTTCAGAGACATTCACTTACCAGCTTTTATAACCGTCAGTTCCAGGCCCTTTGGAGCAATGGTTAGAAGTCTCTGCTCAGTGATGTAAACCTGCAATCACCTTAGATTCCAGGGAAAACAGCCTTGTGAACCACGCCATGATCAGATCACCTCCGTAATTGGGAACAATTATCTCGTGAAAGGTGTATTAGGCTGCTACCTCTAGGCAGGGGCCATCATTTGATGAGAATCAAATTACTACTTTGAAGAATGATGCTTTCCAGAATCTTACAAAATCAGTCAAGGTAACTTCCAACTAGACCATAACTTGACCAGGATTATCTACCCTGCCAGTTATGCAAACACTCAGCTACATAAACCCACGCCTTGCTTTTGTTTCCTTTTTCCATAAAACATCAAAGTTTTAGCCAGCCCCTCAAAGACAATCTTGAACCTATTTACTGTCCTCTGGAAAATGCTCAGCCTAGTAAAACACCTTTTCATTCTAGCACTACTACCCATCTTCTTAGGGTTTGTTAGAGTCTAAGAAACTAAGGCATCTGCTCTTAAATTCAGCAGAATCATAGGACAAAACTATGAACAGGTATACAACAACCAATTTGATAATCTAGAAAAAAAATATATTCCTAGAAACATGTATCCTATCAAAATGGAATCAGGAAGAAACAGAAAATAAAAACAGATCAATAACAGGTAATGAGACTGAATCAGGAATAAAAAGTACCCCATTAAAGAAAGTCCAAGACCTGATGGCTTCCCTGTTGAATCTACCATACATTTAAAGAACACTAGTCTTCCTCAAAATCTTTAAAATTGAAGAGGAAAAAAACTTCCAAACTCATTTTATGAGGTCAGAATTACCTTGATATCAAAGCCAGACATCAAAACACTAAAGAAAAAAATTACAAGCTAATGTCCCTGATGAACATATGTGCAAAAATCCTCAACATAACACTGGCAAAGCTAAAAACACATTAAAAAGTTGATTTCTGTGCAACAGGGATTCTACTGCGAAAGTCCTTGCCTATGTTTTTCTCTTTAAGAATTTTATGTATTTAGTCTTCCAGCAGGTTGTCTAACAAGGTTATTTAACATTTGGTCCATTTTCATTTTAGTTTAGCACATGGTGAGAAATATGGATAGCAGTTTTCCCACCACCATTTTTAAAAATTATTTAAGATTAAAAAGACACAGAAAAGAAAAACAAAAAAGCAATAAAAACAACAAGAAACCAAATATAATAACAGTATAGGTTTACAAAACAAGAAGATAATAATTTAACAAAGGTTGTAATATTGTATATTGTTACCTTCAAGCCCACCACCACTTATTAAAAAAGCTATCTTTCTTCTAGTTTGTGTTTTTGGCCTCTTTGCCAAAGATTAATAGTTGAATGCACTTGGGCTTATTTCAGAAGCTTCTATTCTGGTTCACTGATTGTCGTGTTTGTCTTTGTGCCAGCACCACACTGTTTTCTGTTTTGTTTTGTTCTCTTAAATCACAATAGCTTTGTAATATAACTTTATGTTCAGGATTTTGTACCGCAAGTATGAACCAAGGAAAGGAAGAAGAGTATTAAGAGATGAGTGGAGAGGGGAAGAAGGGAAGGGAATGGAAGAATAAATTAAGATGTGTTATATTCATGTACCAATTTTCTGCAAGGAATATAAACATTATGTACTACACACAGTAATAAACTAAAATTTAAAACAATTTTTAAAAGATGATTCACCATGATCAAGAGGATTTACCTTAGGAATGTAAGGATATTTAACACAAGTAGAAAAGTAAGTCTGAGATACCATATTAACAAAGGAAGGGCAAAATCCATTTGATCATATTAATAGATGGGAGAAAACAGTGGACAAAATTTAACACTCCTTCATTATAAAAACTTAAGCCAGTTACAAGAGAAATATACTTTAGCACAATAAAGCCCCATATGACAAAATTTTAGCTACTGTTATACACACTGATAAAAACTTAAAATCTTTTTCTTCTAAGATAAGAAGACCAGGATGCCACTCCCTACATTTATATTCAACATAATACTAGAAGTCCTAACTCATTCATATAGGAAAGGAAGGCATGAAATTATCTCCAAAAGGAAAATGCTTACTAGTTTATTCAAAGAAGTGAAACATCTGCACAATATACAACACTGGTGAAAGAAACTGAAGACAACACAAATGAATTTAAAGACATCTCATGTTCATGGAGTAGAATAAGCAATATTGTTGAAATATCTATATTATCCAATAATATCTATATATTCAATATAAATCCTATGGAATTTCTCATGTCATTTTCATAGAAATATGAAAAAAATCCCTAAAATTGATATAGACCCAGAAAAAAAACCAAATAGGCAAAACAATTTTTATGAAAGAACAAAGCTGAAAACATCATACTATTTGACTTCAAAATATGCTCCAAATATATAATAACCAACATAACATGGTAATGCAATAACAAGTGCCAATACAATAGAACACAGAACCCAAAGATAAATGCACATATTTTCAGCCATGGTTAATTAATCAATTTATTTTTACAGTGCTGGGGATAGAACCAAGGGCCTTGTTCATGCTAAGCAAGCATTTTACCACAGAGATCTACCTTCAGCCCTGCCAACTGTCAACTAATTTTTGACAAAGATGCTAAGAACATACAATAAAGTACAATCTCTAATGATCTTGGGAAAACTGGATAAACACATGCAGAAAAATGAAATGGGATCTTTATTTCATATATAAAAATTAATTTAAAACATAAAATGACTTAAGTGTAGGCCCTGAAACTGCAAAGCTATGGGGAAATCTCCATGACATTGATCTGAGCAGTAATTTCTTGGATAAGATTCCAAAAGCACATACAAGAACAGCAACAGACAAATAGAATTCCATCAAATTAAAAATTTTATAATAAATGAAACCATTAAAGTGAGGCAGCATTTCATGGCCTAGGAGCAGTAAAGTAATACCTCAGTTCACAAGCATTCCTGTTTGCAGACACTTCAATGCACAAACAAAAGTGTTTGGTGAAATTTTGCGTCTGTTTACAAATTCCAAGTCAGGTGACAGTATCTTCCCCACACAAACACAAGTGTAGCCATCTTCCCCCAATCATAAATTTAAGTTTGTAAAGCAAGATACCACTGTATTTACAAACCACATACCTGATAAGGGTTTAATATTCAAATATTACCCTGATTTGACATTTTATACATGTATTGAAATACCACACTATGCCTCATAAAAGTGTGGGATTACACATTAATATTTTTCAAATGTTTAAGGGAACAGAAATATTAACTGCCTTGACTTGATCAATGCATAGTGTACATGTACTGAATTATAGCACTGTATCCCATAATTTGTAAAAGGAAAGTAATAATCTCAAAGCATGTAAGTGTAAAAACATAAAATATATGACTCTCAATTAAATAGCAAGAAAATACCTAATTTTAAAATTGGTTAAGGATCTTCACAGACATTTTCAAACAAAGAGATATGAATGGCCAACAGATCCATGAATAAAAGCTCAACATAATTGTTAGGGATAAATAAAACCCTTACATCTGTTTAAACAGCAACACTTTTAAAAAACCAATGAATTACAGCAAGTATCAATGAAGAGATGAAGAAGGAACCCCTGTTCAGTTTGTAGGAATTTAAGTTAATTTAGCCATTTAGGAAAATATAGTAGTAAGAGGTTCTTCAGAAGTTGAATTACTACGTGATTCAGCAATCCACATATATATTCAAAAGGTGTTGAAATTACCCATGAAGAGCTGTTTGCATATATATACACCACACACACACACACACACACACACACACATATTTGTGGAGCCTTTAGAAAGCAGGAAAATTCTGTCACTGTGCTGCTGTTCTGGAGGTCAAAAGCTACAAACCTTGGTAGTATCTATGTGGTGCTGACTGTGCAGAGTTCACAAGTGGTGGAAACATGGCAGCCTCAACCTAGATTTCAAAGGATGCAGTAGACAGTCTGTTGATTTTAATTGGTTTTTTAATATTTTTATATCTTGTTACCTTTGTGTGGTCATTGTTACTGTGGTTTATGTTCTCCTCTGAATCCTAAGGGTTGAAATGCTTGATGAAGAATTTTAAAGACTGATTTTACAAATGATCAATGACTTCCAATAGTATACAAACTGATAGCTGAGTGAATTAAGGAAGACAATGTAGAACATGAAAAAGCAATTCAGTAAAGAGATAGACATTCTGAAAAATAGCCAAATAGAAACCTTGGAAATGAAGATTTGATAAATAAAAATAACAACCTCAGTTGAAAGCCTCACTAATAGGCTAGATCAAGCACAAGAAAGAATCCAGGGCTTAAAGACAATGTGGAATTATCACAATCATGCTACTTTATTTTATTTTAAAGAAGGAAAATCCAGAAAAACAAAAAAACAAGCAAACAAATCAACAACAACAGAAGCAAATTGACCAAACAAACACACAATAGCAATATAGGATTTCAAACCAAGATGATAGGAATTTACCAATGGTTATTACATTGCATATTGTTATTTTCAAAATAGTTGCTAAGGTTACAGTCAGACAATTTTAAAGAAAAATAAATTATGAACAAAACATACCAGATGCATGAGACACAAATTTAAAAAAGAAGCCAAGATACATGGGCTAAAGACATAGAAAACCTATGTGGTATCTAACAGCAGAAATAAAAGCCTGGGAAAGGTATGGAAATCCAGGTATACAATACATTGGAACCAAAACATATATGGCTAGAAAAGAACCTCTCCATATCATACTATAGTTAAACTGCCAAAATATAGAGCAAAGAAAGAATATTAAAAGCTTCAAGACAGGCAAACCTATCAAAACAACTGCAGATCTCTAGTAGAAACTAAATGCCAGAAGGGCATAGAGTGACACATTTTAAGCCCTAAAAGAAATAAATGCCAACATAAATTACTATATCCAATAAAGTTATCCTTTAGAATTGACAGTGAAATAAAGACCTTTCAAAATAAGCATAAACTAAAGAAATTTTTGACAACCAGCTTTATACGAACTATTTAGATGACCCTGATCACAGAAGAGGAAGCAAAAGAAATACAATCATGAGAATAAATCTTACTAGATTAGATAAGCAAACATTAGGAAAGAAATACAATTGATTAATTAGGCCATTAAAACTACAAAATGAATAAAGGAGAAAAAAGTACAAGGATAATTCAAAATAACCAGATGAAAACCAATAAAGTGACAAGAACTAGTAACTTTTCAATAATAACCCTAAATAAAATCGTTTTGAAATCTCCAATTAAAACATGGACAGTAGCTGACTGGATTAAGAAAGAATCACCCAGCTGTTTCCTGCCTTCAGGAAATTCACCTCACTGGGAAAAACACATATACTCAAAGTGAAAGGACGGAGAATACTGTCTTAATCAAAAATGATCTGGAAAGCAAGCAGAAATAGCAAAAAACATGCCAAAGAAAACAGACTTCATGCCAAAATCAGTCCAAAGATACGAAAAAAAGGTTACTACATATTAATAAAGGTAACAATCTACCAAGAAGATATAATGATCTACTGCTAATATACTGATCTTCCAGAAAAGAAATATCAACAAAGAAATACCATTAAATTATACTATAGGTCAAATGGACTTAACAGATATCTACAGAATATTTTACTCCACAGTTGTGGAACTGCATTTTTCATCAGCACACAAAACTCTCTCCAAAATACAGCTGTAATGACTGACTGTGTCAATTTAAGAATTTAGAAGTTCAACTAAATCTCTCAGCAATTCTACACCCTAGGGTTTATAGGACCACCCTAGGGCTGTTTATCACCTAGATAGCATAAAAGGGAAAGATGGATTCATTTCTGTTCTTTGGTGGAGTTTTAGCCTTTACCTTAAGTTTGGAAATCATCTCCTGGTTTCTAGCACAGATTCTTCAGCTTCCACCTTAGATCTTTCAGCTTTTTGGTGTAGACTCCAGTCTTCCATTGCAGACACATTGCCCTCTGATACAGACTTGCATGAGACATCACAGTGAATTCCAGACCCTGGACTGAAACCGTCTATTTCCATGTGCAGATACCTTCTGCATGCTTCTTCATCCAGCTCTGTGGCTGACCATCAAAGCCAATCTTGCAGTTTCTTATATGTTTGTATATCTTGTGTTATATATGTTTCTCTAGTAAAACACTGAGCAATGCACAGTAAAACCTTGGATTGCAAGTAACTTGTTCTGTGAGTATTCCATCAGGTGACAGAAAAGAGATGTTTGCAATATGGGTAGTACATGACATTAAATGTCACATGATCACAACTGAGTCAATGGTTCATCTCTCTATTGCAGCAAGATTGTGGGTGATTATCTCTCAAATGCAAGAGGTTATGGAGATCTTGTCTACAGAAAAGGAGGAGAAACAGGCGGAGGAATCCCTCAGGGGATGTGTAAAGTTTGGGAAACACTGCAAAATTTTGTGGAAAAGCACCATCTGCACAAGACTGTAGCAGTGTAATGAAATCTGTTTAACAACAATGCAATGTCACATTTTCACAAAATTCTTAAAAGTAGGCAAAAGTAAATGTCACTGGGTAAGTTCTTTATTAAAGTTGCGTTGCACAAAAAGAAAAATTTCATCAAGCCAAAAGACAGCAGTGATTTTGTTAGATAGTAAAAAGCTGTCCTACATAATATGTTTCCTCTTGTTTCCCATATACCTGCCACAAAAGTTTTCAAGGTGAGTACAGGTAAATTTTTTTTTCTTTATATTTTGCATTTTCTTTATTATTTTATATTATATTATATCATATAATATTATAATCATTTTATATGAGCATTTTGGGTTGTGGAATTCAATCATTTGAGTTTCTATTATTTCTCATCAGGAAATTTATTTTCATATGCAGGTGCTTTGTTACGAGCACGTTTCCAGAATGAATTATGCTTAGAAATCAAAGTTTAACTGTAGATAATATTTATGCCATGTCTTAGTTACTTTTTACTCATTGCTAAGATAAAATACCTGATGCCCAAAGTTGGGAAAGGAGATTTTTATTTCTTACAGTTTTTGGAGGTTTTAGTCCATATTTAGTTGGCTCAAAGGCACGGTGGCATGGCATGGCCACAGTTTACGGCCACTGTAAACAACCAGGCCAAAATGGCAAGAGAGAGAGAGAGAGACATGCCTTCTTCCTGCCATTACATCACATCCTGGCTCCAGCCCTGGCTGGTGTAGCACTCACTCCCCCAATCTAAGCGCTAGACAATGAACCAATCACAGATGCATATTGCAAAGGGATTGAGGCTTGGCGGCCACCAACATAAATCATCACATGCCATAAAGCAAATCTTAAATACACACACATTCACATACACATGACATAATTTTATATACCTTATAAGCTCATAATGGAGTAAAACCAGAAATCAAAAGCAAGAGAAACCAAAGGAAATAAACAAATGCAGACTGAACAATAATATACTTTTTTGCAGTGAAACACTGGAGAAATTTTGGGGAAAACCAAAAATTAACAGATAGAAATATAGACACACAACCAACCACAATCTATGGGATACAGCAAAGTCAGTTGTAAGGGGAAAGTTTATAGTTAGAGATGCCTATTTCAAAAAAGAGGAGATCTTGAATAACTCAATGATGCATTTCAAAGCCATGGAAAAACAAGAACCACCCAACCCAAAATGAATAGAATGAAAGAAATAATACAGACCTGAGAAGACATTAACAAAATAGAAACCACACAATAATACAAAACACCAATGAAATGAAGAGTTGGTTCTTTGGAAAGGTAAAGAAAACTGACAAACCTTCAGCCAAAATAACAAGAGAAAGAAGGGAGAGTGAGAAAAAGAGAACTCAGATAAAAGATGGAACAGGGGAAACATTGACAACAGGTGATCATTAGGAAATATTAAGAAAATTACAATTAAAATGGAAAATCTAGAAGAAATGGAAAATTTTCTAGGTATATATGAGCTACCAAGAGGATATAAAAATAACCAAGTAGGCCAAGAGGATATAAAAATAACCTAAGTAGGCCAATAGCAGGCAATAATATTGGGACAGTAATAAAATCTCCCAACAAAGAAAAGCCTAGGAATGGCTGTATTTACCGCTGCATTGTACCAGACTTTGTAAAAAGCTGTACCAATTCTCCTCAGACTATTCAATAAAGTCAGAGAAAGAATCTTTCCAAATTTGTTCTGCAAAGACAGTATTACATTGCTAGCAAACTTGATAAGGACACAAACATAGTTGATCAACATCCTTGATGAACACAGATGCAAAACTCCTCAATAAAACACAAATAAAATTTTACATGACACCAAAAATTCATACACCATGATCAAGTTGACATCATTCTAGGGATGCAATGTTGGTTCAACGAAATCAAAGACAAAAACTGCATAATCATCTCAAGGGATGTAGAAGTATTTAAGATTTCACATCCCTGGATAACCTTTAATCTTAGGAGAGTTTTTATTATTCTTTTTAAAAAACCAGATATCACTTGTACATTTCTGGCGTGATTATCACAGTCATCATAGAGAATTTGTACCTGTAAATGATATAATTTGATTCTTTTTTTTTTTTTATTTACCATCTCTCTACCCTCTGTTCAAGTCCTTCTCCCTTAAGTCCTCTTCCTTTCCCATTTACAAAAGCTTGGTTTCCATTTTTACCTTTTCTCATTTTCTTTGACTTTTCCCTTCTTTTCCTCTCTGTCTCTCCTCCCTTGTTCCTCTACCCATTGTTACATTTTCTTCCTATTACACAATACCTGTTATACATTCTGGCCCTTATTTACACTCTCGGTTTCTCACATCAGAGAAACAATGTGTATTTACACATGTATGTCCAATTTATTTCATTTAAAGAGTATGGTCTCAAGGTATATCCATTTACCTAGAGATGTCTCAAGCGTATCCTTTTTGTGGCAGAGTAATACTGTATTACATTTTTAAAAAAGACATCATCTTTTATCCATTCACCAATTGATGGGCATTTGGGCTCTTTCTAAGATTTGGGTATTACAAACTAGCATGGTAAACATGGATGTGCATATATCACTGTGGTATGATGTTTTTAACTTTTTCAGGAAGATACTAAAGAGAATAGCTTGGTCAAATGGAACCTCTAGCCCTAGTTTTTGAGGAGTCTTCACACTGATTTCCACAGAGGTTGAACCAGTGTACACTCCCACCAACAGTGAAGTGTTCCTTTATTCCCCACAGCCCCTCTAGCATTTGTTACTTGTTGATTTCTTGATAATAGACATTCTTTCTGGAATAAGATGGGATTGCAGTGTTTTTTTTTTATTTGCACCTCTCAAAAAACCAGTGGCGTTGAACATTTTTTCATGTATTTATTTGCTGTTTGTATTTCTTCTCTGAGAAGTGTGTAGATAGAAGTCCTTTGTCTGAGGACAACTAACTAAAATTTTTCCCACTCTCTGGGTTGCTTTTCACTCTGTTGGTTATTTCTTTTGTAGTGCAGAAGCTTATTAATAGGATGAGTTCCCAGTTGTTGATTCTTTGTGTTACTTCCCATGCAATAGGAATGCTATGAAATATTTAACTACACCTGTATCTTTGAGAGTTCCGCCTATTCTGTCTTCCAGAAGATTTAGTGTTTCTGTTTCTTGTGTATTCTGCCACTGTCTGTCTCTTGAATGGGGAGTTTAATGTGTTTAAGTGTAATATAATTATTAATATGAAAGAACTGCCATTTTGGCCTTTTTTCTGTCATATTCTGCTGCTTCTAATTCCCTCTGATTACCTCCTTTAGAGAGGTAGATATTTTCTAGTGTGCCATTTTGTTTCTTCTCTATTTATCTGCCTTATTACTATTGTTCTAGTATTATAATTAACATTACATTATAATAATTTAGTTTAAGCTAATATGATTTAATCTCAATAATATAGAAAATATTTCTATAGTTGCATCTTCCTTGTTAATGTCATGAATGACATTTTATATATTGTGTGTTCATCAGCATAAACTTGTAAGCATTTATTTTTTTTACTTGTCTTTTAAATAACAGTGATATGGGGAAAGAGTTTCAAATAAAAATATACTAATATTGAAAAAAAATTTAACATCCTTTTGTGATAGAAACCCTGAATAAACTAGATATAAAGTGGTCTTACTAAACAGGATACAAACAGGAAAAGAGGAAATCAAATTATCCCTGGATTCAATACCTAGAAAAACGTTGAGTCCACCAAATCTCTCAGAAATGATAAACAAATTCAGCAAATTATCAGGATAAAGTCAATATAGAAAAATTGGGTAGCTTTCCTATACAGCAATAATGAACTCACTGAGAAAGAAAGGAAGAAATCAATCCCATTATAATGCCTCAAAAAAAAAGCCCTAGGAATAAATGTAAGCAAGGTAAAAGACCCGTGTCATAAGTTACAAAGCACTTAATATAGAAACTGAAGAAAATATAAGATGGAAAGACAATTCCTAGTTACCCCCCCCCAAAAAAAAGAAAGAAAAATTACCTACAAATTAGGCAGCTTAGAATAATAAACATTTATACAATGCAGACTTGATAAATTTTAAAAAACAAGTAGGATATAAAGAAAATAGTTACTGTAATAAGAAAATATAAAATAAGTTGGTAGGAATAATTACACATTAGTATTTAAAATAGTAGACAGATGGGCAAAGGATGTTAAGGTATTCTCATTAACCTCTCTTGTAAAACATTAATCTATCAAAAGGGCTGAGTTCTCATAATTTAATCAAATCACCAAAGGCCTCACCTCTTAATATGATCACCTTGGGGGTTTCAGTTCCAACACTCTGATTTTAGATGGACACATTCAAAACATTGCAGATATGCAAACAGACCCTGCCAAGTGATTGGACAAAATATCTGAAGGAAAGAAGATTAACAGGAGAAAAGTGAAGCATAGTACTTTTAAAATATACCCAGAGATTCTCTAATGTTCCTCTTTTCAAAAGGTTGTGCATCGTTATCTCACTGAATTTTAGTAACTTGTTTCTAAGTAATAGAAAATGGTGGAAGTTATGGTATGTAACTTCTGAAAACAGGCAGTAAAAGCTGAAGTGGCTGCCTCTTTGTCTCTTTTCTCTTGGATCTCTTCCTCCGTAGGAAGCTAGCTGTCATAAGTACACTGAAGCAACTCAAGAAATAGGCAGTGAGGATCTGATGCATCTTGTGAACTGAGGAATCTGGCCGGAAGCCACGGGAATGAACCACATACAAGCAGATTCTTCATCCTCAAGCTTTCATGACTGAAGCGAATATCCTGGCAGCAACTCATGAGACCTTGAGTCAGAATTACCTACTTAAAACTTCCTGGACTCTTAACCCTCAAAAACTGTAAGACAGGTGGTGACTGGGTTACTGTTAGTCAGTTTTGTGGTGGTGGAAACTGAACTCAGAACTTTGAGCATACTAGCCAAGTGGTCAAATGCTGAGCTAATGCTTTGCTTATTTACTAGCTCTAAAGTTATTTTATTTTAAATCTTCCAAGGCTGCTACAAAAAAATACCCAACACTGGGTGGCTTAATATAAAATTATTTTCTTATAGCCCTGAAAGCTTGAAGTCCAACATCATACTATCAGCACGTTTGGTTTCTCCTGAGGCCTCTCTTGGCTTGCAGATGGCATCCTTGTGTCCCCGTATGGCCTTTCTTCTATGTACATATATCCTTGGTGTTTCTTCTACTTACAATGATGCCAAGCATTTTGGATGAAAAACTCACCCCCAAAGGACTTATTTAACCTTACCTACCTCCTGAAAGGTTCTCCCTCCAAATTTAGCCACACTGGGAGTAAGCTTTCATAATGAATTTGGCAGAGGAAAAGGACATAACTCATGCTTAACACTATCCATTTTGGTTCTTATGCTGAATATCATTAAATTCTTATCATACTCGAATTATTTTTCTAAAAACACCTAGAATTTAACGTCTCTACTTCCTGTGGCTTTTCTCCACTCAGCTTGATGTTCTGTTGTAGCACCCCAAATACTTTGTCCTTGCTTGCCCCAGAACACTTTTCCATTCTTCAGGGAATAGAGAACTTTTAGTGATCCTCCAACTTTGTTAGCAATCTTCTGCTCTTTATATTTTGGTATCTGCCTTCTTTCTTCATATCATTTTGTCTGGCTTAGTTGTTAGTGGAGTCTCACAACCTGTGTTCCATCAAATACTCTTGTTTTGAATCCTAGTTATGAATTTTAAAAATATACATCTTTTTAAAGATCAGGTACAAGAGGGAGAGATTTACATGTACACTCAATCTGCTATCTTAACACAAAAGAGGTTCATTTCATTTATTAGTTAATTCTTCTGAATGGAGACTTTTGATTTGGAGAATTTAAACTTCAAAGTCTAAGCTGCTTTGAATAAATATAATCCAAGAGGTGCATATTTGTAATATTTAATATTATAACTCTAATTTCTGTAATAAACAGTAAGTCTTGTTTTAAAAATTAGCAGGTATAATACTCCTCTGTATAAAAACAGTGCCAAAGAAGTAATTCTATGTCAACTTGATCACCAAGCAAGTGCCTAGGAGTAACAGATGTAAGCCACTCTACAAAACCATGCCAATAAAAGACAAACTACCCCAACAGTATCATGCCAAGGGAAGGCACAGATGGCTGGAGAGCAGCAGCTATAGGTCTTTTTATAGCATTATCAGATGGCACAGTTGACATTCCAAATGGCCCTGTGCCAATGGCCAAGGTAGTGAGGGATGCCAACAAGAGAATGTTAAGGAAACATACTCATCCTCATGCCATCCAACGTGGGACCAAAGGAACAATCTTGGGTGGCTTTTATGCCACAATGAATAAAGCAAAAATGAGTAGCTTTTGTGCCACAATAATAATTAGCTTGGAGAGTTACCTCAGTTTTGAGAAACAGAATAATACCCTACAGACAAAGAATTAAAATAGCATTTCTGTGACCAAAGCAAAAAAGCTTCCAAACCACACAGCTCTACCTGGACTTCAGAAAGCACAGACTTTAAGGAACTTCGAGCTGTGAAGATGAGTGACAATTTATATTTTTAAAATAATCTCAAATTTTCATAAAAGGCTCAAATATAATACAAAAGATCTTTTTTTCAGAACCATGTAAGATTAAGGTGCCAACACACCTTTCAATATTTAAGTATTTATTTCTTTAAAAACTATAATCAAACCATCAATGTCATGAAATTAACATTTGTAACACTATTCTTACCTAACCATGGAAGTTTTAATTGCATTTTTTTGGTAACACAAAGATTCATTTCTTGATGCATTTAGTTGTTATGCTTTGTTATCTATAAATTCTTCGTCTTCTCTTACATGAACTTGGTATTTTTAAAAAGTACAGACTACTTATTAGAATGTCCATCAATTTGTACCCAAGGGATAATTCCTCACATTTAGATCCACATTATACATACATACATATATATATATATGTAATTGTAGGACTGTCACAGAAGGGATGTTATATTCTTACTCCAATGCTTAAAGTGGCAAATTAATTTGATTTGTTCCATTATTAACAGTATTCTTTTTGATTGTGTGAATGTCATATCAGCCAGTCTTCTCCACTACAGTTATTTCTTTTTCTTCTATAAATAATACATAACTTATGGAGAAGTATTTTGAGACCATATACATATCTTGGTTTCTTATGAAACTTTCTCTCCCTAGTTACAGCATCCAAATTAATACTTTTTGTCAAATTCAATCATGACTATGCCAAATTGTGTTTGTCTAATTGTCATTATTTTTATATTTATTGGTTGGCTTTATCTACTTGTTTACTTATTTCAGTATTCTTTGCAATGTTGACTTGGAGATCATGAAGTTCTTTAGCTGTTCTTTGTCATGGAAGTATCTTACTTCTTCATCAATTTTTTTATTTTGTTTTATTTAAAGGAAAAAAAACAAAACAGTATAAGGGTACAAGTAATACAGAATTATCAAAAAAACGGTAAGAAATCACTAGTCAATAGATTACATATTGTGATCTTAAAAATAGTTGTTCAAGTTACAGGATGAAAGCATATAAAGCAAACAGTGAGACTGCAAACAGTTGTGTTCAGTGATCCAACAAAACTCAGCAATATGGTCATCTATCTTAAAACACCTAAACGCACTTGTAGTTGTATCCTTTAGAGCACTTTTTTCTTCTCTTTTTACAACAAAATTTATACATTTTGGGTTTTATTACTCCCATAGTTCTTACTACCTTTTTTTGTGGAAGAGAATAAAACCAAATATGACAAAACAAAGCAGTCAGTCAAAACAAAGGATAGACATAGCACATGATGTAAAAACAATACAAGGTTATCAACAATGGTTACCATAATGCCTCTTGCTTACTTAAAAAGAATTGCCTATATCCTTAGGTATAATAAAATTGAACAAAACAGTACAGCACAAGACCAATAAAACCTACACATTGGAAACATTACAGGACTTCATAGTCAAACCAGAATGGGCATCATAGTGAATCTTAATGCCTTCAAAGTAGTTGCCTATACCCTCAAACTTAATACTATCAAACAGAACGGAACAGAGTAAAATCAATCAAAACAAGATAGTGGGAGTAATACAGAGCTTCAAATCAAGTTAATAGGAAATCAAAAAAGTTACTATAAAATATCCTGGTTTTTGATATTTTCCCTTAATTAAAAAAATTTAAAAAATTTATGAATAACGGGGAGATTGAGATTAAAGAGGACATAACAACATAATAATACAGGTCAAAGGATGACAATTTCAGCAACCTAGTGCTTCACCACAAGATAACCTGACTTAGTAGTAGTTACCATAGTGTCACTTTCCTTGAAATATTTGAATATAACTTTGTATACTATAGCATCAAACATATCAAGACAGTGTGAAACCATTCAAGTGGATGAAAGTATTACAGGGTATTTAGAGCCAGCTAAAGGAAAATGAACAATAGTTTCTATATTATCTCTTTGCCTATAAAAATTTTTGTTTATGCTATCACATATAATACAATCCAGTAAGATACTACATGATAAAACCAATGGAGACAGAAGAGCAACAGTTTGGTGGGACTTCAAAACAAGATGGTATTAAATCAGCACTGGCTATTATGATGTCTTGTTTTCTTCAAAATAGCTGTTCATTTCATCACAGGCAATAATATCAAACAACCCAGAATGAAGCCATTCCAATTAATGAGTGAAAACTTTATAAGGCTTCAAAGTCACATAATGGGGAATCAGGAATCACACATACTTTTATATATTTCAATAATTTCTTACAATAGGGAAACTATTCGGTATTGATACAGGTGACTTTGATTTATTTCACTTATGAGTATGGTCTCAAGCTGCGTCCATTTATTTATAAATATCTCAATGTGATCATTCTTTATAGCTGAGTAGTACTCCATTGTATAAAAATACCACAACTTTTTTTATCCATTCCTCAGTTGATGGACACTTGGGTTGTTTCCAAGATCTGGCGATTACAAATTGTGTTGCTATAAACATAGGTGTACATATATCTCTGTGGTACGATGCTTTCAGTTCTTCTGGGAACATGCCTAGAAGTGGAATAGCTGGAACAAATGGAACTTCCAATCCCAGCTTTTTGAGAAATCTCCAGACTGACCTCCACAATGGTTGCACCAGTCTACACTCCCACCAACAGTGCATGAGAGTTCCTTTTTCCCCACAGCCTCTCCAGCATTTGTTGTTGTGGTTTTCTTGATCCTGGCCATTCTTTGAGGAGATGGAATCTCAGTGTGGTTTTAATTTGCATTTCTCTAATGACTAATGATGATGAACATTTTTTCATATATTTATTTGCCATTTGTATTTCTTCATCTGAGAAGTATGTATTCATCTCAGATGCCCATTTCTGGATTGGATCTTTGGATTTTGAGGATCTGATTTTTTTTAATTCTTTATATGTTTTAGACAGAAGTTTTTTGTCTGAGGGACAGTTCACTAAGATTTTTTTCCCAGTTTGTGGGTTTTCTTTTCACTATGCTAGAGATTTCTTTTGATACGCAGAAACTTTTTAATAAGTGGTGGCCCCAGTTATTGATTCTGGGAAGTATATCCCATGTGGTTTGAGTCCTGTTCATGAATTCTCTACCTACGCCTATGTCTTCAAGGTTTCTACCCAATTTTTCTTCCAAAGGATTTAGTGTTTCTGTTTTAATATTCAGATCTTTGATCCATTTAGATTTTAATTTAGTACATGGTGATAGGCATGGGTCTAGTTTTAGTTTTCAGAAAATGGAGAGCCAGTTTTATCAACAGCATTTATTAAAGAGACTATCATTCTTCCAGTGAACCTGTTTGGCTCCTTTATCAAAGATAAGGTGGTTGAGTGTGTTTGTAGTTGTGTTTGTATCTTCTAATCTATTCCACTGATCTTCGGCTCTGTTGATTCCAGTACCATGTTGATTTTACTATGGTTGCTTTGTAGTATAACTTCAAGTCAGGGATTGTGATGCCTCCTGCCTTGCCTTTGTTGCTTAGAATTGTCTTTGCTATTCAAGGTCTCTTCTTGCTGCAGATGAATTTTAGGAGTGATTTCTCTAGATCTATGAAGTATGTTGATGGTATTTTTATTGGGATTGCATTGAATCTGTATAAGAGTTTTTGGAGAATGGCCATTTTCACAATATTTACTTTTCCTATTCATGAGCAAGGGATGTCTTTCCATTTTCTGAGATCATCTTCAATTTCTTTTTTCAGTGTATTATAATTTTCCTTGTATAGGTCTTTCACTTCTTTCATAAGACTAATTCCTAAATATTTTTTTTTTTGGTTTTTAGTGTGAAGGGTGTGGCTTCTTTTAATTCTCTCTTTGTGATTTTGTTATTAGTATATAGAAGCGCTATTGATTTTTGAGTATTGATTTTGTATCCAGCTACATTACTGAATTTATTTATTAAATCTAAGAGCCTTTCAATGGAATTTAGGGGATCTTCTATGTAAAGTATCATGTCTTCTGCAAACAATGATAATTTAACTTCTTCTTTTCCTATCTTTACCTCTTCTATTTCTCTCTCTTGTCTAATTGCTCTGGCTAACATTTCCAGTGCTATATTAAATAGGAGTGATGATAAAGGACATCCTTATCTTGTGCCTGATTTCAAAGTAAAGGTCTTCAATTTTTGTCCATTTACTATGACACTGGCTATAGTTTTGTCATAAATGGCCTTTATTATATTGAAGTAAAGACCATCTATTCCAATTTTCTGTAAAGTTCTTATAAGGAATAAATGGTGGACCTTATTGAAAGCTATTTCTCCATCTATAGAAATCATCATGTGATTCTAACTTTTGGCTTTATTGATATGGTAGATTACATTTATTGATTTATGTATATTGAATCATCCCGGCATGCCTGGAATGAATTCCACTTGGTCATGGTGTATAATCTTCTTGATGATTTGCTGCATCCTATTTGCCAATATTTTATTAAGGATTTTTGCATCTGTGTTCATTAGGGAGATCGGTCTATAGTTCTCTATTTTAGTTGAGTCTTTCTCACATTTTGGTACTAGAGTAATATTTGCCTCCAGGAATGACTTAGGAAGGATTGCTTCCATTTCAATTTCACTGAAGAGTTTGAGGAGTGTCGGCCTTAGGTCTTCTTTGTATTTCTTGTAGAAATCTGCAGTGAATCCGTCTGGGCCTGGGCTCTAGTTTGTAGGTAAGGACTCAATTACATTTTCAATTTCATTAATAGAAGTAGGGTTATTCAGCAATTTTACATCTTTTGACCTAGCTTTGGTACTTCATATGTTTCTAGGAATCTGTCTATTTCTTCTGTGGTATCAAACCTTTGAGAGAAGAGGTTTTCAAAATAGGTGCTGATGATCTTCTGTATTTCTATAGAGTCTGTAGTGATTTCACCTTTTTCATTTCTTATTGCATGAATTTGAGCTTTTTCTTCCCTTTTTAAAGTAAGGTTGGTTAGAGGCTTATCAATTTTATTTATTCTTTCAAAGAACCTACTCTTTATTGATTCTTTGGAGTGTTTTCTTAGTCTCTATTGCATTGATTTCTGCTCTGATTTTTATAATTTCCTCTTGGCTTTGGGCTTGACTTGCTCTTCTTTTTGTAGCTGTTTGAGGTGTAGCATCAGGTTATTTATTTGTATTCATTCTGTTTTCCGGATGTGGGAACACAGAGCAATAAATTTTCCTCTGAGAACGGCTTTCATTGCATCCCACAGATTCTGGTAAGTTGTATTTGTATTTTCATTTTCTTGTAGGTACTGTTTAATTTCTTCTTTAATTTCCCCTGTGATCCACTGATTACTCAAGAGTGTGTTATTCAGTTTCTATGTGTTTGTGGGATTTTGTAGTATCTCATTTTTAATTTCTAATTTCAAAGCGATATGATCCGATAACATGCAAGCGATAATTTCAACTCTCTTGCATTTATTTAAATATGTTCTGTGGGGTAGTATATGGTCTACTTTAGAGACTGTCTCATGTACTGCTGAGAAGAATGTGTATTCTGATGTTGTTCGATAGAACACTCTGTATGTGTCTATCAAGTCCATTTGTTCACAGGTGTGATTCAGTTCTGTTATTTCTTTGCTGATTTTCTGTCTGGTTGATCTGTCCCTTGGTGTCAATGGTGTGTTAAGGTCTTCTGTTACAATTGTGTTACTGATAATTTGATTTTTCATTTCTGTTACTACTTGCTTTATATAACTTGGTGTTCTGGAATTTGGTGCATATATATTTAAGATAGTTATCTCTTCCTCTTGAAGTTTTCTCCTAACAAGTATGTAGTAACCTTGTTTGTCTCATCTGATCATTACTGGTTTAAATTCACAGTGTCTGCAAACAGAATGGCTACTACTGTTTTTTTTTTTGGGGGGGGAGGTTCCTGTTGAGTGAAGTATTGTTTTCCATCCTTTGACTTTCAGTCTGGGAGTATCCTTTTGGGTTAAATGGGTTTCTTGTAGACAGCATATGGTTGGATTTTATTTCTTGATCCTTTCTGCTACTCTGTTTCTTTTAATTGGTAAATTGAGATAATTTACATTAATGATTATGATTGTTATATATTTGCTTATTGTTGACATGTTATCTTTCTGCTGCTGCATCTTTATCTGTCTGCTCTGTTCAATTGTCTGCTTTGGTTAGTGGTTTTTTCCTACGTGTATCTAAACTGTCTTTCAATATTTTTTGCAGGGTTGGATTGGTGTTCATGAAGTTCTTCAGCTGTACTTTGTCATGGAAGTATCTTACTTCACCATAGATTTTGAAGGACAGTTTTTCAGGGTACATCAGTCTAGATTGGAATCATTTTCCTTTAGGATCTGGAATACTTCACTCCATGCTCTTCTTGACTTTATTGTTTGTGCTGAGAAGTCTGCTGTGATTCTGATAGGTTTTCCTTTATAAGTGATCTGTCTTTTCTCTCTGACAGCTTTTAATAATCTATTCTTATGTTGGATTTCTGGTATGGTGATTATTATATGTCTGGGTGTAGTTTTATTTTGGTTATGACTATTTGGACTTCTATACACTTCACTGAATCTGATGTTGGTTTCCGATCTCATGCTTGGGAAATTTTCAGCTATTACTTCTCTAAATATCCTCTCGACATCCTTTATGTTGTCCCTTCTTTTTCATTAATCCCTATCAATCTTATGTTATTTTTCTTTGTGTCATCTTGCCATTGTTGAATTGTTATTTCCTGACTCTGTGTTATTTTAAAAAAGATTTTTCCTGTTCACTAGCTGCAATTTTGTCTTCGAGGTCTGAAATTCTATCTTCACTTTCATTGAGGTGGTTTTTACGACTTTCAATGGAATTTTTTATTTCCTGTATATCTCTTTGCAACTGCTCTATGTATTGTTTGTTTCTTATATTGTTCACCCAGGGATTCTATCTTTTCGTTTAGTTCCTCTAATTTTTTAACTGTGTCTCCTTCAGATATGTTCAGCATTTCTTTTATCATTTCTTTTTTTGCCTGGGAGATTACTTCTAGTTTGAATTCCTTTAAAGCTTCCCAGAGTTTTTTCTTTATTTTAGTTGCTATTATGTCAGGTATTTCAGGTGTATGGCATATATTTTTTTTCTATGTACTATATAGCTTCTAGGGTTTCTTGGGATGGGCTGGGTATTTGAGATTGTATTTTGGTCTTTCGTTTTGTCATTTTCCTATATTTCCATGTTTCAAATGTTATTCCTTTTTCATTTTTATTGGTACCGGGGATCGAACTCATGACCACCTGCTTGCAAGGCAGGTGCTTATGCCACTGAGCTAAATCCCCAGCCCCTCAAATGTTATTCCAAGGCTTCCTCAGGGCCTGCTGGAAATCCTCTTGTATACCCTCAGTTCCTGGGACTCTGGCCACCCAGTTCCCCAGATTGAGAGAGGATCACTGGGGGTTGAGCAGGCAGGCCCAAGTGCTATGGTGTAGGTTGAGTGTGGCAGGAAGCCATGATGTTCCTTCGCTGGTGGGAGCAATGATCCCAAACTCCCTGGTTCGGGATGGTGCAGGGACACTCACATCAGGCCACCCAGTTTCCAGAATTTAAGATGCTGGCAGGCCTAAAACCCCAGAGTCTTCCAAACACAGCAGGAAGCGGGCAGTTGTTGCAGGAAGGCTCAAGACCTGCAGAGCTGGTCCAGTGCAGCAGGAAGTGGGCAAAGTTCCCAGGCTAGGCCTGAGCAAGGATCCCAAACTTCCTGTGTCCAGGGGATGGTTCAGGGACACTCACCGCAGGCCGCTAATCCTCCGCAACTGAGGGCACCGGCAGACCAGGGACCCCAGAGTGCATTAAGCAAGGCAGGGAGCGGGGCAGTTGGTGTAGGTGGGCTCAAGACCTGCTGAGCTGGTCCAGTGCAGCAGGAAGCCCCAAAGTTCCTTGGCAGGGCCAGAGCAGGGATCCCAAACTCCCTGGGTTCAGGCGACGGGTGAGGGGACACTCACTGCAGGCCGCTCAAGCCTCCAGAACTCTACTTGTTTACTTATTTGAGTCAGTAATGATGGTTATTCTGTCTTATCACCTCACATTTTGATATATCTCATTAAAATTAAAGTATTTTCTAATTTCTTTTATGACTTTTCTTTAGCCTATAAGATTTTGAGGGAATAGCTAATTTACAAATATTTGTAAACTTCATAGATATCTAAATTTTACTGACTTGTAATTTAATTCCTTTGGTGTAATATTAAATGTTTTAGAATGTACCGAGCTTTATTGTATTAATCAGTGTATAGTTTACATTTGAAGATTACTTAACATTTTGGAAAAAATACCATTTAAAAATGTATATTCTATACCTGGACATAAGCCAAGTTGGTTGATATATTTTATATATTCATAACTTTGATGACTTGTTCTATGAATTATTACATTTGCCTACTTTTTTATGGTTTGTCAGTTTTTACTTTATGTATGTGAAACTCATCTATCTTCCACAAAGACATTTGATAGTATTATGTCGTTCTGTTGAACTTATCACTAGGAATGTCTCTCTTTATCTCTGGTAATACTTCGTTTTAAAATGTGCCATTCTAGTCTCTGCATGATTATTATCTTTTTAACATATTTTTCCTTTCAATCTACTTCATAACATCTAAGTAGTCACCTTATACAATGAGTTATGTCTTGCTTTTTAACTAGTGAGATAAATTCTGATTTAAAAATATTTAATGTCTACATTTTAATTATAGTGTCCAGTCAACTGGAAATTAATTATTTTATGTTTGGGCTTCAGGATACCATTTTTCTATATGTCCTCCTTTCCTGCTTTCATTTGGATTAAATATTCTTTTTTATTTAAAGAAAAAAAAAACAGAAAAAGGGTAGAAATAATACATAATTTCAAAAAAACCCAGTAAAAAAATCACTATTTGACAATTACATATTGTGCTCTTACAGACAGTTATTCAAGTTAAAAAAGTGAAGCATACAAAGTAGACATTCAAACAGCAAGACTGCAAACGGTTCTGTTCAACTATTCAACAAAAACTTAGTAATATGGTTATCAATCCTATACATTTAAACATACACGCAGTTATATCCTGTAGAACACTTTCTTTCCCTCTTTTATACCACAGCAATTACACATTTTGAGTTTTATTACTCCTACATTTCTTATTACTTTTTACACCTGAGACACAATGTGATATTTATAAATATGATTCTTATTTATTTCACTTATGAGGATAGTCTCAGGTTGTCTCCATTTACTGATAAAGGCCTCAAGATCATCCTTTTTATAGCTGAGTAGCATTCCATTGTATAAAAACATACCACATCTTTTTCATCCACTCTGCAGTTGACGGGCATCTTGGTTTTTTCCAAGATTTAGCTATTACAAATTGTGCTGCTATGAACATGGGTGCACATATATCACTGTGATATGACCTGTTCAGTTTTTCTGGGAAAATACCCAGGAGAGGATCAGCTGAGTTGAATGGAACTTCCAATCCTAGTCTTCTGAGAATTCTCCATACTGATTTCCATAGTGGTTGCACCAGTCTACACTACCACCAACAGTGGAGCAGTATTCCTGTTTACCTGCAGCCTCACCAGCATTTCTCTCTCTCTCTCTCTCTCTCTCTCTCTCTCTCTCTCTCTCTCTCTCTCTTTCTCTTTGTCTTTTTGAGACAGGGTCTCACTATGTAGTTCAGGCTGGCCTTGAGCTCACTTTGTAGCCTAGGCTGGTCTCAAACACGCAACAATCCTGCCTCAGCCTCCCGAGTGCTGGGATTACAGGAGTAAGCCACCATGCCCGGCTTTGCCAGCATTCCTTATCAGTTGATTTCTTGATGGCAATCATTCTTTCCAGAATGAGATGAAATCACAAAGCTGTTTTAATTTGCATTTCTCAAAAGACCAGTGACGGTGAACGTTTCTTCATGTATTTATTTGTCATTTGTATATCCTCATCTAAGAAATGTGAACATCTCAGATGCTCATTTTTGGAGAGGGTCTGAATTTGGGGGGCTTGATATTTTTCAACTCTTTGTATGTTCTGGAAATAAGTCCTTTGTCTGATAGGTTTCTGGCCTTAATTCTTTCCCAGTCTGTGGGTTTTCTTTTCACTCTGTTGGTGATTTATTTTGAAGTGCAGAAACTTTTCAATAATATGAGATCCCAGTTGTTGATTTTTTGAAGTGTTTCCTATACAGTTTGCATTTTTTTCATGAATTCTCTGCCTATACCTATGTCTCCAAGACTTCTACCTACCTTGCCTTCCAGTAGATTCAGTGTTTCTGTTTTAAGATTTAGATCTTTGATCCATTTAGACTTTAGTTTTGAGCATGGTGATAGGCGTGGATCTAGTTTCAGTCTTTGGCATGTGGAGAGCCAATTTTTCCAATACCAGTTATTAAAGAGGCTGTCCTTCCAGTGAATATGTTTAGCCCCTTTGTCAAATATCAGGTGGATGAATGTCTTTGTAGTTGTGTTTGCATCTTGTAATCTGTTCCATTGATCCTCAAGTCTATTTCTTTGCTAGTACCATGCTGTTTTTATCACTGTGGTTTTGTAGTATAGTTTCAAGTCTGGAATTGAGATGCCTCCTGCCTTACCTTTGTTGCCCAGAATTACCTTTGCTATTCTAGGTTTCTTCTATTTCCAAATGAATTTTAGGAGTGTTTTGTCTAGATCTGTGAAGTATGTTAATGGCATTTTGATTGGATTGCATTAAATCTATATGACAGTTTTGGGAGTATGGCCATTTTCACAATGTTGGTTTTTCCTAGCCAAGAGCAAGGAATATCCTTCCATTTTTCTAATATCATCTTCAATTGGATTAAATATTCTTAATGTATATTTAAATTTCTTCTGATGTTTGAAGTTCTTTTTTGTTGTTGTTGTTGTTTTTTGTTTTGGTGCTACTGGGTATTGAACTCATAGCCTTATGCTTGCCATGCAGGCACTTACACCACTGAGCTAAATTCCCAGTCCTCTTCTGATTTCTTTAAAGCTGTGTATCTATTAAATTTCTTAGAAAATCCTGTAGGCACTATGTTATGTAATTTTAACTTACCACAGTCTACTTGGAATTAGTGTTGCATCACTTCAAGAAAAAGATACAAAGAATATTTCCATTTTCCCTGTCCTATGATGTCACTGTCATTCATTTCATGTCTATATATGTTATAAATATTAAAGTATACTGTTATTTTTATTTTAAATGATTATCATTTTAAAGATGTAGATCCTTAAAAACTAGTCATTTAGAAAAATTGATACACAAACATGTACATACATTAAATCAGGGGAAACGTAAGAATTTCTTCAAATATCTATGTAATTTTCTTCTGGTGATTATTTTTTGAAAAAAATTTTAAGATCAAAAGATTAAACATTAGTCCACATGCTGGCCATTTCAGTGCTATCTGCTCCTTTTCCAAAGGTCCTAGTTTTTATTTGGCTTCATTTTTATTCTGCCTGAAACATTTATATTAATTTTTGTAGTAAATATATGCTGGTGGTAAGTTCTCTCAACTTTCTTTTTTCTTTTTTTGGTACCGAGGATCGAACTCATGACCTTGTGCTTACCAGGCAAGTGCTAGAGCCACTGAGCTAGCTCCTGGCTCTCAACTTTCATTTTTTAAAAAGTATCCTCATTCTCATTTAAGGAATACTTTTACTGGATGTATTTTATCTAAAGTATTTAAAAAATTTTTCAATATGGTAAAGATTTTCTGTTGTCTTTTGGGTTCATTTCTGATGAGAAGTTGGGCATAATTCATTACTTGTCTGTTACTTGTCTATTTATTTTGTTTTCTAAGTATTTTAAGATTTTTTTAGTTCCTCATTAGTTTTTGGTATTTTGGCTATGCTGTGGCATGATGTGAAGTGCCTTGGTGCTGCTTACTTACATTTAGAGTTTACTGAGAGTCCTGGATGTTTTTCAGAAAGATCTAATTATGTGTCTTATTTTATTATGTTTGCACTGTTACAGACTGAAAGTAAGACTGCTCATGCTAGGCAAGTGCTCTGTCAGTGTCCTACACCTCAGCCTCAATATTATTTAACTTTTTATCCGAGACTGTTCACTTTTTGTATTATTTTTCCTTTCTTTTCCTCAAATTGGGTGATTTTCATTGATCTGTCTTTAAGTACACAAACCATTTATTATAGTGTTAAATCTGCTAAACTTAAAAGTTTCATTTCCAATTGCATAGTTGTCTCAAAATTGGAAATGAACTTTTAGACTTTTATTTGGCTTTTTAAAATGCATAATTCCCATGTTTCTTCTGAGAATCTCAGTGTTTAATCATTATGTTCATCTTTTCCTTTAAAATGTCAATGAACACTTCTCAAAACAAGAAATATAAATAGCTGTCTTAGTACTTCTTGTTGCTGACACAAAATACTCAACACCCAAAGTTAAAGGAGAAAAGATTTATTTAGCTCACAGTTTGTAGAAGTTTCAGTTCATAATTGGCTGGCTCCAAGATAGGGTGGCATACAGCAGAGGGGCAACAATTCATTGTAATGGAAAACAGCGAAAGCAACAAAGAGGAGCAAGATAAGCCTCTTTCTGTCCCTTGTACTGTGTCCAGTCTACCAGGATTAGGGCACTGCCAATATAATCAGTGTAGTGATCCAACAATCACCCACATAATCCTAGCTCCCTTAATCCCAGTGCTGCACTACAAATCAATCACATGATCCAGATTCAGCCACCTCTGGCAAACCTCTATGACTACATAAGGTTGGAGGGGGTCATTTAGACACAAACCATAACAATGGCCAATACGTATATGAAAATATGCTTAATATCTTCAGACATCATAGAAATGCAAATCAAAAGTACACTGAAATTCTATCTCACTCTAGTCAGAATGTCTGTTGTAGTCAAGACTTACAAGGGAAAAGATTTAACACATAATACATAATTTATAGCATTATTTTATAATATTCATTCAAAGAGTCAAATGCAGAAGAGCACAAAAGATCTGTTCACACACTAGAGACCCAAAGTATCCAGCTGAGGCCTGGATCCCACGGCACTGTCCTGAAAGAGTTCAACCGAAGACCTAGAGCCCATGGCAATGTCCTCCACAAGTCCAACTGGAGGACTAGAGCCCACAACAATGTCTCATGCAAGTCTGTATCAAGGATCTGCACTGGGAAGGCCTAAAGGTCAGTGGAAGAAGATAGAAAATCTATGCCAGTGGAATAAAGGATCTGTGCCAGTAGACTGAGAGGTCTGCACTGGCGCCAAGAAGAGACGCTCAAGGTAAGGACCAGACCTCCACTGAAGAGAATCACATGCATCCTCAGTAACAGTGAGGGCCTGGGCTCCCCAAAGATTAACAGCTGAGTTTGTATCAGGGAAACCAGCAAAATTTCTCCAGGAGACTCAACAACATAACATCTCCCCTTTCAGATCTTTTATGCTGCTAACAACAATGCTCAGGTAGGCCTTTGACACCCAGAAACATGCTGTTTTAGTTCAGCCAGGTGTTACAAGCTGACTATTAGTTAATCCACCACAGCTATCAAAAAAATATGTGACGATAGAGAAGAACCCTCATACACTACTGGTAGGAATGTAAATTGAAAATTAGCATGGAAGTTCCTTAAAAAACTAAAAATAGGACTACCATATGATAGAGATACACCATTCCTAAATACATACCCTGCAGAAATGAAGTTGGTATATTACACAGAGATAACTAAATACCCATTTTGGGGGTAATATTCACAACCACTACGATATGGAATCAGCCTCAGTGCTTATTAACAGGTTAAAGAATAAAGAAAAATGGTATAAATATATAATGGAACATTATTTAGTCATAATGAAGAAATTACATCATTTGAAAGAAAACAAATAGAATAAGAAGTCGTCATGTTAAATGAAATAAGGTTTGTTTTGTTTTTGAGTCAGGCTCTCATTATGTAGTTCAAGCTGGTCTTACACTCACTCTATACCCCATGCTGGCCTTGAACTCACAGAGATATTCCTGCCTCAGTCTCCCAAATGCTACAATTACAGGCATGCACCATATGCCTAGTCATGTTAAGTGAAATAAATCAAACATAGAAAAATGAGTATGTTATCTCTCTTAGGTGGAAACAAACAACAAAAAAATTGATGACCTGACAATAGAAGAGGGATTAACAGGGAAGAAGAATAAGATGCAGGAGTAGTGACAAGATGGGGTAGGGCACGTATGAAAATGTCACAGAGAAATGCAATAACTGTAAAATTAATATGAGTGAATATTTGTGATAAAATTTTAGGAATCATGAGCATTATTATAAAGCTCTTATTTGCCCACTGCAGCATCTGGATCTCAAAAGAATCTGTTACTATTAGCTTCATTTTATATTCATTAAAAATTGTGATTTTCTATTTCATATACCTAGCATTGAATTATTATATACTAGATGCTGTGGATACAATACTGTAAGGACTCTGAATTATACTTTTCTTTAAATGGTGTTTTCTTCTCTCAGGACTTTCATGATGGGCAGAAGGAAGGAAAGCAATAAGGGACCCTAACAGCATCTTTCTGTCCTTTTACACTCTACCTAGGCCACTGTGATTAGCATGTGCCACACCAATCAGCAGACTGATTTAGTAGTCACACCCTTAATCCCAGCATTGCACCATGAAAATCATTCCCACACTCCAGACCCAGCCACCTCTGAAAAAGCCTGACCTATGATTGCACGAGGATTGGGGGGGACATCTAAACACAAGCTCAGTGTCAGAATAGGATAAGGTGGTCTAAACCTTACCATAATTACCTGAAAGAAGAAGTAAATTATTTCTGGAGGAAAATAACATTTTAAATAACCTTAAGTTATTACTATGTTTTCTAGTTTAATGTCCAAAATTCAGATAAAGTGAAGAAATATGAACAAAACCAATGATGACATCAATAAAAATACTCACTAAAAGTATAGCAATGATGGGGGGGAACACTAATAAGCTTGAAAGTATAAAATAATATAAATAATTCATGCAAAAGGTTAATGCAAAATTAATGTAAGAAGGGAAAGATTTGTGAGAAGATAAAGTAAGAAGCACAAGTATCTCTGAACCAAGACAATAACTGTAGTGACAAAATCTATCCAAGGTACTACTACTTTGTAACTCTGGAGTCTATTTAGAGCCTTACAATCTCCAGAGAAAGGCTTAAGGTAACTTTCAGTTAATTTTGGTCAATTTCAGCTGTTAAAGCATTGCAGCCAACCATTCTCTATTGTCAACTCTGCAGTGTGCAATTGTGTAGACCTTGCAGAGACTTCACAGGCAACTGGTTGTAACCAAGGAGGGCCAATGCACCCTGCCTTCTGAATACAGGGAATATGTGCTATTGTCAAGAACTGATGCCAGGGATTTAGCTTAGAGGCATGAGCACCCCCCTGGCAAGCAGAAGGTCATGAGCTCAATCCCCAGTATGAAAAAAAAAAAGAATTGATGCTTCTGATTACTGAAGTGCAGACAAAAAGCCAAGGGTACTTTAGTGTTGTACCTGTATTACTTTTGATAGTTCTTCCTTCTTGGTTGAGGTGACTGCTAGGAGATTGAAAGGGATGGCATCCTTTTTTTTTTCTTTTTTGGAAACCATATATTAAAGACAAAGACATTGAAAAGCAAATATAGATGTAGGAAAAATTATAAAATCCATGAATACCAAGGAAAGAAAGGATACAGGTTTGGAAAAGACTGAGAAGATCTTAAGTTTACACCCAGTAGGATGTTTGGCACACAGCCTAAAACAAATTTTTAAAATCTCAAATCTATCACAAACTATAGTAAGCCCTAAGGGAAAGGGAGAAGCTGATTCCCAGAGATATCACATGATTAGATTCAAATATCTGATTTTCAACAAAAAGTATCACGTGGCATATAAAGAAACAAAAAAGTTTCTGTTTCCCATTCAAAGGAAAAAAAGACTTGATGGTAAATCTACTACACACATACATTAAACCAATAGTCCTGACACGTTCCTGTCAGCTTGAACCACTGAGGGTACAAGCATGATTGTCCCATTGGGAAACTTGTACAAATGGATCAGATCACTTTTATCAATGTTTTCACTAATAAAATTAATAAAAAGTCTATATTTGTATGAAATAGTTGTTTTAACTTAATTACTGCCCAAATATAAATTTTAACATGATTCCATAATGTCTAATAATGTTAATTTTGTAACATCAAAAAGTCAAAGGGGCAAGGGTAGAGCTATAAAGGAGAAGAGTTTTATATGTTGTTGAAGTTAAGCTGTAATAAATCCAAATTAGAGTATCATAAACTTAGGGCATTAAGTGGAATACCAGAGCAACTGCAAAGAAAGTAACTAGAGAATGTAAATTAAACAAAAAGAGAAAGGAATTTAAACATTTCACTATAAAAAATAAAAACAAAAAAAGACAGTAGTAATGTAGAAAATAAGACAAAAGTGTGGCATACAGAAAACAAAAAGTTAGATAACATAGGTAAGTCTATTCTTGTTAGAAATAATTTTAAATGTAAATTAAATGTAAATTACCTTGACCTTCCAATTAAATGAGAGACATAGGCCCTGCCAGACATGGGCATCAACTGCTGTCTCTTAGCACCTTGGTTTTTCTCAACACAGGGATACATAGGTGAATGCCAACCACTAACCTGATCAAGGAAGAGATTGACTCCCTGGAGAAGTGATAAGCTCAAAAGAGTCAGATGCTACAGGAAATATAATGGATGAACCCATAGTGCATATCCAAAGAACTGGATACTGGGTCAAATGAGCTAGAACCTTCACTTCTAAATAAACAGAGATGGTTGGATTCTGGGACAGAGGCAAAGACCAATGCTTAGACATACATAAAGGATTTCTTTGAAAAATAGACATTAAAGAGGTCTGTATACTACCAGCAAACATACCCATTATAATTAACCCGCAAACCTCAGCACAGAAAAAAAAACAAAAACAGAAACATGAAATGCCTCCCCAAACTCCCAACTCCCCCAAAGCCAGTCCAGGGAATATCAAGGGGGGAGGAAATCAAAAGCCACACAACAGAAATATCTGAAAGATTATCAGTGGAGGTAGCAAAACAGATCAATAAGGTGCTTCATGAATTCAAGGAAGATATAACTAAATAGATAATGATCCTAATGAAAGAAATGATCAGCAAGTCTATAGAAGACACAAGGAACTGACAGAGGTAAAGAAAGACACCAATGAACAATATAGAAATCGATGATTATGCCAACAAATTAGATAATCTAAAGAAATGAATGAATTTCTAGAAAAAACAAGACTAAGTCACAAAGAAATAAAAAATCTTGATACACATATAAGTAGTCAAAAGATTAAATCAGTAAAAACAACTACCTTCTAAAGAAAAGCCTTGTAACTGACAGCATCACTGGTAATTTATATCAATCACTTAGAAAAAACAAACAACAAACAAAACAAAACAAAAAACCAATGCTTACCCTTCTCAAACTATTCCAAAAAATAAGATCAGTACTGTACTAATACCAAACCCGGACCAAAAATTCTAATAAAACTAAAGACCGCTTTCTCTTCTCAATATTGATATAAAATTCTGCAATACTAGTAAACTGAATTCTTCAGCATATTAGAAGTGGATTTACACAGAAATGTACTTATAGCAGCACAATTCATAATACCCAAATCTTGGAAGCAGCCTATAGATCCATCAGCAGATGAATGAATATAAAATACATACAATCAAATAATACTCTGCCCCACAGAAAGATAAACTTGAATCATTTGTTGGAAGATGGTTATACTTTGAGAACCACAATGTTAAGTAAAGTAAATCAGACACATAAGCTTAAAAATCACATGGTTCCTCTTACCAAATTATAAATAAAAAGCAAAATAAAAGATAATAGGAAGTAGAGAAATAGATCTTTCTCAAATGGAGGAGAGGCAAGAGATGGAAGAAGAGAAGATGGGAAGGAAAAGGAGGAGGATGAAAAAGGAATTGAGAGATGTGTTACGTACATGTACCAACTCCACATAAGGAAAGTAACTATTATATACTAAAACATGTACTAATAAAAATGAAAATTAAATAATCTTTATCCCTAGAATGTGAAGGTAGTTCAACATATGAAAATTGATCTACATAATGTACCACATAAACAGAATGAAGGAGAAAAACCCACATTCTCTTACTAGAACAATTATTTGAAAAAAATCATCAGCTGTTCATGACAAAACACTCAGCAAACTTATATCAGGACAAGCTCCCTGAACATAATACAAGCTATATGTAAAAAAGCAATATTGAAAGACATGAAGCTTTTTCCCCTAACATTAGAGACGAGGCAAGCACAACGGTTTTTGCAACTCCTGTTCAACACTGTACTGAAGGCCTATCGAGACCAATTAGGCAAGAAAAATAAAAGACATTCAAGTTTTAAAGAAAGATGTAAAACTGTCTATTTCAAATAACTTGATCTTATATGCAAAATCACATACATGTAAACAGGCCACGAGGGTAAAATGTTTTATGTAGTAAATGTATTTCTAGCAAAAGATCAGAAAATAAACTTAACTCACAAAACTCAGTTGCATTTCTATATACAATGGTACCTTGCTTCATGAACTTAATTTGTTTTACAATTTTGGGGAAGATGGCCCTGTTTGTTTTATGTGTGGAAGATAGCTATGGTTATGTTTTTCACCCAATGTGGAATTTGTGAATAGAAGCAAAAATTTTGTCAAATACTTTTGTTTGACAACTGGATTGTTTGGGAACAGAAGTGTTCATGAACTAAGGTATTACTGTAGTAACAATGAACAATCTGAAAGGAAATTGTGAAAAAAATTCCATTTACAATAGCTCAAAAAGAATAAAATACTTAGGAATTAACTTTCCTATGAAATTGAAAGACTTTTATAATGAAACATTAGTGAAAGAAATTAAAGACATTCATAAGTGAAAAGACAGCCCACGTTCAAAGACCAAAAGATTTAATATTGTTAAGATGTGAATACTATCCAAAGTGATTAACAGTTCAATGCACCACTATCAAGATCTCAATGACTTTGTTATAGAAATAGAAAAATTCATAGCAAAATTCATATGATCCCGAAGGGTTCCAGGTAGCTAAAACCATGTTGAAACAGCAGAACAAAGCTGGAGAATTCACACTAATTTCTAATTTCAAAAATTACTGCATATGTATTGTAAACAAAACAGTATGTTAACAGCAGAAAAAAGGATATACAGATTAATGAAACAATAAAAAGTCCACAAGTAAAATTTTCCCTTACATGATTTTGACAAGAGCACATGATTTTTGACAAGGATCTGGAAAAAAGTTTACAAATGTAGACTGCCTGCCACTAACTGCTCCATATCACTTGTTTCCAGGTATTTTAGTACAAGGTCAAACACTTTTCTGTATATTTATTGGTAATTTGTGGTGGGTTTTTTTTGGGGGGGGACTGCTTGAGTGTTACTTTTTTGGGGTATTTTATTTCTTTATTTTTAAAATTAAATTTATTGATACATTTTAGGTATACACAATGGCCACATTCATTATAGAGAATTTGAACCTATATGTGACATAACTTGATTCTGTTTTCATCCCATTTCCCTACCCTCCCTTTTTTTGTAAATGAGAGGGAAGAAAGGTTGAAGATATTTTATTTTTTATTAGTTATAAATTTTATATATTAGATATAACAAAACTTATGGTGCAAACTGCAAGTCTGTTCGACTAAAATTTATCAAAACTTTTCTCCAGTGATTTGGAATGCTACCTTTATTGTACAATAAATTAATATATAAGCATATGATTTCTAGGTGACATATCCTAGTAATTAAGAACATAGATTCTAAAATTGGGCTGCTTTGATTCAATTCCAAGCTCTCAGATAAAGACTAAATTTTAAAACATTCAAATCTCTATAGTTACCTAAAATCCAGCATTGTTAATCTGATCAAATTTATAGTATATAAAATGAAGTACTACATAAACATTTGAAAACTATTATGAAATATACACTAAAAACTCTACGAAGTCATTACAATAAGCCAAATACTTTACAACTTTTAACCTATTTGATAAAAATAAAACAGTGATTTAAGACAGCATTGCTACCAATTCATGGGTAAATAGAATAGAGGCAAATGGAGTTGGAAAAATTACACAAAATCACATAACTAATAAAGGATACCAGAAATTGAATCAATATGCCTTGGATACTTAAAAATAAAAAAGAAGTCAACAGAAAGCCCTGGAACCTGCAGAAATTGGCCTGAAAGGCTGCTGCCAGCGCCAGACCCAAGCCTCTCTGTAAGTCAGTGCCATTTGTGGACTGCAGAGGGACACAACTAGGCTTATAATAGGGAGGAGTTCCCCACCCAGAAACCGTATCTTTTTCCTTTTTTTGTTGGGTTGGGTTTTTATTTTCTTCTGTTTTATTTATATTAATTCTGATGGCATGAGCAGTTATTTAAAAGATAGCAAGACATGTTATGGAAGTCATTATGTATTTTCTACTTGTTTTGATATCCTATATTGCATTCATTGTTTTGTTTTTATTGTTTGTATTCTATTACAGTCTGTTCAATTTTTAATATGCCCAAAGGTGGTATTTGCAGCTATTTTGAAGACAACAAAGGCATTGTGGTAACTATGTTGATTTCATAAGGTTTGGAAGTCTTGTATTACTTATTCTGGTTTACTTTGATTGATTCTATACTGTTTAATTTTCCTTGGTTTTATCCTCTTTAAAATTTAAAAAAAAAAAAAAAAAAAGAAAGAAAGAAACTGGCCTGAAAGCACTCACTTCTTTATCTGCTTTGATACTTTTATCGAAGAGCCTTGTCCCTTCTGTTTATTCTTTACATTGCTGTGTAAGTGATCATTCCCACAACAAGTAGTCAGCAAACAATGGCCCATCATAGTCTGACTAAATTTAAGGATTTTTGGGGGTTAAATCATTGAAAAAAATCACAAGAGTTGTATCATGTGACAGTGGGAAATTCTGATATTCAAATTTCAGAATGTGGAAAAGGAATTTCATAACAATGCAGCCAAACTTAATGTATATGTATTCCTGATGGTTATTCTTAGTTTACACTGACAGTGTTGAGTAGCTGCAACGGAAACTGTATGCCTTGTAAAGTCTAAAATTGTTACATGGCTCTTTACAGAAAAAGTTTAAAGATCTTTGGTCAAAACTATGATATTATTCTTCTATTTAAAACCTTCAATCAGCTTCCCATAGCTTTTTTTTTTTTTTTTTTTTTTTTTTTTTTGTATTTTTGTATTTTTACTGGTACCAGGGATCGAACTCATGACTGCCTGCTTGCAAGGCAGGCGCTTATGCCGCTGAGCTAAATCTCCAGCCCCAGCTTCCCATAGCTTTAAGAGTTAAATTCTAACTCCTTTATGTGGCATGTAAGGTTCCTCTAGTCTCGGCTCTCTGCTTTCTAGCCATATCAGTGTTGTCATATTGCATGACTTGTATCTCTTTACCACTCATAGATTCTAAGGCAAAACCACCATTTTCAGGTTAACTAATGCTTTGTGATCACTTTGGTGTTATTTTTAGTCTTTTAGAAAGAGATATTTTTAACACAGAAAGAATCTGTAATTAAGTATAGTCTAGTTTATGTTATCTTACCTCTCAAACAAAATTTCTTAGTATATAGGCTATATACTAAGCCTGGTTAGATGGATTTAAGTAGTAACACTCACTTAAAAAAGCATAATAAATTCTTATAGATGGAGCCTCAAATACATGTAATAGGTTCACAAATTTAAAACTGAACTCTAAAAATTCAATGCTGTAGTTTGATTTTCTTAAAGCAGACTTTGATTATGAGCAATGTTTTATGTGATGAATGAAGATACAGCATTCTGAATAAAATGAATCTACTTTAGTAAATAAAATGAAATTAAAACCATTCCTTTACTTATTTTAGGTTTTTATCTTTTATATGTAAAAATCTTTATGTGTTAGAGTTAGCCTATCAGTAGAAAGTCTATTCAGAATAAGATTTGAACTAGCATGGAGACTTTATAATGGTATTATGCTAAACTGAGACTAAGCACTAAAACAGATGTGATTTGAAATAAAGTTTAGAAGATGGCTTTGATGATTATGTTTGTTAACAAATAAAGCAGAATCACAGAGCAATAGGTAATATAATATAAAACTTAACTTCTCTTGCTTAGAAAAAAGTCTAGGATTGTACATAAAAATTAAAAAAACAAAACTTACTTTTTTAGGGTAAGTAAGCAAGAGATATCATGGAAATTTAATGGGATCAGAAAATCTAACAAAGTGTTATTAAATTTTTGACATTGTGATGTCCTCGTGTAGATTTTTGATGAAAATGAAATCTTAAAATATATTATGTCTGCTTCATTAGACACAGAAAAATACAGATGACAATAAAATGTTCATACTTTTAAAAGTAATTAGAAATATTTTTTCATGGTCAATGAAAGTAACTTTCAGACACAATTGGGTATGTTCAGGGTGATACGGCCATAGAATGATATACAGTTAGAATTTAAATATTAAACACAACCCAAAATTAAATGATCTAATGTGATGGATGTATGCTAGTATCCAAAACATGAAAGCTTAATTTAAATTACAAAATGTCTTTTTGCTGTGAAAAGATTCTAGTAAAAGGGTCTTACAGAAGTTCTTGACTTCAAGAAGATTTTGTTCTACTGTTTCTTTGATAATAAACCACAATGGAGCACAATATACTGGAAAACCAGGAATGGACCTAGCCTTTGCTCAACTGACCCCACTGTCATAGAAGATATAAAAACAAGAAACATTGATATAAGCACAAGGATCTATAAGGAACTGGTCAGTTTTAATGTTATATAGTTGATAAATGGAAGAACTAGAGTATATGTGAATTTTATAACCCTTTAAATTCCCACTGATCTGTGGTCGTTTTAAAAATACATATGATCACTCTAAGGGGCCAAAGCAGGAGGACCACAAGTTTAAGTCTCACCTGGGAAAATTAGCAACTTAGTGAGACCCTGTTTCAAATATAAAAATAAAGTGTGTAGGAGGAGAGGGGTTGGGGTACAGGCCCTATGGTCAATCCCCAGTATCATGAAAATAAATAATAAAAATATATGTGAGAACATTCACAATTTGTTACTTCTCACTAAAAGTTAAGCAAAAAGCTGAGCATATTCAAGATCTATAGGAACTGTTTGTCTTATGCTCTGGTTTCTGTATTTCACTTTTTCAAAGAATGGATTAGAAAGACATTTAAGTTTATTAGATAGAAAGGTGTCAACTCTGCACATCAAGGTACATGAGGAGAAAAGTTCATAAATTATAAATTCTTAGAAAACACAAAAAATCCTTTGGGTCCATCAAGGAAAATGTCAGCAAGTCTAAACATACTAGATGGCTACTAACCAGTTTCATGAAGGTGAAGCTGTAAGCCAAGATGGAATAATACTTTCCCACCATGTATCTAAGTCTACAAATGACACTAATCCCTTTTAATTGTTATAAAAGCTGACAACTTCCTCAGCCTTATAACTAAAGGCACAAAGTTATCTCTGCGAATGACTTACCATAAACAGGTCTCGAGCACCAATGTCAACAGCTAGGAGAAATGCCTTTTCAAATCTCTGGTACCTACAAGGAAGAAAAGAAATGTGTGTTACATGAGAGGAGAAAGCTGTTTGTATTAAAGTATTTATTTGCTACTGTTTTCATTTTTCTGATGGAAAAATATTGTTAAACAGAGGGATTTAGCCTGCTAGAATCTTCCATAAGGGAAATGTTATTCAATTTATGAAGAGTAACAGCACAAAGTCTATGGAGGTTGTAAGCCTAATTTCCAAGGATAAGCATAATCTCAAGTAGACACTGCTTACAAAATGTTTTTCACATTTTGTTGTGTTTTATAAGAGAAAATTATGGTAATATTGAGAATCTAGGATAAGAGCATGTAGTAATTACATCACTTATACTTTTGGGTTTCTGAGGTATAAGATGAAAAATCAAATATTACATTATAAAAAGTACTTCATATTTGTGAATTTAAAAATTACAGACTATAATATATTTTAAAAACTATATTATCTTTCTAATGTTTCTCATAATCATATTTTCCCTGAAATATAATTTTGCAAATTTCTTTGTTAAAGCTTAATTTTAGGCTGAGATGAATTAGAACAATGTACACTTTAAAGAAATCATCTCTACATAAAGTTTAAGATCTTGAGAGAAAACCATGTCATAAATATATACTTAGCACAAGTATGTGGAATGAAAGCTTGCCTTTATTTTGTTTGGGTGCTAAAATTCATACAGATATAATTGTCAGTTTTTCTGATTCTAGCTAGGAATGAGAAGTTATTCTCTATTCCTTAATCTATACTGCAAAACTTGATGGTAAAAAAGCTAATGAATCTCAAGTAAAAAATAGCAAGTTTTCAATATTATTAATAAAGTACTATATCCTATTAGTGAAATAAAATGATTAAAAATGAAATAAATAAGGCTTACTAATGTTATATTTTAACTGTGAGATATAGAACTTGAAACACTTCTGGAATTTCCAGCAGTTTGGTAACTGCTACCCCCAATTTCCCCCTTGCCCTTGTTATTAATTAATTATAATTAATATAATAGATGATCAGACTATTGGCTTTAAACCCATAAAGTCAGTAAAACACTCACACTAGAAGGATTAAATTGTATTCCACCTCAATAGCTACCATGGCAGCCTGTGTTTCTCTGGAATGAGGCCTAAGCTTGCTAGGCAAATGCCTTATCACTGAGTTATATCCCCATCCCACTTACCCACTTTTATCATTACTGTGTTCCCCTGAATCTTCTTAGCTATAGAAGTTCTGGAGGCAATTATGCTTATTTTTGTAAAGAAAGAATATCCTGTGACTGTAAGATTAATGCTTTACTATATATTCAACGAAGATGGAATGTACTAGGAAGAAGTCAGAGAATTACTAAGGTGTCCAAGCAGAACTTCCATTTACTGCCATTTTACATTGTCCTACTCCTTTTTTTCTGGCAGTAGTAAGATGTCTAATCATTAAAATTAAAGAGCCTTTTTTTTTTTTTTAAAGACAGGGCTTTTCTACATAATTCAGGCTGGCCTTCAACCGACTATGTGGCTTAAGCTGACCTTGAACTAATGGCAACATTTCAGTCCCCAGTGTGCTGAGATTACAGGTATGTGCCATCATGCCTGGCTAAACTGTTTCTTCTTTCATCTTTTTAAAAAATTTATTTTAAAGAGAATAAAACCAAGCAAAATAAAACAGAATAAAGCCAATCAAAACAAACCAGTTTAAGTGACACAGTACTTCAAAACAATAGGAAATCAACCATGGTTACCATAACCCTTGTTATCTTTAACATAGCAGTACATACCTTCAGACATAGTAAAAATCAAAAACAAAACAGAGTAGGACCAATAAAAACAAAACAATGAATGCAATAAAGGACGTCAAAAAGGACAAAAGCAAATACAAAGAAGCTACCATAATACATCTTATCTTAGTAATAGCTGTTCATATCATCGGATATAATAAAATCAAACAAACTGAATAAAACCCAACCCAACAAAACAATGAAAAAAATACAGGACTTCAGAACAAGATGATAGAGAATCAACAGTGGCCACCACCTTCAGAAGGAGATCCCTCATAGATGCTACACTGCCTATTGTTATCCTCTGAATAGATTGATCAGATTATTGGCTTTAAACCCACAAAGTCAGTAAAACGCTACACACTATAAGGATTAAATTGTATTATACCTCAATAGCTACCATTGCAGCCTGTGTTTCTCTGGATCAGCCGGTCACTTATGGTGGGGGAGGAGGCTGGCTCCTTGTTTCCCAGTCCGCATGCCAGAAGGAGCTGGCATCTGGCTCTCCCCACAGCAGCCTGTGCATGGTGCTGATTCACAGGGAGGGCTTTCTTTCTTTTTTAAAAAAGTTTTATTTAAAGAAAGACTAAACAAAACAGAAAATGGGTAGAAATAATACATATGTTCAGAGAAAAAATAAATAGTAAGAAATCACTAGTTAATGTTTACATACTGTCCTTTTACCAATAATGGTTCAAGATACAAAAGTGGTACATAATAAAGTGGGAATTCAAACAGCGAGACTGCAAACAGTTCTGTTCAACTATCCAACAAAAACTTAGTAATATGGTTGTCAATCCTATACACTTAAACATACATGCAGTTATCCATATCTTCATTTATGTTGGGATTAAACAAACTAAAACAGGCTAAAGTCATTAGGAACAAGAATAATAGTATTGTTGGATTTCACATCATGACACTCTTGGGTCAGCACTGGGTACTGTAGTGTTATTTTTTAAAACTTTATTTAAAGAAAGACTAAACAAAACAGAAAATGGGTAGAAATAATACATACTTTTAAAGAAAAAATAAACAGTAAGAAATCACTAGTTGATGATTACAGATTGTCCTCTTACAAATAGTTATTTAAGATACTAAAGTGGAGCATATAAAGTGGGGATTCAAACAGTGAGACTGCAACTAGTTCTATTCAACTATCCATCAAAAACTTAGAAATATGGTTATAAATCTAATACACTTAAACATACATGCTGTTATCCATATCTTCGATTATGTTGAGATTGAATAAATCCAAGAAGTCTAATATCACTCTGAACAAAGAATAGTACTATTGCTGGGTTTCACATTATGACCCTCCAGGATCAGCATTGGGTACTTTAGTGTCTCCTTTTCTTCCAAGTATCTGTTCATTTCATCATGTGTCATAAGATCAGTTTTCATAAACTGTTTATAGATTCTACACATGCATGAGTCTTAACATGTATTTCTATCCTTTCTATGTTAGAGGGAGAAACAAAACAAAGCAAGACAAAACAAAACATATTCCCAGAAACACATGAAATGAAAAAGACATATAAGACTGTTGTACAAGGAGTTCTACCATGGTTCCTGTGTTGTCTCTAGTTATCTTCAATAGAATTGGCTATATCATTAGACATAGTATAACCAAATATATCAGTACATAACAGTATTAATAAAAACACAACTTTGTACATAGTATAAAACTTCAAAAGCAGGCAGTTATCAAACTAGAATGTGTATTGTAGTCTTGTCATCTTCAGTGTAGTTACCTATACTCTCAGACTTGATACTATCAATCATATCAGTTTTTAATAAAATCTGTCGATATCAAACAGCAATCACACAAACCACATGTAACTAGGATCAGTCATAATAAAACAGTATAAGTCATACAGGGCTTCAGATTAAGTTAATAGGAAATTAAAGATGATTACTGTGCTATATCCTGATGTTTTAGGAATAGCTGTCTATGCCCTCAATCTAATGCAAGTAGACAAAGTGGGACAGAATAAAATCTATCTGAGCAGCGTGGTGCGAATAATGTAGGTTTTAAATCCTGATATACTATTAACAATATCTTCTGCCACCTTTTTTAAGACTCTCCCTCCCCTTTCACTTCCCCAGGGTACACTGTGCATATATGGGTCTGAGCAAGACCCTTGATTTTAAATGGGGGGGGGGGCAACCTGCTATTTACCTAAGTGGTTCCAAACCTTCTTTCTCCTGGACTTGATCTCTAATTGTATTCCATTACCTATTAAAGCCTGTCTTTGCAACCTATCCACAAACACTGGTCTAGCTGCCCCTATTACTCTGCGGTTCTCTGTCACATAGAGCATTGTTTTCTCATATTGGATTTTTAGTCTATGTACTCTTTTTCATGTTAATTATATTTTTTACAGATAGCATCTCAGTGGACCCTGCCCCCTGATCTACTCTACTCCATGTGTGGCTCTCTTTTTTAATTTAGTGTATCAAGGCCATCTATACTAGAGATTATAACCAATCTTCTCTGCCTCATCTCTGTTATGCTCTTTTGTTGCCATCAGTTGTCTGCTTATCTTCTTCATTTTGTTTTCTGCTCCATTCATTGAGGATTCTCTGCCACTGTTCCTGAAATCATAGTACTTTTCTCTCTCTCTAAAATGCCATGCAGTATTCTCTGCAGAGTTGGATTGGTGGCTGCAAATTTCCCAAGTTCCTCTTTGTCTTGGAAGAATCTTGTTTATCCATTAATTTCTAGAGATAGTTTTTCAGGGTATATCAATCTGGGTTGGAGGTTATTTTCTTTCAGGGCTTGGAATATTTTGCTCCAGGCTCTTCTTGACTTGATGGTTTGTGTCAAGAAGTCTGCCGTTATTCTGATAGGTCTTCCTCTATAGGTGATCTGTTTCTTGTCTCTGACAGCTTTTAATATTCTATTCTTATACTGAATTTCTGGGATCTTGATTATTATATGCCTGGGTGTAGCTCTGTTTTGGTTGTAGGTGGCTGGAGTTCTATACGCCTCATACATCTGAATATCACTTCCTTTTCCTATGTTTGGGAAGTTTTCCTTAATTATTTCTGTGAATAGCCTTTGTAGTTCCTTTGTTTGTACCCTTGCTTCTTCATTCACATTCTTTATAATCAAGTTGTAGATCTTCTAGTCGTCTTCTAGCCTCTGTATTGTTAATGCTTGGTTCCTAATTATTTTTATAAAGTTTTTCCTTTCATAATCCCACATTGCAAAACTATCCTCCAGTTTGGATAATCTATTCTTAGTTTCATTTAAGCAGATTTGCCATCTTTCCATAGTTGTTACTTTACTGGTAATCTCTTTGAATCTGCTTCATGTATTCTATATTTTCTTTGTATTCTTCGTCAAATGGTTCTCTCCTTTGTTTTAGTTCCTCCCTTCTTCCATCTGTGTCTACCTGAGGGGTGCTTGGCATCTCTCTCTCTCTTTTTTTTTTTTAAGACAGAATAAAGCCAACTGCGACCATGTAGTGAAATTGGTACAGAACTTCACAGCAGGTTACCAGGATAACAGTAATAGGTATCACAGTATATTTCATTATCTTTACAATAGTTGTTCTTTCAATCACGTATATCAAAATAAAATGAAATATAGAACATTATAGAACTTATCAAAACAGAATATTGAATACAGCAGTACCATTAAGAATAAAGCAAAATAGTAATAAAAATATTTGCCTTCAAAGAGATGCTAGAAGGAAATACCCTTTATCTGCTATGGTCAACCTCGCAAGAGATGCTCGGATTTGTGGTTTCTATTTTCTAATGGGGGGCTAGGGGAGGGGAGTATGGGAAGTGGGATGTTTGACTCTAGGCCGTGCACCAGTAGGTTCACTATTGCTTAGCAGGGAGGTGAGCTGGTTGCTTGGTTTCCCAGCATCCTAAGTTCCAGCCTGGTGTGGATCTCAGAGGACACTGGTAATTTTCCCCCTAGAAGGGCCGCAGTCTCTACCATATCTTTTATTAATCTTCTTATATCTTGCTTTACTTGGCTAAATATTTCACTTTTAAATTTATCTATGAGGTCCCAAAGATATCTCTTTATGTCCCTGGTGCCGTGTCTGATACTGCATGTTTGCTGTTCTCATTCTCCTTATATTTTCCTGTCCTGGGTCAATGTTCTCAGGGTTGGGACATGGGGACTTTTTGTTGTTGCTTCCTCTTCCCATCTTTTTCTTTTTTTCCAGGAGGCCCCAGTTTCTTTCTTTGTTGGTTACAATTCTTCTGAAGCACCACTACAGTGTGCCAGTGAGTTGCAGACAGGGGCAGTGTATGCTGACCCCTCCCATTCAGATCAGTCAAGCTGCTGATGTCTGCACTGTATTACTATGTGCCACCTCCTCTCCGGATCAAACTTCTGAGGCTTCACTGGGTTAGTGTGGTTAGTGTGCGCCTCTGCGTAGAGAATTGATTTTGGATAACCTATTGAGTCTCAGCCAGGTCACGTGACCCAGGTCTAGCTAGCTCCACCAATCCCGTGCGGGAAGGGAACAAATGACTGAAGTCGCTTCTGCCCTTTGTACTGCCAGTCCTGCCGGGTCCCAGAATGTTGTCTGCCAGAGACCCCGTTTCTGTGGAATGGCTCCACTCCCGTCACTCACCACTGGTCGATGCAGGTTCCCCACCAGCTCGGTTCTCTGTTCAGCTGGCCGACCCCCGACCTCAGTGTGACTGCATCTCCAGTGAGTCAAAGCTGCAGGACCTTGGACAGCTAGGTAAATCACTCACTGTGGTGGGAACACTGAACCTTTAGCTGTTCCAATACTAGCACTGGGACTGTATGTTTAGTTGGTTCTTCTCACCTTAGTTTCTTCTTGGGACGAGAGAATTCCTCTCCCTCTATTCGGGGCTCCCCATGCTGTATTATGTTGAATTCTAAGTTGACTATCTCAGGGAGCCTCTGTAGCCAGCTGTTATCTATCTGCCATCTTTGCTCCACCCCCACGGAGGGCTTTCTTTTTAGTGACTTCTTGTTCTCTCCCTCCATATTCATTGAATGGAGCTGACTCATGGGAAAAGGCTGATGTCTGGCTCTCCCCACAGCAGCCTGTGCATGGTGCCAATTTGCAAAGAGGGCTTGTTTTTGTTTTCTACTTTTTGGTATCAGGAATTGAACTCATGACCTTACACTTGCCAGGTAGGCACTTGTGCCACTGAGCTAAATCCCTGGCCCTCTTGATGACTTCTTGTTCTCTTCCCCTGAAGTCTGTGAATCCACTGACTCAAGCGAAAAGGCTAGTTTCTGGCTCTCCCCTCAGTGGCCCACACATGGCACTGAGTGACAGGGAGGGTTTGCTTCTTGGTCACTTCTTGTTCTCTAGACTGTAGCTTTTTAATCTCTTTTCCTAGTTCATTTTTTTTTTTTTACATTACCTTGAGTTCATTGTTTTAGGGTCTTTTATATATTTATATTCACTCCAATCTTAAGTAACCTTAAACTGTCATAGCATTGATAATCAATTATATAAACCAATCACAGATCTACACTTCTAAGATCCAACTCCTCCTCAGCTCCAAACTATTTCTGAGCACCTAAAACTTAACCTCACATGATCATTTTAACATTACTTCAGCAATCATACATAAGACAAATTACAATTGGAAAGAGCAAAATTTAGGGAGACCATGAAGGATGTACTCATTATCTAAGGTGAAACATCTAAGGTGAAATATAATAAGTATAATGATAAAATGAAGAAACTGGGAAGTGGCATTTGGCAATATGATGAATCTGAAATACCAAAAAGAATTCTCAATTCGATTTTTAGAAAATACACGTTAAGGTACATCTCAAGAATTCTTAAAAGGAAAAACTCAAGAGTGTCTCAGTCAAAACTGTAAACATAAAATCCAAACAATCTTAATTGACAGAATCCAGAGTAAGGATCCCAATTAGACAATAAATAATTAAGAAAAACCAGTTGTATAAATGAAACAAATTAGCACATATATTAAAATATTTTTGACACAGGGGAATTGGTAGAGAATTATTTGAAATTCTTCCAACTTCCTTTTAATCTATCTTCTATTTTCCTCTTCATCTGTATGTATATATATTTCTTAAGTAAGAGAAAAGAAATTTTTGTGCTTCATTAGTACACATTTGTGGTTTATGTTTACATTCACTTTAGAAAGTAGGGACATGTACTTAATGCATCTTTGTAATCCTCTTCCTTTCCCCTCCCTTTCTTTTCCTCTCCTTTCTTCTGATTTTATGAAAAATAATCTACCTCACTCCAGAAAAATGGGTATAATCAAGAAATCAACCAATTAGAAATACTGGCTGGGCTGGGAAGGAAAATGGAAGGGAAATATACTGGGAGGGAAAATGGAACTCCTATCCATTGTTGGTGGGAGTGTAGACTGGTGGAACCACTGTGGAAATTAGCGTGGAGATTCATCAAAAAACTATGATTACAGGTCCCATTCAACCTAGCTATTTACCTTTTGAATATTTTCCCAGAAGAATTAAAAACATCATACCACTGTCATATATGTGCAGCTATGTTTATAGTAGCACAATTTGTGATAGCTAAATCCCATCAACTGAAGAATGGATAAAAAAGATATGATATTTCATACAATGGAGTACTACTACTCAGCTGTGAAGAAAGATAAACTGAGGTTTTTCTGGGTAAATGGATGCAACTAGAAACCATAATCATAAGTGAAATAAATCATACTTGCATGTGTAAAAATCATATAGACTACCTCATGTAATAAACTGAAAGAGTAAATAAGTTCCAAAAAGTACAATAGATATTGTTAAAGGGAAAGAAACTGCTCAAAAGGAAAGAACAACTGGGATGGAGAAAAACGGGAAAAGAAGGAAGGAGAAAAAAAAGAAAAGAGTCTCTCTCTCTCTCTCTCTCTTTCTCTCTCTCTCTCTCTCTCTCTCTCTCTCTATATATATATATATATATATATATATATATATATAAAATAGAGAATTTGTATGACTAATTCTATTAGTTCATGGAAAAAAATTGCCAGTGCTTATATTATTTGATATGTTTTGCATGTCTGTATCTTAAACTCGAGGTTGCATTGAAGTCAGAGATCAGTGAGCCTGAAGACCTTGGCAGGAGGACACGTCACAACAGAGAACAGAGCCGGCTTGGAGATCTGCACTGGCCCACAGTGAGTGCTTGGAAGTTGGTCCTCCCGTGGGAGGGTGTGACTGGCTGGGCAATACCTTGGAATCAGGCAGGACAGGCCTGAACCCAGAACTGTAGTGGCTTCAGTTGGCCTTTCCTGGCATACAGCAGATTGGTGGGAATGGCTTGGAATGGGTCCTGTGCCTTTTTGGGACACAATAGCCATGGATGAAGTTGCCCCCAAAGTTGTCCCAAACTGGTTCTGTCCATGTGGCACACACTAATGTGGTGAAGACTCCAGTGGTTGACTGGCTCAGAAGGGAAGGGCCAACCTGCACCGCCACTGCTTGTACCTCAGTGATCAACAGCAAACTGGAGAGTGCAACAATCCCTCGCCAGCATACTTCAGAGTAATTGTAGCCAATACAGAAAGGGTTTAGGACTTCCACTATATACTTATCTGGAAGAAACCAGAAACATGACAAGAGAAAGAAACAAAAAAGTCACCAGCTGCCAACACAAACAATATGGGTCCAGGAGAGATAAACACAGAACAGATCGAGGGCAGCATACCTACAGTATTGAGAGCAGCATTGGCTGACATAAAGAAATATCTTTGTGACATTATAGAACTCAAAACAGAAATACTAATATAAGTAAAGCAAGATATAAGAAGATTAATAAAAGAAATACTAAGCACCTCTCAAGAAGGCACAGATGGAAGAATGGAGGAGCACAGAAAAAGAAGGGAATCCTTCAGTGAAGAATATAAAAAAACATCTAGAATACATGAAACAGATTCAAAGAGATTACCAGGAAATTAAAAACTCCATTGAAAGCTGAAAAGACTGCTTAAAAGAAACTAAAGATTGACTATCAAACCTTGAAGACAGGTTTGCATTGAATGATCATGAAAGGAAAGTTCTCTTAAAAACAACAAGGAACCAGGAAGTAACAATACAAAGGCTAGATGACAAGAGGATCTATAACTTAAGAATAAAAAATGTGAGTGAATAAGCAGGGGTAAACACAAATGAAATACAAAGGCTATTCACAGAAATAATCAAGAAAAACTTCCCAAGCATAGGAAAAGGAAATGATATTCAGATATATGAAGCATACAGAACCCTAGCCAGCTACAACCAAAAAAGATTTATACTCAGACATTTAATAATCAAGATCCTAGAAATTTAACACAAGAACAGAATATTAAAATCTGTCAGAGAAAAGAAACAGGTCACCTATAAAGGAAAACCTATCAAAATCATGACAGACTTCTCGACACAAACCATCAAATCAAAAAAAGCTTGGAGTAAAGTATTCCAAGCCCTGAAAGAAAATAACCTCCAACCCAGATTGATATACCTTGAAAAACTATCTCTCAAAATTAATGGAGAAACAAGATACTTCCATGACAAAGAAGAACTGTGGGAGTTCATGACCACAATCCAACCCTACAAAAAATACTGAAGGACATTCTAGAGAGAGTTAGAAAAAAATACCAAGATTCCAGCAACAGTGGCAGAGAGGCTTCAATGAATGGGGCAGACGGTGGAATGAATGGAAAAGTAGACAACCAATAGCAGAAAAATAGCATAGCAGAGATGAGGCAGAGAAGGTTGGCTATAATCTCTAACATAGATGGCCTTGATACACTATCAAAAACAAACAGCAGAGTAGATTAGGTTAGGGTCCATTGAGATGCTCTGTATAGGAAATATAATCAACCTGAAAGAGGGTTTATGGACTGAAAGTCAAAGATGAGAAAATAATACTCTATGTGACAGGGAACCAGAGAGAAATAGGGATAGCTTGGTCCAGCAGCTGCAGATAGGTTGGGAAGTCATGACACTTTTGTGCATTGGAGAACTACTCAGCTATAAGGAGGGAAAACCTTGAGGCTTTTGTAGGTAAATACAACTTAAGATCAAGGGGTAAAAAGTTTCAAGACTACTTAGGTAAACAGCAGGTTGTCTCCCTGATATAAAAACTACAGGAGTTAGTGGGATCCAAAATGTACAGTGCACCCTATGAAAGTGAAAGGAGAGGAATTGTCTGAAAAAGGAAGGCAGAGGACATTGTTAATAGTGTATCATGGTTTAAAACCCACATTGTTCTTACTGCTCCATTTAGTTTGGTTATATTCTATTCCAGTCTGTCTACCTGTACTAGATTTGAGGGCACAGACAGCTATTCCAAAAATAGCAGGATATACTATGGTAACCATCCTTAGTTTCCTATTAACTTAATCTGAAGTACTACTTACACTGTCTTATTATGACTGATCTTAATTGAATCTGGTTTGTTAGATCACTGTCTTGTCTTGACTGATTTTATTGAAATCTGTTATGTTTGATAGTATCAAGTCTGATAGGCAACTAGTCTGAAAACAATAAGATTCACAAAGATACCCATTCTGATCGACTATTACCTGCTTTTGGAGTCCTATAATGTCTCCAATGTTTTGTTTTTATTGATTTTGTTCTGTACTGCTATGTCCAATTTTACTATGCCTGAAGATATAATTTTATCAAAGATAACAAGAGATATCATAGTAACCATTATAGATCACTTTGTATTGTGATTTTAATCATGTGCTATGTCCATCCTTTTGTTTTGAATGACCCCATTTTGTTTTTTTCCTCATTTGGTTTTGTTCTTAAAAACAAAAAAAAGAAAAATAGCTAGCATGTAACAAGGCCAGGGAGATAGCTCAGAGGCATAAGCCCATGAATGGCAAGAGGAAGGTCCTAAGTTTGATTTCCGGTGTTAAAAAAAAAAAAAACTGTGATGTAAAGCAAGCATATAACTGTAGAACTCTATTTTGTTATAGTGTTATAATGAGAAAGATATACACTCTTTGAGATATATAAAAACTAAGAGCATGTAACAATTCTTCAATAAAGGAATATTTACAGGAGATATGAAGTGGGATTAAAATATATATTGAATATTTAAATTTAAACATTTTATTATAGCAACAGACACACTGCCATCAATCCTCTCAGAACAAACCCCATCATTTTAAACACACCCCTTCATTCTTACCACTTTCGGGAGCACTTCTAGAAGTCTTCTGATGTATCTTTACAAGATGTAATGAAAATAGAGTAGATTCTACTGCTAAATGCCATTTGATGGAAAGGTAGACTAATAACACATTGTACAGTGCATCACCATCCACATTATCAATGAGATCTAGCACTATAGACTTCCGGATCTTACCCAAACTCTAAATGATCATGAGAAATAAATATTTTTATTTTGAATCATAACTTTAAGGCTGCCTCAACAGTGCAACTGAAACAATATAAAGGACTGTCAGAACTGCTTTCAAAACAGCAAGAAGGATGGGCTAAGCTGGGCATGGTGGCTCCTGCCTCCAGCACTTGGGAAGGAGGAGGTTGCTGTGAGTTAGAGGCCAGCCTGGGATACACAGTGAGTTCAAAGCCAGCCTGATCTACATATCAAGACCATCTCAAAATAAATAAATAAATAAATAAGAAAGAAATAAAATAAGGTGGTGGAGGGATAATTATGGTCAAAGTGAACAGTGCCTGGGGAGTTAATGTTGATCTACCTCCTACTATAATAATTTAAGAAAAAAATTTAAAACATTAACCATATTTTCTCATCCCATCTTGTAACTCAAGAAAAAGGAATATAAATTCATAAGGTCTGAGAAACAAGAAAGAATAGTTTTTTAAAAAATTACAGGGGCTGGGGATTTAGCTCAGCAGCATAAGCACCTGCCTTGCAAGCAGGCAGTCGTGAGTTCGATCCCTGGTACCGATAAAAAGGAAAAATGCAAAAAAAAAAAAAAAAAAAAATTACAATAAAAATTTATTAAATATATACAAAAATATCTTGATATGTTTAAGTTAGAAAATAATAACTAATATACACCCATAAAGTACTACGATCCTTGTTTTTTGTAATGTTGAAAATTTTAATGTTCAAATTAGGAAACAAAGTGAAATTTCAATGGTGACAATGAAAAAAATACATAAATTGCTACAATGGCATAGGTAGAAAGGTTTGATTATTGTTTTGAGACTAAGTCTTCCCATGCAGTTCAGGCTCACCTTGAATTCACCGTGTAGGCCAGGCTGGCCTCAAACTCACCACATTCCTCATGCCTCAGCCTCTCAAGTGCTGAGATTATAGGCAGGTGCCACCACATCTGGTTACTAAATGCAGTTGAGAGTGATGAAAGAGAACAAGGAAAAGTTTTAAGGAATATTTTTTAAAAATCAAGAAAAGAAAGAAAGCACAGGAAAAAAGAATAACTTAAATAGCAGAAACAACTCAATATAAAAAAATCATGAAGAAGCCAGGGTCTTCCCATGAGCCAGCGTCTGCCATGAGGAACAGGAGGAGACTCAGCAAGAAGATGAACCATGCCTTCCTGTGAGCTAGGGTCCACCATGGGGAATGAAAAGAGACTCAGTAATAAGTTGAACCATGACTTACTGTGAGCCAATTGGTGTGTGGGCTGGGAAACCAGAAGAGCATCTCCCTATCCCTGCTGGAAGCAACTGGCTGATTCAGAGGAACTCAGAGTAAGATGAAGGCAACTGAAGTGAAAGGAATAGCTTGATGCTTGTATTATTTGACTGATTTTGCAGACCTGGGGCTGGTGGTCTAGACATCTTTTTGGAGGATGGTTGTGTGGCAACTGTGGGGGATTTTCTTCTGCCTTATTTTTGAAATCCAATGTTTTGTTCCATTTTATTTTTTGTTTTATTCCTGTATCTGGTAACTTAAGCAACTATTTTGAAGATAACAATATGCAGCATAACAACTAATATTAAATTCTTATTATCTTTTTTTGAAAATTGGTATAGCCATAGGTTGTTTTTCGTTGTTGTTGTCATTTTGCTATTTTTTTTTTTTTAGGTTTATTTGCTTCTTGATTTTTCTGTTTTTTCTTTTTTCTCTTTAAAGTAAAAAAAATCATGTAATAGAGTAAACACTCCAATTTAAAGATGGATTATTAGAGTAGAAAATAGAATACATAATTATTTACGATATACATAGGTAAGTAATACATTCACTTAGGAATTAAAAAGTCATCAGTAAAAGATGGAATCCTAATAAAAATTTTTAAATACTTAAAAATAAATGCCAATATTTTACAGAAAATTTGAACAAATAAGGAATTAGAAGAGAAATATAAGCCTTAACAATTACAGAAAAAAAGGTTGAACATTGAGACATACAAGAATAAAAGAAAAACAGAGCTAGAGCCTGTCACATGGCTGCTAGGCATGACAATACTTAGAGCCAGAGGGACAGTCTTTTCTCCGAGGGCTCCTGTGATATCTTAAGTCTTGGCCTCTCCCTCTCCCAAAGGTGACAGGAAGTAGCAGTATCCTAGAATGCTCACCCTTCAAGTTAGAAGATGACTCCACAGGTATAAAAAATTCATTCACTGAAATCATAGAAAAATTTCCAAGTCTAGAGAGAATTCGATATTCAAAGTATAAGAGGTATATAGAACATCAAATAGCCATGACCAGGAAAAAAAAAAAAATCTCTCCACAACACATAATGAAAATACCAGAATTTCAACGAAGTAAGAGAACACAAAAAGTTAGTTAATAGAAAAACAGTAAGTAATTTATAAAAGTAAGCCAATCAAAATAACAGCAGATTTCTCAACATAAACCTTAAATTTCTGGAGAGCTTAGAGTCCAGTTTTTACACTATGCAAATAAACAAATTAATGATTCAGACTTTTTGTTTGCTTTCTTGTTTTTTAGAGACAGGATCTTGTTAAGTATTTCAGGGTGGCCTAAAACTCACTATGTAGGCCAGGCTGGCCTCATACTCACGGCAGTCCTCCTGCCTCAGTCTCCCAGGTGGTGGGATAAAAGTCATGTGCCATTGCCAGCAAATGTTGACTTCCATATCTTACAAAATTATCCTTCAAAATTGATGGAGAAATAGCAGAATAAAACTAGAAATCAATAGCAATGAAAGCACATAAACTATGTAAACACATGGACATTTCATAAAAATTAAATAATTAATGGATTGTGAGAAAAATCATGAAAGAAGTTAGAGTTCTTTAGGTCAGAAGATAATGGAAACACACCACAACCTATGGGACATGATGAAAGCAGTTCTAAGAGGAAAATGTATGGCTGTGAATGCATACATAAAGTAAAAGCACAATCTCTAGTAAGCTGAAGATGCTTCTCAAAGACCTAGAAAAACAGAATCCAAATCTAAAACTAACAGGAAGGAAAAAAGTATAAAAATCAAAGCAGAAATTAATAAAACTGAGTCTTTAAAAATACAAAGATCAATCAAAGTTCTTTAAAAGGATAAACAAAATTGATAAACATTAGCAAAACTTAAGAGAAGGAAAGTAAAAACCTTATCAATGCAATTAGATATGAAAAAAATCACAGTGAACCTACTGAAATACACAGGATTAATACCAAACTACCTAAAATTTTATATTCCAATAAATTAGAGAATCTAGAATACCCCTAGACATGAATCAATTTCTAAAGTTTAAACAAAAAGATATAAAAGGAACAAATACACAAATAAAGAGCAATGAAGTAGAGATATTCATAAAAATCATACCAACAAAATAGTCTAGGAATATAGGCCTATCACTTTAATGAATATAGATATAAAAATCATCAACAAGTTACCAATAAATAACATGCAACAAATCATTTAAAAAATCATACATCATGACCGAGTCAGATTCATCCCGCAATATATGCAATACACCACATAAAGAGAAAAAAAAGCACATCTCAATTCCATTATCTGACATCCAATGGATCATTTTTAAAGTTCTCTTATTGTATTTAAGGCATCTCTGAGTAACTGGTCTCTTAACTGTAGCCTTATCTTCAAAGTTCTGAAACTCTGTCCTCATATTGGTTGTTTCTGCTGGTTATACTTTCAATAAAATTTTTTATGTCTTGGATTTCTGTCTAAAACATTCTTATGGAGTCTAATGCTTTGCTAAACTCATCACTCATGTTTGCTTTCATTCTGTTTATTTGCTAATCTAGTTTTTTTACTAGTGTCTTCTGTAAGTTGCCTGACTTTTTTATTACATCCAGTATCTGAATAATTATATTATCTGTGAGTCTGCTAAGCACCTTATTGATATTTTCTAATCTCCATTGTTTTTCTTTGAAATAATTTGTGTAGCTTTTGCTTTTTCTCCTTCATGATGCTCTACAGATTCTTTTATTTAATATACAATCCTTAAATGCATATTTTCTTTTCTTTTTTTTCTTTTAAAGAGGTAAAAAAAGATAACAAAAATGAACAATGCAGATCAGAACAAAACAATGCAATCAACACAGGATTTCAAAGCAAGAAGACAACAGGGGATAAACAGTGGCTACCATAATGTCTCTTGTTTTCTTCAAAATAGTTGCCTATATCTTCACACACAATGAATTCAAACAAAACGAAATAGTATAAAACCGATCAAAAGAGAAAAATGAAAACATTACAGGCCTTCAAAAACAAACAGGAAAATCAACAATGGCTACCATAATGTCTCTTATTCTCTTTAAAGTAGCTGTTCATACCTTCATATATTGAAATTAAATAATACAGAACAGACTAAAACCACTCTAAACAAAGAATAAAAGCATTACTGGATTTCACAAAACGATTATAGGAAATCAGCAATGGTTACCATAATGTCTCCTTTTCTTCTTAAATGCATATTTTCTTAATGAGTTTTTCCTTTCATCAATATATTTTTCTTTAACTCATAATGATTCTTACTTATCCTATTGTTTGGTTTTGGGGTAGCCAGAACAGATTTATTTATGGGCTACTATTTACAGATAATATATAGTAATATCTCAGTTCATGAATGCTTCTGTTCACAAAGAATTCAATTCACAAACAGAAGCATTTGGGAAAAATTTGTTTCAATTCCCAACCTCTCCAGGAGGTAAGGAACAAAACTGTGGCCATCTTCTTCACATGAACACAAACATGGCCATCTTTCCCAGAATCATGGAATTAATGAAGTTCATAAACCAAGGTATCACTGAATTTTTCTATCACTTTCAACATATTTATATTTTTTAATCTAAAATATGCCTCTTTTAGACAATATACAGTTGGATCATGCTTTTAAAACCCGTTTCAATCTGTTTTAAGTAATAAATTTGATCTGTTTACATTTAAAGTAATTATTGATAAATATGTATTTGTCATTAGCTACTTGTTTTGAACATTTTTTAATTCCATAATTCTTTAATACTTCTTTGTGCATAATTCATTTATTTTAGTGTTACATTTTAATATTCTTTACTTCTTTTCTCTGGTTTTTACTTTCTTAATAGCTATTCTAATTATTATAACTAGTATCCTAAATTTATAACAATTTAATTTTATTTAACACTAACTTAGCTTTACTAGCACACAAAACTTTGCTTCTCTACAGTTCCCTCATCCTTTTGTTACTGACACAAATTATATATTGTATTCCCATTAACAAACATTTATACAATAATTTTATGGGTGTATTTTAAAAGTTATATTAGGAAAAGAGTTACTTACAAGAATACAATAATACTGATTTTTAAATTTATAATTACTTTTACTCATGTACTTTGTTTTTATTATAAGTTACTGTCTAATGTTCTTTTATTTAACCCTACAGGATTAGTTTTTTTATTTGTTTCCTTATTAATAAGGCAAGTCTACCAGAAATGACCTTCAGCTTTTATCCGGGAATGACTTAAGTCTTTTCAAAAAAGATAATTTTGCTAAATATAAAATTCTTGGCTGAATTGGAGCATCCATGATCTCTAAAGATAAACAGGTTAATATATTTAGGAAATTTACAAAGAAGAATCTGCCTCTTGCTTTTTGAACATTCTTAAGAAAGAAAAGATTATCCAATTATTTCAATCACCTTAATTTTTTATTGTGATGTGTTTGATGTAGATCTCTTTGAGTTGATTCAATCTGAATCATGGTGAGCTTCTTGGGTATATAGGCTTTGAATCAGTCATTGCTTACTAGAGAAACACATTTAATGCAAGATATATAAATATATAAGAATTCACAAGATTGGCTCACCATGACTGCCCAGAGTCAAGTTTGGAAAACTGCCAATGGGCTGTCTATGCACTGGAGATCCAAAGGATCTAGTTGAAAGCCTGAAAATCACTGTCTTGTCCCATTCAAGTCTGTTGTCAGAAGACCAAAGGGTCTGCATTAGAAGGTTCATAGAAGGCCAAAGGGTTCATGCGGAAGAGTCTGTGCTAAAAGCTAGGAGATAATGTCCGTGAGCTCGTGCAAAAAACTGGAGGCAAGTCTTCCCTCTTCATTTCTCTTTTCTTCCATTGAAGTAACAAGCCTAACAGTTGCTGTCCCTCACACCAAGGGAGGGTCTTCTGTCTTCAGGAAACCCCTTCAGCCACATCCAGGACTACGCTGATCCTATTCAATCAGACATGCTTAGTCAAATTGACACAATCAGTTAACTATCACAGTATTCAACAAAACATGGGAAAGCTGGTACCACTGTTTCTTCTGAAACTTCTCTTTGTAGAGCACCCATATTTTGATATTAGGATATTTGATGGTGCCCCAAAGGTTCTTAAGACTGTTCATTTTTTCCTTTATTTTTCTGCTATTCAGACTTGATAATTTCAATTGCCCTATTTTTGTTTGTTTTTCTTCCTCTTCACACTTGCTACTGAACCACTTTAACAAAATTTTTAACTCAGTTTTCCAAATTTTGTATCCAGTTCTGTTTAATAATTCCTGTATCTTCAGTGTGTACTTAAGATGTACATGGAGGAAATGTCTCTGTTTAGAAGGACACAAATTTCCTGGTTTCTTTATTTCATTATCCACACTTTCCTTGAGCTCTAAGTCTATTTAAGGCAATGTAAGTAAAGCCTTTGATGAGCCCTATGTCTGGGATTTCCTAGAAATATATTTTTTCTTGTGACCATTTCATAATTATCTGCTTCTATGTACATTTTTACTTTGTTGTAGTATAAATATTATAATGTGATAACTCTGGACATCAGATTTTTTTTCCCTCTACTTGGGTGATCATTATGGTCTGTCAAGTTGAGAAAGAGCTACCTAGCAAATTAGTAAAGCTTTGGATGTGTTTGTGTGTGACATGTAGGTCGCAAATTGAGGAGGGAAGACCTATCCCAGATGTAGGCACTATCTACCAACGAACGTGTAGCCTGGACAAAATGACAAAGAAAGAAGAAAGTCTTCTTTTGCTTCTCTGGAGAATCTCCAGTCATCACTGCTACCTTTAGACATTTGTCTTTAGTTCCTTCATGTTTTTAGCACAGACTCATCAGCCTTCCCATTCAGATTCTGGCATTCTGACATGGACTCACACTGAACTCTACAGTGAACTGCAGGCTTTCAAACTCCAGCTGTCCAGTGCACAGGAGGCCATTTGCATTCTTCCTCTGATTCCACAGAGGGCCATTGTAAACCTACTTAGTAAAACCTTTATGCATACATATGAATGTACACTGAAGCAATGTCTCTCACTTTATGAATATATATAGTGAACCCTGATATGCCAGGGTTATCTATATGGTTGCAGATCAAGGATGTAGTTATCTGTTTGTTTAGTGACTTTCCCAAACAATTTTGGAAAGCTTATATTCTTTGCCACATGTGGTCTCTGAAATGTCTATTTTATTATTTCAGTAATCAGCCAATGACATGAAAAAGATCACCTATAAAACAGAAGAAGAAGGAAGAGGAAGAGGAAGGAGAGGGAAAGAGGAGGAGGAGGGGGAGGGAAGGAGGGAAGAGGAGAAGGAAAAGTAAAAGAAGGGGGAGGAGGAAGAGGTGGAAGGGAAGGAGGAGGAAGAGGAGGAGGAGGGAGAGGAGGAGAAGGAGGGAGAGGAGGAGGAAAAGACGGCTTAACCAACCAACACTATTAAAGAAAAACTTTCCCAGTCTTTGCAGATGGACTTTGAGATATTGTACTCTTATTTTTCTTATCCATGCTGCCTAAAATATTTTAAATTTCTCATTGCTTATGCATCTCCTATAAGCCCTCAGAGGGTTAAGCCCAGGATTTGCTCAGGTTTTGTCTGAGCATATATAAAATCTGAGCATGTATCTTCAATTCCTGATTTCCTAGTATATGCAGTAGGTCTTTAAAGTTCATACTCCCCAAAATATCTTTATCCACAATCTTTTCTTTCCTAGGTTTTTAGGTTTTTCTTTCACTTTCCTTGTTTTCCACCCTTTGCCTGGAACAACTATGAATACAATGTCTTTATATGCTTTTGACAAGATATTTGCAAAAATGCTATTCCAGAATGAGGGGTGACAAAACAAACAAAGCCTCTGCCATCAGTCCTTCTGAAACCCACCAGACTGATCAAAATGCACAACCGTAGTTCTTGAGAGCAAGGCCTCTCATGGCCTTTGGCACCAACTAGCCATGTAAAGAATGCCGATCACTGTCCCCACAGATACAACTACACTAGGGGATGAGGAATAATAGGTAAATAAAAAAATGGCATGATGCTTTCCAAAAGTTAGTAGCCTCTGTCTTCATTAAGCACTGCTCTTTGGTCACTCCTATGCCACTTTATTTCATCTATGCATAGCTTAGAGTTCAGTGAAAAACTTAAGGTGGTACCATGCCTAGTTACTTTTACTTTTATAGGATTCTTTTAAAATAGCTCTAATGCTTGAAGTTCTGTATCATGAATAAAAAAGTTGGAAAACATAAGGATGTGAGTCTTAAAGTCTAGTAGAAGACAGTCATAAACATGATGATAACAGCTATCACTTAAGTACTTAATATAAGCTAGTTATTTTGTATTTATCACAATCTTGACATTGCAATTAAAGATTAGTAAGTCTGCCATCTGTAAAATAAGAATAACAGTAAAAGCTTAAGTAACTTATTCCAACATACTAATCTACTAAATTGTGAAGCTGGAACTCAAAGTTAGTTCTGTTTGATCCAAATATTGGGCTTTTCAAAAATTATGGCACGCTACATATACATCTAGATTAAACCTCTGCTAAGTGCTGTAGCAGAGCTGTCAAGAGTTCGGAGGGCATTTAGAACAGTGCATCACCTTTAATGCTTTGAAGACAGGCTATTCATCATGATAATTGCTGTTGATAATTGAGATGTCGTGTAGTGATTATTCATATTGTTACTATTCTATTTACAAAAGTTATTATTTTAAAGACCTTTTGACAGTTATGATGAATAAACTGGTAACAGACTTACTGTCATAAAATGCTGATAAAAGTTATTCCTATATGTGTAATTGCACTTATAAGACTGTTGATGATAGTATGTTAGGACACGACTACTATCATTTATATACAAAATAACACTAAGTGAAGGATAATGCTATTCCAGTAAAATGCATTGAAAAAAATCCAAAATAATGGCAGCACATATATTTTAAAAATAAGAGTGAAAATAAAGAATTATTCAGTAAGCATTTCTGAGAACAGTATGTGAACACCTTCTGGCTCTATTAACATCAGGACTTTCTATACAAAGTGAGTTGATGAAACACCAGTATACATATTGCCCTTGAAACATGCTGTGTTTCTCTGGGTCACTTTCATGAAAACAATAACTGAGTTGGTCTCCAAATTCCCCTGTTGAATAAATAGAAGTCTATATCTCTATATGTTGCATATAGGAATTAAAATTTATGATTCATAAATCTAATCTGTTAAAATATTATATGAATTGGTTGTTCAAGTTGAATTATCTCTGTGAAGTGCAACAGTAATGATTCTGACCAAAGTTCCTGATTTATTCTATTATGTCTTTTGTTAGAAATACCTGGTGTTTTACTAGAAATTATAACTAATGGTTTTTATACAAGGTATACATTTCAAAAGTAAAATAATTATCATCTTAGTTTGTATATGAGTACCATTTTATTACTTTGAAGTCACACACTGCCAAACATTTTCTTTTATAATTATATATAAAATACTTTATGATTTTATTTTTCTAGCTAATTGAAACCTGTGTTAGTCTTTTGTTGCTGTGACTGAAACCTGAAAAGAATCAACTTAAAGGTGTGTTTTGATTTGTGTTTCAGAGGTTTCAGTCAGATGGCTCCAAAGTAAAAACGTAGTATAAAAATATAATAGAGGAAGGCTACTCAACTCATGACAACCAAGAAGAGAAGAGAAGGTATCCACAGGGAAAGGGATCAAGAAAAAGAAATATCCTTCAGATATTCGAATATCTTTCAGGTATATCATATTGACCTGCCACATCCAGTTAGGCCCCATATTCTAATAAGCTTATCAAGTAAGGAACTCATCAATGGCTTAATTTACTTAATGAAAGTATGAACCGTTTGCCTCCCCCAAAGCCCATCAGCTGGTAACCAAGCCTTCATAATGAGGTTTTTGGAGATTATTTTTTGTATCCCAACTAAAATTTCCCTCTATTTTTTCTATATATTGTATCAGTTTAATCTTTGGATATAATTATTTTCTTTTCCTAGGCAACCTTTCTATATATGGATTATTTGTAAAAATAATCAATTTCTGATAATTATAACACAAAATACTATGCAAAAATGAAAGTTTCATTAGCATTTTTCATTAATAAATATAATAAAGAATGGTAGTCAATCCTCTATAAAGGATACCCTGTTTAATTTCTTTCCTTTTTATCCCTTATAGGCAGGTTCAAATACTCTTTATTAAACAACGTATTTTAAGTTTAAAGTCCTCTGATTAAGGACTAAGTCTTATTTTCATCCTTTAGGGATCAAAAAGTACACTTATTAAGAGGAAAGCTCATAAAGCCTGACTACAACATCTCTGCTAGATCACAGTCCCCCTTATTTTAAAATGACTGAAATGGAAGTATTTACAGAGTAAAGGATTGCCTCTTCTTCATACTGTATGTTTCACTTCTGCACATGCATCCTCCCTGTCTAATAGTTGTACCTGAGTTCCCTGTTTTTACATCCTGATAGGTATTGGTTGAAGGCTTACACTGAGCAACTGAGAACTACTCTCAAACTGCTCTAAGGAATCTGTAGAACACAATAGAGTATGTTGAATAGGACAGATTATGGTAGAATGGGTATAACTCTGCCTCATCCATTTTCTCTCTTGTTTCGGTAAGTTTCTCATTGCTGGGACAAAATAAGTTATTTGATCTTCAATCAAGGGGCCAAAAACATAAGCTGGAGGAAAGACAGCCTTTGTAACAAGTGCTTCTAGAAAACTAGCTATCGGTGCTGGACTAGTACCTCTCATCATGTACTAAATTAAAGTAAAAGTTGATCAAATATTAAATCAAAAACAAGGAACCTAGTAAACATAAAGTTGGTATAACACATGCAGTCATAGGTAAAGGCAGAGACTTTCTGAACAGAACTCCAGTTGCAAAAAGAATAATACCAAGAACCAACAAACAGATTATAAGAATTTAAAAGCTGCTGCACAGCAACAAAAAAAACAGCAACAACAAAAACCTAATTTGTAAAGAAAAAACCTACAGAATAGAAAACAATATTTGCCAGCTATTACTCAGACAGATGATTAATATCTAATACAAATAAAGAACTCAAAAAAGATTAAGCCACCCAAAATAAAAGGGCCAATCAAGAAACAGGCAAGTAAATGAACAGATACTTTCCAGAAGTACAAATAGCCAACAAATATATTAAACAATGTTCAATATCTCTGGCTTTTAGAAAAATGCACATTAAATCACTACTAGCATTTCATCTTATACTGGAATAACAATCATCAAAAAATCAAATAACAGGTGACCCCCGCTGGCCCTGAGGAACACCGCACTGCCCTCAGACCTTGTATCTGCGCCGCTGGGCTTCCTGTGTGAACCCTGCTGGCCTAGAGGAATGCCGTGTTGCCCTCAGTGATCCTCCCCTCTCCTAGATTAAGTACTTCATCTTCAGCTCTCACTCCTCCTCCCAGAACTGCAGTGGATTAACCAGGCTGAGTTGAAGGGAGACTCAGTGACCTCTCACCCTCAGCAGGCTCCAATCACTATGCTCCTGTGCTTCTCCTGGCATTTATCCTACAACTTCTACAACCAGTTGAAGTTACAGCTTCACTAAGCAGAATAGGACCAAACAGGACTAAACATAATGAATCCACTCAGAATAAAACCATGAAAGCGATACAGGACTTCAAAACAACATAGTGCCCCGCGGACACTCAGACTGAGGTGACTAGCCCACCCCTCGGCCCAGGACTGTGTACCACACTACACCAAGCTTCCTGCGTGCCCTGTGGATGCCCAGACTGATGCCACTGGCCTGCCCCTTGTCCCAGGACTGTGTACGTTGCCAATCTGTGCTTCCCACGTGGCCAGTGGACGCCTGGTCCCAGGATACCTGCTGGCCCCTGGGGGACACTTCCTACCTCCTGGACATAATATTGCTGTTGATCTTCAGCTCCCACCCTTTCTCCCAGAAACTTAGACTACAGCAGATTAACTTCTAGCTTGAAGGAAGATTTAGTAACTTCGTCAATCAAACAGAGGATCTCAGAGGCTCCAGTCAGTGTGGTAAGTATGCCCCTAAAATAGAAGTGTACAGTGGGTAAATAGGGCCAGCAGTAAATCTCCTTCCAACTAACTGTAAGACTTTGGTGAGTCTGGCAAGAGTGTGGCTGACTCCGTCCTGCACACAGAGACCATCAGGAAGGGTGAAAAATGTGCCAATAAGGATTCCCCCAACTTGGAGAAAATCAAAAAGGGCTTATGATACACAAAGGCATACAATAGGGATATAGTAGGGCCTCAGCCGACACTAACACTATAGACAGAGAGATTTGTGATCTGGAATACCCTGAAGACAAAGTAACATCAGGAACTAAAAGCTGACCTACTTTAATACGACTAGGCTTGTCAGCCCAGGAAGAATATAGGACTCACCCAACAGGCCCTACATGGGGAATTCAGAGACTGAACAACCTCTTCATTGTGGGACCCAGCAATTGGACAAACATCAACATTACAGTAGGACCCCAAGATACACACTACCAAGAGTTGACACTAGTGGGACTGAATGATCAAATATTAACTCAAAAGAGGAAAACGGCAAAACGAAAAAGCAAAATGCAGTCTCAAACATCTAGTCCACCAGGAGCAAGTACAGGAGATATTGAAATAGAGAACTTCAAAAATAACACACCGGAAATCTTTGAAAAGATAGTGAGTAAAATAAAAAAAACAACTTCATGAGGCTTTAGAGGAAATCAAATTAGAAATACTCTCCCATGTAAAGACAGAAATAACAACCTTAGTAAAGGAATTGCTGAGCACAACTGAAGAAGAAATAAGTAAAAAAATAAGGAGCATGGGAAACTGATTGAAACCTTGAATGGACAATATAGAAAACAAGCAGTATTCATGAAACAAACTCAAAGAGACCACCCAAGGAAAAAAATTCTATTTAAAGATGGCAAAATTGTTTAAATGAAACTGAGGATAGGATTTCAGACCTTGAGGACAGGATCACAATTAGCGATCATGAAAGGATAGACCTTTTAAAAATAACAAAGCAACATGAAATGACAAACCAGTAGCTTCAAGATGATGCCAAGAGAAACAATGTAAGATTAACAGTCATCAGTGAAGAGAGTCAATGCAAATGACATACCTAAAATATTCACAGAATAGCAGAAAATTTCCCAAAAATGGAGAAAAAATCTGATATGTAGATAAGTGAGGCATATAGAATGCCAAACAATCGCAACCAATATAAACGTACACTTAGACATATAATAATTAAGATCTCAAACATACAGTATAAAAACAGAATACTAAAAGCTGTTAGAGAAAAGACACAACTCACCTATCAAGGAAAGCCAATTAGAATCACAGTAGACTTTTCAGCACAAACCCTCAAGTCAAGTTGAGCTTGGAGTGAGCAAGCCCTGAAAAACAACTTTCAAGCCAGACTGATGTACCCAGAAAAATTTTCATTCAAATTTAATGAAGAAACAAGTACTTCCATTACAAAGAACAACTGAAGAAATTCATGTCCACCAAACCTAGAAAGAGTATTGAAAGACATTCTAGACAGAGATACAAATGACCACAATCTCCAGAACAACAACAGAAAGAAACCACCAGGTAGGATAAGCAATTAAACAAGGAGGAAAAGCAGACAGCAAACAACCGGAATATAACATGGCAAAGTCAAGCCAGTATATATCAGTTATATCCATAAATGTAAGTGGCCTCAATTCATCTATCAAAAGAAATCGGTTGACAGAATGGATCAAGAAACACGTTCCTACAATATGCTGTACACAACAAACACATCGGATCCAAAAGGAAACTCACAGATTAAAAATCAAAGGATGGAAAACAGTATTCCATGCAATAGGAACCCAGAAAAAAGCAGGGGTAACTATTCTATTTGCAGACAATGTGAACTTCAAACCTAAAATGATTACAGAGATAAAGAAGGTTACTTACATACACGTTAGTGGAAAAATTCAAGAGAAAGAACTAACAATTATCAATATATATGCACCAAATACAGGAGCACTCAACTATATAAGACAAATACTAATGGACATGAAAAACCAAATACACAAGAACCCAGTTATAACAGGGGACCTAAACACCCCACCATTGTCACAAAGAGATGGACCAACTAGACAAAGAGTCAGCGAAGAAATAATAGAACTGAATCATACTGGTGAGCAATCAGACTTAGTAGATGCTTCCAGAGTGTTCCACTCAACCATATCAGAATATACATTCTTCTCAGCTGCACAAGGGACATTCTCCAAAATAGACCACATATTATCCCACAAAACATTCTTAAGTAAATGCAAAGGTATTGAAATTATCCTATGAGTAATATTTGATTGTAGCACACTAAAGTTGGAAATTAATGGCAAAAGAAATTGCAAAACCTGTATAAATACATGGAAATTAAATAACAACCTTTTGAACAACCAGTGGGCTTCAGATGAAATTAAAGAAGAAATAAAGCAATACCTACAATTCAATGAAAATGCAGAAACAACATACTATAACCTGTGGGATACAATGAAAGTGGTCTTAAGAGGGAAATACATAGCAATAAACTGTCATATCAAGAAAATAGAACAAGCACAAAAAAACAACTTAATGCTTCATCTCAAGCTTCTAGAAAAACAAGAGCAAGCTAAACCCAAAGCTCATAGAAAAGAGGAAATTGTAAAGATTAGAGCAGAAATCAATGCAATTGAAACTAAAACAACATACAAAGAATTAATGAATCAAAAAGTGGCTTTTTAAAAGAATAAAAAAATTGACAAACCTCTAGCTAACCTTATCAGGAAAAAGAAAGAAAATAACCCAAATTCATGCAATAAGGACTGAAAAGGGGAAAATTACTATAAATCCCATGGAAATTCAAAAGATCATGAATACCTACTTTGAAAATCTCTACTCACAGAGGGGAAAACACAGAGGAAATGGAAAGACTTCTAGAAACATGTGAAATACCAAAGCTCAACCAAGAAGATATAGCAATTTTGAATAACCCAATATCAGCTATTGAAATTGAAAATGTAATTAAAAACTTACCAACAAAGAAAAGCCCAAGTCCTGATGGATTCACGGCTGACTTCTATAAGAAATTTAGGGAAGATTTGATGCCAAACCTTCTTAAACTCTTCAATGAAATTGAAAAGGAAGCAATCCTCCCTAATTCATTCCTGGAGGCAAGTATTAATTATTCTGATACCAAAACCAGAGAAAGACCCAACCAAAAAGGAGAACTATAGGCCAAACGCATTAGTGAATATTGATGCAAATATTCTCAATAAAATACTGGCAAATACAGTGCAGCAAATCATCAAGAAGATTATACATCATGACCAAGTGGGGTTCATTCCAGGAATGCAGGGACAGTTTGACATATGCAAATCAATAAATGTAATACACTACATTAACAGAACCAAAAACAAAAACAACATGGTCACCTCAATAGATGGAGAGAAAGCTTTTGATAAAGTCCAACACATGTTCAGAAACTTGGAATACACGGTGTCTTCCTCATTCCTATACAGGCCATCTATGACAAACCAACAGCCAACATATATACTCAATGGAAAAAAATCGAAATCTTTCACTTTAAAATCAGGGACAAGACAAGGATGTCCACTATCATCACTCCTTTTCAAAATAGGTCTGGAAACACTAGCTAGGGGAATCAGATAAGAAAGAGAAATAAAAGGAATAAAGATAGGAAAGGAAGTAATTAAATTATCACTACTTGCAGATGATACTCTATATAGAAGACCCAAAAACCTCCATTAAAAGACTATCAGAGGTGATAAACTCAACAGTGTAGCTGGATACAAAGTCAACACTCAAAAATCAGTAGCATTCTGTACATAAACAAAAAATTCACTGAGAAAGAAATTATGGAAATATCACCGGTGACAACAGTATCTAAAAAAATGAAATACGAGGAATCGGTCTAAGAATATAAAAGACCTATATGCTGAAAATTATGCTATGCTAAGAAAGGAGATTGCCGAGGATATTAGAAAATGGAAGGATATTTTTTGTTCTTGGCTAGGAACCAACATTGTGAAAACAGACATACTCCAAAAACTGTCATATATATATATATATATATATATATATATATATATATATATATATATGTACAATCCCAATCAAAATGCCATTAACGTATTTCACAGATCTTGACAAAACACTCCTAAAATTCATTTGGAAATAGAAGAAACCTAGAATAGCAAAGGCACTTCTAGGCAACAAAGGCAAGGCAGGAGACACCTCAGTTCTGGACTTGAAACTATACCTCAAAGCCACCATGATAAAAACAGCATGGTACTGGCAAAGAAATAGACTTGAGGATCAATGAAACAGATTACAAGATGCAAACACAACTACAAAGACATTCACCAACCTGATATTTGACAAAGGGGCTAAACATGTTCACTGGAAGAATAGCCTGTTTAATAACTGGTGTTGGAAAAATTGGCTCTCCACATGCCAAAGACTGAAACTAGATCCACGCCTATCACCATGCTCAAAACTAAAGTGTAAATGGATGAAAGACCTAAATCTTAAAACAGAGATACTGAATCGGCTGGAAGACAAAGTAGGTAGAAGTCTTGGAGACATAGGTATAGGCAGAGGATTCATGAACAAAATGCAAACTGCATGGGAAACACTTCAAAAAAATCAACTGGGATCTCATATTATTGAAAAGTTTCTGTACTTCAAAATAAATCACCAACAGAGTGAAAAGAAAACCCATAGACTGGGAAAGAATTATAGCCAGAAATCCATCAGACAAAAGACTTATTTCCAGAACATATAAAGAATTGAAAAATATCAAGCCCCCCAAATTCAAAGACCCTCTCCAAAAATGGGCATCTAAGATGAACACACAGTTCTTAGATGAAGATATACAAAAGGCATATAAATACATGAAGAAATGTTTACCATCACTGGTCATTTGAGAAATGCAAATTAAAACAGCATTGAGATTTCATCTCACTCTGGAAAGAATGGCTGCCATCAAGAAATTAACTGATAAAAAATGATGGCGAGACTGCGGGGAAGAAGGAACACTGCTCTGCTGTTGCTAAGAGTGTAGACTGGTGCAGTCACTATGGAAATTAGTATGGAGAGTTGTCAGAAGACTAGAATTGAAAGTTCCATTCAACCCAGCTATTTCCCTCCTGGGTATTTTCCCAGAAAAACTGAACAGGTCATATCACAATGATATATGTGTACCCATATTTATAGCAGCACAATTTGTAATAGCTACATCTTGGAAACAATCAAGAGGCCCATCAACCGCAGAATGGATAAAAAAGATGTGGGTTTTTTTTTTAATACAGTGGAATACTACTCAGCTATAAGAAGGATGATCTTGAGGCCTTCATTGGTAAATGAGACAACTTGAGACTATCCTCATAAGTGAAGTAAACAAGAATCATTTATAAGTATCACATTGTGTCTGCAGTGTAAAAAAAAAGAACTGTAGGAGTAATAAAACCCAAAATGTGTAATTGCTATTATAAAAAAGAGAGGAAAACAAAGTGCTCTAAAAGATATAACTGCATGTATGTTTAAGTGTGTAGGACTTATAACCATATTATTCAGTTTTTGTGGATCATTGAACAGAACTGTTTGCAGTCTCACTGTTTGAATGGCTACTTTATACACAATGGAATAGTACTCAGATATAAGAAGGATAAATGTGAGACATGTATAAGAAAATGGATACGCCTGCAAAATATGTTAAGTGAAACACATCAGATACATGAGCTCAAATATTGTATGGTAACTTTCATTTGAGTAAGGCAAAGTATTAATAAAGAACAAAATAAAGCACTGATATGAAAAAACAGGAGACAGATTTATTGCAAATGGAAAGGGCTGCAGGAGACCAAAGAAGAGGGGAGAGGGAAGAGAAAGTAAAAGATTATAAAAACTGGGGGAAAAAAATCTTAAGAGTCTGGTTATATAAAGCTGCCTTTTGACATCTCTTACACACTTCTTTATTCCATGCCTGTCCTTTGCTCAACTTTTGCCCTAACTGATAATCAGTGATATCCTCTGTGGACCCCAACGCACCACTGTGATGGCACATACTAATTGGTGTCACCTCTGTGATACTGGTATATCAAAATTACCCCTGACACAGTCCAATATAAATAAAAGACTGCAACTTCTTAGTGCCAAGATCTAGGAAAATTGTTTACAAAAATAAAAACAAAACAAAAGAACAAAAAAAAAATCTTAGAGGGATAGCTTTCTGTTTTGCCCCACTTAAAATGTTGCTAATAGGTTTTCCTTACATGAATTTTATCACATTGAGATAAGGTACCAGTTTTCTCCTGTATTTTTATTTTAAAGAGACAAAGCAATTAAAACAATGATACAAAATTTCAAACCAAGATAGTTGGAGAATAACAATGGTTAATATATTTCATGTTGTTATCTTCAAAGTATTTGCTCAGATTAAAATGTATATGTATTAAAAAATTGACCAAACAATATAAGCACAAATCTTTCCTTTCAATGAACTAACAGAAAGTAGTAGTATAACAATCTTTGCTGGCTCATCTGCCACTGCCATTGGAAGGCTTCCTGTAGGCAACCAGTGCAAGCAGGTACACACAGCCAAATCCACTCCTGCTTGTCTGCCACTGCCATTGGAGGGCTTGCTTCCTGTGGACAGCTAGTGTGGGCAGGGACATGCAACCAGATATTCCCAATGTGTCCACAGGCTAGCATAGGAGACTTTTGCTTCCTTTGGGCAGCCAGCCCCAACTGGGAGAATCAGACAAACACACCCCCATGTGTCTGCCATCATCAGGGGAGTCCCAGTGTACACATGCAGGATGAGAGAAGCAGCCCCATCACCATGCACTTGTGGTCATCAGGGAAGCCTCAGTGTAGTTGTACGGGTCTGGAGAAGCCTGCCTCTTGCCCTGAAACCTCACTGGGAACCTGGGTTCAGAGAAATCCAGGTGCCTGTTCCATTTCCCTACACCTTGGAGGGGCAGCCAACATGGGAAATGCCTGGGTCCTCACAACTGGCTTGTTGGGATGAATGCAAGACAATGTCAAGTAAGGAGCAAAAGACAATCTCAGATCTTTAGCTCACACAGAACAATGGGATATATAGTCACAGAAGAAAATGGAAATACATCTGAAATCTCCAAGAGGACAGCAACTGCAGTAAAGAAACAACTTCATGAGACTGTAAAATTAACCAGATCAGAAATAATGTCTCAGGTAAAAGAAGAAATCACAAACATAATGAAACAATTGCTCAGCATACATAAAGAAGACATAGATTAAAAAAAAAAAAAGAAGCACAGGAAAATGATGGAAATATTGAATGAATAATATAGGAAGGATTTACAATGCATGAAACAGATTCAAAGAGGTATCCAGGAAATTAAAAAGGCAAATTGAAAGCTGGCAAAACCATTAGAAAGAAACTGAAGATAGACTTTCAAACCTGAAGATAGATTTCAGCTAGCAACTGTGAAAGGAAAGATCTCTTACAAATAACAAGGAACCAGGATATACCAATTCAATGGCTGCAAGATGATGCAAAGAAAAGTAATTTAAGAGTGATAGGTGTCAATGAAAAGGCAGGGATCAACACATATGACATAAAAAGACCATTCACAGAAGTAATAGCAGAAAACTTCCCAAACATGGGAAAAGGATCTGGCATACACATAAGTGAGGCATACAGAACTCCAATTAGACATAAGCAAAATAAATTTATATCCAGACATATAATAATCAAGATCCTAAAATTCAGCAAAAAAAAATCCCAGAATATTAAAAAGTGTTGGATAAAAGAAACAGATCGCCTATAAAGGAAAACCAATCAGAATCATGGCAGACTTGTCAACACAAACCATGAAGTGAAGAGTTTGGAGTGAAGTGTTTCAAATCCTGAAAGAAAACAACTTCCAACCCAGATTCATGTATCCTGAAAAACTAGCTTTTAAAATTTATGGGAACAAAAGGGCCAGGGGTTCATCTCAGTGGAGTAAATGCCTACTTGGCAAATGTGAGGTTATGAGTTTGATCCCCAGTTTGATTTTATTGTGTGATGGTATGGACAGGTATTTTGAAGAAAATGAGAGACATTACGGTAGCTATGTTTATTTCCTGTTGTCTTGTTTTGAAGTCCTGTATTGCTTGCATTGTTCTGTTCTGAGGATAGACATCTGTATAAAAGTTTTGGGTGTACAGACAGTTCCTTATAAATTTCTCTCTTAGGACTGCTGTCACTGCATCCTATAATTTCTGGTATGTTGCATCTTCATTCTAGTTTAGTTCCAGAAGTGTTGGCCCTTCCTATCAATGAGTAAGGGATATCTTTTAAGTTTTCGACACACTCTTCAATGTTGTTTTTCTGAGTCTTGTAATTCAGTGTAGAGATCTTTTTATGTCCTTAATTAGACTGATTTCTAAGTATTTCATTTTTTGGAGGGTATGGTGAAGGATGTTGTTTCCCTAATTTCTATTTCAGTGCATTTGTTGTTTGCGTACAGGACTGCTATTGATTTCTGAAAGTTAACTTTGCATCCAGCTATGCTACTGAATTTGATTATTAAAACTAGAAGTATTTTGCTGGAGATATTGGGGTCTTTTATATAGAGTATAATGACGTTTGTCAATAATGATAACATCCTCATTTTCTATACTTATTGCTCTTGTTATTATTTCCAAAACTATACTGAATAGCAGTGGTGATAACGGACATCCTTGTCTTGATCCTGATTTTAGAGTGAAAGTTTTCAGTTCTTGTCCATTTAGTATAGTATTGGCTATTGGTTTGTCATAGATGGCTTTTATCAGACTGAAATAAAGACCATTTATTCAGGTTTACTTTAGGACTTTTATCAAGAATGAGTGTGGGATTTTGTCAAAAGCTTTTCTGCATCTAATAAGAGGATCATGTGATTTTTTGTCTTTGTTTGTTAATATGGTGTATTACATTTGATTTGTGTATGTTGAACCATCTCTGCATTTGTAGGATAAATTTCACTTCATCATGGTGTATAATCTTCTTGATGATTTGCTGCATTCTGTTTACTACTATCTAATTGAGGAATTTTACATCAGTGTTCACTACGGAGGTTGGGTCTTTCACTAGTTTTGATATACAGGTAATACTTGACTCCAGGAATAAGTTAGGGAGTATTGTTCCCCTTAAGATTTCATTAAAGAGTCTGAGGAGTATTGGCGTTAAATCTTCTCGAAATCCCTTGTAGAATTCAGAAGTGAATTCATTAGTATCTGTGCTTTTCTTTTCTGGTAAATTGATTTTATTCTCAATCTCATTAACTAATACTGGGTTATGCAGAATTTTTATATCTTCTTGATTCAGCTTTGGTAATTCATATGCTTCTAGCAATCTGTTCATTTCTTATGTTTTCCATTCTATGCGAGTAAAAATTTTCAAAGTATTGATTGCCTCCTGAATATCTACAGGATCTGTAGTGATTTCATCCTTTTCATTCCTCAGTGCATGAATTTTGTCTTTCTTTCCATTTTTTGATAAGGTTGGTTAAGGATTTATCAATGTTATTCTTTCAAAAAACCAACTCTTAGATTCATTAATTCTTTGTACTGTTTTCTTAGTCTCCATTTCATTAACTTTTCTCTGATTTTTATACTTTTCTCCCTTGTATGGGTTTTGGGCTTATTTTGTTCTACCTTTTTCAGAAGCTTGAGGTGTACAATTAGGTTATTTGTGCTTGTTCTGTTTTCCTACTATGAGAATTTGCCACTATAAATTTCTCTCATAGGACTGCTGTCATTGCATCCCATAATTTCTAGTATGTTGTATCTTCATTCTAGTTTAGTTGCAGATATTGTTTAATTTACTCTTTAATTCCATCTGTGACCCATTGCATGTTTAGGAGGTGTATGTGTTTATGGAGTTTTTGCAGTTTCTTTTGCATTAATTTCCAATTTTACTGCAGTATGTTCAGATAATATGCATGGGATAATTTCAGTTCCTTTGTATTCACTTAAACATGTTCTGTGGACTAGTATATGGTCCACTTTACAGACATTTCATGTGCAGCTTAGAAGAATGTGTATTCTGATGATTTTGGGTGGAACACCCTGTAAACATTTATTAAATTGATTTGTTCACAAGTTTGGTGTAGTTCTGGGGTTTTTTTGTTTTGTTTTTGTTTTTGTTTTTCTGACTTTTTGTCTGGTTGACTTATCTTTGTTACATTGGGGTATTAATCTCTTCCATTTCAATTGTGGTATTGCTCATTTTTTCATGTCTATTAATATTGTGTTACATATATTGTGTTACATGCTCACATATTTGGTGCAAACATATTTATGACTGTTATCTCTTTAAGTTTTACCCTAACAAGTATGTACTGACCTTCTTTATCTCTTTTGACCATTTTTGGTTTGAAGTTAAAATGTTCTACAAAGAGAATACCTATGCCTGCTTTTTTCTGGGTTCCTGCTGCATGAAGGATTATCTTCTATTCTTTGATTTTCAGTCTATCAATTTCTTTTTGAGTTAAAAGTGTTTCTTTTATATCATATATTGTTGCATCTTGTTTTAGGATCCATTTTGCCAGTCTGGTGTTTTTTTTTTTTTTTTTTTTTTTTTTTTTTAAATTGGTGAATTGAGAGCATTTACATTGATCACTGCAATTGATATGCATTGGCTTATCTTTGTCATGCTATTTTCCTACTGTTGGTTCCTTGCTTTTTCCCTCTGTTTAACTGCATGCCCTCCCTAGTGGTTTCCTTCTGTTGTTGTTCTTGGAATTATGGTCATTTTATCATTCAGTACTCTTTGTTTGGTAGTTATATGAATTTCTTCAGTTGCTCTTCATTTTGGAAGTATTTCATTAATTTTTAAAGATAGTTTTGTAAGTGAAAGGGTTTTGGCCCAGACGGGACACTGTATCCAGGAAAGCCTCAACTGGAACCTCCCTCACCCCTAGAGATTTACCTGTGACTCTATCTCCCCCACCCTTAGGAATCTGCCCCTGGCACCAAACGTGTGCCAGTGAGATACCTGTGCATCTCTAAAGGCCCTAGGGCAATACCCTAAGCTTAGGCTACTTATACAACCCCCACGCCAAGTGTCCGCCAGAGAGATTACCGGACTCCAGCGGTCAGGGGGTGTCGGTTATCTCTCTCCATTTCTCAGAATAAAGGCCTCTTTTGTTTTATACTTCACAACTTTTGGAAATAATCCTATCATTTGGTGCCTTGACTTGGTCGGCAAGCGATTGACTCCTGGGACACATCCATTTTCGAGTCCCAGTGGAGTCTGCAGCCGATTCTCGAACTAGATTACATCCTGCCACTTTTCTCTCCCGGGATCTGCTTAACCTGTCGCCACCCACCCACACTCAACACCAGCCAATTAATTTCAGGTGAGCACTCTCCAGAGAATTCTTGGCGCTGGGCTCCGCCCCAGTTGAGTTTTCTCCCCATTCAAGTGGGTCTGTGACGCTTTCACGTCCTTAAGACAGCCCAGGGCAGGGTCTTTCTGGGCAAGCCTGTGTCTACAAATCTCTCGTCCTTTGGGTTTGGATAGCCCGAGGCAGAGCTTTTTGGACTGTCCACACTGGGAGACCCTCACTTCCCTTAGAGCTTTACGCTCTCTCAGCAGAACTGTTACTGACCCCATGTAGACTCCACTCGTAAATCTCTCAGTGACGATTAGAATATACGAGTTTTTGGAACCTTAGCCGCTGTGTGGCACCGCAGAACGAGTGATGGCTTGTCCTTTGGTCCACAGCTCATGTCTTACCTGAATCAGTTTTGGGAAACGTGTTCTCTAACTCCCAAAAGACGCCTCTACAATGCCTAATTTCCAATCTACGTACTCTTAAGATTAAAAATACCATAAAAACTAAATGATTAACTTTTTACTGCCAGGAGGTCTGGCCAACCTATCCACTTAGCAGTGACCGTTGGCCAGAGAGGGGACATTTGACCCTTGTGTTCTCAAAAACCTCTATGATTTTTGCTGGGCTAGTGACAGGTTGATAAAACTCCCATACATCGAGGCCTTCCAGGTTCTAAAAACACGCCCGTCTCTCATTAAGTCCTGTATTCCCACCCAAATACTTTTAGCTAGCTCTGCCGCGAACCAAACTGTTTCCTCGTGCCCTCAGGATATGCTTGACAATGTTTCTCTGGTCTTTTCTCAGCCACCTCCTGCCTACCCCCAAACTTGTTCCTTGCCCTAACCTCCCACCGGACCGCCCTCCCATCCCCCTATCCCTGATTCTCTCAGCAGCTCTGGTCCCTCTGCGCCGCAGTTTCCTCCCACTGTGCGATCCTGTGTTCCTCTCCGCCTCCGGGACCCATAGCTCTCCCAGCAGCTCTACGCTGCCCTCTACAGCATTTTCGTTGCCCGCCCACCATACTCGATCTCCTTCATTGTGCCCTTCCGGCAAGCCATGTGATTGTTCCAGCGTGCACCGGGAACAGTCACCATGCTGCAACCCTCCGCCACGTGACAGGGTGCTGCCATCTTGGGACAGATCTCACGGTCAATGGGTGTCCCCTTGTGGTGCCTCTTGTGAACAGCAACAGCCGCCCTCTTGCAGTCTACATGACGCTTCATTGTGCTGCCGATGGCAATTTTCTCACCACAAGGCACCCAGTGAGATGCTATCTGCCTGTGTTTCCTTGTCCGAGGGTAACTGGCCGCTGCTCTGTAGCTGCTCTACAGATAATTGCTTACATGTGTCTAGCGGACAGATGGCTGCCCAATGGCCCTCTACTCCACAATCTTCTCCTCAAGCTCTGCTACTGCTTCGGGAGCAAGCTGGGCCCCAAGAGACTGGTTAATATACACGTGCCTTTCTCACTTTCTGATCTATCCCAGATTACCCATAAATTAGGTAGCTTCTCTGTTTACCCACAGAATTATATCAGGCAATTTAAATTTATTACTAATTGCTATGATTTACATTTTAAGGATGTTTAAGGGATTTTAAATACCACTCTCAGCTCACAAGAGCGAAATCAGCTGTGGCAAGCAGCTTGAGAAGAAGCTGACGAAGGACATAAGGCAAACACCACTGATAATGACCTTGGGCCTGTAGCCGTGCCAGAACAAGATCCTAACTGGAAGTATCAGAATGGACAAGTTTCAACAAAATTACATACAATGATTGAGTGTCTGATTGTGGGCCTTAATAATATTGCTCACAAACATACTAACTATAACAAGCTTTTAGAACAGGTCCAGGAGGCTAATGAAAACCCAGCTGTGTTCCTAAATCGGCTTCAGGAAACCTTACTTAAATATACTAATGTAAACCCAGACTCTCATGAAGGGATGATTGTTGTTAACTCTTATTTTATTTCCTAGTCTGCTCCTGACATTCGTGTAAAATTACAAAAGGTTGAACATGGCCCTCAAACTCCACAAGGGGACCTACTTAAATTAGCTTTCTGTATCTTCAACAACAGAGATAAGATTCAAAAAGAGGAAAAGCAAGCTAAAAATTAAAGTTTGCTAAATATCAGTATGACCTTTTAGCAGTGGCACTGGGAGCTCCCAAGACAAGAAATCCACAACAAGGTGTGGCTGCCTGAGTCCCGCCCGGACCGTGCTTCAAATGCAGCAAACAAGGACATTGGGCAAAAGATTGCCCTAACCCTGGCATCCCTCTAGGACCCTGTCCATACTGCAACCTTAAAGGGTATTGGAATAGTGACTGTCCTAGCCACCAGCGAACGGGTAAGCCATCCTCTAATCCCTCACCTTCACAGGAGACTCAATCAATGCCAGATTCGTCACTGACTGACCTGCTCGGACTTGCTGTGGAAGATTGACAGGGCTCGGGGCTCACAGTGCCCTCTCTGGTAACCTTGTTGGAGCCCCGAGTCTCCCTGGAGGTTTTAGGTAAAATAATATCTCTGTTTGTGGATACAGGGGCAACTTAGAGTGTACTTCCTGAATTTTCAGGACTTTGTAGTAAGTCCTTGATTTCTGTTGTGGGCATTGACGGCCAGCCTAAACAGCCTTTGCAGACTGGGCCTGTCCCATGTAGATTCCAGACTTTTCTTTACCCATACCTTCCTAATAATCCCAACATGTCCCTTTTTAGGTAGAGACCTTCTTCAAAAACTTAATTTTTCCTTCACTTTCTCTCTCCCCACAGCCCTAATCCTCCAAACAGCCCCGCAATGCATCGCAAAGCCATTCCCTCCCCTTCCTCTTTCTCTGGTTGACCCCATGTTTGGGACACATCCAATCCCATATGGCTACACATGCCACACCTATTTTAATCCGTCTCAGGGATCCCTCAATTTTTCCCTGCATTCCCCAATACCCATAGCTCCCCAACATTTAAGGGGACTTAAACCCATAATTAAGCGGCTTTTAGACAACAGTTTCTTAAACCTACCCATTCACCCCACAATACTCCCATTCTCCCGGTACTCAAGCCTGATGGGTCCTATCGCCTTGTATAGGACCTTAGGGTAATTAACAGGGCTGTTACCCCAACTCACCCAGTGATGCCAAATCCCTATACCATGCTCTCTCATATCCCTCCCTCCACCACTCACTTTACAGTTATAGATCTTAAAGATGCCTTCTTCACTATCCCCCTACACCCTGATTGCCAAAACCTCTTTGCGTTAACATGGATTGACCCAGACACTATCAGGTCTCAACAACTTACTTGGACAGTGTTTCCCAAGGATTCAGAGATAGTCCCCACTTCTTTAGTCAAGCTCTCACTACTGAACTCACAGAACTTGATCTCAAACCTAGTGTTCTTCTTCAATACATAGACAACCTTCTATTATGTTCTCCATCCCATACACCATTCAACCAGTCTTCTTAATTTCCTTGCTAGTTGTGGATACAGGGTCTCTTCTGCTAAAGCCCAGATAGCCTCCCCAAAAGTCAAATACCTAGGTCTCGCTCTCACCCCCACCACTTGCTCCATCACCTCAGATCGTAAGGCAATTCTTCGTGATCTCCAGGTGCCCACAACTAAACATCAAGTTACATCTTTCCTAGGTTTAGCTAGTTTCTTTCGTCTCTGGATTCCTAACATTGCAGCCCTAGCTCAACCCCTCTACAAGGCTGCTAAAGGTCCCTTATCAGAACCCCTGGACTCTATTAGGCCCATATATGCCTCGTTTCAAAAATTAAAAGAGGCTCTCCTAAAAGCTCCAGCTCTTACCCTTCCTGATCCCACCCAACCTTTCATCCTATACACTACTTTTCAGGGCCACAACACTATAGGTGTACTAGGACACAAAAAGGGACCTTCTTTTCAAGCAGTACCTTACTTGTCAAAATAGATCACACAGTAAAAGGATGGACTCCTTGTCTCTGAGCTCTTGCAGCTGCAGCCCTCCTGACACAGGAAACTAAAAAGTTTACATTAGGGAAATCTATTACAGTACACTCGCCTCATCACCTATGTGGGCTTATCTCACATAAGGTGCTCCCTGCCCTAATGACCCCTTCTCGCCTTCAACAGGTACACTTAGCTCTCTCTCAAGACCCTTCCATCTCTATTGCAACTAGTGGTCCTCTAAATATAGCCACTTTACTTCCCACCTCAGAGGGCCATCCTCACCATGACTGCATTGAGTTTTTACAGATGACTCCCGCCCCTTTCCCTCACATCAGTAGCACCCCTCTCTCTTTAGCATTTGACACATGGTTCATAGACAGCAGTTCAACAAATACAGACAACCAAAAAAAAGGCAGGATATGCAATAGTTAACCAGTCAAAAGTTATAGAGGCAAATCCACCTGGTACCTCGTCACAGAGGGCAGAACTTATTGCCCTTACAAGGGCTCTTACACTAGCAAAAGAAAAGATTATAAATATATATAATTGACTCAAAGTATACATTTAGCATTTTACACTCTCATGCCCCTATCTGGCAAGAACGGAGTTTTATTACCACTCAGGAAACCCCCATCATTAATGCTCCCCTTATTCTTAAACTTCTAGAGGCAGCCCAACTTCCAAAGCAGGCAGCAGTTATTCATCATAGAGGACACCAAAACTCTACAGATCCTATTGCTCAAGGCAATGCTTTTGCAGATTCACAAGCCAAGTTAGCTGCACAAGGGCCCTGCCCTTCTCATCTTCTCCCGTTAGTCCCAAACAGTCTACCTCAGCCTAATTATTCAACAGAGCAGTTACAGCTACTTCATAAACCAGGTTACACACAAAACACTCAGGGATGGATTTTTTAGGGATCTAAACTTGTCCTCTCACATCAACAGGCCTTAGACATCATCACTGACCTACACAACTGTTTTCATATAGGATCACAGGCCCTATACAAATAGTCCCTCACCCTTATCTAGCCCCAATAGTCACACACCCTTCTCTAAAAGCTATCATTCTTAAGATTACTCACGCCTGTGATCTCTGTGCCAGGACCTCTCCTCAGGGATGTATGGCACCCCCTTCCTTTCCTACCCATTAGTTTTGAGGACACACCCCTGGTCAGGACTGGCAGATAGATTTTACACACATGCCCCGCCACAAGACTCTCAAATATCTTCTCACCTTGGTTTGTACCTTTTCAGGCTGGATAGAAGCCTTTCCCACAACCAGGGAAACTGCTGATGTAGTTACCAAAGTCCTATTACAAGAAATCATTCCAAGATTTGGTCTACCTCAGAGTATTCAGTCAGATAATGGCCCCACCTTTATTTCTCAGATCACTCAACAAGTATCCTCGAGCTTACACATTATCTGGCACCTACACATCCCATACCATCCACAATCCTCAGGAAAAGTAGAAAAGGCAAATGGCCTCATAAAGACACACCTTACAAAACTCACTTTAGAACTACACCAATCTTGGCCTCAACTTTTGCCCTTAGCCTTAGCCAAGCTCAGGGCACTTCCCCGGGCTCCTACTTTCTTAAGTTCTTTTGAACTTCTGTACGGCAGGCCATTCTTACTCCACAATTTTCCTACTCCCCAAAATCTCCCTCCCCTGGCTGACTATGTCCCAGTCCTCTCCTTCCTCCGACACCTCTTCTGACAACATGCTGATCTCTGCCTTCCACAACCCTTGGAGAGGCCAAACCAGAACCTCCCATATTCCCAGGAGATCTACTTTATCTCAAATATTCTAAATCCACAGGACTACAACCAAGGTGGAGTGGCCCCTATCTGGTCTACTTGGCTACCCCTACATCGGTCAAAGATGCTGGACTGCCATCCTGGTTTCACATCACTCAGGCTAAGAGGTGCCCTTCCAGCCCTAAATCTGATCATTCTGAGTGGTCATCTCATCTTCTGTCACCCACCCATCTCTGTTTCACAAAGCCTCGCAGCCACAGTTAACAGGCTAAGTCATGTTTTGTTATCTACTTTGGTTCCTAATTTCTTACGTTCTATTAATGATCACTTCTACAGCACGACAGTCTTGACAGTCTTTCCTAAAGACTCCCACATCATGCATAAGATCATCTTCATAATGTTCTATGTGATGACTGTCATAGTTCTTTTTACCCTCAGCTGTCTGGTTAAACGTGACATCACTGCAAGCCTAAGCCCTTACCTTCCCTACTCCCCCTATTTTTTCCAGTTCAACTCCTGAACAGGAGACAAGTTTTACACACCTACCCTCTTGTCTTAGTTATTTTTTACTCATTGCTGAGACAAAATACCTGAAGCCCAAAGTTGGGAAAGGAAAGGTTTATTTCTTACAGTTTTTGGAGGTTTCAGTCCACACTCAGTTGGCTCCAAGACAGGTGGGCATAGCTGGGCTGCCTTTCATGGCAGCTGCAAAGAGCAAAAAGGAACTGGCAAAGAGCAAGACACACCTTCTTCCTGCCATTACATCACATCCTGGCTCCACCCACATAGGACATCAATCCAAGCACTAGACAATGAATGAATAACAAATGCACAATTCAAACCCTGAGGCCTGCGGGACACAGACATAAACCATGACATTCCACCCCTGGCCCCCAGGACTCATGTGCATCCTTTATACAAAAGACATTTAGTCCACCTCCAAGAGTTGCCAAAGTCCAGCTTCAGCATTGCTGAAAAGTCCAAATCCAAAGTCTCCTCCAAGATCTATGGTAAACTCTTAATTGTAACCCCTGTACAAACGAAACAAGGTTAAACATTTCTGAAATGCAAAGGCACAAGATAAACATTACCATTCCGAAAGTTACAAACAGGGGAATATAAAGTACAGGAAACAAAGCAAGTCCAACATCCAGTAAGGAAAACATTAAGTCCTAGAGTTCCACACTCAGCATCTGAAGCAATCTGGTTGCAAGCTCCAAAAAGCTTGGTTGACTCCACCCACATGGCACTTCTGGCAATTTCAACTCCTGCAGCTTTTCTCTTAAATCCTTTCTGCTCGCTTTTTGCAGCTTTCCTTGGATCATTCACATTCCTGGCTTTTCCAAACTTCTGGGGTCTCCACTGCACCTTCGGCTTCACACTTACATCTTCACGAATTGCCCTCTCAGGGGCACACTGCTTGGCCAGCCAGGCCCTTTGCAATCCAGGTGGAAGCCGTCTTACCCTCAGAATTTGTGCATTTTCCTTGCACCTAAAATCAGCACCTTGTGGATGCCGCCAAGGTCTGCTGCCAGCTGAAGCAGTAGCCAGGCTTTTCTCTCTGTTGGCTGTAGAGGTCAGTTATCTGGATCACAGGGCTCTGTTTGCCTGATTGTGAGAAAAAGCTTCTCTACATTGCCGCCATTCTGGAACCTCTTGTGGGCCGCTGTCGCCATTCTGAAACATGGCACTCTGCAGCTTTTCTCTCTGAGCAAATTTTTTCACCTTTGCTGTGAAGCTGCACAGGGTGGGGACCCGCTTCCTGGGATGCCCCAGGGTCATCTTTCTTATCTCTCTGTTTCTCCTCAGGAATCAAAATCTGAACTCTGTCTTTACAATCCACAGTCTTCCTGGAATTTTCCTTTGGGCCAAACTCACAGCATTGTACATTATCCTGCTGGGCTCTTTGCTCTTGATTTGAAACATAAAGCTCGCTAAAAGCTGCCAATAATAGCCATGCCACAGCCTCAACATTCAATTGCTTTTTAATTTCTTTTTCAAGATTAATCAGTCCATTGCCCTTTGTCTCAGTCTCAGGCAAAGTCTCTGGGCAGGAGCAAAATGCAGACAAACTTTCTGCCAAGCCATAACACATATCATGTGGAGTCCAACAACCAATACAATCCTTCTTTCCAGCAGAAACCTCCCAAGCCTGGTCTTTACTGTCTGGCTTTCTATCAGCCTTCTGGTATTCTGAGCTCTGACCAGAATCTCCTCTACAGAACAGCCTAAGCTGCTCCACCTCTATGCATCCAGGCGACATGTCAGAACCTTTCCAAACTCTGTCCCCAAGCCATTCCCAAAGCCTCTTGAAAAACATGGCCAGGTATAGTCACAGCAAACGACCCCACTCCTCGGTACCAAATTTCTGTCTTAGTTACTTTTTACTCATTGCTGAGACAAAATACCTGAAGCCCAAAGTTGGGAAAGGAAAGGTTTATTTCTTACAGTTTTTGGAGGTTTCAGTCCACACTCAGTTGGCTCCAAGACAGGTGGGCATGGCTGGGCTGCCTTTCATGGCAGCTGCAAAGAGCAAAAAGGAGCCAGCAAAGAGCAAGATACACCTTCTTCCTGCTATTACATCATATCCTGGCTCCACCCCTGTGTGGGTGGTACACTGACACCATCAATCTAAGCATGAGAAAATGAACGAATAACAAATGCACAATTCAAACTCATGAGGCCTGGGGGACACAGACATAAACCATGACACCTCTTAACTTTTATGCTTTCAGATGCGGGAATAATCACCTCTGGTAACATCACTCCTCCTAACCTCACACTTATTTTTCAGAATTCTACCTCACTATGACAATGATCCCACCTCAATGTCATCCTGATATAATGACATGTCTAAATCAAAGGCACCTTTCCCTCTACCTCACCTGGGTCCTTAAATATGACAGTGCCATATCTCCTCATAACATTTTGTCTGTTTTTCCAGTCTAACATACGTGCATTCACCAGTGAAGTTGTCCTGGCTAAAACACCTGGCACCAGCATCTACCTGGGCATCAACCGTCATCCCATCGACTCCCCTAGACTCCAGTACAGCACCTTCTGCCAGCAGGAAGTAAAGAGAGAAATCTTCGCCCCTTTTCATAATAATCATAAGATGGGATATGAAAGGGTTCTGGCCCAGACGGGACACTGTAGCCAGGAAAGCCTCAACCGGAACCTCCTCCACCCCTAGAGATTTACCTGTGACTCTATCTTCCCCCACCCTTAGCAATCTGCCCCTGGCGCCAAACGTGTGCCAATGAGATACCTGTGCATCTCTAATGGCCCTAGGGCACTACCCTAATCTTAGGCTACTTATATATCCCCCATGCCACATGTCCACCAAAGAGATCACCAGACTCCAGCGGTCGGGGGTGTTGGTTATTTCTCTCCGTGTTCTCAGAATAAAGGCCTCTTTTGTTTTATACTTCACATCTTTTGGAAATAATCCTATCATTAAGGATTTGTGTTGAGAAGTCTGCTGTGATTCTAATGGGCTTTCCTTTATAGCTATCTATTTCTTTTCTCTAACAGCTTCTGTTGCTGTTCCTGTGCTGAATTTCTGGAATCTTTATTATTATATGTCTTGATGTAGGTTTTTTTGGTCATGCCTATTTAGATTTATACGTTTCATTTATTTGTATGTCACCCTCTTTGGGGGGAGGTGTTCTACAGCTCAATCCCAGGACCTTGTGCATATAAGGCAAGAACTCTAACACTGAACAACATACCTAGCCTTGTATGTAAAATTGTTTTTCTATGGTTAGTAATTTTTGGCTATTATTTCTGTGAAGGTTTTTTTTTTTTTTTTTTTTTACTTTTTATGGCATTTGGGCCGTCTCCAGATTTCTCAATGACCCCAATGAGTCTTATGTTCTTCTTTGCTTCATCCTGTAGCTGTTGGATTGATTTTTCATGGTCTCTTCATATTTTTCAACTATGTTTGTTTTTATGATGGCTAGCCGCAATTCTGTCTTCAAGATCTGATATTCTGTCCATCATTAAATGTGTTGCATATACTTTCAATAGAGGTTTTAATATCTTGGATTTCTGTTTGGGTCTGTTTCATGGAGTCCATTTCTTTCCCATGTTGGACATTTTTTGTTTCCATCATTTTTCTAAGTTCATCTATTCTTTTATCTGTGTCTTCTCTAATATGTTTGATTTTAAGCATCATTTAATTTTGTACTGGAGAGATTTATTTTCTTTAAAGCCTTTTTACACTTGTTAATTTTTTTTTTCTGTTGCTATTGCTTCAGAAAATTCCTTTGTTTGGCTTCCAATTTTGTCTATCTTATTATCCTCCAGGCTTTTCCTGGGTAGGATGGGGGTCTGGGGTTGCATTTAATTTATGTCTTGTCATTTTCTCTTTTTTCAAATTTTATTTTTTTTCTATGTTGATGCTAGCTAATATCTTATGATAGAAGCTTTGTCCCTAGAAATGAGGCTTCCCTATGAGATGTCTGTTCTTTAGGGATGTTCTCTGGATGTAAGCAGTTCTTTTTAGCTTTTCCAAGAATCTACTGTTCCAATTTGCAAAGGTACTATTTGGCTCAGCAACCAATCTTTTGCTACCAGGTTGTGGTGATGACTATGACCCCATAAAATGACATTGTTAACATAGAAGCGAAAAAACTGTTTATAACATGTATAAGATCCTGACTAAAGCAGTACAGTTAGTAATAATAATAGTTTCAAGTACAGCTTAACTACTGACAAAATATGGAAACCATTAACTTGCTACCCCTGACCAAAAGAGCAAACCCTAACATTATATTACAATGTAAGTCAAATATGTACCATGTATTGCATGCAGTGATTTTCCCCTGTAGTGATTTTTCTCCACTGCAGGAGGTGGGGAGTGGTTAGGATGGGTAGGCAAAAGGATAAAGTGATGAATGAGGTCTAATACAGGAAAGTTAAGGGTGGAGGTCAAAGGATGATCACCCTAATTCTGGGAAACTGGGGGACACAAAAGGAAAAGAATGAAACAGAATGCAAAGGAGTAATTAGAAAGGGAAGAGACAATGCTTACTCACTCAAAAGTGTAAATTCAAGAAATAGTGGAAGAAAGAGTGAAAGATGATCAGTAAAAGACAAAAAGTAACTTCAAAGAAAACTTCCAGTGAAAAAAAGAAGAAAACAAGAGAAGGGAAATGAAAAAACAAAAGATTAAAAGAAAGAAGTTGGACTTGGTGGCACATGCCTGTAATCCTAGCACTTGGGAGGCTGAGGCAGGAGGAGCACTGTGAGTTCAAGGCCAGCCTCAGCTACAAAGTGAATTCAAGGCCAGCCTGAACTGTATAGCAAGACACTGTCTCAAAAAGACCAAAAAAAAAAAAAAAAAAAAAAAAAAGCACAAAATAGAAAACAAAAAAGAAATCCAACCAGACAGGAAAAGGATAGCCAATCAGACAAACAAGGGAAAATAAAAGTAGTGAAGTATTTCTGGTGTTTACACTTCTGTGATAGTGTCCAAGTCAAATTCCATAGATGTGCTGTATACTCCAGCCACGTTTGCCATGGAAACTGTACTGAGTATGGAGCAGATCGTGGTCTCTAGATGTAGGGGCCAGGACTGATCTTATGTCAGTGAGTTCTCTGGAGTCCAACTGCTAGTTTCACACACTTCCACACTGCTGGTCTCACAGATAACTCCACTCACCAAAGGTTGTGTGCATCTATGCCCTCAGGTGTCAGCTGGTCTGGGTTTTGGTATGTTCTGGTAGCCCTGCCCACCAAACGCACATGTGTGCTCACACATCCAGGTGCTGGCTCTCCCGTAATTTTATCATGGATTTTGTCAAAGGGTTCTTCTGTATCTATAGAGATGAACATGTAATTTTTCTCCTTGCTTCTGTTTATGCAATGGAGTATATTTATTTGCATATGCTGAACCATCCTTGCATCCCTAGGATAATGTCTACTTGGTCATGCTGTATGATCTTTTTGATAATTCAATGTATTGTTTGCCAACATAGGGAGAAATTTTACAACCATATTCATTAAAGAGATTGGTGTATGGTCCCTGTTTTGATGGGGTTGTTTTTTCTTGGAATCAGGATTATGGCAGCTTCCATGAATGACTTTGGGAACACTCCTCTTTCAATAGGTTAGAGTTAAGATGTATTAATGTTAGATCTTCCCTGAAGTTTTGGTAGAATTTAGCAGTGAATCCATTCAAACCTGAGTTTTTCTTTCTTGGTAAGGCTACTGCTTCAATTTCATTCCCTATTATTAAATTATTCAGGATTTTTAAGTTTTTTCGTAAACTTTTGGTAATTCATATGTATCTCGGAATCCATCCACTTTTCAATTCTCCAACTTACTGGTTTACAAAGCAGCTGTTGATAATCCCTTTTCTTTCAGCAGTCTGTTTTTATTTAATCTTTCTCACCTCTAATTGTACAGATTTGAGTCTCTCCTCTTTTTTGGTTAGACTAAAGATTTGTCTCTTTTGATCATTGCTTCTATGAATCAAATATTTGATTCACTGATTCTTTGTATTTTGGGGGAACTCAATTTCAAAGATTTTAGCTCTGATCTTTGTAATTTCTTTCCTTAAAGTAGTTTTGGGTATGGATTCTTCTTGGTTTTCTAGAACCCTGAGGTAAATCATTGGGTCATTTAGACTCGTTCTGATTTTATGATATGAGCAGCTGTACTTTCTTCTTGGGACTGCTTTTTTTTTGTTTTTGTTTCTTGAGACAGCATCTCATGGCTAGTCATGAACTATATTTAGCCCAGGCTGTCCTCAAACTATTGGCAATCTGTTTGCCTCAGCCTCCTGAATGTTGGGATTAGAGATAAGTGCTATGATACTGCTTTCTTATATCTCATAAGTTGTGTTGTGTTGTGCTGGCCTAATAGAGTTCTAGAAACTGTCTTAATTCTTGCTTACTATCTTCTGTAACCAACTGATTATTCAATAATGTGTTCGTTAATTTCCAAGTAGTGGCATAATTTTTGTGTTTCGTCATTGATTTGTATCTTTTGCTATTATTTGATATGCTTGGCATAATTTCAATTCCTTCATGTTTACTTAAGCTTGCCTTATTGGCTATTATATGATCTAATTTTGGAAATAGTTCACATGCCTCTGAAATGTGCATTCTGTTGTTGGGCAGAAAACTATAGATATCTATTATGTCTATTTGTTTGAAGATTTTGTTCCACTCTGATATTTCTTTATGGATGTTTTGTCTGATTGACCTATTTGTAACAGTAAAGTATTTAGGTATCCCACTATATTATTTATATAATCTTTTATATCCAGTAGTACTTGTTTTATGACATTGGGTGTTTGCTGTTCAACTTATATATGCAAATTGTTATGTCTTCTTGTTGGATTGTTTCCTTGATCAATAAATACTGACATATTTCTCACTTATTTTTATTTGTTTTGGCTTCAAGTCTACTTTCTCTGAATTGGGACAGCTATTTTGTTTTTTGGTAGTTGTTCTTGTTGCATAGAATATTATTTTCCATCTTTTATTTTTAGCCTATGAATTTATTTTTCAGTTAAGTGTTTTTCCTGTGTAATGCATATTAATGGATTTTTTTTCCTTATTCATTTTGCCTTTTGATTGGAGAATTGAAACCATTCACATTGAGAATTATCACTGATAGTTACCAGTTATTCCAGTCATTGCCTTATTTTCATGTTGCTAACTCCTGTTCTTTTCCTCCTACTTAACTGCTTACCATCCCTGGTAAGCATTTTATTAGGCCTTTTGTTATATTAGCTTCATTTGCCCTAAGATATCCTTGAGAACTTTTGATGTACTGATTTGGTGATCACGAATTTATCACAAAAATACATTATTTCTCTATCAATCTTGTAAGAGTTTTTCAGGCTATATATGCTTCGCTTGGAAATTGTTTTGTTTTAGGGTTTGAAATACTATACTCCAAGCTCTCCTGGCTGTACAGATTTGTGCTAAGTCTGATGTAATTTTAGTAAGTTTTCCTTTATAAATGAATTGCTGTTTTTTTCAAATAAGTTTCAAGATTCTGTTCTATTGTAATTCTGGGATTTAGACTATAATGTGTCATGGAAAGGTTTTTCTCTGATTGTAGCAATTTGGGGTTCTGCAGACTTCACTTACCTGTCAAATTATTTGGAAAATTTTCTCATATTATTTCAGTTGCTTTTTTTAAATGTCATTTGTTCTGTTTTCTAATTTTTCTCTAATTCCAATGAACTTCAGTCTTTCCATCATCTAGAAGAACCAGATCCATTTTTTCTTGTTTTCTTGTTGTTTTTATAGTATCTCTCATGAACTGGCCACTGACAACAGCCCTGTCTTCTAGTCTTAACACTGTCCTCATATTCATCACTTCTGTAGCTCACACTTTCAACAGAATTTGTAATCTTCTGAATTTCTATTTGATAACTTTTTATGGACTCTAATTTTTTTATGTTGTCTTTAATGTTTTTCATTGTTTTGTTTAGCTCTGCTAACTTTTTATTAGTGTCATCTTTAAATCTGCTGATTGTTTAATTTGGCCCACTAGCTGTGTAATTGTATCTTCTACAAGTGTGCCGAATGTCTTATCCACCTGTTTTCTAATCTCTTGATACCATTTCAAAGTATCTGGGTGTGTGTCTTGTGGTTTCCTCCATTTTGATGCCCCATGGATCAGCTCTGGGTGAATTGAGAATGTTCAGAGGCATTTTGTTGGCTTGTCTTCTCATGTTTCTACATTTGTGTTTCTTTGTTGTTGTGGCTTTTTGGCTGAATGTAGAGGAATATTTTGTAAATATTTACCAAAAGAACCATTTTTCTTCTACTAACAACAGTATAGTATTCAACAGCAACAGCATAGTTATCTAGCTATCGAGAGACTGATAAAGCTTGGTAGTTACACTAGTAAAAGTAGAGGAGGTGGAAACCTGGAGAATGAAAACAGCAAAATTTGAAAAGTTATTCAGTTGAATAAAGAAGAAAAAAGTGAGACGGAGTTCCCATTTGAGAAGGAAAGGAAATTAACAGTGTCATAGAACAATCAAAGAACAAACGAGAAAAAAGATACACATGCAACAAAGTACGGGAACTAAAAGGAAACATAAAAAAGTTGAAAGAGAAAAACAGAAAAGGAGAGAAAAACTAAAGGAAGGAAAAAAAGGAGGCAATAATCCTGAGCCCCCCGCCAAAAAGCTGATGATGGATGGTAAAAATAATTCTAAAAATAGAAAAATCAAAAGAAATCGAATCAAGTAAAATATTTTGTGTTCTTGGTGAATAGTTTATTTCCAAGACCTACAGTCTTGGGATCTAATCAGTCAAGATTTCCACTGCCTAGGATTAGGAACTATGGGTTATGAGGTACACTCCCTGCATGAAAGGCTTCTGTGTCGATATACTCCAGAATGTGGTTAACATCCAAGCCAAGGCTTATCCTTCTTCCCACAGGTAGATGGGAAATACAACCAGCCCTCAGTCCTTATTTGATGTAGGCTTCTATTGATGATTTGGAGGTCTGGTTCCTCCCTTTATTCCTCACATTTTGTCTTTATCTAGGGGCATCTCTGCTGCTTCATGTAAAGGAAAGCAAAATTTAGAGCCATTGTGTAATTGGTAGATTGTTGCAGCCTTGCATTAATTGAGATGGGGGGGGGATATTGTATATTGAGCATAGTTCTGCTTGCTCACATTCAGTTTTTAATTTTAAAAGGATGTGTTTTCTTCTAAAAAGATGCACTCTCACAGGAATCAATGCTGCATTTAAAGGATCAAAGGTTGGTTCTGAGGGATAGCTAAAAATTAGTACAATGATTTCTGATCTTCCAAAGTTCAAACTTATATGAAGCATTTTATTGCTTAGAATTTGATTTATCAGCATTTGCCACTATTTAGTGTGGCAATAGTCAAGGTAAAGAAAATACCATTCTAAAAAAAATACCATTCTAAAGATCATTTTGCCAACCTTTTTCGAAACATCATTTTGTCTATCTTTAATTCTTGTTATGACTGATAGACTGTGTCAACTTGAGAAATCTAAAAGCTCAACTAAATAACTCAGCAGCTCTTTATCCTGAGGTACAAGGAACATAGCTTACCCGCTCTAGGGTATTGTTTATCATGTCAACTTGAGAAGTTTAGAATTTTAACTAAGTGCCTCAGCAAGGAGCTAGGGTCCTCACTTTGTAAACATCCTGAGCCTGTGCAAGAGGGCATAGAGGTGGCGTGAGAACTACACCTGCCCTAGCAGGTGGTAGCCAGCTTACAATACAAGGGAGGAAAAGAGGCTTGCTCTTTCCCTCTCTTGCTGTCTTCTGCTGCCTTAAAGTGTTGTCCCTGTGGCATTCACCCCGCTTAGAATCAACTGATTATGAACTGAAATCTCCACTAATTGTGAGCTAAATAAATCTTCCCATCCTTAATTTTGGGTGTCAGGTATTTTGTCCTAGGAAGGAGAGAAAAGTAACCAAGACAACTCTTAAATCTCTACATCAATATAATAAATACCAGTTAGCATTCACTGTGCACTTCTTTTGTCCTAGACTATACAGTAAGTTCTAATTACACAGATTACCCAGTGTTGTAGTAACCATGATTATCTTCACTTACAAATCAAGAAAATAAAGCCATATTAAAATTTTCTTGTCTCCTGCTGCGTTGCCCCTCTGAAGCAATATGTAGCTGTTCTTTTTAAAAATGTCTCTGCAAAAGTATTCCTTATTTCCTGAGGTGGATTATTTTAAAATATTATAGAGAACAGTAAGGACTGTGAGATCAACTGACTCAACTGAGAATTCTAGTTAGGCACATATTGCTTATGATCATTAAGCAAGTTATTTTTCTAAGTGTCTCATCTTTAATATGAGGATGATACATATTTACATACTGAAATGGGAGAATTAAATGTGATCATATTTATAAAGTCAGACTTCATCAGCATAGAGTATATAGTAGCCATTCTCATAATAATACAAATTGCTTTTATCTACATAAATGTATGCAACAGTCATTAGTAAAAAAAATTTAAACAGTGAGCATAGGGAATATATGGGAACTCTACTTTCTACAGAATTCTGCTATAAACTTAACTGCGAGCTAAATAAATGTCTAAAAAGCTCTGAAAAGTAAAACAGTGTGAACATCAGGAAAACCTGAATTAATGGGAAGATTTTATGCTTAAGCGACTTTTATTGATAAGATTTATGAGCAAAGTAGCAAGACTCCAGTCTTGAAACAATAATTTTTTTAAAGGGCTAGGGATTGTAGTACAGTGGCTTACGATAATGAGGCTCTGGGTTCACTCCAGTATCCCGCCAAAAAATCATGACTTAAAAGACAAGTTTTTATTTTTACACAACAATAACCACATGTGATCAGACTGTTTGTTAAAGATTTTACCAAAGTAATGTCCTTCTTTATAACAATCTCATTGCTGAGGTCTATAAATAAGGTGAGGTCTCTGAGGCAAGCTAATATCTATTAACTCCTTATAATTTAGACCAATGGTTCTAAGTTTCCAAGATACTGACAAATCTGAAATACCCTTTTCCATAAGATAGAAAGGGCTGGGAGAAGACTTTGTAATATGGATCAGAATCTACATCAAGCTGATTTTTTTTTATTATTTGAACATGCTTATCTAGGAGGAAGAAAAAGGAGGGGGAGGGAATTGGAAAAATACCAAGTGAGTGTTACTTATTCTTATCTCTAAGAGACAGATGCTTGTGAGTATTTACTGTAAGTAAAAACGAGGTTACATTATCAGGCAAAATTTTTTGAGTTCTAGTTGTGAGATCCACATATGTAATAAACCCACCTAGTAAAATCTTCATGGAATTTTCTCTAAAGGCTTCTTTTCAGACCTCATCAAGGTAAAATACCCAGCAAAGCAGAATTTCTCCTAGTTTTATCAAGTATTCACAAATGTCAATATCCAAGAAGGTAAATCTAATTCTAAATAAATATGCTATGCACTCTTAATAAATATAGTATGCACAATAAAAGAGAATTGTTATACCAGCAGAGTAATTCAAATGCAACAAATGGTTCTCATAGTATCTTTCCAAATAATCATGATTTTCCTTTTAACACTGCAGGTTTTAGACATCATGATTTAGAAGATAACATAAGCAAAATCTTAAAGACCTATTTCACTGGTATGGCTGTAGACAGGCAATGCTATAAAGGAAAACCAGAGTTCCAGAAGCACACTATTTAGTTGCTTTCAGCTATACTGCTAGCTCACAAACCTGACTGGCTTTAAAAAGAGAGCCTTGAGGAAGATCCAGATCCACAAAATTTGTTCACGGAATGGCTTTTATGTTATTTGTATTTATGTTCTGTCAGTTTTGTATAGTTTCCTAATTTACTGATTCAGATCACAACTTTTTTCAAAGCACCATTACAGATAAAGGATTTCCCTAGCCATTGGCAGAAATCTAATAAGCCCTCATACTCAAAATCTTCCTTCCCAACTATCTCTAACTGGGGCTCTCATGAAAACCAGTTCCTTCATTTTAAGATCACATCCTTCCCAGTATTTCTAGTCAATGGGCTCTTATTTATCGTACACATTTGCTCTTTCATTCTTTCCCTAAGCATGGGTTTGTTCAGATCTGTGTAGGTAATTTTCTATTGTTAAACAATCTTTAAATCTGGGCAAAGAGAATGTAAGTTTTTTTGAATTTCATCACAGCAAATCCAAGTAACAGACTCTGTTAATTTAAGAGAAGTATCTTATGTTAATTTAGGAGAACTACCTTAGGAGAAAGTCTCCAGGTTGAGATGCCAGTAGTTACAATCTCTATCTTGTTAACGGGGGTTGGAACCAGGTGCCTCAGCTGTGGACTTATCTTGCCCTTTGAGGCGTCTTTTGTTCTTGGGTCAGCCATGCCCTAGCTATGCCCTGGCCATGTCTAAGACCTGCATGTGAATTCAATTTCCAGTTTCAATGGCTCCCAACAAAGGTTAAAAATCAATAGTATTTCTATACACCAAAAATGAACTTATCAAGAAAGAAATCAGGAAAACAATCTCATTCATGATAGCTTTAAAAATAATTAAATACCTAGGGGTTATCCCAGTCAAAAGAAGTAAAAGACTTCTATATAATGAAAATGATATCATATTGTTGTGAAATAAACTGAAGAGAACAGTAGAAAACAGAAAGATATCCCTAGTTCTTGAATAGACAGAACTGTCAAAAGGCCACATTACCAAAATTATACACACACACACACACACACACACACACACACACACACACATATATATATATATATATATATATATAACAATTCCAGTCAAAGTACCATTAGTATTTTTCATCATACTAGAAAAAAAAAACAATTCTAAAATATATATGGAACCAGATGATATGAAGAAGAGCTAAAGCAATTCAGAGCAAATAAAGAGGCGTCATAATTCTGGACTTCAAGTTATACTACAAAGCTACAGTAATAAAAACAGCCTGGTATTAGAACAAAACAGACACACTGACCCATGGAATAGAATACAGCAATGATGATGAACCTTTTAGAACTTTCAATGATGCCGAACAACTGGCTGCGGCATGTGTACCATAGGTTTGCCACCATGGATGCAGGGAAAAAAATCTCAAGTAGCTTCACTCATTTGATTTTTGACAAAGGAATCAATAACATATGCTAGAGAATAGTAGCCTTCTTCATAAATGATGTAAAATGGTTCTCCACTTGCAGAAGAATGCATATAGATAGGTTCTGTTGAGATGGGAGGGAGAGAAAGGGAAAGGCAGGAGGTGACGAATGGGGGATAAAATGTCAAGATTCAATACATATGTATATCAATGATGAATATAATTCACCCCATAATGAATGCAGTTATCATGTATAACAAACATATACTAATAAAAAATTACCTGACACACGATACATTTTACCTACTTATTTACATATTGTTGCTTTCACTATAATAAACCCTGTGATGCCACTGATGGTTTTTAAAATCTATTTTGTTTATTGCTATACCTTAGCTACACAGATTGTGTCTGGCATGCAGAAGTCAGTAATTACTTGTTAACTAAATAAAACTGACCCTTTAGTCTAGCATATGATCAGTTTATATAAATGTTTATTTAAGAAAGCATAATTTCCAGTCCTTGGATATGGTACTCCACATAAATCCATTAATTTCTTCTTGTCTTTTTTTAAAAGACAGGCTCTCACTATGTTGCCAAGGTTGGGCTGGAAATCCCAGCTGAAAATAAACCTCCTGCCTCAGCCTCTTGAGTAGCTATACAGGCAATCATCACCACACCCAGCGTTAAACTTTTAATTTTATTGTTTCAATTTTTTATTTTCTTAATGATATTTTGTTTGCTTAATCTATCAATTACCACACCAGTGACAGGTGAAAGTCACACAGGTGAAAAAAATCTCTAACCATAACCATGGGTCTGTCAATTTTTGTTTTATGTGTATTGAAGCTAAGCTATACACATTTAAACCTGTAGGATCTTACTGGTAAGTTGCTTTTCCTGGTAATGCTGCTCTCTAGTAATCTTTAATATTTTTTTTTGAAGATAGATCTCTTGAATATTCATTTGGTATAATTTTTTTTACATTCTCTGACTTTTAAACTTTCTATGTTTTATGTATCTTTAAAAAGCTTAGAAAAATGTTTCAGCAGTGTTTGCAAATTAAATATATAGTACACTAAGAAAGCTGCTTTATTTACTATGTGTATTTACTATTTCTATGCTTCCACTGCAGGCTGCCTTGTACCCTAATTCTTGCCATCTTTTGGGTCTGTTTCCTTATCCAACATTCTTTCCTGCACTTGCTTGAAAATTTGTACTCTATTTCTTTTCCTTTAGTGATCACCCAAAAATTCTACCATGTACATTTACTTAATAAAATATCAAATTAATAAATATATTTATCGTTCTCTTGAAAAGCATAAAGAATTGGAATATATTAACTCTCTTTACTTTGTTTCTGTCAGGATTTTATTTTACCTTAGATTCTGATCCCCTGAATTAGATGTTAGTACATACGCTTTACACAATCAACTTTGCTTAGGTTCCTGCAAATTTATCCTTATTTTCTTTGCCACCATTCCTTCTTGCATCTCATACACCCCTTCCCTCCCTTCAGGAAAGACGCTGCCTTTCAGGGGCCCCGGTTTAAGTGGGTCTCTGATCCAGTCTCCTACTCTGCTTGAGCCTTCAGCTTTGTCTCCTGTCCTCTCAATGCGTAGCTTTTGTACGAGCACCAACTGCCAGGTGCCAGAAGAAGCCCTCAGGATGAACTTTCAGTTTGCTTACTCTTATGGAATCCAGCGCCCTGTCATTTCAACTTCTGAGTGTTTCCTTTAGTTTCTTGCCTGCTCAACCATCCTTTCAACAAATATTTAATATATATTTTCCAGCATTTTAAAATGATCTGACAAGGAAGTTTTTCTCTGTAGATCATTCTAGGCTGTGGCCTAAAGAACCTTAGTGAACAGTATACTTGTCTACTTTCATAAATTCATACTACAGTGTTACCTTTTATATGCTGGATAAAATTAAAATGCATGTAATGTTTTATTGGGCTTTTTATTATTTTGTTTTATTTTTATTAAACTAACTCAACCTGGACTCAGGCAAGGATTCCTTATGTGAGTGATTTTAGGTAATCTCTAATTTTCAAGGGACTTCTATACATCTTTAACTTAAAGTTTCTTATGATTGATATTTACTCTTTAGGACTTACTATATTATTTAATAACTTTTAAAAAGAGCATTAAATAATGACAAGCTAAACCACAGGAAATAATGGAATTCTAGCATTTCATAAATACAAAAGGCATTTTTCCTGTTTATCTTTCCTTAAGCAGGAGAATTTCTTGGCAACAGGTTAAACAAATGAATGGTTTCAACTTAAACTGTCTCATTTAATTTCTTTTAAGCTTCTTTTTTTCATAATACTATGTACAGGCTACTATATACATAGCTGTGTTCATGAATGAGTATACACCTATAGTGTTAGGTTGATGTCACATTTATTTGAATTTAGGGCTTTACTCTTTTTTCTCGCTTTTATTTTTCTTGCTTCTGGGAAAAATTAATGAGTTATCTTCTTGCCTGAGGAGCACAAAAAGGTAAAATACTTTCTGCACAATTTTCATAGTACATAGTAGCAATGTACATTGCTACTAGTTTATAGTAGCAAAGCATTAAAAAAGGGAATCATGAAAAAGCTAGCATTCTCCAAGGGGAAACATTCAATTCCATATGTAACCATGTAGAATATTTAGAGTCTAGGAATAATGATGCAGTAACAGTCACTTTATCAAAATGTATCTAAAAATAAGAAAATTGCAGTTGAGGAAAACCAATGAACAAAAAAATTACATATTAGAATATAAGCAATCCAGGGGCTGGGGATTTAGCTCAGCAGCATAAGTGCCTGCCTTGCAAGCGCATGGTCCTGAGTTTGATCTCCAGTACTGATAAAAAAAATACATATATATATATATATATATACATACATATATATATATATATATATATGTAATCTAGGACCAATGAGGTGGTTATAGAATACTATGTTTAGCCAAAACCTAAACAAATGCATAAGATCTATGAAGTATGCTTCTAAAACTTCTGCTTCATGTTTGCCTCTTTTGGCTCTTTGGGAAAGAAATTAACTCATTAATTTTCCCCAGACATGGGGAAAATAAAACAATAATGAGGGCAAAGAACAAAGCCCTAAAATCAAATGAATGTAAAGTCAACCTCAACACTAAAGGTGCATGTTCATTCATGAACACAGCTTCTTTTAGGGAGAACCTCTTAGAATATGCTAATATCATTCAGATAAAAAAGGCAAGATTCAATTACAGATAATAACCCTTGCAATATAAAATGTTTCTTAGCTTCTAAAATACTGTTTTCCAAAGGCTTTACTGTTGCATTGGGTTCAAAGTGTTATTCTATGTATAGAAAAACTAATGACATAACATTTACCTCAAGTTCTGACCAGTCTTAAGGTTCTCTCCTCTACTGGTACAGACAAGTACATTTATCAGTCAGCCTACTCTTGAATGGATAACGATTTCTAGGTACCTTATAAGGAAACATCTTAAACTACACAATTAATGGCATACAGTCTTAAGGAAATAGTAAGGAGCAGGTGATATAGAAAACCATTTCAAGATCCAGTATTATCAGTTACCTTTCAATTGATCTAAGCAAGCTACTTTTTATCTGTGATTCAGTTTACTCCTCTATCAAATGATAATGCTCCCTTTATAGGGTTGTTCTGATGGAAAAAATGAAAGAATAAATCTAAAGTCCTTAAAAGAGTAAAAGTACTATAACAGATTACATTATTAGAAAATTTAAAACTCTAAAATCAACCCCTTGATATAGTTTTTCTTGGTATATATATATAAATAATTTTTAACAAACCCTTTATATACCACTCATCTTAAGAAACTGAATACTACTAATATCTTGGAGGATCCGATGGGCCAGTTCCATCTTACTTCTTTTCATCCATTCTAAATTTTGTGCTAATCACTTCTTTGCTTTTATTTACAGTATTATCACACTATGTGTACCCAAGTCTTTTTATCTATCCAATAATTCATCTCCCTTCCAATAGCCACTCATTCATCCTATTTTGCTTCTGTGTATGCATGTATACTATATGTATTTGCCTTTCAACTTCTATTTTTCTCATAGCAATTTCATGACTTACTAGTAATATGTAACATAGATGTATTAAACTTTATTAAAGCAGAACAAGTGAGGTACAATAAAATGTTCAAATTGCGACATATATGAGAGGATAATCTTCCTATTGTAATTCTGAAAGTTAAACAAGTCCATGATTGTCCTAGAGCTTTACAGCACATCCATGCATTTAACTTTAATTTAAATGAAAACATTACTCTGGTAATGAAAACAAAATTCAGTTAATTTTATACTGACTTTACATAGTTGGTAATTTTTGCTTTCATATTAAAGGGGAAAATGTCTTTAAGAATGTTGATGGCATAAATTCCTAAACAATATTGAAATAGTTCCATAAGAGGAAAACAAAAACAAATTAAAGAATAGCAAGAGAAGACTTTTAAAGAGATATACTACACACAGCAACAGCCCTGCTTCGTGATAAGCTCATTAACGATGGTTCCTGAAATAGGTAATTAGTCTGACATTAATCAATCCAAAGGTATGATTCACCTGAGCAAGTGATGGAAGAATCTCCTTGCATATTTGCTGATTCGGTCTCTATATTCCAAGACAGTTGTATCTAAAAGTGGTCTTGATGGAGCATAGAAGGTTCCAAGGCTTGCCTCAAGCTGTGCTGTGGAATTCAAACATAGCAGCATTAAAACAAGTGAAACTCCTTTAATAATAACAGAATACTCATGTTTGCAGTCAGTCGGGTTTTGCAAACTTGGATGAAATGTGAGCTTGTTGCAGGAAAGATGAAATTAAAGTATGACAGCTAGTACAAAAACAAACCTGTGTATAAACTTTCACTTAAGGCAAAGCTGACAATGACTGTGAGCAACAAAAAGCTGTCAAAACTGAAAAAATCCATAATGAGCCAACCTCTCACCACAAATGGATAATTAAAACAGTGACTCATCAAAGTAACACAGTTTGAATAAGTATTTCCAGTAAAATCAACTCTCAATGTACTCAGATTTACTCTCTTTAGCTGAAAGGAGAAAACCTTTTTGCACAGGGAATTGAAATCAGTAAAAATATCTTCAAAAATAATACAAATAAAAAGAACCAAGGTAGAATAGACTGCTCATTGTAATTTTAGGAGAATACAACCCTCTATATGATTTCTAAATCCAGCCCTAAAAACAAGACTCTTAGTTTTTCCAAGTGTGAAAAATAACACCATGAGAGAAAACAAGAACTGGAAAATGGGATTTGATGAACAAGGGTACTAAGAGATTAGGGGTTTGGGCCCATTTTGTCTATTTCATAATATTACCAAGCCATGCCTATAGGGCCATGCTTCTTTGCAGAAATACCTAAGGTTGAGTAATTGCTACAATGGTGAGAGTATTGAGTATTTAAGACAACACTTCAGTTCACGGACTCCTCTGATTTTTATGCTACTAGGACTACACTGAATAAACAACTTATTGTTTAGCAAACCTCTTTAGCTTTTGGCACATTTTGGTTTAGAAGTACTAACCACCCCATCAGAGTAATTGCTATGGACTTGGCTAAGCTGCTGCTAATTTCTTTCTTTCTTTTTAAAATCTCAAATCCAGGGAGTAAAATAACATGAACTTTGGAGGTATTTTCTTTCAAAGCAGCAGTCAACTTAGATTAAAATTGAATACAACATGCTATTGCGAAAATAAGCCACACTCTCTCACCATTGCTTGTTTTCTTGACAGCATGTTTCGTAGATCTGAAATGTTCAAACCTATGTGGGATACTCGGAACTGCCTGCACAGTTACAGGTTCATTAGATAGCTCAGCTTGATGTTTAAGGCAGAAATGAAGATCTCAAAAGATAACCACAACACAGCTATAAATAAAAGATCTCACTAGGTTCTACTAATAAAAAGAAAATAAATTACCAAGTCAAATTTGTTCGGTTCACATAGAATAAATCTCAACAGAGAATTCTGAATGTTTTAGAAATACATTTTGCAGTAACTTGGGGGAAATGCACATATCTACTTGAAAAAATGCAAAGTCTGATAACCCAGTATCATGTAAGCATTTTAATACTCTAATATCACAAAAGATTTTTATTTCCCACATTCTCAACATGGTTCCTTGAAAATATCCTTTATTGGGCAAGAAGCTGACAATGCCCATTTATGTATTCCCTAATAATCTTTGTTACAATACAGTACTCTCCAAACATAAATGCACTATGGTGCTACCAATTTTTCAATGCCCTCAGTCTTCTTTTACTGTAAATTTATGATATCTTCTATAGATTGTGAATATCATATAGGTTTTCCTTAGGATCTTTTTGTCAGTATATACTAAATATTGAGGGTATATCCATACTAAGAAATGATTACTTGTGGTAACTCTGCAGGCAGAAACATTACACTAACACCCTTCACCTTCAAATCTTTGAGTTAGGCTTTTTATTTTTTATCTAATATTCATTGAGTACCTGTATATGTGAAGCACTGTCCTGAGTATTTTCTTAGTGTGAAAATGCTTAAGTCTCCATAGATGCATCTAGAATACCTCCAAGTCATCCTTTTATTTACTTACAGAATTCTATCCAAGGAACTTATTTTGGAAATGTAATAAACATGGAATAAAAAAATCTATTAAAAATGTACAGAAAATAAAAACGAACTGCTCACTAGTAAAGACCTTTTGACTTGTATCTTTCTCTCATACAAATTACCAAGGGATAGTTTCTCATTGACCATGATTTTCCACCATCAATATCAATATTTACCACAAAGATATGAAATAAAGATGCAAATGCCATAATGTTTTGGTACATTTTACATTATGTAAATGAATAACTCATCAAAATATATACTAGACAACTGGCAAGCTAGAGAGTTCTTTATTTTTTTTAAGTGTCTTATCTCTCTTTGGACAATAAACATCTGGGTTTCCTATGGGCAAAATTACTTACTAAGTAAAGGTGGGGAAATCCAATCAGGGAGCAGGGAGAAGGGTGTCAAAAGCACAAGTTAAAAGAATGCAAACAAGAAGGATCAGCCTGGATTACAATTCTGATACATAAAAAAGGTGAGTGCTAAGGAAGATTGTCTGGACAGCTGACTTGGGTGTGAGAAAAAATACTGACATCTCAATGAGGGAGGAATAAAGACCTTTGTTTAGGAACTTTTGTCTGCCAGACCCCAAAGAGTATGTGAAATTTTGATCAAAGTTTGAAACCTGAGCATATTTCATATGCGCTTTCAGTGAACTGTACAATGATTGCATTGTAAGTCCCAACACAAGCATATTCAGAAAAATTGCTAGTTATGTTGACAAATTCCACACAGTAAATACTATACAGGAGTAATTATCTGATATCTGATCCTTTCAGTTTTAATAAAGCATTAACATCTTTGTCTTTCAATCTTCAGAGTCATAATTTTAAAACATTCAAGGAAATTAAGTGACTCAAAAAATGTACTTCACAGATACATAAAAGTGATGTAAGAAATGCATTCCGGGTGTGCTTTACCCATCTGCTCAATGGCTCCCAAGACCATCAAGTTGACATAATTAAGCTTAACCAGCACAGGCTCAGATGGCACTGCTCAATCACAGAAGGCTAGCTTGGGCATCAACTGAGGCAACATAAAACACTGTTTTGGGGCCCGACACAGCGACCCCAAGTGGAAGGGAAGCTGCCTGAGCTTCCTGTTGTGAGTCTGAAAGCCTGCACAGTGATCTCCATCCAGCCATGCAGCCTTGGCATGCTGCTTGGAACCTGGTATGGCCCTGCCCAGCGTTCTCAATCACCAAAGGACCTAATAGGTTCCTCAGGGCCTGGTTGGGTCCTGCCCAGCCATCCCCAGTGGCCAGGGAGCTGCCTGTGCTCCTTGTCTCAAGCTGAAAGCCTACACAGTAAACCCCTTCTAGCAGAGCAACCTCAGCAAATTGCTCAGAACCTCACACGGTCCCATCCAGTGACCCCAAGCAGCTGTGCAGCTTTGCCTAGCCATGCTGCTGGCCATACAGATAAAGCATACTTTATCTATATGTTCAGCCTTGGCACGCCATTCAGAACCTAGTAGAGTGCCACTCAGCAAATTCAAGCAGCCAGGGAGCTTCAGAGTACCTCATAGGGTATACTCAAGACCCGTGCAATGTATGACCTACATTTCAGGAGACTCCATGTGCGACTAGGGAACTAGTAAGGCCTGATTAATGACCTCCACTCAACTGGGGAAACACCCTGCAATACACACAGGTATTCTCAACCCAGGAAACAAGTGAGACATTGCATTCAGTTTTCCCAAGGGAATACAAGAAAATGACAAACAAAAGAGCAAAATGCAATCACAAACTTCCAGGCCATCCCCAGCAAGCCTAGGAGACATGGACATAGAAGAAAATGTAAGCCATATACCTAAAACTCCTGACATGATAGGGACTGAAGTAAAACAACTCCAGGAAGCTGTAAGGAACTCAGACCAGAAATAATCTCTCAGGTAAAAGAAGAAATGATAAACATAATAAAAGAAATGCTGGACACATCTAAAGAAGACATACTGCAAAAAATTGAAGAACACTGCAAAAAACGGAAGCCTTGAATGAACAATATAAGACAGAAACAGAATGCTGAAACAGCTTCAAACAGTCAAAAAATCAAAAATTCCATCGAAAGCTGGCAAAACTCCCTAATTGAATGTGAAGATAGATTTTCAGACCTTGAAGATTGAGCAAGTGAACAATAAAGGAAAGATCTTTTAAAATAATAAGGAATCAGGAAATAACAAACAGTTGCAAGATGATTCAAAGCAAAACAATATAAGATTAATAGGTATAAACAAAAAAGATGACAACACAAATGATATCAAAAGACTGTTTAGGTAAGTAATGGCAGAAATTTCCCAAACACAGGAAAGGAAACTGACATACATATAAGTGAAGCATATAGAACTCCAATTAGCCAAAACCCAAATAAAACTACACGCAGACATATAACAATCAACATCTCAGAAATTCAACATAAGAACAGAATATTAAAAGCTATTAGAGAAAAGTGACAGATCACCTACAAAGGTAAGGCCATCAGAATCACAACAGATTTCTCAACACAATCAATGAAATCAAGAGCATAGAGTGAAGTATTTTAGATCCTAAAGGAAAAAGATTTCCAACCCAGATTGATGCACCTTGCAAAACTGTACTTCAAAACTGATGCAGAAATAAGTTACCTGCACAACAAAGAACAACTGAAGAACTTCATAACCATCAAACCAACACTGCAAAAAAGACTGTAAGATATTCTAGATAGACACAAAAATAAGCACAACTTCAAGAACACCAAAAGGAAAAAGCCACTAAGAAAGGCAAACAAACGCAGGGGAACGGTAAAGAACCAATAGCAGAAAGATAACATGTCAAAAATAAACCAATATATATCAGTTATAACTGATCACTGGCCTCAATTCATCAATTAAAGGATACTGGGATAATGGATCAACAAATAACATCCAACCATCTAATCCAAAAGAAAATTCCTAGACTGAAAATCAAAGGATGGGAAACAATACTTCATGCAACAGGAACCCTTAAAAAAGCAGGGATAGTTATTCTGTTTGCAGACAATGTAAACTTCAAACCAAGAATGATCAGAAGAGATAAAGAAGGTCACTACATACTTGTTAGGGAAAAACTTCAAGAAGAGATAACAATCCTAAACACATATGTACCAAATATAGGAGCACCCAGCAATATAAAACAAATATTAATAGAAATGAAAAATCAAATAAGCCACAACACAATTATAACAGGAGACTTTAATATCTCACTGACACAAAGAAACAGATCATCTAGACAGAAATTCAGCAAAGCAATAACAGAACTAAATCAAATTTGTGAACAAATGGACTTACTATACATGTAGAGATGTTGTACCCAACAACATCAGAATATACATTCTTTTCAGATTCACATGGGACATTCTCTAAAATACTAGCCCACAGAACATGCTTAAGTAAATGCAAAAGAATTGAAGTTATTCCATGCATATTATCTGATCACAGTACCATGAAACTCAAAATTAATGACAAAAAAAACTTGCAAAAACTCCAAAAACACATGGAAATTAATATACTCCTGGGCAATCAATGGGTCTCACAGAATATTAAAGAAGGAATTAATCCGTATCTGCAAGCAAATGAAAATGCAAATACAACTTACTGGAACCTGTGGGATACAATGAAAGCAGTCCTCAGAGGGAAATTCATTATGGTTAATTCCTACATCAGGAAAACAGAACAAACACAAATGAATAACCTGATGCTACACCCTAGAAAAAGAAGAGCAAGTCAACTTCAAGGCCAAAGGAAGGGAGGAAATTATACAGATGAGATCAAAAATTAACACAATAAAGACTAAGAAAACATTAAAAAAGAAGTAAGAGTCAAAGAGTTCTTTGAAAGAATAAATAAAATTGATAAGGTTCTAGCCAACCTTATTTTAAAAAATGAAAGAAAAAACTCAAATTTAGGCAATAAGGAATGAAAAAGGCAAAATCACTACAAAATGTGGTGAAACCCTGTGGAAATACAGAAGATCATCAGAACCTACTTTGAAAACCTTTATTATCACAGGTTTGATAGCACAGAAGAAATAGATTTCTAGAAACATATGAATTACCAAAGCTGGATCAAGATGTAAAATTGCTGAAAAACCCAGTTTTAATTAATGAAATTGAAAATGTATTTAGAACCTTATGAACAAATAAAAGCAAAGGTTTTGATGTATTCAATTCTAAATTCTACAAGAAGTTCAAGGAAGGCTTAATTCCAACACTCCTCAAACTCTTCAATCAAATTAAATCCGAAGCAATTTTCCCTAACTTATTCCTGGAAGCGAGTATTACCCTAATGCCTAAGCCAGAGAAAGATTGAACCAAAAAAGAGAACTACAGGTCAATCTCTCTAATGAACATAGATGATAAAATTCTCAATAAAATACTGGGAAACACAATGCAGCAAACTGTCAAGAAGATTATACACCATGACTAAGTGGGATTCATTCCAGGAATGCAGGGATGGTTCAACATATACAAATCAATAAATGTAGTTCACTATATCAATAGAGGCAAAGATAAGAACCATATGATCATCTCAATAGATGCAGAAAAAACTTTTGATAAGGTCCAACATTCATTATGATAAGAACTCTAGAAAAAAATCAAAATAGAAGGTCTTTACTTCAATTTGATAAAAGCCATCTATGACAAACCAATACCTATCATTGTATTAAAATGGTCAAAAACTGAAAGCTTTTACTCTAAAATCAAGAATAAGAAAAGCATGTCCAATGTCACCACTCCTATTCAATATAGTGCTGGAAATATTAGCCAGAGCAAATAGAGAAATAAAAGGAATAAGGGTAGGAAAAGAAGACATTAAAGCATCTTTATTTGCAAATGACATGATACTCTACATAGAACACCCCAAAAACTCCATTGGAAGACATCTAAACATAATAACTAAATTCAGTACTGTAGTTGTATACAAAGTCAATAGTCAACGAATGGAGCAGAAAACAAAATGAAGACAAACTGATAACTAATGACAGAAAAAGAGCTCAACAGAAATGAGGCAGAGAAGATTGGATGATAGGAACAGCTATTTTGGAGAAAACGACGTCATAATAGGTAATGCTGATTTAATATCATCTTGTTTTGAAGTCCCATCAAGCTTTTGTTCTTCTGTCTCCGTAAGTCTTAACATGTGGTATCTTATTGGATTTTATTATATGTGATAGTATAAACAAAAACTTTTATAGACAAGGAGATTATACAGAAACCATTGTTCATTTTCTGTTAGTTGATTCTAAATACCCTGTAATACTGTCATTCTCTTGAATGGTTTTACATTGTTTTGATATATTTGATGCTACAGTATATGAAGTTATACTCAAAGATTTCAAGGAAAGAGACAATATGGTAACTACTTTTATGTCGGGATTATCTTGTGGTGAAACACTATCTTGCTTAAATGGTTATGTTTTAATCTGTGCTGTTTTGTTGTTATGCCCTCTTTTATCTCAATCTCCATTTTATTATTTACTTTTTTATTTTTATCCTCTTAATTAAGGGAAAAATAAATTAAAAAATAGCAGAATATATTATAGTAACCCATTTTGATTTTCTATTAACTTGATTTGAAGCCCTGTATTGCTCTCACCATCTTGTTTTGACTGATTTTCCTTTATTCTATTTTGCTTGATAGTACCAGGTTCGAAAGTTTAGGCAACAGCTGTGAAGATAGTGGGATTCATTATGACGCCCATTCTGGTTGACTATTATCTACTTTTGAAGACCTGTAATGTCTCCAATGTTTTGGTTTTGTTCTTTACTGTTTTGTTCAATTTTATTATAACTGATATAGGCAATTCTATTTGAGATAGCGGGAGGCATTATGGTAATCATTGTTGATCACCTTGTATTATGTTTTTACATTATCTATTATGTCCACCCTTTTGATTTGACCAACTCTGTTCTGTTATGTTACATTTGGTTTTACTCTCTTCCAAAAAAAGTAGTAAGAACTGTGGGAGTAATAAAACCCAAAATGTGTAATAGTCATTGTACAAAAGAGAGGAAAAGAAAGTGCTCTAAACGATATAACTGCATGTATATTTAAGTGTATAAGACAGACAATGATATTACTGAGTTTTGTTGGATCATGAACAGAACTGTTTGCAGTCTCACTGTTTGAATGTCCACTTTATATGCTTTAATTTTTTAACTTGAACAAATCATTCTAAGATGATAATATGTAATCCTTAACTAGTGATTTCGTTTATTTTTTTTCTGAAATTCTGTATAAATTGTACCCTTTTTCTGTTTTTTTTCTTTTTCTTCTTAAATAAAATTTTAAAAAAAGAAAAAAAAAACAAAGTCAACAGTCAAAAACCAGTAGCATTCCTATAAACAAACAACGAACTCACTGGGACAGAAATGAGAAGTCATACCCTTCACAATACCATCCAAAAAAATGAAATACTTAGAAATCAGTCTAACAAAAGAAGTAAAAGATCTATTCGTGAAAATTACAAACTTGTGAAAAAATAAATAGAAGTGGATCAAGAAACTGAAAGACATTCCTTGTTCATAGATAGGAAGAACAAACATTGTGAAAATGGCCATTCTCCCAAAATTATTATACAGAATTAATGCAATTCCAAGCAAAATACCATTAGCATGCCTAACAGATCTAGAGAAATCATTCTTAAAATTCATCTGGAACCAGAAGAGACCTAGACTAGCAAAGGCAATTCTGCGTAACAAAGGCAAGGCAGGAGGCATCATAATCCCTGACTTAAAAGTTGTTCTATAAAGCTACTGTGATAAAATCAGCATGATACTGGAATAAAAACAGACCTGAAGATCAAGGAGTAGATTAGAAGATATGACCACAATTATAAACACACTCAACCACCTTATCTTTGATAAAGGGGCCAAACACATTCACTGGAAGAACGACAGTCTCTTTAAGACATATGGGTAGGCAGAAAATTCATGAACAAAAATCAAACTGTACAGGAAATAGCTGGGATCTCGTCTTATTAAAAAGTTCTGCATGTGAAATGAAATCTCTAACAGAGTAAAAAAAAAAACCCACAAATTGGAAAAGAATGTTAGTCAACTGTCCCTCAGACAAGGACTTCCGTCTAGAACTTTAAGACTTTTAAAAAAATCAGACCTCCAAAATTCAAAGACCCAATCCAAAAATGGGCATCTGAGATGAATACACATCTCTCACATGAAGAAATATAAATGGCAAATAAATACCTGATAAAATGTTCAGTATCATTGGTTATTAGAGAAATGCAAATTAAAACAATACTGAGATTCTATCTCACTCTAGAAAGAGTAGTCAGGATCAAGAAAACCACCAAAAACAAATGCTAAAAAAAGGAATTCTTCTGTACTGGTGGAGTATAGACTGGTGTAACCACTGTGGAAATCAGTCTGGAGGTTTGTCAAAAACCTGGGATTAGAAGTCCCATTTGACCCAGCTATTCCACTTCTGGGCAAATTCCCAGAAGTATTGAAAACATCATAACACAGGGATATATATGCACTTATGTTTATAGCAGCACAATTTGTAATAGCCAAATCTTGGAAACAACCCAAATGCCCATCAGCTGAGGAATGGTCAAAAAGATGTGGTATTGTTATAAAATGGCATACTATTCAGCTATAAGGAATGATTACACTGAGGCTTTTATAGGTAAATGGATGCGACTTGAGACCATACTCTTAAGTGAAATAAATCAAACTCACATGTGCAAATACCATATTGTCTCCCTAGTGTAAGAAACTGAAAGAGTAAATCAGATACAAAATCTTCAATAAATACTGTGAAAAGGTAAGAATCTACTCAAAGGGGATAAAATAACTCAGGGAAAAGAAAAAAAAGGAAAGGAAAAATAAAAAGATCTGAATTTGTATATACACACTTAAGATAGCTATGGTGATTGTGCTACTAATTCTATTAGTTCTTAAAACAAAACAGCTAACATTCATAGGACTGGATCAATTTTGCATGTTTATACCTGGTAATCTGAGGAACTCTTTTGAAGATTGATACGCAAAATATCAACCTTAGTTATGTTCCTACCACCTTGTTTTGAAAGCCTATATTGTCATTATTTTGGGCTCTTTATTATTGTTACTTGTCTCTTTTGTTTCTTGGTTTTCTAGTAATTTGTTTTGTTTTGTTTTTGCCTCTAACACAGAAAGGATAGATGTACATGTAGAGGCTTATACATGCCTAGACCTTCTAAAGAGTTTATGAGAATTGATTGTATTATGCGTGATGAAATAAACAGCTACTTTTAATAAAAAGAGACATTATGGTAAGCCATTGCTAATTTCCTATCATCATGCTGTGAAATCCAGTAATGCTTTTATTCTTTGTTTAGATTGGTTTTAGTCTGTTTTAATTTCAATATATATGAAGGTATGGACAGCTATTTTGAGGAGCATAAGAGACATTATGGTAGCAATTATTGATTTTCCTATTGTCTGGCTTTAAAGGTCTGTAATGCTTTCTGTTTTGATCAGTTTTATACTACTTTGTTTTGAATTCATTGTGTGCGAAGATAACGGACAACTATTTTGAAGAAAACAAGAGACATTATGGTAGCCACTGTTGATTTGTTGTCTTGCCTTTTTTTTTTTTTTTGGTGCCGGGGATCAAACTTCTAACCTCGCATTTGCTAAGCAGGCACATATGCCACTGAGCTAAATCCTGCCCCTGTCTTGCTTTAAAATTCTGTGTCATTTCCATTGCTTTGTTCTGATCTGCTTTATACTGTTTGTTATGTTTTATTTTACCCTCTTTAAAATTAAAAATGAAAAAGAAATGCATTCTGACCTTCTCTCTCTGCAGTGAGCCTCTGCCTAAGAAGATGGTTCACAATGGCAGTCATGCTGATAAAGCACTGCTGGCCCAAAGTGTCCCAGTTCATGGTGCTCAGAATGTTTATTGCCTCACAGATCTCACCATGGTGAATATACTGGAAGATGATGTCTGCTGGGCCCAGCTGTCCTTGAGTGAGGATACCTGTCAAAGAACATAAAACCAAGTGAATATTTTAAAGTACAATATAGAATACAAATACAGAGTTGACTATTCCATATAGAAAAAAAAACCCAATAATTGCTTTGTATACAAGGATAGAACTGTGGAACTGATCCCATTCACAACCAGTGTTTCTGTAACATACCTCAGTATGACAGGGGCACATTTTCTCCTTTAAAAAAAAAAAAAAAAGAAAATCTTAAAGAATGAAGAGTATTTTAAAAAATTCAGGAGAAGGTATTCTGTTCTAGGTTTATTTTATTGTCCTTTAAAAGGTTTCTCTTTTGAAATTAAGAATTTCTTTGTACTAAATGACAATAAGCATTAAAGACCGTAAACAGATTTCTTTTTTATTTTTTTCACCATTTAAAAATGGTTAGCTGTAAAATTCCTTTTTCCTCAGTCATTAATTTGAACTGGTATGAGCAAGTCTATAAAACAGCCCAGTCATGAAGTTAAATAAGAAAACGTGAATTACTCTGTAACCTATAAAGTATTATAAAATAGTTCTTCAAATCCTTTTATTACTTTCATCATCATTTAACTGGGATATTTATAGCCTTTCAATCTAAAAAATACAGTTCATGAGAAAAACGATGCAATTCTTCATAGTAACTTTAAGTCACAAAATAAAAATTTGTGCTACATCTAACAGGACTCAACTTGATAGGTAATTTGAAGAACTGCCCTAACCATCCAAAGCAATAAAACTTTACTATTTTCTTTGTGTTGGTAGAATCAACAAATGTAACTATACAAAAGCTTTCATGAGTCTCGAGCCAATCTCTGGAGATCTTCTAAGTCAGAGTGGTCCCTCAACACAGATATTAATACCTGGGTAGAGATAGTCTCTCTTATCACCTTAATACTGAATTCAATGTCCTGGGTCATTGATGGCAAATCTTTTAGAGGCAAGTACCCAAAGTCCACACTTAATTATTGCAAAGTGACAAACTCTGAATTCTGTTTTAGGTTAGAAAAAAACAACTCACACATTAATATCCATCTTAAAAGAAAAACAACACACATGCCATAGGTTCGCCACCACTGTTCTAAGTAATGAAACAAAGGAAGAAATTAAATAAAAGAATTAAAATGAGGTAGAAAGATGTAAAACAGTTTTTTGGGGTTTTTTTGTTTTTTTTTTTTTTTGTACTGGCAATTGAACTCAGAACCTCACACTTGCTAGGCAGGCCCTACGCCACTGAGCTATATCCCTGGCCTCATAAAACTGTTTTTAATCTAGCTGTCACATTTTATAAATTTTTTTCATAATCAAATAACGAGAATAACAATACTTTATTATGCATCATTATCTTCACAGTAGTTACTCAATATAAGACACAAAACAAAAATTCTTACAAAAACTCCCACAAAGTTTCAATGAACTAAAATAAACTATTAGTATAAATGACACAAATTAGAATATTGAAATATTTTTAAAATGGAATATGTAATTTGGGAAGGATCTGAACTGAATTTCTATTTCCTATTTATCTCTATTTTGCTGCCTTACATATACATACTAGGAAAGAGAGAGGGAGAAAGACAAAGCAGAGAGGGAGATTGATTCATATGTAAGGGAAACCATGTGATAGTTCAGCTAGTGTGTCTGACTTGTTTCATTTAACATTATATTCTCAAGATGCCTCTATTTTGGAAAGCCTTGAGTTTATGTTTCTTTATGGCAGTATACTACTCTGTTGTGTTTAAATACAGTTTCCTCACTCCTGGTTTGGTTAATAGATACATATGCTGTTTCTAAGATCCAGGTATTATAAATTGTGCTGCCATAAATATAGTTATGCATGTATCCTTGCAATACGATTTTAAACCTTTGTGAAGATACTTAAGAGGGGGATATTTGAGTCAAATGAAATTTCTGATTTTAGTTTTCAGAGGAATCTCCACACTGTCTTCCTTACTGCTTGTACTAGTTCACATTTCCACCAACAATATAGAATTTTCTTCTGAAATTCTCATCAGCATTTGTTATATTTTTGATACTATTCATTCTTTTGGGGGGAAGACGATAACTCAGTGTAGTTTTAATTTGCATTTCTCTGACAGTTGGCAACAATAAGTATATTTTCATATATTTAGCCGTTTCTTTGAGAAGCCGTTTCTTTTGACAAATGTGTATCCACTTCAATTGCCTGTTTTAGATTAGATCTTTGATTTTGAGGAGTCTAATTTGTTTTGTATTCTTTCTATACTGTAGATCTTAGTCTTCTTCCCAAGGAATAAGTAGAAGAAAATATTTCTTCTTTACACTACATTCACTGGGGTGTTTGCTTCTTTTGCTCTGCAGCAGCTTTTTAATTTGATCTCACTCACTGATTCTCAGTATTGTGTGTCAGTGGGGTTCTGTTCAGAAAATCCTTGCCTACATCAAGGGTTCTACCTTTTATTTTCTACCAGATTGTTTCTATATTTACAAATCAGATTTTTGGTCCATTTTGATTTTAATTTAGTACATGTGAGATACACGGGTCTAGACTCACTCTTTTACATGTGGAGAGCCAATCTTCCCACCACTAGTTATTTAAAAAAATATCTTTCCTACAGTGCATGTTTTTGGCTCATTTGGCAAAAAACCAAATACACTTATATATGCTTTGGGATATTTTTGTTTCTTCTATTTCATCCCATTGATCTACATGTAGTACCATGCTGTTTAAATCACTTAGCCTTGTAACACAACTTTTTAAAAATCTTTTTGAGACAGGGTGTCACTGTGCAGTTTAGGCTGGTCTTGATCTCACTTTATAGCTCAGGCTGATCTCAAACTTGCAATGATCCTTCTGCCTCAGCCTCCCAAATGCAGGGATTACAGGCCAGCTGTAATATAACTTCAAGTCTGGGACTGTGATACTGCTTGCTTTACATTTGTTATTAAGGACTGCATTTGCTATTCTAGATCTATTCAGATTTCATTAAAATTTTAGGGCTCTTTTCTCTAGCTCTTTCAGAAATGACATTGGTATTTTGATTGGGATTGCATTAAAGCTGAACAGTGTATCTGTTTTGGAAGTACAGATGTTTTGATGATGTTGGCTATGCCTACGCAGGAACATATTTTTCCATTTTGTGATGTTCTCAATTTCCCTTTAATTCAGATGTAATTTTAATTTTAGACGTCTTTCTCTTCCTTAGTTCGTAATCACTTAATTTTTTATGCTATTATGAATAGTATTGTTTTCCTAATTGCTTTTTCAGTGATTTCTTTAGGAATGTTTTCTCCCCTATATGATCTTACTAACCCACTGAATTTGGTTATCAATTCTGGGGGTCTTCTGGTAGAGTTTTTGTGTGTAAGAAAAGACTCATGTCTGCAGACAATGATAATTTGACTTCATTCTTTATGATACATAACTCCTATTTCTCTTAACGGATTGTTCTGGCTAATGTTTCAAGGACTATATTGAACAGCACTGGTGAAAATGAATATCCTTGTTTAATTTCTGAAAGAGAAGGCTTTCACCTCTTCCCCATTTAATACAATGTTGGGAGCTGGTGGGTCAAAAGAGGTTTCTGTTATGTTGAGATAAAGATCCTCTATGCCTACTTCTTCAGGGTTTGTATCATAAATAAATGCAGAGGCCAAAGATTTAGCTCAGTGCTCATTTGCATGCCTGGTAAGCACAAGGTCCTGAGTTTGGTCCCCAAACTAATTAATTAATCAATCAAACAAATATGTTATAAGTAAATGCTGAGTTGATCAAAGGCTTTTTCTGAATCTATTGAGATGGTTGAGTTCGGTCCTTGATTCTGTATGTGATGAATTACATTATGGATTGTGTGTGTTGAACCATGCTTGGATGCCTGAGATGAAGCCTTCGTGGTCATGGTATATGATCTTCCTCATGATTTGTCCCTTTCTGTTTGCTAATATCATGTTAAGGGTTCTTTTTTCGGGGAGGCGGGCAGCTAACAGGAACTGAACTCAGGACCTCACGCTCGCCAGGCAGGCACTGTACTGCTAGGCTATATCCTTTGTTCTTGTTAAGGATTCTTGCATCCATGTTTATTAGACAATTTGGCCTATCATTTTTTTTAATGGTTGAATCCTTGTCTGATTTGAGAATTCAGATACTGTAAGCATCTGAGAATGATTTGGAAATACTCTTTCCCTCTAAATTAAAAAAAAAAAGTTTGAAGAGTACTGGTGTCAGCTCCCTGAAGTTATTCTGGAATTTAGCTGTGAATATATCAGCTCTTTTGAATTTTCTTACTTGGTAGTTTTGGCTATTTGTTTTGAATTACTGCTCAATTTCACTGACTATTATTGGGTTTGTCAAGATTTTTAAGTCTTCTTGGTTCAGTTTTGGCAATTCATATGTCTAGAAATCTTCATTTCTTCTGAGTTCTCCAGTTGTTTGGCAAATATGTTTGTAAAGCAGATGCTAGTAACTTTCTAGATTTTAGCAGTTTCCTGCTATTGTGATTTCACCTTTTTCATTTCTAATTGCATTAATTTGTATCTTTTCTTTCCTTTTTAGGGTAAGTTTGGCTAAGGGTTTATCCAACTTATTTATTCTTTTGAAGAACCAGATCTTTAATTCAATTATTTGTATTGTCTTTATTGTCTCTCTCTCATTAGTTTCTGTTCTGATCTTTGTAATTTTCTTCCTTGCACTAATTCTGGGATTGAACTGTTCTTGTTTCTCTAAAACCTTGAGATGCATCTTTAGCTTATTTTAGGGGCTACTCTATTGTCCTGGGTCCTTCTGCTGCCAGCACAGTACCTAACAAGTGAGCCCCTGGGTGCATGATAAAATGGTTCCTAGGTCCTCCTGGCACCAGCACAGAGCCAGCTGGGTGGCAGCAGTGAGTGGGGTGAGGAACATGGCTCACAGGTGAGGGTAAGGCCCACACTTTTGAGATTTTCCTGGGTCCAACATAGGGCTTTGGCAGGTGGCCTCAGAGCCTGGGTGCGGTTGTGGTGACATGTTTCTCCCACATTCTCCTGACACCAGCACAGGGCCTGGTGGACAGTAATGTCAATTGCTTGCCTGTCATGATTATTTATATAGAATAATTCAATGGAAAAAGAATATTATTTCCAACAATTTGTGCTGGGACTGAATATTCATAATAAAGAACTCCATACTATATCTAATATCATATGTAAAATATTAATTTGAAATAGAGCACAGACATAAATATAAGAATTAAAATCATAAAACTTTTAAAATAAAACACAGAAGAAATCTTAGTGGACATGAAAAGCACAAATCATGAAATATTTATGAATTTTCATTAAAAAATTTCATTAAAATTTAAAAATTTAATGAAATTAAAAATTTCATTAAAAAAATTAAACACAACTTAGCTTTATAAAAACTCCTACAATTTCAGCAGACTGGAGGATAAGAAAGAAAGATCACAAGTTTTACCCAGCCTGGGCAACTTAGTGATTTAGTAAAACACTGTTTCAAAATAAGAACATAAATAGGGCTGGATGTAACTCAGTGAGAAGGCCCTTGGCTCAATCCTCAATGCCACAGAACAACAAAACTTCTGTTAAGAAAATGAAATGGTAAGCTATAGGCTGAAGAAAATACTTACTATATACAAATATTATAAAAGTCTTATATTTAAAGCAATTATTTTAAAGAATTCTTATAAATCTATAAAACAAACTCAATTAACAAAAGATTTGTCTAACTCAATTAGAGAAAAGATTTTAAAATATGACTTCATCAAGGGCTGGAGGTTTAGCTCAGCGGCATAAGCACCTGCCTTGCAAGCAGGCGGTCGTGAGTTCGATCCCCGGTACCGATTAAAAGGAAAAAGACCCCCCAAAATAAATAAATAAATAAAATATGACTTCATCACAAAAAACACAGTTATAAACATTTGAAATGATGTGCAACTCCAACAGACATCAGAGAAATGACACACTCACTTTAATGGTTAAAACTGAAAGACCATTAATGTCAAGTGTTAGTAAGGATGTAGAACAACAGGTATTCCCATAAATTGCTGATGGACATGCTTTTAAATGGCACAATCACTTTAGAAAATAGCCTATGTTTTTCTAAAGGAGCACATGGCCCAGACATTATCTATTTATAGGTTTTCCTCAAGAAAATGAAAACATGTGTCCATACAAAAACTTTTACATAAAAGTATGCAACATTTTTAGCCCTTTAGGTGAAGCTTGGAAGCAATCCAAGTGTCCATCAAAATGTGAACAGATAAAATTACTGTGACATGGAATGCTACTAATATTATGAAGGAAAAATTTATAGATATATACACTAATATGGAAGATTCTCACAGATTAATACAGAGTGAAAATACCAAGATACAAAAGAATGCCCACCATATCATCTCATTCCTGTGAAATTCTATTAAAAAGAAGTCACATTTATAGTAACAGAAAGCACATCAGTAACCATTCACTTTGAGCGAGAGCAGGATTAACAATAAAGATCCTTGGGAAAACATTTTCAGATAAGGGAATGCTTTACATCTTGATTATGGTAGTAATGATGGGATTATGTACATTTATACTCACTGAAGTGTACATTTAAAATGCATACATTATCTGTAATCCCAGCACTCAAGAGGATGAGGCAGAAGGACTGCTGCAAGTTTGACACCAGCCTGGGCCACAAAGTGAGCCCAAGGTCAGCCCAAAACGCATAGTGAGACCCTGGCTCAAAATAACCAATAAATAAATAAATAAATTTTAAAAATGGATATATTTATGAAGGTTAAATCTCAACAGATTTGATTTTTAAATTCGCCTTCTTTCTGGTATGAAGAAACAGAATGCTATCCGGAATAAATAAAGTTCATGTTACATAAGAGATCCTAATTTCAAGATGACTAGACATCTAATGAAGCATCTGACATTTCTTCCCAACAATAAACTACCATCAATCACCACTAATGCAAAGTATAACATTGAAATAACTCATTAAAAGTAACTTTTGAAGAGAACATATCTATTATAAAGTTCCTAATATCATACTTCAAGTCATACTTCTGGCCTTTCACAGAGATACAGACACATGCATAACACATCATCTGCAATTTTCAAAATTCTATGAGGAGGATGTTAATTCTGTTGTTTAACATTATCGCTTCATTATTTAATCTTTTTCCTATCTTTGCAGCCTCTGTGAGAACACCACAGGCCACTCCAGGCAGACAGTGCACTATTACCATCATGATGGAAAGAGTAAACCGGAAAGAACCTGCATGGCAGGAAGCTATGCTAGCACAGAATAGCTGGGAGGCAAAAGCCCAAGAAACAGATGCAGGTTGATGTACCACTAAGGTATTTCAAGCTGGAGAATCCATGACTAAATGTGCACTGTTCAATGATCACTCTGATGCAGTTCAGGTGTTAATGAGACAGGGGGAAATGGGAAGACTGGGAGGCTGAAGAGTGCAGATAAAGGGCTTTTACTCGATTACGATGAAATAGAAGAAGTCCATGCAAATAAGGTATTAACAAGGAGGCTGAACTGAATGAGAGGCTTTATGATAGCATGTAGGATATAGAATTAATGAGATTTGATTACTAACATTAGAGGCGAGGGTGTATTCTAGGATAAGTTTTGATTCAGAGGTTTCATCTGAAGTAACATTCACCAAAATGGGAACTACAAGAGGAAATGTTTGGGACAACAATGATTTCATTAAACATTAGGACTGAGGAGAATGACAATGACTTCATGACACAATAAGTCTGAGCAGTATCGAGCAAACCAAGTAAATGTGATATGAAGTCAGGAATGATCTAGTCTGAAGTCAGAGATAAAGAGTATCTTAGGTCCATTTTTTTCTACTGTAATGGAATGGGTAAGTTTAAAACAATGGAAGATTATTCCTCTCATGGTTCTGAAACCTGGGACAACCAAAATCAAGGGGCAGCATCTGAGAAGGATTTTCTTGCTATAACATAACATGGCAGAAATACAAGTGAACATGCACAAGACAGACAGGAAGTGTAAGAACAAATATCTAGTATAAACACTCTAACAATAATGGCATTCATCCATTCAATAGGGTACAGTCCTCATGGCCTATTCATTTCTTACAGGTTCCATCTCTTCATACTATTAGAATGGTAATTAAATCTCACCATGAATTTTGCAGAAGAAATTCAAACCACAGAATATAGCTGAGTGACAAACTTTCAATGTGTAAAAAAGAAAAGAACTAAAAACACAACCCTAGAAAGCCCTAATATTTTTATGAGTAAGCAAAAGAAGATAGCAAAAACACTGATGCGATTTTGCATTTAAGGTCATAGAACACAAATACAATGACAAAGGAAGTTGTCAGCAACCATCAAATACTGAAACGTCATCAAGTGCAATGTATTTATCATGTAGGAAATCAGAGGTAACCTTTCTAAGAGCAGTTGCAAAACAACACTTCAGACACAAACCAGAATGCAGTGCTTTGAGGAGTAAAAGAGAAGTGAAGAGTCAGAGAAAGTCAGTGTTCACTAGTATGTCAATGACTTTGGCTAGGAAAGGAAAGTGAATATTTAGGTCAATCACAAAGAGGAAACACACAATAAAGAGCTGGTTTTTAAGGTGTGGTTTGGGCCTGTTCAGCGGGTAATGTAGCAAGATTCTTGGGCGATGAGTAAGATGACAGGTGTCAAAGGGAATGTTGTGGGATACACAGTAGACGCAGTGGTGGAACTAGTCAGGGACAAGAAACAGGACTCCTTTTTCTGTAACTTCTGAGAGAAAGATTCTTGATGAAGTTTAAGTGGGTGGGTGGGTGGTAAGGTGCTGATAAACTTAATGAAGTGCCAGTTAAAAAGAGGCTCTGTTAAGAAAAGAGGAAACTGATCATCTGAGTTTACAGAGAACAATGAAGGTTGGAAAAGGTTCTGAAGAAAATCGAAGAACTCTAATATCTCAATAGCACAATTAGGGCCTTTCTTTTTAATTAGCCTCAGTCTAAGTATGTAGAAATATAAGATAATAGCTGTCATATAAAGAATTCTGAATACTGTACATACTGCTTTATATAAAGCAGTATTTCTTGGCTTCCTAGTAAGAGCTTGACACTTCCAGTGCTTCCTGAGGAAGACATGTATTTGGAATCTTCTAAATGGTGTAATACTCAACATTTCTTGTGTAATCACTGTAAGGACCAAGAATAGAAACTATCCATGGAACAGTTTTCCTTCAATATTACACTAACTGACCTAATCTAGGAGTCAAACTCCAAAAATCTTAAGCATATTGGCATCAGCCACTGCCACGTTTACGTATGACCACATTCTATTTTAAACTATGATTTATGATCTAGCTTTACAATTTTAAATTGTAAGCTACACCTTTCATGTCAAATTTTCCAAAGGCTTGCATAACAAGCATCTGAAAAAAATCTCATAAATGCTCCCTAGTGGAGAAACCACACATGCAACTACCTGTTTACATATGCAGTAACTTGAATTATACATGAAAATTCTACATGGATGCCCAGAATCAGCACTGTGTTAATTCAAGAAGTATATTAATTTTTGGATGTATTTAGTAGCAAATCATAAGAAAAATCTGTTCTTTAAACTGAGTTTTCTTTTTTAAATTTTTTGCTAGTTGGAATCTACTATTTGAAGGAATCTACTCTTCCCAGGAAAAATAATTTGATATAAATATTAATTTTATAATTCATTAAAAATGAGAAACAAAGCTTAAATTCTTAGAAATCAATCCCATATTTAGATGTTTGAAAGAGTCTATATTCAATTTCCCTATCCTATAAAACTTGTGTTATATTGAAAATAAAAATTTAAATGATAAATGTCAGTTGCAGAAGTTATCACCTTTTTATTTGAATGCCTAACTTCTATTGGATAATTCTCTTCCAAGAGACCTTCTTGGGAAAAAGAGGTGACAGCCAACTCAATGCCTAATTGATTTAGGAACAGTGCCCAGGGAGACAGTCCAATTAAGTTTACAAGCTGGCAATTAGCAGGAAGCCCTCTAAATCCCTACACTGAGAGCCTGTTTACTTTAGTAAGAAGGCAAATGTGCTAGAGATAGGAAGAGAAAACTGTGCTTTTTGCAAAGCTGTTGTGAGTAGGCTCACAAGGGAGGGTTGAAGAAAAGCTAGGTGTATGTGGGCAGAGAGCCTACTGTTTGACAGGTAACTGAGTAATTTAAAGGGTGAGAGGGACAGAGAGAGACAGAGAGACAGAGAGAGAGAGAAAGGGAGAGAGAGAGAGAGAGAATAAATGTGTATGTTTTAACAGACATGCAAAACATCAAACACCCACTTTAATTAGTGTTGTGTATGGAGACATACAACTGTTAAACATGTAGTTGGGCAAAGTATAACTGGATTATCTCATAATAAATGAGACTAAAACATTTTTTTTTCTTGCACAATTGTTAACATTATGGATAGATTTAGCTGCATTTTTCTTATGTAGAAGGAACACAGGCCTTACATTAGGTGCATTATATCTTGCAGGTTAAGCAAACCATTTTCACTGGGTTTCTTTCATGTGTTCAACTTCAGGGACAAATGCATTCATATAAAAACAGTAAACTGAAAGCTATTTAATGAACATCACAATGCCTTTAAAAACTATTTAAGATCAAATTTATAAAAAGGTTTTAAAATGTATTTACTTTCCATCTATTTAAGTTGCCATAATGTGTATTAATTAAAATTTACTTTTTAAAACCTAAGTTAGGGTCTCCTGAGATGTTAAATTATACACAACTATCTAGAATTGTTATTGCTACTTTAGGACATATGTGGTGATGTAATGTTACAAAAATCAAATGAATCATTATAATAAAATTTCATTTTAAAGTTTCTTGGTTGAAATGAGCTACATTAATATATTACTTTGTAGACACTGAAAATCTTTTTCAATATTTTTATCAAAAGGGAAATAAAAGCAAAAAGTTAACACAAATAGCTTTAGCAAATTCTAACTACATATCTGGCATTTTAAATTCTAACTATGTATCTGGCCTTCCTTTTAAAAAACACTTGCTTCATGCAGTTCCATATAGGGAATCAACAGATACAAATAATCTATAACAATTATTTTACAAAAGTATTATACTTCAGTTACACAGCATTTTTCAGTGAACAGAGGAAAAACTTTAAAAGTAATCACCTATTTTTTAAGGAATGTTTTAGTAGGATAGTTTAGAGAGTTTCAAATGTGAAAGATTATGCTTTTCAAACATCATGATGAACAATTTCCAGATTCTTTAATATCTACTACTCCTCTGACATTTAGAAATCATCACAAGGCTTTCTAAGGACACTATATAAATGACAAATAGAAAAACTAACATCTTTGACTTACCAAGTTTAAACAAAAGCACACCTAACGGTCCTCTGTCAAGCCTGAGGAAGAGGCGATCATAGATTTCCTCACGTTCAGGCTTCTGAGAAACAACTGGAGGAGCTATCCACTGCATTTGAACAAGACTGCTGGAAACATCAAAGAATTTACTGAATTGCAGAGTCTCTTTGGGTAAACAGTTTTCAGCCAAGAGCTGGATATTAATAGGCGACAGAGCCATATCAAAAATTTGCAGTTCCCCTTGGTTGCTGCCAACTAGCAGAACAGCATCACTTGGATGGCAGCTTATTAATGAAGGCAAAAGTTCAGCCTGGGCCAAGAGAGTCACTCTACGATGAGCTTCATAAAGAACTACTGAAGAATCTTCACAGCCCAGAATCAGTTTGTCTTCAGCAACATTCCTGCAGCAGCTGATAGCTTTCGATCTTAGTGGTATTCTGGTGACTGATACACAATGGATTTTGTTCCGAACACAATCAAAAATGCAACTGTCAGCCATGGGCTGTTTGTCTACACTGATGGAGTGTTCCACTGTGAACACCTGATAAGGCTGTTTGGCACTGAAGCAAACATCCAGTGGATCCCATTCTGTGCGAATAGAACTCAGAACCTGTAAGAAATGTACCAAGATAGACCCGTTTTTCTTCAGCTTTCACACATAGGTCTACATATTAATTCAGGAACTCACTAAAGAGTATCAATCATCATCTTAAATATAAGCAACATACAAATAAATCTATGATGGTAACTATAGCACATATATATCTCATTTAGAGAACATAGCCAAATACATAAAGCACAGCTACAGAAATTATACCATAAGATTTTAAGTTTAACACTTGGCTTTGGAAAATCTCTTTATTATTTAAAGTTAAATATGTCCTACAATGTATGACAAATCAACGAGGCGGGCCATTGGTAAAATATGGCCAGCAGAAGAATATCTTCAAAAGCTACAAGTTAGAAAGGATAAAGCAAGGATTGTAAAGGATTAGCTAATCTCCTTGCCACTCACTACTCTTCCCAATTCTGAAATTACCGATAAATTACTTCTCAGAAATGTACTTCTGGTTAGAAGGGCTGGAGAGAGAAAGGCAAAAAAAAAAAAAAAAAATTAGAACTCTGTTAACAGTCTTACAGAATTATTTTTCTACCAGAAATAATATGAAGGGTTGCTAAGTAGACAAATCCAATAGAAAGAAATGATGTACTGACTTTAAAATAAAAATAAAGGGCCATGGATATAGCTCAGTAGCACAAAGTACAAGGTTGTGAGTTCATTACCTGGCACTAAATAAAATAAAATAAAATAAAATAAGACATTATGACCTAGTAAATAATATCATTTATTATACTGGTAAAGTAAAACTTGAAAAGCATCTTTCTAGAAAAAAGTTGCTTGCCTACAAGAAACATCAATGTAAAACAAACAAAATCAAGATCATTCACTTGATTCATATATAAATGATGGGAGACCAATATCCAGGAGAATAGTAACAGGATATTTTCTAACACTTTTCCAAAACTTCAAAATTAGATGATAAAACTTCATAGAACTGCATGTACACACACACACACACACACACACATACACACACACACACACACACACACACGTAAAATTGGATTAAATCTGACTAAGGTCTATGCCTAAGTAAACAGTATTATACCAAGTATAATACTGATAATTATATTATGTTATATCAAGTATAATACTAATAATACATTGCTGACAAATTACTGTAGTAATAGAGTATTGCCACTGAAGGGAACAGAGTATTATCACAGAGTATTACTATTAAGAAAATATGCTATGCTATTTTAACAATTTCTTGTGAGTCAAATGATTTCAAAATTAAAAGTTGTCTAAAACAAAACATATGCAACTACAAATCTAGCTACATTACAGAATGCTGGATTAAGAATGAGAATAGGAGTTGATGTGTCTTTTAAATTCATTTACACATCAGCACCAACTTAATTTTTAAAACTAAGTACTTTTGTTTTCACTTTAATTCTCCTGTTCAAATCTTTCATTGGCAACACACTGACCAATGAATCAAATATTCATTCACTTTCTTGAGATGCAAAATACTGTAGGGCCCATATTAACTCTTTTTTCCCTCATACCTCTTTTTCTGCTTTTATTTTCCTTTTTGCCCTAATAAATTTCTAGATATGTGTGGTGAGCCAGGTACTGTTCCTAGGAATACAGCAGTGAGTATATCCTCTCGAAAGGAGAGCATACACTTGTAGGGGAGAAAGAATACAGTCCTGTCCTAACCCATTCAAGGATTCACGGCTGACATGAATAAGATCTATAAGAAATAGTACCAAAGGAGAAGCAAAACTAAATTATTTAAACAGTTTTCTGTGAAATGAGAGGCTTTAGTTAGAAAACTCAAAGGTCCAAGGAAAGCTGTATTTTATGCCTAGGTTTAATAAAAATGAATAGTTGTATAGAAGCATGATGGAACAAAAAGATGGCATGACCTGGTGGTAATAAACTGGAAGGATCTTAATAAGGCTTATTGCTCTGATTGTGTGTGTGTCTGTGTGCATGAGTACACGTGTGTGCGTGTGTTTGTGTCTGTCTGTCTTCACTACTTTTCTCCAGGTAGGACAGGACCCCATCATAGAAGTGTCCTGTGGCCTACTTTCAGGGGAAGTAAGTCACAGAATTACTTTTATGACCTCAGGGAAAAGATAGGAGATGGTCAGAGAAAGTAAAAGCAAAGGCCAAACAGATCTTTATGCTTCTGCTGTTTTCTTAAGTGTGCCAAGTGTCATATTTTGGGGTAGCATTTCCTGTAACCAATTATAGTCTAATATTCAAAGAAAACAATGACTAACAAGCAAACATATACAGAATATAGATTCTTAAACACATACTACCTAAGTGCTATACAGTAAAATACAAATTAAGTGGCATGAGGAGTGACAAGAGAAGCAGAAGGGGGTGTGATACAGCCCTGTCAAAACAGGGCTTCCCATTAAATATGACTTGAAAGATGGAACCAGGCAGTATTCTAGTAGAAGAGCTCCAGACCTCTAATGTGGAAGTTCTGTAGGCCTGATAATGGACCCAATATGGCTAGAAAAGGAGCTAGGTAGAGAGTACAAGGAAATAGGAATTGAGGAGAAAGAGAAGAGTAGTAGTTTATAGCACAGCAAGGCCTTGACATTTTCTTTAAACAGGTAAGAAGCTATATATGTGTTTTAAGCAAGGAAAGAATATCATCTGATCTGCAAACTCCAGGTTTATCTCCTCCCACCTTCCCTCACATAGCCTACTCTGAGTTTAAACTAAAACCTGCCCTCATTTCCCAGTTCTATTGCTTCATTCATATCCTTTGTCTGAAATACTTTTCACTCAAAAGAGACTCAGTTTTTCCTACCAATCATACTTACCATTAAAGAGCTAGACTAAAAGTATCCTTCCTGTTTTCCTGGATTCCTTCCAGCTGGGTGACGTCTTTAATCCCAACTCCTTATCTTCCTTCTCGGCCCCATCTTGGCTGTTACAGTTTGTGTCTAGATGTCCCCTAAAGCCCAATGCAGTCATATGGCTTTTTCAGAAGTGGCTGAATCTAGTGTGATTGATTGGTGCTGTAATGCTGAGAGGATTAACAGTTGGTGATTGTTGGATCAGTCTGCTGATTGAATTGGAACTGCCCTAATGCTGGTAGACTAGATACAATAAAAGGGGCAGAAGAGGCCGGTCTCCGGCCCCACCCTTGTTGTTTTTGCTGTCTTTCACTGCCATAAACCATTGCCCTTCTGCCATGTGCCACCCTGCCTTCGTACCATTCGATTATGGACTGAAAGCTCTACAAACTGTGAGCTAAATAAACTTTTGCCCTTTAACTTTGGGTGTTGGGTATTCTGTCCCAGGAAGCAGAGAAAAGTAACTAAGACAGACATCTTGGGCAATGCCTTTCTTGTGGTATTTAGCCTTCTATTTGCTTCTGATATTTAATCCTAGGTCTTTATTTTCCCTACAAACTTAAAAACATAAACTGTCTTGTGTATTTTACACCTTTATTTTTACCTATGTAATGCAAGCAAAACACTGTGCTGCTGGTAAGCACATAATAAATATTTTAGAACAATAAATTTTTAAAAACAAAGCAAAACCCTGTAATGCTGGTTGAAATATCATACCTTTAGAAAGCTTAAAGTTTTGTTAAGGAAGCTTTAGGGCATACTGAGTGTTTGAGCAGAAGGAAATGAAGAAAACTGAGAGGCCAGGTGACACTAAGTAGAGCCTGTACTCATACAGTGGCAGCCTGAACAGAGGCCCAGTCAGCCAGGTAGCAGTCTTGACCTAGAATGAGTCAAGACTCACAGTCCTGGGAAAGCTTCTCAGGTTTCCTATTTCCAAAAGTTTGTGAGAGCTTCTCTAATGGGCTCAGTGGATTCTTGAAGAGAAAGGAAGAAAAGGAAATAAAATCATGGACCACATGCACCCCTTTCTGATGCTGTCAACCTGTTTCTCTAAAATGGTAGTTAAGGTTACAGAATAGCTTGCTGTCATCCCAACTGTCTGTGGGGTTATGTGATTAAGGATGGTTATGCTTTATTTTAGGGGATTAAAATGTTTTATACAGTACAGTTAAAAACATCATTGATTAGCTCATAGTTCAACGGTAGAACATTTGCTCAGGCCCCAAATTCAATCCCCAGCACACAGGCAAAAAAAGGTACCATGCAATTTTAAAGATTTAAAAACACTTCATATGAGCAAGTTTCATTGGTTAACCCACCACTAATAAATAAGAAAACAAGGTACTGTGCTATTCACTTTTCATATACTGCTTATTTAATCTAGTAAATAAGAAAACAGGGTACTGTGCTATTCACTTTTCATGCACTGACTTATTTAATCTTTTCAATACCCCAAGGTTCAGTATACAATCTATATCCTAAAGATAAGGACAATGTAGGTCAGATGGTATAAGTTGCTCTTGATCTTAAATAATACGCTTGCAGTTTGAGTTCAGATCTGACTCTAAAGACTCCAAAGGGCACAAAGTCAAGCAAGCACAGATAGTTTATAACTTTATAAGACTAAATCAGATTTTCCTCATATGACCAGATAGCAAAAAATGAAAAAGACTAGATATTTCTCGAGGAAAGATCCCTGAAAAGGGAAGAGGTAGCAAAAGGTGAAAACCTCAAAGACAAATTATGCAGCTGACAGTAAAGGCTTTAACTTTGGCATGGGAAAGAAGGAAGCTTGTGCAAAACTGTTTTGTCAGATAGTGAATATTAATAGCAACTTTCCTTTGGAAGAGGGTATCTTTATAAACTGACATCTTTTAAGAAACCATTGTTCATTTTCTGATAGTTAGTTCTGAATACCCTGTAATATACTGTCATTCTCTTGAATGGTTTTACATTGTCTTGATATGTTTGGTGTTACAGTATACGAAGTTATACTCAAAGGAAAGAGATATTATGGTAACTACTTTTATGTCAGGATATCTTGCGGTGAAACACTATTTTGCTTAAATGGTTATGTTCTGACCTGCGCTGCTTTGTTGTTATGCCCTCTTTTATCTCAATCTCCTTTTTTAAATTATTTACTTTTTTATTTTTATCTTTTTAATTAAGGGAAAATAAATAGAAAATAGTGGGACATATTATAGTAACTCACTTTGATTTCCTATTAACTTGATTTGAAACCCTGTATTGCTCTCACCATCTTGTTTTGACTGATTTTCCTCTATTCTGCTTTGCTTGATAGTACCAAGTTCAAAAGTATAGGCAACAACTGTGAAGACAATAAGATTCATTATGACGCCCATTCCGGTTAACTATTATCTTCTTTTGAAGTCTTGTAATGTCTCCAATGTTTTGGTTTTATTCTTTACTGTTTTGTTCAATTTTATTATAACTGATAATATAGGCAATTCTTTTTAAGATAGCAAGAGGCAGTATGGTAACCATTATTGATCACCTTGTAGTTTGTTTTTACATTATGTGTTATGTCCATCTTTTTGATTTGACTGACTCTGTTCTGTTATGTCACATTTGGTTTTACTCTCTTCAAAAAAAAGTAATAAGAACTGTGGGAGTAATAAAACCCAAAATGTGTAATTGTCATTGTACAAAAGAGAGGAAAAGAAAGTGCTCTAAAGGACATAATTGCATGTATATTTAAGTGTATAAGATAGATGATCATATTACTGAGTTATGTTGGATCATTGAACAGAACTGCTTGCAGTCTCACTGTTTGAAAGTCCACTTTATATGCTTTAATTTTGTAACTTAAACAACTATTTATAAGATGATAATATGTAATCTATTAACTAGTGATTTCCTACTGTTTATTTTTTCTGAAATTTTGTATAACTTGTACCCTTTTTTGGTATTTTTTTTTCTTTTTCTCCTTAAATAAAATTAAAAAAAAAAAAGTGCCTCATGCTTGGACTGATCAAGTGGTGCTGAAGACTGAGAGTATGTTTTCCAAATGGAAATAGAAAAATATCCCTAAAATGAACCAAATAAAGCTGAAAACATCTCAACAGAAAAATTATACAAAATATAAAATAATATTGCTGCTTTGACATCAATTTCTTTTATGTAGTCTTTTGAAAGCAGTATGAGAAAAACAGGCAAGGTCAAGTATTTGTGACTTTTACAATGATACGATATCCAAAATAGCTTCATGGTTCGAAGTATTTTATAATTTAATTCTAGACTGGACCAGCCCTGTATAATCTCCACAAACAACACTGTAGAGAAAAGCACAATGACAGGACCTAACTCTTGTTTTGGCAATAGAAAGCCCTGAGATCTTGAGCAAGATCACCTCTTAGAACTGCAGTTTTCCAATCTGTAAAATAAGGATTTAGTCCCATGAGAAGCACGATTGCCCTAAGAATTAAAAATAATGTAAGTAATATACAGAGGAACAATGGCTATTATTATTGTTCCTAAAGAGGAAGCCTTGAATTCTTTGGCAAAAATAGCGTATAACAAAATGGACAAAGGACATTAATACTAAGGATACTAATACTAATCCTATTTGGTTACTTAGAATTTATAGCTGATAATTATACAAGTCCCATGTGTGAAAAATAGTTTTAAATACCAAAAATAGGTGGTTTAGTGGGGTATGGTGGCACACGCCTACAATCGCAGCATTCTGGCAGGCTGAGACAGCAGAATGGCAAGTTTAGGCCCAGCCTGGGCAATTTAGTGACTTAGGGATACCCTGTCAAAAAAAACAAATTTTTTTTAAAGAATGGGGATGTAGCTCAGGGCGAAGATCTTGGTTTTCATTCCTTCCCCAGAAGGGAGGGTAGACAGAAGAGAGGAGAGAGGGGAAAAGGGAGAGGAGAAAGTGGGGGAGGTAGTTTAGATTTTGTTTTATAATGATACTTAGCACTGTATTTAGCACATGGTAATGTCTTAATAAACACTATTGATTGAATATAGTTTAAGTAAGACAAAAGTTTTCTGACTTTAAATTTAAACTTATATTTGATAGATTTTTAAAGATAAACAATATTAGTTGAATGAAAGGCAATTCAATCTATGAAAATAATATATATCCATGTAACAATGTATCTGCAAAGGGTAATGTTTACAAAAATTTAAATTACTAGACAGCCTCAGAACAAAAGTTTAGTCAATAAAAATGAAAGATATTTGAATGTTATCTAAATGTAATATTAATATTTAATTTAAAAAGATAAATGGACTAGAACTTTGATTAAAATTCTGAAGCAAGGCTTTATTATTTAAAACGGAGAAACAGATAAACATCAATAAAAATGAGTTCAGATAAACATAACAATGATACACAAGAAAATTTGATTGTTTGGTTATAGGAAAGTGCTAATACATATGATAGATCAAGATAATGAAAATGAACTGCACACACCTGCATTTTCAGCGCCTTTTAAATCTGTTAAACTATATTGCATTGAGTAAAGTATCACACGTAAAAATGTTAATACACTTTTGAGCTAAACATTCTGTTAGAGTCTTGCAACTAAGTACAAAACAAATAGAATTATATAGTTACTGCAAAATATCAAGGAAAAACTACTTTTAAAAATCTAAATTTGTAAGTACTAAGACAGCTCTCATATTATATCTACGTACCTAGCTTTTTTTTTTTTTTCAAAAAATGAAATCAGATTACAGTACTAGTCACTAGATGATCAAGGCCAAGATATGATACTAAGATAAAGGAGTTTTGAAAAATAGTGGGTGTAGTGAAGGGAGAAATGCTAAGTGACAATGCCCTGAAGAAAAGAGAGAAGAAGAATTCAACAAAATAGGATTGCATTTGGTGACACATAACCTATCAAGATTAATTTGAGATCTACTCCCACCTTCCAGAAGGCAAGCTCACTGCTATTTTCTGCAAACTTCATGGGTAAGAATTCCCTTCTCTTGATTTGTTCTTGGTCTTAATCTTATCTTCAGGTAATCATCAGACTTGGTGAATTCTGAAAACTAATAAATTTAAAGACTCTTAAAATATATGTCAGATTTCAGGAACTGGCTGCAAGATTTCAAGAAGAATGCTTATGAAAATGAGCAGGATAAGACACTCTGATAAAAGTGGATACACACATGGTGTGAGAGAAGAACAGAAAAATGAATGGATGAAAAATAAAATATTTTTATAATGTAAAAAGTTTGTTGAAAGTATAAAAATCCAAAGAAAAAGGTATCTGCTTTAATTGTACTGCAACAAAAGGGAGGTACAAACAAGAAAAGCAAAGAAAAATAGGCAGTGTGCTAGTTTAATTATAGGCTACACAGTGGTTAAAAGTGGTTAATGAGAGATGATTTTATTTCAAAAGTGGATGTCCACTGCCTATCAGTTTTTGTGTTTTGTGGGTTTTTTTAAGTTAAGGAACAGCAGAAAAGATAAAGAAGAATCAATAAAATTCTCCAAATGTCAAAGATTAACAAGTTGGTAATATCAATAGATTTATTTTAGCCAGGTTTAAACCAGTCAATTTTAAGTTAAAACAGTTGAGAAATGCATAAAGAAATCATTCATTTTTATTCCTAAAAAAAGATAAATTTGAAAAAAGCAGATAAAATTAATCCAATAGTCATCAAATGAAGCTATTACAGAGAAGGAAAGGCATAATTGGTCAATATGATTGATACCACCAGTGAAAAGACAACCAATCATAATGAGTTCAAGATTGGCTCAAGGGTCTCAAGTTTCATGTTTCAACTGGAAAGGATACCTATTATAATTCTTAAAGTCATCTAATATGTAAATCAGGAAAAATATACAGTGGCCTTTTCTAGCACTAAAATTTTCACCAGTGGGTAACCACTTTACTTAAAAGATGATGCAGAAACCAAGTTCTTAGGTTATAACTAGATTTTATTCTAAAATTTACATTTTCTCCCCTAACTTTGCAGAAATTTTAAGGAATAAGGGATAAAAAGTATACTTTATTTTTACTCCTTTTTATGAGACATTCAAAGCACATGTAAGAGCCTACCGCTGTACCTCAAAAATAGCACACTTTCCTAGTATTTGGGAGACACTAGGTTCAATCCCCACTACTGCAAAACACACACACAAGTAAAAAGGAAAATAAGTAGAAGATAGTTTTAGGAAATAGTATCATCTTCCTTCAGTTTTTAACATAAAGTATCATATATACAATTGAAGTCTGTAAGGTTTTATTCCTTTTTCTCTTTCCCCAGACCTAACATTATTCTTGATTTGGGTTTACTCCTATGCATATTGTTATTCATCAATGTAGAACAACCTTATTTTTTCTACTATTTACAAACAGTGCTACTATGTATACTATTATATATACCTCCTTGTGCACACTGACTGATTCTTAGTGTAGAATCATTAACCACTTCAACTCCGTTAGCTATTGCTAAGTTGCTCTCTTTTGTTAATTTACTAATTTAACATTTAGTAACCTGTGAACTTCTTATTGGTCCACATCTTTATCTATTCTAATGTCAACTATAAACAAAATAATAATGTGTTTTTTAATGGGTATATCTCTTATTTTTAATAGTTTTCAATTAATTCTAATGTTTGAATACAGGATAAATACATTAATGTCTTACAGACATAAAAAACCTTCGATGAACATTTCTAATCAGAAGTATAAAATTCTCTATCCATACTTTTTGGTGTGCTAAAATTATATGCTTATGTGTTTGTATTACAAAAACCCTCCAACCAACAGAACTGCTTTTTGTAATGTCACTGCAATATATCTAAAAATTACTTCATAAAATAAAAGGCAAACAGATGATGGAATAGACTAGAAACCCACCCAAATATAATCAACTGATATATGACACAGGAACAACAGTGTTCATTGAAATGCTATTTAATTAAGTGGAGAAAGCATAGTCATTTCAGCAAATAGTACTGTATAACAAGACATCCAAATGCAAAAACATAAACCTAAGCCCAGGGCTACACTTTTCACAAAAAGTTGGTTCAAACTGAAAGAGCTTATTACAACACTGAACACAGGATCCCTGATTTTGCAAATGCAGCAGTGGTAGTATTGTACTTTTTACATCTCTCTAAATTCTCCCGCAAAATACATTCAATTAAAAAGCAAGACCAAAAGACCTATGAAAAAGTCAATGAAGACTAAAAGAGAAAACACTGTATATAATAACTATGCAAACTAATAGTATAGATATATTACAACTATTTAAAAATGAGAAAGGAATAAGTGATTTTTTGTGTGTGTGTGTGTACCAGGGATCAAACTCACGACCTCACGCTTACCAAGTAAGCACTTGAGCCACTGAACTAAATTCCTGACAAGAAAGGAATAAACAGAGTATAGGCAAAAAATATTTGAATGTTCTCAGTAATTTATGTTAGTAGTGGCAATGTTAGTGTGATTATCCTGAGAGTGTTAGGTACGCACCGTGGTATAATGTAAACAAGTAATTATGGGATATTCTAATTCATTCCTTGTAGCCCCATGAACTGAGACTATTGGCATAGAAAACAGGAGATACAGATATAGTTTAGAAGAAGTTAAATTAGAAAACATGTAGTGCTGAGTTTGAATCACAAGTATTAATATGGATTCAGTATAAATATGTACATATATAAAATTTCTTATTGTCTCCACTGAAGAAACATAGAAACAGTGAGCAATCCCAAAATAAGAAGGTAATATCCTTAATAGACTGCCGTGCACTTAACATACCATTCTCCATATAAGAAAGCAGCATCTTGGAGAAATTACTAATTCTACCTCTAAGGTGAGAAGTGTACAACATAAGCATCAAACATACTGACAACATACTAAACAGCCGGAAGCTACTGAGGTCATGACAAAAAGAGTGGTCCACTGGCCAAAAATGGGAAAGTTTGAGTATCCAAAGGGATGATAATTACAGTTTATTAAACATTAAATGAAACATGTTTAAAACCTTGAAGTAATAAACTATTTCAAAAATTAAAACTAATTGGTCCATTTTTACCAGAGAAACAGTTCATTTATCTTGACAACTGATAAAAATACAGAAACATATTTATTCTGCTTATCCTGTATGAACACAAGTGAGAAAACAAAAAGGAAGCTAAAGTATCTCTTCATAAAAGCACCCCAAATAATAAATGAAAATAAATAATAAACCAGGCGTGGTGGTGCATGCCTGTAATCCCAGCACTTGGGAGGCAGAGACAGGTGGATTACTGTGAGTTTGAGGTCAGCCTGGGCTATAAAGTGAGTTCAAAGCCAGCCTGAACTGCATAGTGAGACCTTGTCTGAAGAAACAAAGAACAAAAGAAAAATAAAATAAAGACACTGACAGGGAAAAAAAGACATAATAAAATTAGAATGTTACCATTCTGCAACATTAACGAATAGATCTAGGCACTGAACATTATTGATAATATCAAAAAAGGAGATACAGGGAATCTGAAATTATGCCCTGCCCCATGAAAGAATACAGTGCCATATACAGTCCTGTAAAAACTACTAACATGTAGATTTTTTTTTTCTTTTTTTTGGAGACAGGGTCACACTATGTCCTTCAGGCTAGCCTTGAACTTGCTGCATAACCCAAACTGGCCTTGAACTCATGGCAGTCCTCTAGCCTCAGCATATGCCATCACACCCGGCTATTAGAATAGAATTCTGCAATTCTAACTTGCAGAATTTTCAAAGGACTGAGAAACATACTGAACCATACTATGAATCCATAAACAACCAGATCTATACTACAGAACAGTACAGTTTCAACAGATCAATTTTAAGTAAAAGGAAGGGACAGATGGAACTCTGAAGATTGAGATTCCACTATGTTTTTAATGGATATTATACTATGGTTTCTAAGGTTGTACACTTAGATGATAAAACTGTATGGATGTACAAGACACTGACTGATGTTCATATCAGGGACAGCCTAAGACTGTGACTGAATACAAGAGGTACTTTAGGATGCTACAAAGTTTTTCAACCTGGCTGCTATTTTCAAAAGCGTTTCCCTTACAATAATACCTCATTCAGTGATGTATTTATTTTATGAGATTTTATTTATATGTTTATCTTATAACAAGACTTTTTAAAAACGGACATCTATATAGTACAGTACAACACATATGTCATTTGGTTGGATGAAGGCTGACACAATACATGTATTTCCTTGAAAGAGATGTTTCTTAGGTATTTTGGTTTTTTAGTTAAATATATCTGTAATAAATTTTCTAAATTCCTTTTTTGTCAAAGTATACTATGTTAACAGACGGTCACATTACTATTTTCTTATTGGATACCACTCCTGAAATATCACTGCAAAAGTACTGTTTAATTCTTATGAAAAGAGAGTAATTTATGAGATATTTCCCGAGCCCCAATAACAGCTCTGTAACTTGAGCTCTGTTTATGAGTTTTTGATTAATTTGGTAAACAAATTATTGCTTGTTTCTGTTTTCATTTTGCCATATTGGGAACTAAACCCAGGGCCTTCACATTGAGCTACAATCCTCAGCCCTTTTAATTTTCTTTTACTTATTTTAAGATAGGATTTCACTAACTTTCTAAGGCTGAGCTCAAATTTATGATCCTCCTGCCTACTCAGCCTCCCAGGGTGCTGGAATTACAAGCATGCACCACCAAAGCTAGCTCAGGTAATCTTGTCTGGATAAGATATTGTGAAATTACCACCACATTCAGAAATCATTACCAAATGAATACATCTGAACAGTTAAAATACCTGCTGAGTATAACAGGTCAGAGTAAGTTCTCATATCATTGTCAAACTGAATGATGTAGCTCTAGGAAGCTGCAGTAAGTTTTCAAAAGAAAGTTTAAAGAGTATGTGAAAATTTAAATGAAAATCACCACCATATTAGTTATATAATATACACAAACACTGTAAAAAAATATTTTTATGAATTTAAAGGTAAAAAATTTGTTTTGACATTATCTATTGAATTTTTTCAAAAGAATTTTTTTTTCTTATACTACATAACTACCTCTTCTCTGTGCTTCTAATTAAGATATGGACTTGTTTAGAACTCTGTTGTGTGAAATTAGACAGCGGTTTTCTAATATCCATAAAATAAATTAAAAAATGTTTTTCCTCTGAAAGACAGATAATTCAGTCACAGAGAGCTTATGCCTATGTTTCCTTTGTTTTCTTTTTCCTTTTTGAGCTGCTTAGTAAGCCAGTTTTCTACTTAGAATTTACTGTTAAAACTCTCATTTGGTTCAGTATGTGGGCTTTATCCTTTCCATGGTCTGTTATACAAAAAAGATGGCTTTAATGTTTTTTTTTCAGTTTTTTATTAAGCCGTGGATTTCAACTTGGATAAACACGAAAATCCTCAAGGAAACCTGTAAAACATACTGATATCACCTCCACTCCAGAGATTCTGAGGGAACTGGTCTGGGTGGATCCCTTAAAAGCTTAGCAAGTGATTGTAATATGTTCCTAAGACTAGGAACTCTACTTACTGTTCTAGGATCTAGGATCCTGCCACTATTCAAATAAAGCTTAATACCTTTTCTGATTAAATTCAAAGGGGAAATGCTTCTTAAAAATTCTATGGTTTAACAGACCAAAATTGAATGTCTTCTCTATGAGACTTTTTTTTTGTTTTTTAAATGTTTTTGAGACAGAGTTTACTATGCAATTCAGGCTGGCCTTGAACTCACTTTGTAGGGGAAGCTGGGCTGGAACTCCAAGCAATCCTCCAGCCTCAACCTCCCCAGTGCTGGGATTAGAGGCATGCACCACCACACCCAGCAGAGACTTTGTTTTTTTAGTTTGAATTTTAGGTTTTAAAAATATATTATATTCTTTAATCTGATGATTAGTTCAGAAAGTTTCCTGACTGCTAGTGAAAACAATTTTAAGGAATATGCTTTAATACCACACCTTAAAAGATTGGTGGTTTTCATTTATGATATTCTTTTAAAAAGAAAAAAACAGTACCTCATAATTAAACCTTATGTCTTCAACACAAAAAGTAAAATATTTATTTTTCTAGACATTTCTTTCAAAAACTGTTTATCTTTTGCATACTAAAGTTCACACCGAGTTTCTGAAAAGGAAACATTAACAATTTATTCAACAAACTAGTTTTGACAGAATAGCCCAAATTGTAAAACAAAAACTCTTCCAGAGAGAGAGAAGGAAAGAACATGAATTGTATATTTAACATATTAGGAGTGAAAAGGAGAACATTATGCAACGAGTGGTTATTACAAAAATCACGCACGGTCTAGAGGTGTAGGTAAGTGGCAGAGCAGCACTTGCCTAGCAAGTATGAAATCCTGGGTTCAATCCCCAGCCACACACCCCACACCCCCCCCCACACACACAGCACAGCACAAAGATCAAATAAAACTTTATCAAAACATATTCAGATACATAGATAGCTTACAGAAATCAAATTTCTATGTCCTCCTTTTCACTCCTAATAATATTAAAATACACCTTTCTTCTTTCTTTCTGGAAGAGCTTTTGTTTTAGGATTTGGGCTACTCTGTCAAACTAGCTTGTTGAAAAATGTGTAAATGTTTCGAATTATGGAAAATGAGCAAAACATCAAATTTCCAAGAAAAAGACAACTTGTTAAAAATAGAATCAGTAATTACATAATCTATTCGCCTTGAAAGACACCACACCAAGTCAGTGTAACAAGTAAATTTACCAAAATTTCAAGTACTATTTCTTTTGGTTCTGTTTCACAGACGAGAAAAGAAAAAGCTAGACAAATCACTCCACAGAGATAGTACAATTTTCATATTAAACCTAGAAGGATAATAAAAGAAAGTAAAATGGTGTAATCTCATATTTGAGCACTTTCTGAAGCTTCTTTAATCTTCCTTAGCATCTCTCTAGTACAGTCAACCACTTCCTATTGTCTCTTAGTATAGCTCACACATAGTCTACCTACAGCACCACGCATAAATTTTTTTCACTGAATTTAGGACTTTTCACGTGCTAACGTAATATTCTATTGCTATGCCATTTCAAAATTTTAATTCACTTTACACATTTTCACTGATAGAGATTAAGATCCTTGCTGGCAGGATAACTTCTTATATATATTTCCTGGTATTAAAAACAGCTCAATAGTTTTCAAATGACATGGTTTCATGCAGAAATGTCATTAATATGTACGTGGCAAGATGAGAAATAATGAGTTAATGAGCAAACTCACCTGACTACAGCATAAATCTATACAAGGAAATAACACTGAAAAGGTAGGCCAAGGCCAAGCATCATGAGTTTTTCAGTGTGGGGATGAGTTTGGTTTCACAGTCTATTGAAGTCACTTATATGGGTGATGGCTAAATCAGAACTGTGCTTCAGAATCCAGATAACCACAAGATAACCTAGAGGTTACTTACTAGATTGAAATTTATTGTTTTAAAAGTTAAGAAAACGAAAGCCAGTTAGGATACACAATCAACCTAACGCCATTCAATATGAAATTAGGAAGAAGCAGGCAAAAGCTTAGAGAGCATAAACTCTATTAAGATCTAAACTCTAAAGTCCATGACCTAGACAGCACCAAGCAATGAGGAATTAAAGTTTTGCCAGGGTGAAATGGTATGTTCCTACATTTTCCTCTAAAACTTCTATTTTTTAGATTTCAAGCATTCTTTATATTTCTAGTATTTCTTAGAATTAGTATTCTAACATGTCGGTGTACTCATGTCAATTAATTTATTTAATTAGTTTTACTTTTATTATATAGCAAAATATTTGCAAGGATTATAATTAGCTTAATTACATTATGTCATTCTGATGAAGTTATTTTTTCCATGAGATTCTGGACCCAAGATCAATAAAACAGTAGGTGCAAGCCAGAATGCAGAGGAACACAAAATACTTGCTCAGATCCACACCTAAAGCACTACCAGTTACCTTGGTCACTGCAACTGAACTGAGAAAGTTCCAGGAAAAGAAAACTAAGAACTGTATAGCAAAAAAGGATTCTTAAGGAAGACATGTATAACAGAACTCTTTAGTCCTAAAACACAGCCTGAAAGTTTATAAAACTAAAACATAGATAACCATATACTTATACATGTTCATCTCAGAATACTAATTCTAAGAAATACTTGAAATCTAAAAAGTAACAGTTTTAGAGGAAAATAGAGGAACATACCATTTCACCCTGGCAAAACTTCAATAAAAAGGGACAAAAGCCCTTTTTTTAATTATAAAAATGAAACAGAAAATTTTATATTTAAAGTACTGGTACAAACTGAAAATACATACAGGTTCACCTGTGTGACTGAATGGATGAATGAATGCATGCATGCATGGATTGATGGATTAATCCATTGATAGAAACACAGTAAGAATTTTATCTTCAACCCTTTTCAGACATACTGAAATGAGAAGATAGCTGCTCAATAACATTCCTTACATCTTCCTACCCTGCTGATGGTTTGAAAAAGTTTGTCAACTGACTGATTAATGTTTCAAGAGGTTAACTGGTAAATAACTTTCAAAGGCATGAAATAAGGGGGCAAACAACATGACAGTATTAATAACAATAGCAGGAATGGCAACAGTGGCTAGTTAACTTCTCATCTTCATGAACTCTTATTTTTCAAACAATGGAACTACAGCACAGAGCACCTAGTAACTTGCTCAACTATAGAGAGCTAGGTAGTGGCAAGGCTAGGATGTGAACTTGGAAGCCTCTGATCTTAATCACTATCCTATTTCCAGTCAGTTCTGGAATTTTCTAGTTATACCCTAACTCTGATAACTTTTAGGATTTCATTTCATATATAATCTCCTTTACTGAATATGTGAAAAAAAAACAAGTTATAAGTGTAAAATTCAATTATTTCAGCATGGACAAACTAATATGATCACTTTATTTGCACTTCATTTAAAATGTATGTATTTCTTTTATATTTACCTCCAGTTTTCCTTGAGCGTAGCCCAGCAGCAGCAGATTGGCTCTGTCCTTCTCAGAAGAAAGTGGGGCCCACGGCCAAGCATCATCACTGACCAGTGGCCACCAACAAATAACTATATCCTGAATGCAATTGATAGCCAGACGACGTTCTGTTGTCCTATTTACCGGGCCAGGTATTTCACAATAGGAAATCTAATGGTTTAACAAAAAGCATACAATAATTTCTTTTAAAAGAAGCAAAATCCTCACAATACTACAAAAATTAAAGCATCTGTAAATGTACATACATGCAAGTAAATATGCATGTTAAACATGTGCTTATGAAGGTGTCAGAATTTACTAAATTCTTTTGACACATATATAAAAAAGACATATGTTCAAAATTTTCCCCATTTTTAGCAGAGAAAAGGAAAAAGAAGAAATCTGAGTTAGGGAGGAAAATTGGATGCAGCAATTCCAATCAATATCAAAATGTACAGTCATGGTTGCTTGACAGCATCAACCTACACATAAGATTTAAGACCAGCTGTATTAAATGACAAGTTCGTATTGCTGACCAAGAGTGTCTGACTACTATTTAAGACATAATATGTTAACAATGACTGACGACAATAAAAGGAAAAACTTAAGGCAAATATCCCTTTAAAGAGTATATGAGACATCTACACATATATTCTGCATAAAAGGGATAAGCTATAGTATCATGCGTAAAAGTTTATGCAGCTTCTGAGAATTATGCTTTTCTCTCTTAGGAAGGATTTGTAGAATTTATTATTCAAACTATGTTATTTTGGAACATGGTTATTTGAAAACATAAGCACGACACCATCTGGGTGACACATGCCAAGGAAATATAGATTGCACCGTATTTCTGCTTGTGGAATTAATGGAAGGTTGATAGCTTGGAAGAAAAAAAACTATCTTGCCATTGCTGGTCAGCAATAATCGAACCACTTTCTGGGGATTAAGCGCATGGCTAAGCCTACTGGACCAGACACTAGCAAAGGGCAGGGGGTCTTCTTATCAGAGAAATGCTTCTGGAGCCAGTCTCACTACATGACAGATTGCTTTCATATTCCTGTCTGCAAGGCAACAAAGGATGGCAGTAATGCGATAATGCCAGAGTGCAATGGGTGTTAAGAACCCGTTGCATTTATGTATTGTATTTAGTAAATAATCAGGCTCATCCAAATTGTGATCTCACCACTCAACCAAGGCCATTAAAATCAAGGTTAATGCTTTAATAATCCCCTGCTATTTTTTTTTTCAATATGGTCAAAAGGAACCCTTTTCTATTTGCATGGCCATAATATTATTGACCTCTTCATCCTGTGAATGCACATCAAAAGGAACTGAAATCAAAGTAATTACCAGTGTTGTTCTTTCATGGTAAACATTTAACTCCATGCACTGTCCCTTCGCTTTTAAACTGAATTGAATTTTTAAAATATAGACAGGAAAACTTGTTAAAGGTCAATAGTTTCAAAATATTTACCCTGAAATTTTCTTTGTCAAAATGATTTAAAATCTAAAATAATTAAGTTATGGTATAGCAATAAAGAAAGGCAAAACTATAATAATCTGTATAACTTCCTTGTTTTAAAATCCAAATGGGTAATGACAAAACACATGTACACTTTATGCTTTTCAGTGTAAATTCTTGTATTTATGTTCTTAATGTAATTATTTTAACATTCTTGAGAGAAATGTAATGGAATTGCTAAGTTATTAGGATACATACACATTAGATCTTAACACACAAATTATCATGCAAGCATGTTATTTACAAATTTTTAGAGGAAATAGTTAAAACGCATGATTGGCATTTTCAGTTCTCACATAATACAAATATTGTTTGAAATTTCATGTTTCCTCTTAATTTAATGATGTCAGTATTCTCTCTTGATAACCAGATCAGCAAATAAAATTAATATAAGCTTCTTAAAATATCCTCCCAATAGATAAGTGATAGTTTTGATTAGTTATGAAGCATCTATAAAAACTGAGCAAAGAGTTTTGCAAAGGGAAACAGATATGAAAGTACCTATAATTCTAACTTCCCAAATCCAAAGTCAGAAAGAATAAGCTAATTAATTCCCTTAAATTATAAGGGCCCAAATATTAGGTCTCTTTTCTAAATCTTTTCATAAGATAAGGTGACACCCTGACAGTTTTTCTGTCCTTTCATTTCCAAGTAGCTACATTCGTTAGTTGAGAAGACTTCATTAACCTATCCATGACACCTAAGATGAATGAACTAGTCATACAAAATTTTATAGAATGGTATTAACAGCATTTATTTTAAATACTTGAGTTAAAGCACAATGATGTTTTTAAAAGCCCAATATTAATAAGTAAACATTTTAAATAACTCTACAGTTAGTCACTTAGAAAATAACGTTTCTTTAATAACATTAAAGGGACTCATTTTTAAATTTTCATTTTTTACCAGTATAAGCTTATGATATATAATAATTACATTCATCTTAGGGAGCTGGTACATTCACATATAGCATCTTGATCATTTTTACTACTTCTCCCCCACCTCCTTTTCCCCTAGATTCCTATTCCATTTCCATAGAGTCTACCTCTGATTCTTACCATTTCTCTTTTATTTTGCTGTTTAAATTATTTTTAGTTTGGGTTTTTCATGTCAGAGAAATCATGCAATATATAATCTCATGTTTCTGATTTATTTCACTCAATATTAACAGAATCACTTTGACTGACCAGATATAGTGAGTACCATGAATTTCCAATTAAAGAAAATCAATACTATACAAAGTTTCATAGAAGTTCCACAAACTAGCAAGCAAAACCAGACTGCAGCCTAAAACCACAATGAAAAAACTCATTTACAGTATTTTATTCTACATTAAAAACCTTTTTAAATAAGAATAGATGTTTCTTCTCAATAAGATTACATTCCCCCACAATAAATAAGTAATCCCAAAGGACAAGAACTTAGGTTAAATATTATTTTCCAAACATACACAGATTTTAAGACAGAAAGCTGACTTCTAAAAATCTTTACCCTTGCTATACATAGTCCAGGTATGGCACAAATGTGCATCTTTTTTAAGGAAGCTGTATATCAGCTCTGTTCCTAGTGAACAGTGAACTGTCTCAAATCCACGTCACAGAGGCTGGATCAATCCTGCAAACACAAGTCACTGCTGAAAAGAGGCCCTGAACTGAAACAGCCTAGAAAATGTATTACTCATCCTAGAAGACAGTATGCCCTTGAGGCAGTTAAAATGTAATGTGGTAAAACTTAAACACGTCATTTAAAATAAAAATCCTGCCTTAACAGGTGAGATGTAAAGTCTCTGATACAAAGAAACACAGCACTTGGAGTTAGTTAAAAGCTACTACATATGAAGGAAATTTTTCTCCAGTTATAGTTTGTCTGTGTGTGGGTGTATGGTGGGGTCTGCCCATTCCTTGTGTATTATACTCTTGTATTCATCTTTGAGCACATTTTTCTTCTTTCATTTCTTATGAAACAGAAATGAAAGCAACTATATAAGTTCTTAGGAGAAAATGAAAATGGTATACACACTATTACCAGCAAGAAAACCATTTTCAAAAACATTAACTTGCCTCTTTTATTCATCTTGTACTTCCATAACTACCACATAAAGTGCTTCATATATGCAATTATTAGACATCCCCAATCTCTAAACAATGAGAAAACTTGACCACTATTTGTAGGCAATCAAGCTAAATCCTATGATACTTCTGATTTTTCTGAAATCCAAAAATTTCCAAGAATAAGCATAACATTAATTTATGTGATATTCTTACTTTAAAAATTAATAATATGGCCATCTAAGTTGAAATCTTTACCTTATAATCCAAGGCTGACAGTTTTTCCAGTCGTTTGTTTACATCAAGAGAATCCATCTTCTTAGTAAACTGAATAAAACACAGTTTATTTTGTGCCAAAAATGATAAGAGGATGAAACTATCTGTAAGAAGGGCTAAAAAAATTTGATAGTATCAAATGAGATTAAATTATAATAGATTTTTAAACTAAAATATTATAAAAAGCTATTTTCAGAAGATAAATATTAACTGGAATCACTGATTTTTGCTCTAATTCTGTATTTATATAATATAAACCATCTGATGGAATAAAGTGGATTGATCAGGAGACACTGATCAGTGTCCTCTACCAATCTCACTGTTTTTAATTTAAAATATTTTCATCAGCAATCTTTCTTCTGAGGATAAAATAAATAAAAGTTAAATGAAATAAAGCATATTATGCTGAATATGTACATTACATAAATTAATGTTTAATAATGAATGCTAGCAAAAATACTTCCACTGCTGTATTTCAGAAACATACAAGTAGGTTGATGATAACATGGGTTACAAAAAGGGTCATTAGCGGTATAGGAAATTACTGATTAAAACATATAATAGGGATTTAACAAATCTTTTGCATTTTCCCTAGCATAAAGAAATTAAATGTTTTATACATTTTTCTTTATTTTTACAGCCCTAGCATGCAAGTGGTGACCAACAGTGGATCTACACAATTACAGCAGAATCTGGAGAAATGCCAAGAAATCGCATTGTTATCATGGTCCCATGAGAGTGTATTATTTTAGGTATAAATAAAAGAAACAAGTGAAAAAAGATAGCTCAGAGACATGAATAGTGTTGGAAGAATTAAAAGTTTCCTTGAAAATTCTTATACAGGAGCATCAATATGACAAAATCATCAGTCACTATTTCACTTGCAATGTCAACAAAGGGTTTGACTGTCAGAATATGAAAACAGAGCCTCTTCCACAGGGAAGCTTCCTTAGTACATCCCACAAGGAAGGGGAAATAGCATGTTCACAATCCTACCCTGCTAGTCATAGTCAGTAATGTTGTGATGTTGCTAATTACAACCATCCTGCAGAGTGCTTTTAAGATGATGTGATTGTTTCTGATTTATTCAGAGGTAGCTGGTGAGAGCACACAAAGGAAAATTTCTGCTCTCTCACCTTTGTCCTTTCCACTGGCTACATTTCCCTTTGATTAGTCAAGATACTGGACATTTTCAATCTTTTATGGTAACACAATCTACCTTTAGAGTTCTTTTTACCTTGAATAAAAGGACATGATCATAAAAATTCAGAAATCAGCATAGTACAATGGAAAAGAAAATGAGAGTTGTAGTCACAACCTCTATTCAAATCTCTGCCTTGTCACTTTCTAGCTATACTCTGAGCCACAGTAACTCAGCATTAGTTTCCTTATTATAAAAATGTAAATATACCTTATATGGTTGTTTTCTTGAATTAATGAAATAAATAGGTTGGCACCAGCCTAGAGTCTTCATGGCTCACTATAAGTTGGTTACCTCACTATTCAAAAAATGGCTTAAAATCTTTTATATATGCCTGTGTCACACTGACTCGTGTCACCTGGTAGAACCAGATTAATTTAGTATATGAGAATATGGTACTTTTTTTAAAACTTTAGAAATATAACCACAAAATATCTCAAAAGTTAGTATTCTCAGGCCTTAGTAAAAACGAATCTTCCTACAAAAGCCAAAGCATGTATAATTTTTTTTAATTGGTGGCAGTGTTGACATATTTGTGTTATTTCACTGAAAATTCATTTGGAAATGAAAGAATCTGAAATGTCAAAATAGAAGAATAATTATGAAAAAATATAAAATCTATTTTGAAAATATGTTCTTTTTTTTTAAGAAAGGGTAGAAAATACTCAGAATATAAGCCTAACACTTAACAAGAAAGAAAAAAATATCACTGATATTAAATTTTGGTTGAAACTTGCATAGGTCCCAGAGGTTGTAAGTATGCTATTACAAGCAATTACTTGTTGTGTTTGCAGGTCCCCAGTGGTAATAATTAGTCTACCTGTTGATGCACTATTTCTCTTGTCCCACTGTTAATGTAGGCAATTGATTTGCACATGGGGGTAATTACCATCACTGATGGTGTCTGAGATGAGCTTCCCCACCAGGCTTCTGTCAATCACCACTTTCTCCAGCTGTGGCCCAGAAAGACTTAGAGACACCAACACACCTGAACCAAAGAGAAGCTAAAACAAGGTAAGGGGGAGAAGAGAAGGAAGACATGCTGGGTATTATAATCTTTTAAAAGCTCTCTTCAAATGTACAACTTAAACAGATATTTAAACAAGTATTTACAACCATGAAATTATAAAAAGGTTTTCTACATTGAAAAACAATCACCCCAACATTCAGAGTAAAAAGAAACAGGCAACAAACATACTAAGTACTACACTGATCAAAGTTATATGCAAAAAGCTAATACAGTGAATGTTTATTAGAAGCCTAATCTTCTAAATACTAGGAAGTATCCATGTAGAAATAACTGCTTTGGTTTGCATTTATAAAACATAATGTAACCTACATGAAAATATTTTGAAAGGTTACTGTTGGTATCAAAAAGTAAAAGAATTTTAAGGTTTGAATAATCACTGTTACACATTAAATATAGAAGACAAGGCACTATTACAATGTTAATAGCTTATGTTATGATTTACTTGGAATTTAAAACTTCTAAAAATAAAGACCTTGTGAGTCTAAAATATTAAAATACATGTAAATTAATGCAAGTAAGTAAAATGTTAAACTTTAAAAATCTCATTATGCATACCACAAACAATTTCACAAGAACAGACAAAGAAATAAAATATACAGGCTTTATCAATATCAGCATTCAAGGAACCACCCAACAAAAGATGATTGGATATCACCACTGCAATTTTGCAACACTCCTTTCCATTTGTAGCAGCATAATTCATTCATCTCCAAATGTTTAAAGCTTCTGAAAGGACTATACATATGTGTATGCTTGTTATCTACGAGATTTTGAAATATCAACATTGGAAGAAATTGTTTCACCTTCAAAGCAACAGACTCAAAGCTGATGAATCATGGAATAGCATATGGTATAAGAAGGAAAAAAAAACAATTGTCAGTAAACTAATTATGAACATGCTAGCCAAATTCAAAGATAACTATGATTTAAACAAAACAGGGGAATCCCCAATCCACCTAGGCATCATGTCCTGGCGAAAGGATGATTCTGTATTCAGACATACTTGGGTATGTGTGAAAAAGCAGCCCACAGGACCAGAGTCCTAAAAGAAACAAATACCACTATTCCCTCACTGTCCAGGCAAATCAGTCAGAGAGGAAACTAAAGGATCCTTCTGTATTTATTGCTATAGTCCTTGCCCAACTCATCAGAAACCTTACTTTACCTTGAGTTAACAGACTGCTCCATCTCATGTTAATGCCCTTGTAGGGCTGTGGGGTTAAGGGAAGAGGGAGACTGAATCCTCTTTTTGAATTCTGGAGACTAACAAGAGAAGGTATATTTGTTTCAAGAACTTCCAAATACTTCACAAATTAATTAATCTCTACTGAATTACATCCAGCCCTGCACTGAATCTTGATGGCAAATACATTATTACTACAGGAATTCCCCAATAGCAAAATAGCCTGTGGGCGTCACTCCCCAAATTGTCCCTTCTCAGAGAGGCAATTTTAGGATCTTTTCCTTATCTAGTTCTCCACTTCAACAGACTTTCTCCCTTCCTTATTTAAAATATCTCTAAAATTTTTGTCTGCTCATTTTTTCCTACTAAATATTTACACCTATACCCTTAAGCACCTCTTTTCCTAATTGTCCACTGACAGCAGCTCCTTATGGATATTGGCTAAGCTGTATTTAGCTTTATATCTTAAATGCCTACAATAATGCTGGGTACATTGTAGGTGTCAATAAATGTCTGGAGGAAAAAGTCAAGACTAACTCATCACGGGGTTAGATAATTCACAAAAGAAGATCTGGCCTAGACTTTCTCTTCAACATGACACTCTTTTTCCTTCTGCAAATTCTCACCAGGCATCCAGCCCAAGCTTAACTAATTAGCCTGTGATCAGGAGCTCACTGCCTCACAGAATAGCTGACCTACCATCGTGATATAGAACAGACTAAACATAGGAAGAAATGGCACTGAGTAGGTTTAGGAGGCAGTTTATTACCCCGGCGGACTTGACTGGGATCTCTCCCAAAGAGTTAGAACCCTGCCCAATGGGGTTATAGGCTTTTATTATGGGGAGAGCAAGTGGGGAGGTACAAGGGTACATTTGGTGTGGTACGATTGGAGGGTTGGGTGACATCTTGGATTGCTAAAGGACTTTATTTTAGGTGATATTGCAAGGCCATCCATTATGCAAGGTCAATAAAGAGAGGTTACACAGAGGAACATTTTAAGTTACATTTTAAGATCATCTGTTAGAGAAGAGAACATGGAGGAAGGAATGTTCTGTTATCAGGTTTGTCCAGACACGAACATGTCCACCTGGTCTTGGCAGGCACGCATGGCAGGCTCTCTTGGTAGGCTTTATTTAAAATTTTAATTTCCTGTTCAACAGGACAGTTCCAATAAATTTAAAGATCATTCATTTGTTTTTTTATTCAGCAAAACTGAATGTTGATTATATGTCAAGCACTAAATTTAATGGCTCAAAAATTAATTAAGTACATCCTTTTAATATAGGTTAAATGTAAGTTAAAAGAGAGATACAAGCAGCCAAATGTTGTTATACCTACTTTTAATAGGAGGACACACTGAACAGAACGGGAGTTTGGGGAAGAAGTTGGTGATCCTTGAGCTTGACAGTAAAGCTATACTACAGCTGCCTTCTCAAACTCCCCTTGAGCCCAGTTTTTCTTCAGTAGCTCCTTCTTCAACTGTTCAGATAATAGCATGATGGTTAACAGCATGGACACTGAAATCAGTATTGGCCCTATTTCCTACGAACTGTGTTATTGAGGACGTTATTTAACCTCTCTGTGTCATCATTTCCTTATCTGCAAGCAGACATGATAGTACTTACTTCATAGGATAAAAACTAAGTAACTTTTACAAAAAGCATCTAGAATAATGCCTGCCACATAGCAAGTAATGGCAACAATTGTTATTTGACCATTATTCATATGATATGTTCTCACTATTCTCTTTGTCATCTTTGAAGACAACTTTGTTTTTTAAAAAATCTTATAGCCAGGTTGGACTCAAGACCAAGCATGGAACACATGAGCCTATGTGTGAGTTCTAACTAGAAATAGAACAATTTTTTGTTGTCTTTCCCAACTGCTCTGATTTCATAAAAATATTCACTGTCTTCAAGGTCTCTGTAGGTTCCTTCAGAATTCTGGAAGTTAATTAATCCAATATTTATTTTATTTTTCCTGATTTTCTGGTCTCACCACCACTACTATGAAATAACCCTACTCTCCGAGCGGAAACTATATAAGCATGTGCTACGCTATAAAATTAATTTTAAAAGGCCATTTTGTGTGATGGAGAAGGAAACTGCAAGCTGCCAGCGTAGCTAAAAGAGGGAACTCACTAATGCTGCCAAGGACTCGAAAGGGAGGATATCATGTAGCAGCAGGAGGCACACACACATCACGTGATCCAGTTATGGACAGGAGTGGTGATCTGGGCACTATGGATCCTGTCCAGAGAGCTTGAGTGTTCCTTGAGAATCTTTCACACAGGCTAGGTATAGCCATTTATTCATACATTCACTAATTCATTCCACAAATACATACTTAATATATCATATCAACCAGGCACTCTTTCAATTGTTAACAGTCAGCAGTGAATAGAACAATGTTCTTGCCCTTCCTGTCCTCATGCAGTTTATGTCTTGGTATAGATGCATAATCATCAAATAAAAATTATGGAGAAACAATAAAACACAGTAAGGGATTTTAAATGATGTTATCTTAACCTGAATGACTAACAAAAACATTAAAAGGCTCCCTTCAGGAAACACCATTTGAGTTGAATCTACATGAAGCAAAGCATAAATATCTGGAGAAAAGGAGTTCAAAACAAAGAGAAAATACTCTGAACCTGGAATGTGCCCTGGATAACTGAAGAATGCTGGGCCAAAGTACTTGGAGGGGAGTGAGAGGGGTACTCACAGAGAACAAAGGCAGAGAGGTAATTATGAGCCAGGTTAGGTTGGACCTAGTTGATGACAAGCCAGTGGATTTCAAGCAGCAGACAACTGTGATTTAATTTAACTTTTAAGGTGGAGAAAAGGCACGAGAGCAAGGGGTCCATGAAGAGGTTGCTATGAAAAAAGAGGATAGTTTGAACTAGAAAGTCAATGCTGGAGGACATAATACGTAAGCAGATTTGAGATGTATTTGAAAATGAGTATCCACTAACACTTGCTGAAGAAATGCATATGGCATGTAAGAAATTCAAGCTTTGGGGCTTGAGCAACTTAGGTTATCTGAGATAAGAAAGAGGAAAAGCAAGTTTAGACTATGGGGACTCAATTATTTGATTTTGGACATTTTAAATTTAAGATATCTATGGAAATACAATGGAGATAACTAGCAGACAGTTAGAAATGAGTCAGAAGTTCAGTGGTGAGGAGGGGCTGGATATTTGTATTTGGAGTCACCAACAATACAAAGACATATTTAGAGTCATGGAAATGGACAAGCTCTCTGTAAAAAATGAGTGGAAAGAGAAAAAGGTCTAAGGTCTGAGTGCTCAGATATTCTAATGTTTAGAGATGTTAGGTAATCAGGTTAGGCCACTTACTGAAACCAAGATTGAGTACTTGTTAGGATCAAGAATGTTCACCATTTCAGAGCTCTAAATATTTTGTGGCTAGAGGCACTCTTGGTACATTTTTTAATATGAAGGCATAAATTAATAAGCTAACTAATGCATTTTATAAAACTGCCTGTGGGAAGTATAGTTTCCAAAGTACTGGTGCCAAAGATACTCCTGGATGTGGTACAGGAGATAACCAGTGTGAGAAAAAAAAAAAATAGTCTGAAACTCTGAAAGAATATTCCAGCCCAAACAAGAAAGTGTTAGCTTGAACTCTATTTCCCCAAAGCAGTTAGTCCTACAGTCCTCAAAACAGAAAGGGTTACAAGACATTATAAAGTTTGGTAAGGTAAGGAGGAAAATGGCAACTAAGACTATGTCCTGTTACATAGCAAGTGGTTAGAGAATTCTAGAAGCTAAAAACATGAAAAAGAGCAGGCCAAGGGGCAAAGGAAAGTACTTCTGAACAAGATTGGAGTTTGAGAACAGCTCTAAGATGAACTAATGAGAAGGTTAAGGGGATCTCCCAACACTGTCCTTCTTTTAATGTCCTTTGTGCAGGAAACAAGAAAGGCAAAACCACTGAGACTTCTCCTTTTCTCTGACACTCCTCCAAACAGAAAGAGCCTTGCTTATTATTCCTGCTATAACCATGTCTCTAGCTGTTGCCTTTACATTTTCTCCTTTTCATTTTCTTCAGTAATTTCTTACTATAGAAGTTTGCTTTCTAAGACATCTGAAAATGATTCTCAGGACCTTTAAATGGCTCTTCAAATTAGTTTTTTCAAATTCTGGAGTCCACAGCATTTAGACTGAGTATTTAATTGAAAATAAGATTGAGAAGAAAACTATGTCAGATGACATCATTAATCAAAGCCTTCATTCAACAGATCAAAAATTCTATCAGTGTCTCCCACATACTAGGTACACAGAACACAATAAAAAACAGGTAACAGGAAATAGGGAGGTAGATCTTTTGCAAATGGGAAGGGGATAAAGAGATAGAAGGAAGGACAGAGAGGGAAGGAGAAGGGGAAGTAAAAATAACTAAGATGTATTATGCACATGTATCAACTCACTGAAAATGAGTGTAAAATTACATACTGCAAACATATAATAAACATTAAAATTAAAAGAAACAACAGCAGAGTTCATATACTGACTTAATCACAACAATTAAGCAACTAACCAAAGGTCTTATATTAGTGGAAAAGTTGTGACCCAAACAGGTCTACTAATGACATTTCTATATTGTCCGTGCTACTGAGGAATTACCCTTAATTCTCACTTCTCAGTAGACTTGCATGTAATACCCCATCTGTTTTCCTTTCTCTAGCTCTTTTCTTACTCTAAACCAATGTGAACCTTTTAGAGTTTTCAGTGATACAAAAAATAGCCTACTATGGCACACGTGCTGTAGGCTCCCCACTAGTGCTCTAAACCAATGAGGTTCTAGCCTAGGGATGATTTCGGGTACTAGGGGACTACTAACAATCTCTGAAGACATTGTGGTAGCAACCTTAGACAGAGCCTAAAATGAACACTACTTGTTAATGAGTTGCTATGGAGGCAAAGGGTTTTCCACATCTTCATCAAATTTATTTGGGAGTTTCTCAAATTCTAATCAACCCTTATCTAAAATAAAGAAAGGGTAATGTGATAAGCTGTCCTCTAATGTAAATAAGGATTGGTCAGATGTGTCAACAGAGTGATGGACAGTGCACATTCCAGATCAGAAGCATGTTCTGGTGTCTCTAAACACATTCAGGGCTGTGACTCTGATGACTAATGCCAGTTGGGAAGAGACAGAGAGCCTCAGGGTGAGTTATCCAGCTAACCTTAATGTAACAGAAATATCCTGTTAGAACATCTCCTTGCTTTTATTCTAATTCTCCGCTCACCAATCAGCCTTCTTATCTATAATTTAGTCTCTTGAGTAATTCATCCATCAGATAGGAATACCCCAAGGAAATAAGCAACGTTTATGATGCCAAAAATATCTCACATTATAAATTGATAAACTGCCATTCCAGTCAATAAATCAGTCACTTCTGAGTTTGGCTATTGTGAATGTTGCTAGTACAAGAAAATAAATGGAGATAACATAAGAGATAAATAAGTTTAATTAATCAGAAATTTTTGCCCAAGTCCACAGTACATTGTGAAGTGAGGATGAAATTTTAAGTTATAGAACTACAAAAGCAGCCGCATTCTATTTTACTAGTGGAAAAAAACCGAGTGTGCATATGCCTATACATGTGCATAATGAAGTTGTATAAACACAAGAAGATATCAGAAAGAACACACGCAGTACTGTTGATAGCAGACACATCAGAGACAGAACTGGCAGCCAGAGGGCATGAAACTTATCTTTTTGCCTAGTAGATTTTTAAACAATTCATACTACAAATTATTTTACTTTTGGTTATTATTTGGCATTTTTATATAGAACTTTTCAAAAATAAAAACTGAATCTCTTAAAATATTTAACCACAAATGAAGCTCTAAAAATATCTACCCATTTTTATTTTATGGTTTTAAAGACACAGCACAAATGTTTCTGAGTCAGAATGTTCACAATGCACTAAGAATGGTTCCTTCCTAGAAGGGTCAATTAGGATACCAAAATGATTCCTTCTTGTCTGTAAGTTACCTCATAAATTTCTGACATAATCTTTTTATTACTTTGCCCTGATTATTCATCCATCTCCAATTTCCTTCTTTACTAAAAGTTTCCAGGAACAATTGGAAAGTATAGTATATCCAAACTATGCATTAGTATGCATCTATTAAAAACAAGGAGGTAGCTATGCATTGCTGATAGGTGTGCTATATACTGTTATGTGAAACCAATTATGGAACAATTGGTATAGAATAATAATTTACTTTAAAAAATGTATGTGTATTTTAAAGGAATGAGTATCTAAAGCAGGATATAAACCAAACTGCTGATCACAATTGCCAATGGAAAAGAGAATGAGTGCGGAGTAAGGAGATCATTTACTTTTTGTATGTATCTGTTTGTAAGTGTATCATTTTACAATTAACAGGAATTATTTTTAATGTTTTAAATTTTAAAACATTAAATGTGGGAATAAGATCAAATGTAAATCTTTCATTAGTTCCTTTAGTTTGAAATTACCATTTTTAACTGCTTGCTTTTACCTACAAGTTTCAAATATACCAGTAAAATCTGCTGATTTTCTTTCTTCCATTTATATCAGGTCTACCACTTAAATATACTTTCTTGTCCATTCTCTTTTCCTAGTAACATACTCAACAGTTGATGCTATAACTTCCACTTATCCCTTTCTGTAATTCACATCAAGGCAGGATAAATGTAAGTGCTTTCAAAGCTATGAAATAATAATCATTTAAAATGTGTCAGAAAATATAGAAATGTCATATAATAGATTTCTCTTGGAAATGGACAAAAGTACCTCCTGAATTCACAACAGCTCCAAGATAAAAGTATCTAAGAGCCAATCTAACCCAATAAAGTAAATGAAAGAAAGTACAATGAAAATTCCAAAATTCTGAAAAAAGAAATTTTTAAAAAATTAGAAAACAGAAAGATTAGTCTTGTTCATGGATTGGCAGAACCAATACTATAAAAATGGCCTTATTACCCAAAGGTAATCAACAGAGTTCATGTAATTCCTATTAAAAACACCAACAACATTGTTTGCAAATAAAATAAAAATTTAAAAACTCCTAAAATTCATATGGAAACATAAAAAAGCCAAAATACCAAATCAATACTGTCCAATGCAGCATTCCTATAAACATCATACCTAATGTCAAGTTATACTTACAAAATCACAGTAAAAAAAAAGAAAAAGTGGTATTGATCCAAAAGTAGACATACAGACTAGTAAAATGGAACAGTGACTTTGCAGGGATATACTGTATATAGTTACAGATATGGTGTTTGAAGTACCTATGTGGTACTCAATTAGAGGCATTACATAGGCAGCTGAATTTATAGTTTTGGACCATAGGGAAAGGTGTACGCTCTAGAGAGAAGTTACTGAAGCCCTCAGCATGAATGTGAAAAAAAGATGGCTCAGAATTGGGCCTTCAAGGAAGCCCAACATTCAAGGGTAGAGGAAAGGAAAAAGGGCCTAAAAAGAAGAGAAGAAGGGCTTCTTGAAAGAGAAAAGTGCCATGGAAATTGAGAAGAGTAATTCAACACTGAAAAACTAGTCAGTAATGTTAAATACTGTGTATAAAATGAGATTTTTTTAAAAAAGGATTCCAATGGATTTGGTAATGCAGAGGTTTTCTACAATCTCATTGGAAAGTTTTACAATAAAATAATTGGTGAAATGCTCAATTAATGTTGACTAAATACTGAGTATGCAGTAAACATGGTGATTCCAAATATAGACACTTCTTTTGAGATGGTGATTCCCTTTTTTTTTTTTTTTTGGAAAGAGGTAAGACATAAAGGTACTCCGAGAGGATTACAGGACAGAATAAGTGTAGTGTCTATCTATAATAGGGAAAAGAGTTAAAGCTAAATGGGGGCAGCCAGGATGGGTACAGAGCCTGCCAGGTTCTGACACCAGAAGGCTCCTTCCTGTGGGTAGCCAGTTGTGGGCAGTGACATGCAGCCAGTTAAGCCCCGTGAACCTGTAGGCCACCACTGGAAGGCCTTGGTTCTTTTGGGCAGCCATCACCTACTGGGAGAATTGGACAAATATGTCCCTATGTGCCTGCCTCTATTACAGGAGTCCCAGTGTAGACCCACAGGCTGAAAGAAGCAGCCCCACCTCCATGTACACCTGCTCACTGAGGAAGCCCCAGTGCAGCTGTATAGGTCTGGAGAAGCCCACCCCATACACTGCTACCATCCTGTAAATCCGAGGTGCTTATTCCAGGTGCTTATCCTATTCCTCTACAATGGTGCAAAAGTGCAAAGTGTCCGGGGCTCCACAACCAGCATGTTGGGAAGAACCCAGGAAAATGTCAAAACAAAGTAGCAAAAGAATCTCAAACTCTAGCCCTCACAAAACAAGTCTGGGAGATATAGTTATTGGAGAAAATGGAAATCATGACCTGAAATCTCTGAAGATAGCAACTGAAGTAAAGACACAACTTCATGAAATTGTAAAAGCAGTCAAATCAGAAATAATGTCTCAAGACTTCCGAGAGAACATAGTGGATAGATAGCAGCAGCTTCGGAGGCTCTCTGAGAAACCACACTTGAAATCCAGGAATGGTGCCGGACAGGAAGTCCTAGGCAAGGGGGGATATTCCTTGCTGATCCAGGAACAAACTAAATTAAGAGAAACCAACTGGAAATGCAATCCCAGTGATATAGCAGGAACAGATAAGATTTCAGCACGGAAGCTGGACCCTGGGCCACTGGAAGCTGCGATTTGAATTTCCTGCAGCCACTGCTGTGTCCCAGTCGGCAAGGCGGGGAGAGAACCGCAAAAGCTCTGAGAGTGGGAAGCGTTGAACTGAGTTGGGAGCGGGACTGGCCAGGTGCCCTGCATCGACATGCGTTGAGTGAGCAGATCGGGACCCTTCCATAGAGAAGGAGGCTTCAGCAGAGGACATACTCGGACTGGGAAGACTACCCGGAACGAGATGCTACAGCATATATTCCCCTCTAAGTGGGATTGGTGGGGAGTGCCTGGCCTGCTTGATGCCGCTGCTAAGACCCACTAGGCTAGCCCAACCCAGGTCCCAGCAGCCTGGAGGTGCGCCCTAGTGGTGAAGCCTTCCATAGGTTGACCTGGAGGGGCGGGCCGGCATAGGCTGCCCACTCCCTATCTCCCTGGTGAGCTGTGGTGGGCGGAAACACCTAGCTGGCGCAATTCAAAAGACTGTGGCCGACAGGGAAGGAAACTGGACCTCCTATATATGCTTGTATATAAGGAACAAAGAATATGGGAAGAGGGAGCAACAAGAAAGGGTCCTCAGCCCCCAATCCTGAGAAACACACAACAGCAGACACTGCACCAATAGACATAAAGTGCTGTCTCCAGAGCCTCACAGACGAGTTCAGGAATGAAGTTATTAATGACCTGAAAAAAGACATAAGCAGAATACTTAGAGAAATGCTAAGCACCGCCCAAAAAAAAAAAGATGGTAGAATGGAAGAACAGAAAAAAAGGGGAGAACTGTTTGATGGAGAAAATAGAAAAAACATAGAATACGTGAAGCAGGTTCAAAGAGATTACCAGGAACTAAAAACTCTATCAAAAATTGGCGTAACAGCTTGAAAGAAACTAAGGATAGATTATCTGAACTGGAGGGCAGATTTGTAATATGGGAGCATGAAATGAAAAACTTCTAAAAATAACAAAAAAACAGCAACAATACAAAGGACAGAAGATGATAAGAACATTTATAACTTAAGAATTAAGAACATAAAAGAATAAGTGGGGACACAAACAAATGGACTACAAAAGCTACTCACAGAAATAATCCAAGAGAATTTCTCTAATTTAGCAAATGGTAAAGATACTCAGATATATGAGGCATACAGGACTCCAGCCACCTACAACCAAAACAGAGCTACGCCTATGTATATAATAATCAAAATTCTAGAAATCCAATATATGAACAGAATATTAAAAGCCATCAGAGACAAGAAACAGATCACTTACAAGGGAACACCCATCAGAATTACAGCAGACTTCTCAGCAAAAACCATCAAATCACGAAGAGCGTGGAGAGAAATAATTCAAGCTTTAAAAGATAATAACCTCCAGCCAAGATTGATATATCCTGCACAACTGTCCCTAGAAATTGATGGAAAAACAAGGTGCTTCCAGGATAAAGAGGAACTAAGGGAATTTGCAACCACCAATTCAACTCTACAGAGAATACTGCAGGATAGTCTAAAAAAGGAAAATACCAAGATTCCAGAAATAGTGGCAGAGAGGCCACAATGAATAGAGCAGAAAATGAAATGGAGAAGACAAACTGACAACAAACGACAGGAAAAGAGCTCAACAGAAATGAGGCAGAGAAGATTGGATGGTAGGAACAGCTGTTTTGGAGAAAACAAGACATCATAATAGCTAGTGCTGATTTAGTATCATCTTGTTTTGAAATCTCATTAAACTTGTATTCTTCTGTCTCCATCGGTCTTAAAAGGTTGTATCTTACTGGATTTTATGATAATATAAGCAAAAACTTTTATAGACAAGGAGATTATACAGAAACCATTGTTCATTTCCTGTTAGCTGGTTCTGAATACCCTGTAATAATGTTATTCTCTTGAATGGTTTTATAGTATCTTGATACGTTTGGTGCTGCGGTATACGAAGTTATACTCAAAGATTTCAAGGAAAGAGACACCATGGTAACTATTTTTATGTCAGGATATCTTGTGGTGAAACACTATTTTGCTTAAATGGCTATGTTTTGACCTGTGCTGTTCTGTTGTTATGCCCTCTTTTATCTCAATCCCCCTTTTTTTTAATTATTTACTTTTTTCTCTTTATCTTTTTAATTAAGGGAAAAATAAATAAAAAATAGCAGGATACATTATAGTAACCTACTTCGATTTCCTATTAACTTGATTTGAACTCCTGTATTGCCCTCACCATCTTGTTTTGACTGATTTTCCTCTATACTGCTTTGCTTGATAGTACCAAGTTCGAAAGTATAGGCAAAAGTGTGAAGACAGTAAGATTCATTATGACACCCATTCCTGTTGACTATTATTTTTTTTTAAAGTCCTGTAATGTCTCCAATGCTTTGGTTTTATTCCTTACTGTTTAGTTAAATTTTATTATAATTGGCAATTCTTCTTAAAATAACAAGAGGCAGTATGGTAACCATTGTTGATCAACTTATATTTTGTTTTTACATTATCTATTATGTCCATCCTTTTGATTTGACTGACTCTGTTCTGATATGTCACATTTGGTTTTACTCTCTTCAAAAAAAGTAGTAAGAAATGTAGGAGTAATAAAACCCAAAATGTGTAATTTTCATTGTACAAAAGAAAAGAAAAGAAAGTGCTCTAAAGGTTATAACTGCATATATGTTTAAGTGTATAAGATAGATAACCATAGTACTGAGTGTTTTTTGGATCATTGAACAAAACTGTTTGCAGTCTCACTGTTTGAAAGTCCACTTTATACGCTTCAATTTTGTAACTTGAACTATTTCTAAGATTAGAATATGTAATCTATTAACTAGTGATTTCTTACTGTTTATTTTTTAAATTTTGTATTACTTGTACCCTTTTTCTGTTTTTTTTCTTTTTCTCCTTAAATAAAAAAAAAAAGAAATAATGTCTCAGGTAAAAAAAGAGATCACAAACAATGTAAGAATTGCTGAGCATATCTAAAGACAGATTTAAAAAAAGAGGGGCACAGGAAAATGATGAAAACCTTGAATAAACAATATAGAAAGGAATTACAATGCACAAAACAGATTCACAGAGATATCCAGGAAATTAAAAAGACAATCAAAAGCTGGCAAAACTGCTTGAAAGAGACTGAAGACTTTCAAATCTTTTTTCTCATTATGATTTATTAATCTATTTTTATTTTGAAGAGAATAAAACCAAATGAGAAAAAACAAAATGAGGTCAGTCAAAGCAAAAGGATGGACATAGTACATGACTTAAAACCAAAATACAAGGCGATCTACAGTGGTTACCATGATGTCTCTTGTTATCTTCAATAGAACTGCCCATATCATCAGGCAATAAAACTGAACATAGCAGTACAGAGGAAAATCAATAAAAACAAAACATTGGAGACATTATAGGACGTCAAAAGAAGATAACAGACAAACCAGAATGGATATCATAGTGAATCTTATTTCCTCAGAGCAGTTGCCTTTACCCTCAGACTTGATACTATCAAACATAACAGACTGAAATCAGTCAAGACAAGACAGAGATCAAACAAAATAGATTTAAATAAAATAAGTCAAAACAAGCCAGTGAAAGCAATACAGGGCTCCAAATTAAGTTAATAGGAAATCAAAAATGGTTATCATAGTATATCTGGCTATATTTGGGATAGCTGTCCATGCCATGAAATCTAGTACAAGCAGACAAACTAGAACAGAATATAACCAAACTAAACAGAATGATGAAAACAATATAGGTTTCAAGTCATGATACAAGATGAACGAGGGCCTCTGCCTTTTCTTTTTAGACAATTCCTCCCCTTTTACTTTCCCAGGATGCATTGTACATTTTGTATCCCACTAACTCCTTTCGTTTTTAGACTAGGGAGTTTTTACCCCTGAGCAAGATCTCAAGTTGTATCTATTTACCTACAAGAGCCTCAAGCCTTCCTTATAGCTGAGTAGAACTCCATTGTATAAAAGTATAAAAGCCTTTCCAACCAATCTACAGCTGAAGGGTGAGTTATTCCTACTTTTTTCTGGTTCCCTGTTACATACAGTATTATTTTCTCAACTTTGAATTTCAGTCCATAAACCTTCTCTCTGGTTAATTATATTTCTTATATAGAGCATTTTGATGGACCCTATCTCCTGATCCACTCTGCCTGTTTCCTTTTATTAATGTATCAAGCCCATCCATGTTAGTGATCATGATCAACTTTCTCTGACTCATCTCTACCATTCTATTTTTCTGTCATTAGTTGTTTACTTTTCCTCTTCATTCCACTGTTTGCCCCGTTCAGTGAGTCCCTCTACAGCTGTTCCTGAAACCATAGTCTTTTTTTTTCTCTGTCTCTCTCTCTCTAGAATGTCCTTCAGTATTTTTTGTAAGGTTGGTTTGGTGGTCATGAACTCCCCCAGTTCCTCTTTGTCATGGAAGCATCTTGTTTCTCCAATGATTTTGAGAGATAGTTTTGCAGGTACATCAATCTCAGTTGGAGGTTATCTTCTTTCAGGGCTTGAAATACTTCACAATCCAAGCTCTTCTTGATTTGATGGTTTGTGTCAAGAAGTCTGTCATGATTCTGATGAGTTTTTCTTTATAGGTGATGTTTCTTTTCTCTGACAACTTTTAATATTCTGTTCTTACGATGACTTTCTGAAATCTTGAGTATTATATGTCTGGGTGTAGATCTGTTTTGGTTGTAGCTCGCTGGAGTTCTGTGTGCCTCATATATCTATCATTTCCTTGTCCTATGCTTGGGAAGTTTCTTTATTTCTGTAAATAGCCTTTGTATTTCATTTGTGTATATCCCTGCTTCTTCACTCACATTTTTTATTCTTAAGTTATAGGTCCTCTTGTCATCTTCTAGCCTTTGGATTATGACTTCCTGGTTCCTTGTTGGTTTTTAAGAGATCTTTCCTTTTGTGATCACAAGTTGCAAACCTGTCTTCAAGGTTTGATAATCTATCTTTAGTTTCTTTCAAGTAGTTTTTCCAACTTTCAATGGAGTTCTTAATTTCCTGGTAATCTCTTTGAGTCTGTTTCATGTATTCTACATTTTTTTAAATATTCTTCATCAAAGGTTTCCCTCCTTTTTCTTTACTTCTCTATTCTTCCATCTGTGTCTTCTTAAAAGGTGCTTAGCATTTAATATTTTTCTTATATCTTCATTTGTATTAATATTTAAGTTCTTTCATAATTTCATGAAGGTATTTCTTTATGTCAGATGCCACTGCTTCAGAAACTGCATGTGTACAACTCCCAATCTCTCTGTGTTTACCTCCCCTGGGGCAGTACTGCTTGGGCTGGAGGCTAGAGACTGCCTTTCATTTCTTCCTCTTGTCATATTTCTGGTTTTTCCAGACAGGTGGATAATAGGGTCCCTGGCACTTCCTGTATTGGTTATAATTACTCTAAAGCATGCTAACTAGGGATTGGTGTCCTCCCCAATCTGCTGATGACCACTGGCATACAAGGAGGGTTGGGGAGACTGGCCCCTCTTCTGAGCTGGTCAACCACTGGGAGTCTTCACCACACTACTGTGTGCCACATGGTTGGGACCAGTTAGGGATAGCTTTAGGGAAACCTCGGCCTTGGCTATTGGATCACACATAGGGGTGGGATTCAGTTCAAGCAATTCTCACCAGTCTGCACTGCGCTAGGAGTGCCTGACAGAAGCTGCTGTCTGGTTCCAGGCTTATCCTGCCCAACTCCAAAATAGTAATTGGCCAATCGCCCACTCCTGCAGGACTGAGTCCCCCATACTCACCGTTAGCTGGTGAAATTCTCTGGTATGCCACTCCCCTCCATGACCACATCCTCCTGCCAAGGCCCTCAGGCTTGCCAACCCCCAACTTTACCATGACCATGTGTCTTCAGATTGCAGTAGCATTTTGCACACAGTGGGACCAGCTCTAGTGAGAGTGTGTCTGGCTACCACCTTCTTTCCAAGTTTTTCTTTCTTTCTTTTTTTTTCACTTTAGTTTTTTCCTGGGTTGAGGGGATCTATCTCCTTTCATCTGGTCTTCTCCAGAATGCTATATTTCAGCATCTCAGACTTTCAAATCTTTAAGATAGGATTGCAGCAAGTGATTGTGAAAGGAAAGATCTCTTACAACTAACAAGGAATCAGGGAATAACAATTCAATAGCTGTAAAATGACACAAAAAAAGTATAATCTAAGAGTGAGCAGTATCAGTGAAGAAGCAGGGATCAACACAAATGAAGTTAAAGGCTATTTACAGAATAGCAGAAAACTTCCCAAACATGGGAAAAGGATCTTGCAGACACATAATTGAAGCATACAGAATTCCAACTAGCCATAACGAAAGTAAATCTACACCCAGACATACAGTAGTCAGGATCCCAGAAATTTAACACAAAAACAGAATATTAAAGGTTATTAAAGAAAAGAAACAGATTACCTATAAAGGAAAACCAATCAGAATCATGGCAGACTGGTCAAAAAACCATCAAGTCGAGTACAGAGTGAAGTGTTTCAAATCCTGAAAGAAAACAACTTCCAACCCAGATTGATATACAGAGAGAAACTATCTTTCAAAATTGATGGGAAAATAAGATACCTCCATGATTAAAGAACAACTGAAGGAATTCATGACTATCAAACCAATTCGACAGAGAGTACTAAAGAATATTCTAGAGAAAAATAAAGCTGACCATGGTTCCAGGAACAGCAGCAGAGGAGGATCACCAAACAAGACAGGAAACTGAATGAAGGAGAAAAATGAGGGGCCAACAGCAGAAGGATAGCATGGTAGAGACAAATCAATGTATGCTGGTTGTAACCATAAATGTAGATGGCCTCAATTCTGCAATAAAAAGCAACACAGGGATAGTGGATCAAGAAACAAGATCCATCAATATAATACATACAAGAAACACATTTAATTGGAAAGAAAATTCACAGACTGAAAATCAAAGGAGAGAAAACAATTGTTCCATGGACAGGAGATCAGAATAAAAGCAAGGGTAACTTACCCATCAACTGAAGAATGGATAAGAAAGATATGATATTTTCATACAATGGAAAGCTACCAGCTATCAAGTAGAATAATCTTGATGGTCTTGTAGGTAAATGGATGCAATGAGAGATGAAGCTCATTGGCAAAACAGTTTGGACTCCTACAGGTGAACCTTACAATAAAAACAGGTGTTAATGAGATCCAAAAAGCACAATAAGATACTGTAAAAGTGATACACTTCCCTCCCAGGAGGGAACACCCAGGAGGGGAAGATGGTAACTACTTATAATTTCTTATTGTTTTGTCTTAACTCTTGTATTGTGCCCACAATTTTGTTAGGTTTGGCTTTGTTCTGTCATGTTTTGTTAGATTCTATTTTTTCTGATGGTATGGGCAGCTATTTTGAACATAATGGACTGTATTATAGTAATGATGCTTGATTTCCTGTTATCCTGTTTTGCAGTCTTACAATGCTTTCACTCATTTGTTTAATTCGTTTTATTCTGTTTTGTTTTATTTTGTATTGTTTTACTATGTGTGATTGTAGGAACAGCTATTTAAAGAAAATGAGACATGGTAGTTATCGCTGATTTACTATCATATTGTTTTGAAGTCCTATCATGCTTTTATTCTGTTGTGATTGGTTCTGTTCTGTTGTGTTTTATTTAGCTTTATTATGTGTGATAGTATGGACAACTTTTTTGAATAAAATTAGATATTATAGTAACCACTGTTTATTTCCTGCTATCTGGTTCTGAAGTCCTATAATGCTTTCATTCTTTTAATTGGTTTTATGTTATTTTGTTATGTTTGATATTATTGTGTGTGAGGGTATGGTCAGCTATTTCAAAGAAAACAAGAGACATTATGGTAGCCACTTGTGATGTCTTGTCATGTTTTTCAAGTCCTGTGATGCTTGCCTTGTTCTGTTCTGATTTGCTTTGTTCTGTTTTCTTTTGTTTTATTCTCTTTAAAATAAAAAAATGTGGAAAAAAGCCGAGACCCTGGGAAGCAAAATATATAAATAAAATAAATTGTAAAAAATATGAACAAAGTTGGAGGCTTCACATTTCCTTATTTCAAAACAAATTATAGCTCAACATGGAGGCACATGCTGTAATCCAAGCTTTTAGAACACCGAGGCAGGGGGACTGCTGTGAGTTCACCACCAGCCTGGCCTATGTAGTGAGTTCAGGGCCAGCTTGAACTACAGAACAAATCTTCTCTCAAACAACAAAAACAACAACAAAATTACAAAACTACAGTATAAAAAAGAGTATGGTATGGAAATAAGGACAGGTACATAAACCAACTAAATATATTCCAGTCCAGTAATAAACCCTCACATACACAATCAATTAAATGCTATTCAAACAAGGGTGCCAGGACCATTCAATGTACAAGGGCAGTCTCTTAGAAAGATGGTACTGGGAAACAAGACAGCTATAAGCAAAAATAAATGAAACCTGTTACTATTTAAATCTAAAATGTCCCCAACAGTCCCGTGGTGTCTACAGGTGAGGCTTTAGAAGGTGACTAGATCATGGGAATGCTATACTCAACAGTGAACTGATTCATTGACACATTCATAACTAAATGTGTGATTAGGAGATGGAACCTGGTTGGAAGAGGTGGGTCACTGGTGGAATGCTGTCTCTCCCTCCCTGGCTCCTTATGTATCTCTCTGATCCTAGCTGTCATAAGATAAGCAACGTTCCTTCCCCATGATGTTTTCACCTTGGCAACAGCCCAGCATTTACAAACTAAAACTGTGGGTCAAAATAAACTTTTACTCTTTTAAACTGCAGGTGTTGGGTATTTTGTCACAGCAATAGGAAAGTTACTGGTACAGAAGAGTGGTATCAGAGAAGCTGGGTTGTTACTATGTCTGTATCTGACCACATGCTTTAGAAGTCTTTGAAACTGGTCTTCAGGAGGAATTTGGAAAGCTTTGGAGATTTAACTAGGAGAAGCACTAGCATGTCATATACAGACCTCAAAAGCTAATTCTTGTCTTCTGCCTGATTTTAACATAAAGACCTTCAGTTTTTGGCCATTTCATATGATGCTGGCTTTTGGTTTGACACAGATGGCCTTTATCATATAGAGGTAAAGTCCATCTATTCCAATTTTCTGTAAGGTTCTTATCATGAATAAGTGTTGGACCTTATCAACAGCTTTTTCTGCATCTACAGAAAAGATAATGTGACTCATACTTTTGGCTTTATTGATATGGTGGATTACATTTATTGATTTATGTATGTTGAACCACCTCTGCATGCCTGGGATGAATCCCACTTGGTCATGTTGTATAATCTTCTTGATGATTGGCTGAATACTGTTTGCCAATATTTAATTGAGAATTTTTGCATTTATGGTCATGAGGAAGATCGCCCTGTAGTTCTTTTTTTTAGTTGGGTATTTTTCAGGTTTTATTACTAAAGTAATATTTGCTTCCAGGAATGACAAGAAGGATTGCTTCCCTTTTGATTTCATGGAAGAGTTTGAAGAGTGTTGGCATTAAGTTTCCTTTGTATTCTTGGAGAATTCCGAAATGAATCCGTCTGGGCCTGGGCTCTTCTTTGTAGGTAAGGACTTAATTATATTTTCAATTTCATTAATAGAAATGGTGATATTCAGCAATTTTACATATTCTTGACCCAGCTTTGGTACTTCATATGTTTATAGGAATCTGTCCATTTCTCCTCTCTAAGAGATTAGAGGTTTTGAAGTAAGTGTTGATGATCTTCTGTATTTCCATTTCTGTAGTGATTTCACCTTTTTCATTCTTTATTGCATTAATTTGACCTTTATCTTTCCTTTTTTATTAAGGTTTTCTAGAAGCTTAACAATTTTGCTTATTCTTTCAAAGAACCAATTCACTGATTCATTGATTCTTCAGATTGTTCTTAGTCTCTGTTACATTAATTTCTCCTCTGATTTTTATAATTTCCTTCCTTCTTTTAGCTGTCCCTTATCACTGCTCGTATTCAATATAGTACTGGAAATATTAGCCAGAGCAATTAGACAAGAGAGAGAAATAAAACGGGTAATACAGAAAAAGAGGAAGTTAATTTATCATTATTTACAGATGACATGATACTCTACATAGAAGACCCCCAAAACTCCATTGAAAAACTCCTAGGTATAATAAATAAATTCAGCAATGTAGCTGGATACAAAATCAATACTCAAAAATCAATAGCATTCCTATACACTAACAACAAAACCACAGAGAGAAATAAGAGAAGTCACATCCTACACAATGGCATGCCAAAAAATGAAATACTTAGGAGTCAATCTAACAAAAGCAGCAAGAGATCTATTCTGGGAAAATTATAATACCCTGAAAAAAGAAATCAAAGAGGACCTCAGAAAATGGAAAGACATCCCTTGTTCATAGACAAGAACAACAAATATTGTGAGAAGGGCCATTTTCCCAAAATTGTTACACAGATTTAATACAATCCCAATCAAAATACCACTAGCATACCTCACAGATTTAGAGAAATGACTCCTAAAATTCATACGGAACCAGAAGAGACCCAGAATAGCAAAGGCAGTTCTAAGCAACAAAGGCAAGGCAGGAGGCATCTCAATCCCTGACTTGAAGCTACACTACAAAGCTACTATAATAAAATCAGCATGGTACTGGAATAAAAACAGACCTGAAGATCAATGGAATAGATTTGAAGATACAACTACAACTATAAAGACACTCAGTCACCTTATCTTTGATAAAAGGGCCAAACACATTCACTGGAAGAAAGATAATAATTGCTAGAAAAATTGGCTCTCCATATACCAAAAACTAAAACTAGACCCATGCCTATCACCATGTACTAAACTAAAGTCTAAATAGATGAAAGATCTAAATATTAAAACAGAAATACTAAATCTGTTGGAAGACAAAGTAATTTGAAATCTTGAAGACACAGGGATAGGTAGAGAATTCATGAACAAGAATCAAATTGCATGCAAAATACTCAGAACCAATAACTGGGATCATATCTTTTTTTTTTTTTTTTTTTTGGTACTGGGGATCGAACTCATGACCACATGTTTGCAAGGCAGGCTCTTTAGGCCACTGAGCTAAATCCCTGGCTTGGAATCATGTCTTATTAAAGTTTTTGCATGTCAAAATAATCTCCAGCATAGTGACAAGAAAACCCACAAACTGGGAAAAAAAATCTTACTGAACCATCCCTCAGACAAAGGACTTTCGTCTAAAACATACAAAGAATTTAAAAAAAATTAGACCCCTGAAATTCAAAGACTCAATCCAAAAATGGACATCTGAGATGAATACACAGTTCTCAGAAAAAGAAATACATTTGTATTATATCACTGGCCATTAGAAAAATGCAAATTAAAACCACACTGAGATTCCATCTCACTCCAGAAAGAATGGCAAGGATAAAGAAAACTACCAACAGCATATGCTGGAGAGGCTGCAGCGAAAAAGGAACTCTTTTGCACTGTTGGTGGGATTGTAGACTGGTGCAACCACTGTGAAGGTCAGTCTGGAGGTTGCTCAAAATCCCCAGAAGAATTGAAAACATCATACCACAGTGATATATGTGCACCCATGTTTACAGCAGCACAATTTGTAATAGCCAGATCTTGGAAACAACCTAAATGTCCATCAACTGAGGAATGGATAAAAAAGTTGTGGTATTTTTATACAATGGAGTACCACTCAACTATAAAGAATGATCACATTGAGATGGATGTAACTTGAGACCATACTCATAAGTGAAATAAATCAAAATTTTACATGTGTAAATACCATATAGTCTCCCTAGTGTAAGAAATGGTAAGAGTACATAAGATATAAAAACGTCAATAAATACAGTGAAAGGATAAGAATCTGCTCAAAGTGGGAAAAATAGTATCTCAGGGAAAATGAGGAAAAAGAAAAAGGGCAGGAAAAAATCTAAAATTATACAAACACACTTAGGATAGCTAAGATGATTGTGCTACAAATTTTGTATATTCTTGGAACAAAACAGTTAACATTCATAGGATTGGAACAATTGTGCATGTTAGTGTACACTGGGTGATCTGAGGAACTCTTGAAGATTATTATGTAAAATATCAACCCTAGTTATACTCCTGCCACCTTGTTTGAAGGCCTATATTGTCAGTGTTTGGGACTCTTTGTTACTGTTATTTGTCTTTTTTGTTTTGTGTTTTCCTAGTTTTTTGTTTAGTTTTGTTTTTCTAATAAAAAAGACAAGTATACATGTACAGACTTATACATGCGTAGAACTTCTCCTAAACAGTTTATGAGAATGTTATGCATGATGAAATGAATAGCTACTCTGAAAAAAAGACAATATGTTATCCATTGTTGATTATGTATCGTCATGCTGTGAAGTCCAGTAATACCATTATTCTTTGTTCAGAGTGATTTTAGTCGATTTAATTTCAGCATACAAGAAGATACAGACAGCTGTTTTGAAGAGAACAATAGACATTATGGCAGCCATTGTTGATTCCCCTATCATCGGATTTTGAAAGCCTATTATGCCTATATCACTCTGTTCTGTCAGTTTAATACTATTTTGTTTTGTATGAATTCATTGTGTGTGAGGATATGGACAACTATTTAGAAGAAAACAAGAGACATTATGGTAGCCACTGATAATCTCCTGTTGTTTTGCTTTGAAATCTGTGTCATTTACATTGTTTATTCTGATCTTTTTCTGTTTTGTGTTAGGTTTAGTTTTACCCTCTTTAAAATAAAATTTAAAAAATAAATAAATACGCATCCCATGGGAACAGTCTAATAAATCCTGTTGACAGCTTAATAATAACATTGAGACTTTCAAGTACTTAAACATTAAATGAGAAAGAATCTGCCTGAAACCTTTCTAAGGTCCCTTACTTCTAAACTCTAGGCTTTTTAGAGAAACATATTTCTCTACAGTCCCTCACTATTCTGACTGTTCTTTCTCCTTGTTTTTGTTGGTTTCATTTTTCTCTCATTCCATAAGTCGCTCTTAGCTCTTCTCCCAAGACACTTATGTCTCTGCCTGAGGTACCAGATTGGACGGTTTAATAGCTCTTTGACTGCCTCCTCCAAAATTCTCAACCCCAAATTTTCACTCTGGTTCTATATCTCAAATAATATCATTTGATTACTTTGGCCACTTCTCATGCAAACTATATTTTTACCATGATTCTAAATTTGTTTACTGTTTTCAAGACTCTCTGCACTTCAGGTCTTCTATAGTACTGAGCCCCTCTGGTCTTTCTGTTTTCACTTACGGCCTACTGACAGGCTAATCTCTCCTTAAGTCTAATTTAAACACAGCACGTTCCGGACATAAAACCATCTATAGAATTACAGAATAACCTATCAATACTTTTGTGTAACATTCGAAATCCCTGTTAAACAAGTCCCAACTTGCTTTTTAATTGTATTACTTTATTTGTCAACATGAATCATTTGTTCCCAAGTGGGCCTACAGCCTCACTATCATGAAGACATCCCTTTTAATCTCCCCTTTTTTCATAGACCTTCCCTTTAGCTTAATCACATTTTACAAGTCCTCTTAGGTCTAAGTAAAATTATAACTTCTGTGCTAAATTTTTCTTAATTATTTCAGATTACATTGATGCCTATGCTTTCTTGGTTTCTATTATTTTTTACTTGGTTTCATATAACTAAACACTTATTTTAGTGTTCTAGTGATTTTATGTGTCTATTTTCTCTCACTAGGTTTTGCTGGGATTTAGCCCACACCTTACACTTTCTCTAGTGACTTTCACAGTGCCTCCCATAACAGTAATAGGCAATAAATATTGTATGATGGCTTTTGTATAAATATTATTTTATTACTAATAGTTTTAAGTAAACACTATTGTTTGTTATTTTCTGAAAAAACCAAATTGATTTTCACAAGAAAGATCAAGTTCAGGGGATGGCGATTTAGCTCAGCAGCATAAGAACCTGCCTTGCAAACAGGCGGTCATGAGTTCGATCCCCAGTACCGACTATAAAAAATAAAAAAAACAAGAAAGATCAAGTTCCACAAGTAAAGATGTGGTAATCAAAAAAGTTCCATTAAGCAGCAATTTATCTATGATAGACCTGAAAATAAGTTGTATTTTTTAGATAACCTTTCAAAGAACTAATTATAGGAATAAAATGTTGATACTGTCTGCCTTAGCATTTTAAGACTGTGCCTAGAAATGTACAATTGCTATAGACAGAAATGAGATTACAGTTGAATATGTTATATATTTCTAGAGCTAAATATATGCATATGAGTCAAATAATTTAAAAATAGTACGTATAAAGTTGTATCTGTGCTTAATGAAAATACTATTTTAAACTAATTATGTAATAATCTGCAAACACAAATATGACAAAGTATACTACTTGATAAAGAATTTTAAAATTCCACCAAAGTGTTCAACTTTAGTAGTGTTTTAACACTGAAACTATTTTTCCTTGAAAAAAGTTTACAAAACAGTTTAAGAAATTTAAGACAGGAAATTACTAAATACCTTCTGATAATTAAATGATTTCAGGAGGCAATAAAACAGTGAGTAGTATATTTAACAGGCAGTAAAACTCAACTCTAAATTATATCTCAGATCTTTTAATGCATCTCAAACAAGAAACAGGTATAGCATAAAAAACTAACCTCAAAAGACAATTTTACATATGTAAAACACCAAGTTTACATATAAGTAAATTATAAATTGTAAACTGTTCTTAATTTAGAAGTAAAGGGAATACTTTTTAAAATGGTATAATTTTCTACTAGTACACAATTTATAGGTCATTGGTTTGGCAACATTAAGTTTGGCAATGACGAAAACCTTTACATCTCATCTGACACAGGGAAAGGTCAGAGCTCAGGTTACATCCTGTAAAATCCTTTATTTTGCTGTAGCCACTTCACTGATGTCTAAACAATTAGACATTAAAAGATTTCTTAAAGACAAAACAACCATAATAAACCCTAAATTCTTCAAGGTAAAGATTTACAACAGAGGAGTGGACTAATTCACATGTGTTCCTATGAATGCTCAGGAATTTTTTCACTTCTAAAAGAGTTATAAAACATGTTGTAGTCAACTGCTGCCATGATAGAACTAAACAGAGGAAATCACTGCCTATGAAAATCATTAATAGAATTTGACCTATGTTATCTTTGGAATTACTACTTTGAATGGGTGCACAAAGGCCCTCAGAGATTCTAATGAGATGGCTTATTAAGTACATTTAATAAAATTTAATAAAAATTTAAATAAAATGGCTAACAGATTTTTTTCCTAAACTAAAAATCTAGCTTGATTATCAGATTTTTAGTTTATTCCAATATTATAGCTCTTTAAGAAAAAATAGGCACACATTTCTAGAAGACTTATCTAACAGTTCTGTCTAGAAACTAAAGATATAGAAGGCTACTGCTCCAAAGGGTCTAAAGATCTAAGAATTGACCTACACTCAAGGGAAGAAGTAAAACTGACATTTTATTCCAAGAATAATTACATCATGAATATTCTTGGAATAAAATGTCAGTTTTAGGAATATCTCATCCATCACAGAAATAAAGCACAAGCTGGATACTGAAGCTCAGACTAATACTCTCAGCACTCTGGGAAGCTGAGGTAGGAGGGTCAAAAGTTAGAGCCCAGCCTGGGCATACTGGTGACTTAGCAAGACTCTGCCACAAAATCAAAAATAAAAAAATGGCTGGGGATGTAGCTCAGTGTGAAGCCCTAGGTTCAATCTCTGGTACAATGGAGGGGAGAAGGGAAAGGGGAAGGAGAGGAAGAGAAGGGAAGAGAAGGGGAAGGAAAAGAGAAATAGGTTTAACAGTCTAAATAACCAATACTGTCAGACTGCTGTAAATTACAAAAGTTATTTTGTATATACTCTATCACAAAAAATTCCATTTCTCAGTTGTATTAATTCAAAAGTTAGAGGCTTCTTCTCTAACATCCCCCTGTTCAAATAAACAGACAAACTTTGTGTTAAGTTAAAAGGCAATGAAATCTATCTAAAAAAGGTTGTCTATTGGGATGCTCTACTGCATATTTTAGGATTCTTGACATGTTCTAGCTTACCCTGCATGATGGTAAGGGTGGAGGACATTGGATGCACCTCTTATTATAGCTGATAGGCTTGCCCTCCGGTCAAATTATTTTGAGCCTATTTTTAAGGTGAGTAATGACATTAAGAACTACAAGTTTGAGTTGCACTGCTTGAAATGTTGTATTCAAGTTTTAAAGTCTGATTAAAACTCTTTTACACAAATAATTTATCATTTTAAAATAATCAAATCCTTTTGAATAGCATCCTAAGGTGAATTTAAAAAGTGTCATTGTTCTAAAAAAATTCATTTAGCCTTGTAAACAGCCTGGAAAGTTGTAAAACCATGCCAATTGAGGAGGTAACTAAGCAGTCACCTAGATGAATAAAGGTGAACTTTATTTTTTTAAACCAAAAAATAAAGAAGAAAAACTGTAAGTCATTAACATGATAATCTATATTCAAAAGGTAGATTAAGATACATTTTTAACTATGTATTTTGCAGACTTATGGATAGAAGCATAGGCCTAAATTTAAAACAAAATGTTTATACAAAAATCACATTATAAACAAAACCTTAAATTGACATGGAATACTTGATATCATAAATTATAATTATCAATAATAATGTAAATTTATGGATGATGAATTATTATTTTCATCACAAGCAAGTAACTTTTTTCTAGGCAAATGGCATTTTTTAAGACTATCAACAAAGCTACTTTTCCAGTATTTTATGACCAATGTATGCTAGTTATTATGTACTAATATTACACTGTATACCTAAACCCACTGAATATTTAGATGTCTTGTAGGCCAGTCAATAGAATATTCTGCAATGAAAATATATCTTCATTGTTCAATACAACAATGTATCTACTGATCACTCAAAATGTGGGTAATGCAATTGAGGAACTAAATTTTAAGTTTATTTTTTGTCACATACGACTAGTGGCTACCATATTAAAGGTACACCTTAGAGGGTTCGAACTCTAAGACAAAATGTTTTGTTATATTAGGTCTCTAATTTGCTTGTTTGATTTCCATGAACAAGCTATTCACAAATGCTTATGAAGAGTGGTTTACTGAAAAACATTTTATCTTGTAACATCATCTTCACTAAAAAATATGATTAAATCTATGCCAGCAAACACCTAACATTCAGAAAAGTTCAAACAAAAAAATGTTACCTGAAAAGATTTTTATTAGTGTTACAGTATGTCAGCACAACCACACTGATTAGTGCAGTATTCTGGTGGCCTACTTCAATCTGTCTAATGTTAGTTCTAGTATGACTAGAATTCAAACTATGAAATATCTACTCCTAAAAAGTTTTGTTCACCACCTATCATAACACAAAAATACCAATTACTACATAGTTTTCAGCTCCACAGCTCCACTGCAAAACTTATCAGATCATTTTACCTGACAGACATATTTGTTCTTCCATTTGCTCAGCACACACTGACTGTTTTGCATCAGTTCCTAAAGAACAACAGAAAAAGAGAGAGTGCAGTTGGCTATAAACATTGTGATTATCAGTTAAAGTGCTTCTGATTCAACACAGAAAAAAAAAATCAACATGCCACACAAAGATGCAACTGTTTGGAGCTTTGCACTGGACAAAAGCAAAGCTATCATCACCATGAGAGTTGATCCTTTATGAAAATTAAAGTTGTTGAAAGATGTTTTAAAACAGATTTGTTTGTTACCATTTTTGAAACTTTTTGAAAGATACCTCCAGCTCTCTGAGTGAGTCTCGAAGTTTTTCTGGGCGTCTATTTTTGAGCGTCCAAGGATAATCTCGTGCTGGCAAATAAAACATGTACTATGGTTAGTTAAACATGATTTAAAAAAGGAAACTCCGCGTAGCAGTGTGCCTTAGGAAGATTAAAATAAAACACCTTCATAATTGAGAGGAAGTGGTCTTCATTTCTATCACCAAATGACAGCCTTTTAAAAGGCTTTATTATAGGAACAGGATTTTTACCACAAAACAATCTCCCTGATGGTAATTTCATGATGACAACCAACAAGGCTTAGAGAATCTCTGGGAAATTGGTAGGCCTGTGAATCTAGTAGTACTAAAATAGTAACTGACCTATTCTTTAGCACTAAAAACTTTTTCATGCAAAAAACTGAATGCTCAATTTTTTAAAAAAATTTCTGTATGGGGCTTCATTCAGACCTGGAAATGCTCAAGAGTAAATAAATACAGTGAAAAAATTATATATATGAAATGTGATTTAAAGTATCATTTATAAAAACTGAAAAAAGTCAGGGGAATCCAACTTTTAACAAACTGGCACTTCTCTTTAACATCCTCTTTAAAATCTATACCACAATTTAGTATTACCCATATTTTGTTTTAAATCAATTAACTGAAAGATAAAAGTATTTAGTGGGGTTATTATGTTTCCCTTAAAATAAATTTAAAAAATTAATAAAATTGAGTTGGAGGTTCAGCTCTGTGGTAGAGCAATGTGCTTAGTATGTGCAAGGGCTGGGTCTGGTCCCTAGCACCAGTGAAAAAAGAGAAAGACACACACACACAGAGAGACAAAAAATGTTAAACTCATTCTACCTATTTTATCAGAAAAATAAATTCATTTTTGCATTCTAAATAAAAGTTGTATAATGTGTGTTATGTGTTCATCTATATATAATACACATAGTAATACAGATATTTAAATTGGAGAATAGATTTTCTATATATCATTATTTCATCTAATTAACTTGGCTCTATAAACATAATTTTGATGTGTAGAACATATGTACAAACTTTAACATCTGAGTTAAACCTACTAATATAGTATTTTAAAAGTTAAACTATAAAACAACAGAACAGTGGGATTTTTCACTCCATCTATATTTCAAATAGAACCTTAAATTACACTTAAGTCATTAAAACCACTAACATTAAAAACATATTTTATATATATAAATACATATTTGAGACCAATAAAGGTTAAATAAAATACAAACACTGATAATTACAAATCTTGTTTTCTTAAAATGGGTAAAACATGTTAATAATTTAGGCCCAGTGTGAGTAATTAAATGTTAACATCAGAATTTAAGCATGATACATGAACATAGTTCATTAAGAAAGTTTATGTTTATATAAGCTTATATCTTACCAAAATGGGTACAGAGACTTCAATCATCTAAATTAGAAAAGCCCACCAAATATAATTTCTACTCATAAGTTTCTATACCTAAATAGGAATTTATAATTATAAGAAATTTGGACAGAGTAACATTTCTGATTTGTGCAAAAGTCATAGTATTTTGCAATGCTGAACTTCATAGTTTTATAATAATTCCAAAATATTATACCGTAAACTTACATTCTGCCAACTTCTGTTTTTCCTCTAAGTTACCATGCTCTGTAGATAACACTGTGGCAGAAGAGAGATGAAAAAATAAATGAAATTCTTTTTTAATACAGTATCTTGCATTTTTAATATGTACACATATAATAAATTATTTTACACATAATATTGAAATTAATAAATTATGCTCAACTTTACAAAGGATAGTTGAAAACAAAGTCACAACATGGACATTTCATATCATAAAGATTTTCCCTAAATTTGCAATGAAAAGCCTTACAAGCAAAATAGGTGAGCCAATATCCTGAGTTTCCGATCTCATCAGATAGAGAAAGGGACCTGCAACTGAGCCCAGAAGAGAAGCTGCTGCAGTCTGTCATCAGAACCATGAAGTCAGCCTATTAAGCACCAAACTAAGTACACAGAATGTTCAAACGAGCCCCATTTCAACAGAGACTAGAACAGGAAGTAACTCTAGCTAGGGAGACCTTTTGGCCTACCGTAAAACTTCTGGGATTAACCGGATTAATCAGATAAAAAAAATTGATCATTCACTCAGAAATGCCTATTTCGGATAATCAGGTGAGGAGGATCCAGGAGGCCAGGATCAGTGGGACTCGTGCATTAACAATGCCCTCTACTGGGACACCAATAAATAAACCTGAATAAGCTGTGCTGTTATCAACCTGATCAGCAATAAAATAAAAAATTTCATGTTGTTCTACAACATTTTATCAATATTATTTCATTTTACATGAGCCAGTTATCAACCTTACTATTTTTCTAAAGAACTGAAGTGACTTTTCTTTAAATTCTAGAATTTATTAAAAGCTCATAGAAGTTTTCAATAATATCTTGTTGCTTAGCATAGTTTATAAAAATTAATTAAGTAGAAAAGATACTTTACCTGCTGAATCTTTCTTGTCATAATACTGGTAGACGCCGATGTCTCTATCTATAGAAAGAGAAAAATAACATTAAATTATGGTAAAAAGTTCTGGAGAATAAGAAGCCAAACCATACTATATTGGAGGCAAGGAAGGGGAGGGAAGCAGAAACAGTCTCCTTATGTTACTAGAAATAAAATAGCTCAAAAGCATCTGGACATGGGTTCATCTATTCTAGGGATATGCAGAAACTGGAAAGTTTATCAATCTAATGAGAAAAAATTTACACAAAACTAGAATGGCATGAGGAAAAGATTAGTAAAGTACTGAAATCAAGGAAGACCAAGTTTTCTCTTTCACACTTCCTCTGATATTTTTCACAGGGCGCTACCAAAAGGAACTGCCACTAAGCAATGCCAAATGAAATCAGTGGATGGAAGAAAATGCCCTAGCTGTTGGATTTGGAGCTGTGGCTTGCTTTTCACCAATTTAGCTCAAGAGTCTAGTTCCCGTCATACAGCATTTGGGGAAAAATCTGCAGGAAAGAAAGGGAGGATTATAGAGAAGTACAGATAAATTATTATCTGAAACTTGTTTGGATTTAAAAAGCTTCCAAATTCATTCAAATTCAGTCTCCCTTGGGGCTAGCTAAGAAGAAAAGCTAGACCTCCAGATGTTGATATTGATTTAACCTAGGAATCTCTTCTCGCCATTTAAATACAGAAGTAGACAATAATTTTATCCGTTTTTACAATGTCTGCAAACAATGAGATATTTCTTTGATTGAAGTAACATTTGTTTTCTTCCATGCAAAATAATTTTCAGTTACTACCATAAGGCAGATACAACTGTCTCTAAAGGAATGGAAGCAGTATAGACTGCCCCCTAGTGACTGACTGTTCCACTTTTTCAAACTGATAAAACCACACACACACACACACACACACACAAATGCCTCTATAATTAACTCTTCATATACAATTTTTCAACAGTCAATTACATATACTTACTGAAGCTCTATGTTATTCATCACAGCATTATTAAAACATACAATCTTTAGGAACACAGTTTTATATCTATCAGTTAGATTGAAAATATCTACTAAGGATTTATTGAGAGAAGTTATAAATAAGGCATCTTGAGTACCAGTATGTTATTTTTTGACCTGGATGATAATTTTATAGGTGTGCCCTCATTTTGATAGTTAACTGTTAAGATCTGTACACTTCTCAATACATATACTCCAATAAAAAATTTTACTGTTTAAAACTAAGAACCATACGCAGTATGAATGTAGGCAAAAATCCTGTACTAAAACTATTTCAAGCTAGAATTATACCATCATTCCATACACCTAAATATTTTCTACAACTCCAGAAAAAAACTATGAATATCATAAATCTCAAAAAAGTATAAATTCTAGACATACGAGAATAAGAAATGAGAAAGATGAAAAGCATGCAAATAGGATCAGAGAAGAAATACTTCAATTAAAAATCTCACCAGTAATAAAATAAGCTTTCTTTGGGGTAGTTTTGGACTTTTATTTTCATTTATTTGTATGTTTTTTGTTGTTTTTGTCATTGTGGGGTTTTTTGGTGTGGGTTTTTTTTTTTTTTTTTTTTTTTTGGTAGTACTGGGGACTGAACCAAGGCATACTGACCTACATCCTCACTTCATTTTTATTTTTTGAGACAGTGTCTCACTAAGTTGACCAGGCTGGCCCAACTTGCAATTTTCCCACTGCAGCCTCTGGAGTAGCTGGGATTACAGACATGTGTCACAGCCCCCAGCTACTTCTGAGCTTTAAATATTTTTCTATTTATATTTTGAAATTTTAATTTTCATCTCATTCCATTGCTGTCTTAGGACTTGAACACAGAGCTAGGCAAGTAAGTACTCTATCACTGACCTACATCCCCAATCCACTTGTTATATACTTTTAACTAAGATTAGTATCATTAAATGCTTTGTGAAGTTTGAGTTTTGCTCCAGATTTATGGATTCAGTATCTTTTCTCAAGTCTCTGTTATATATCCTTTTCTCTCCTTATGTTGTTTCTTCAGAAATCCTTTGCCTCATTTTATGTTTTGTTTTCTTTCCTATTGAAGACATTCTTCAAACATCTGGCAATCCTTAGCTCTCTATTAAAATGAGGTAACAAAAATCTGACTGGAATCTGAGTATATAAATAGGGTTTGTCAATGGGAGGACTTCATTGAACGTCCACCAGTATACTGTATTTCACTGAAGGATGCCCTCAAATAAATGTCAGTGTAGCTAAGTCTCTGAGGAACCATGCAGTCACTTTAGAGACAAATTTCTCAAGTTCCTTCTTGAAAATTGTGCAACTGCATATGATATTCTCCTAACGAAGTGGAATTAAGTAGACATTACCCAACAGCATCTGAGCTTCTATTTCATCCCTGTTTTCAGGTAGATAAGTCTGGCCCTAGTGTCTCCCGAATCAGGACCTCTCTATTAAATGCTTCCACAGCATTAAGAGGTACCTCACTACTTCTTATGTGGACCTTCAAGTCCCTTTGTGGTCACCCTGATGACACAAACCCATCTTCTGCACTATCTGGCTCCCTGAAGTTCTTTACCTATTTAAGATATAACTCGGTTGTCGATGGAATTCTCCTCTGCAGCCAAGTGATATTCAGATCTTTCAGTTCTGGTAATTCTTTCGTTACTTCCAATCCAAAACATGTCCACTTTAGTGGTTCCCTTTCCTATCCTCTTACTCTATGTAGGTTTATGCCTTTTTTCAGTCATTTTACTCTTATTTTAGATGAGCTTGGGAAGTAAGCAAATGTGTTAAATCTTTGTTTAACTGAGTTTCATTTTTATACACTTCAGGATAAACAGTGAAAATGTAACATTCATCTCTAATTATATACTCAGTATAAAGAAACAGGACTTTGCAAGACAAACCATTTCCTTAACCATGATCTAAAAGGCATATGAATAAAAATGTCCTCCTAAATACAAAAGTTATTTGGGATAATAAAAGAAGATCTTTAGAAAGATGTTTTCTAATGAAATATTTATATCATATAATATTAATAAACATTGGTAGAAGACATTACTCCCCCAAGAAGTGTGAAATACAAAGAACATGAAAATAGTTGCATTATCATAGCTATGTATTTGAAATATTTAATATTAAATAAAAATGTCTGCCACTAGCTATCCTGTAAATATTTGATTATCAATCAGTTATTATGAACAATCGCAGGGAAAAAAATTGAACATATGGAGTATCTTAGGAGGAAACAAATATTAAACCGATAAAATTAATTTTCAAAGCAGAAAAATTAAGTCAAGCTAAAAAAATAACTCAATAAGAGTGATTAAAAGGAATCATTTCCATTAACAAATTTTTTTATTAAGGGAGTAGAATGCAATTCCAGCAAGAGAATCCAGGTGCTAACGTTTGCTAGTACTTATTTACAATAGTGAAACGTATTTTTTTAAATATCATGATTGATCCAAAGCTTATTTACCCCCAATGTGCAAGGTATTCTTCAAAGACCACAGGTGTAGTTCAGTCAAGAAGAAAGACATCTGATGGCAGAAGGAATCTCTGTCCTGTTTAAAAATAATTTAAAATAGAGGCCAATTAATTTATGTTCTATTGCCTATAAAATTAAGATCCCCTATAAATGATAAAGAATCAGTTGACACTATTGATATTTTGAGATAGGGTCCATTAAAATAAAGACAATTTAATATATTTATCTTTAATCATCCAGAAATAGACTCTAGAAAAAGAAAAATATACTTATTTTTCCTGGATTTAGAATGTCACCATATTGAGAAATGTCAGGAAAAAATATATATAGTATGTTTAACAAAATATATGATACATATAGTATAATACATATAGCTTTTCAATAAGTTATGCTTAATTAAACTGAGTATGTTTAGAATTACTTAGTATTTAAGTATTTTTAAGTTATAATTTCAAGGAAAAGAAAGTTCTGTTAGGAACTATTAAGTTTAAGCACATGTGGTAGATTTTTAATATATAAAGCAAAACTTTAAAATCTTCTGCATACTAACAGGCTAATTAAGGTGGAATTTATAAAATAATTGGTATATAGCTACTACTGCATAAAATACACTATTTAAAAGTAAATGGTGTTTTAAAAAAGCAAATAGTGTAAAACTATATTAATACTCAGATTGCTTGTTAATCTCCATGTCAGAATGGATCCAAACAGTCTAACTGCACTGTAGGAAAAAAAAAAAACAAGACAGTGAATATGTACACCCTATTTCTCCTTCCATTTTAATAACAGAAGCTAGTTATAGGCACTACTGATACAATTTTATTAATTAAGCAGAATCTCATCAATTTGGGTGGTCAGTGTGAATCTGGAAAAAAAGATAAAAATTTTACAAATATTTATAAGAAATTGGTATTACTTTCAAATGTTTGACTGGAAATGCACTAGTACACTATGTTCTATATTAGAAACATACAGCAATTTAAATTATGGACATTATTGAAGTCATTATCAAAGTTTCTAGTAAACTTCTGGATAACAAAAGAAATCTGAACAGTATTTGTAGATATATTTTCATGGGGAAAGAAGCAATCAGCTTTTGAAACATTAGAAGTGACTAAAATTATTTCCCACACTCTCCATGTAGGTCACAGTCAAACATAGCCTTAGACATAGTACAAATTTCCTTGACTCGTCCTTCAGTTTTATTAGGGCTTCAAAGAACTTACAACCATCAAGAAACAGGTGCTTTTTCAACCAAAGAGATACAGTGTGCCAAGAAATGAAATGGCAAAGTGAAATATGTGGCAGTTCTGCATAATGTTACAGCACAGTTGTGAGATACAGACGTTACAAATGTTAATGGATCTGCAAAGAAGCACAGGATTTTACCAGTTAGTTGTTGATAGTGATGATAATGGTACTAGCTAACACTTGTTTTAAATATTTTGTAGGTATTAATTCATATAATCCTCATAGCTGCTCTTCTAAGTAGTTATCTCTATAATGAAGAAACAGAGACAGGCACTAGTCAGTAAATAGTGGACTCAGACTTTAAATCTATACAAACTTCAGAGGCTGTGGTGGTAACCTAAGCAATCTGCTGTACTCGGATAGACAGACATATGAGAGGGAGCACACGTGATAATTCTGGATAAAAATGTGACATGTCCCAAGGATGACAGTAGATGTAGGTGCTTGGTGGGATGTCACAGAAAAATGAAGTTGAAAAGAGTCAGAAGGAAACATATAATAGTAATGTGTTTGGAGTTTGTTTTAGTAACATTCTTTTGTGGGACAAAATACCCAATACGTGCAACTTGGCTCACAGTGTCAGTCCATGGTTGTCTGGCTCCAGAGCAGAGAGGGTATGGTAAAAGGTCGTGGTGGAGGAAAGTTGATTAACCCATGGCACTCAGGATAAATCCACTGATGAGTATAGCACCCTCAAGATCCAATCATCTTCCAAATACATAAGACTTTGGAAGGACATTCTAGAGCTAAACCATAACAGCGTCAATCTAAATTAGCTGTCTTCCTTGCACTAAAATGCCTTAAAGAGTAAGAAATAATGGACTCCTCAACCTCTGATCTACTGTAATAGATGTATTTGCCACTGCATACAGATAAATGAATGGATGAATAACTATTAAGCAAAATTGGTGATTTGTGAAAGAAAATATCCATCTGTGGGCAAGTGTCTAAATAAAAGAAGGTATTTGAATTAAGACATACAAAAGCACTAACCATTTATTGTGACTAAAGAAAAAAAGACGTGATAAATAGGTATATATTTCCTCTGATACTGCATATTGAAAGTTACCACCTTTAGACTGTATTATAAAAATCACATTCCTCAATTTAGAGTCTATAAAGATACCAATAATAATTTATGGCAATTTGGACAAAGGCAAGGAGCGCTAAAGTTTAGCTGTTTGTTGTTATATAAAAAGATTTTATTAAAAAAGAAAGATTTTATTGTATAAATTAAATACATAAAATTTTATAGGTCAAACTATATGGATTGTATCTTTACTTACATGTCATAAGACAATATTTGAAATTATATTTTTCCATTTAAATCAATTCAATAATCAAGGATTTGTCAAAACTGTCTTGACAACAGAAGCGGAAAATGCAATATAGTTTTCTTTATAACCTACATCGGTTATTTCTAAGAGGCATCAGTGCTTTTAATTTGAAAAGTTCTTCAACACATTTGAAAGTCCTAAACTACTCACAAATTATAGTTTGGGGGAGAAGAGGCAAAATGAGTTCTGTAGAGAACTTCAAATACCAAGAGCAAAGGGGTCTATCCTCTGCATTTGGACACAGGAGATTCTGAGAATGGTAGTACAGAGTCTACCAGATACCTATACTGGTCTTCTGGCTCAGTACTAAGGGCTCCTGTCTAATTCCAGTGGGAGTAGGAAGACTGAGAAAAATGCATAAGCTATTTCTATAAATGTTTTAATGTACAAACAACACTGTTCTGGCTTTCCACTAAAAAGCACAGGACAAAGTGGGAAGAAAAATGTTCACCTTCTGCTTTATAGAGGACCTTTTTGAGGCCTCAAAGAGAAATACGGTATAAGAATAGCAAGTGGTGGTACCCAGCAGAAAGTAAGCTGGATGGTAGCCTACTGGCTTAATAGACTATATTCAGTAAGAGTAGCAGCATTCAGACGAAACAAGATCTATGCCTCACAAAAGTGGACAGGGTGGAGAAGATGTGATTTGTTTCACCTAGAGAAATGGCAGCAATAATAAGCAGAGAGAGCAGGTGTAGCTGTCAGTGGGTGAGGCAGATGAGAAGTAAATGGCCATGGTCCATGAGTAAAAGACTGACCTTATTTATGAAAACATATCACAACACATCACATCCACAAGACTCTTAAGCACACCAAAACAAGTGTGCTTAAAGAGATTGCTTTGCAAGAGATCATGCATTAACAAGAGGATAAAAAGACTCGTTTGTGAGTTATTCAACCTTTTTTACTGAACTTCAAATAACTCTAGGAAGACCATGCAAAATTACAGAAAATCAATAAGGTAATTAAATTTGTAAAAATTTATAACAACAAGAAACGAGCAGGATACAAAGGAATCAAGTCAATATCCTTTTTACTCTCCAAGATGTCTTACTATCTTCAAACCCTGTGCAGGTTCTTAAAACACTTTCAATTTTAGAAACCGTGCTGCCAAAGCAAGCACTAAAGCACTTTCAAATGTATTGTATCCTACTCAAGAATGCCACCAGTTAAAAAGAATGCAGGTAATTTCCTAGTTTGAAAAATCTGCCTGGAGGAAGTAGTCAAGACTGAGCTTGTATTATTCAAATATTATATTCATGTATAAATAGCTATTTTAAAGGTAAATAAAAGGATTTCAGAAGAATGCTGGATTCTACACTTTGGGAAGGAGGGATGGGCAAGGATTTAAAAGGTACTGAAACAGTTAAGGGGCAGCTACCAAAGGAAGCTGAGAAATGCTGCTTCCTTCAGTGCCTTTGTACATTTTTCTGGAGGATAAAACGCAATGTGCATGACACAGAACTGGAGCAATAGTACTGTACAGGGGAAAAGGGAATTTAAAAATTATATTAACTTAAAAATATAGGAAAATTGGCCTGATGTGGTAGCACAACCTGTCATCTCAGCACTTGGGCAGCTGACACAGAAGGATCATTGTGAGTTCGAGGCCAGCCTAAAATACAAAGGACAGCCTGAACTACATAAAGAAACCCTCATTAAAAAAAAAAAAAAGCAAATTGGCTTACTATTGAACAGGAATTATCTAAATGAAAAGAATGCAGAATAAAAATCCAAATAAACAAAAATATAACAATAATTTAGCTTTGCATTTGTACTTCTTTTTATAAGCTTTTGTTTGTTTTTAATGTCTAAGATAGTTGGTATCAGTCACAAATGTCTCAGAAGGCCATTCTGAATCCAAACTATCAGACTGCATAAAAGATAAACTGCATGAATTGAACTTGATCTAAACTTAGGATGACTATTCACTGGTATGGGGAAGAATCTATGATAGCACAAAGTTTGAGGACAGAGATGACAATAACCTAGACACAGCCTTTTTACTTTCTACTTATATCTCAAAGTTTCGACAGTTAAGGGCTTCCCAGCAATTTGGGCTACACTAGAATTATTACTATCATCCTTAAAAATTATTAGTACCATATAATCTTCATTTTGAGAAAGCATTACATAAAGTAGGAATAGTTTCACTGACATAGTGCTAACAATCTTCTTTTGAATAATAACTGTTTTAGAAGTAGAGCTCACTTAATAAACTGCAAAATACAAGTGTCTTCTGCCAGGATACTTAGGTATGCAAGTCCCTGATTTCTGAAGCCAGTTATTTTGACTGCTTTGTGTACAGGAAGCTTGAGGGCAAATAAAACCCCAGTGTAAAACATGATAGCAAAGAAAGAATTAGGCAAGAAAATACACTGCTGTAGTTATAACAAAGATAAATGATACCATGGCGCCAACAAGACATTTAAAATGGATGTGTATTAGCAAAATGATGCAAAAAGCCTGAGCGGAATCTTTTTTGGCCATAAGCTGAGAACATATATTTGCTATTTAGTATGAATACATTTTCTGAGGGCTATCTGTTCACTAATTGAAAATGTACAAAAATAAAGACAACTAAATAGCATGGATTTAGATAAACCACAAGTCAATTGTATTAGATGTTATAGTCATCCTTGGATATCTCCAAATAACATTAAAATTTAGTGTACTGACCCATATCACTTTTCCAACATCCACAATATTACTACCTGTATACCCAAGAAGATATTTAATTAAAAAGGCATTACCAGAAAAAAGATATTTTAAAATTATTTGAAATCAAACCACACAATTGTGTAATAATAAAGTTTATATGAAAGGGCAAGGGAATCTCAAAATAAGGAGATTTCAAGCTTGGACTACGTCTGTTGTACCAAAAGACTAGAATACTATGCAGACTGGCTTATTCATGATCACAGAGCTTTATAATATCTAAATATAATGAAGTATCACAAAAACTTACGAGCATCTTAGGTATTGACTTTTTACTGTGAGTTACAATGCTTTGTAAAACAGAATCTCAGCCAGGCATGGTGGCACACACTTGTAATCCCAGGCCTCAGGAAACGGAGGCAAAAGGATCCCCATGTGTTCAAGGCCAGCCTGAACTACATAGTATGACCCTGTCTCTAAAAAACAAAAAACAAAAGCAAAAACTAGGATCCTTACTATCAACTATCTTGCAATCCAGAATAGCAGATAAAATAATCACAAAAATAACAATATGAAATTTTGTGCAGATCTAATAACATAAAGTGTCAAAGGTGTTCTAATGTTAGATGTTCCAATTTGATAAAGAAATGGTCTTATAAAGAAGATGGTATTTGAATAGATAAAAAGGAAAGAATGCAATATATAAAGTATTAATTAGAAAGATGCAAGGCTGGGGCTGGGGATTTAGCTCAACAGCATAAGCGCCTGCCTTGCAAGTAGGCAGTCATGAGTTCAATCCCTGGTACCGATAAAAAGGAAAAAAAAGACACAAAAAAAAAAGAAAGAAAGAAAGATGCAAGGCATATTTGAGGAATAAAATGTAATATGATTCAGTGTACAAGTAGGAGAAAGAGATTAGGGCCATACAAAGGATGTTACTGAATGCCAAACTCAGGAACTAGGAGTCATTAATTGCCAGGGACAGAATGAGGAATAATGAAAAGTTTCTGATTAGGATAGGTATTTTATAAAAATAATCAACAGTCTAGCACTGTTGGAAGATTAACTGGTTAAGTAGCATACTGGAGAAGTGAAGAAGACCTAACACAATGATCTGCTTGAAAGACAAAGTAACAGATAACACTAATATTCAGTAACAAGGTCTTGAATTGGGAGGATGGCACTTGGAATATAAACAAAGAAAGAGATGGCAATGGTCTTTTGAAAGAAAATCATCATAGCCCGAAAGCACAGAATATGGAAGCAAGGGACAAAGAAGGATCTCTGGAGCGACCTTCAAGGGATTGGGATCTGGTTACTGCACAGATTATGGCCCCTCCCTTGAACGTGGCTCACTGAGCAGGGCTGTTTTCATCAACCTGTGACTAGCAAAAGGGTTCCAGTGTATCCCATCTATTCACAACTTGCTGAACTATCCAAATAACCTACCTCAATTTTCCCAGCTACTGACCTCATTACGTACGTGGTCTACTGTTTTTTGCCTTGCTCTCAATTGGGAACTCAGTCTTGTCTCTTCCTAGCTTCCTCACTCCAACAAGAACCCACAAGTACCATTCCTCTTGGCCACACTGGTTCCCAGGAACCCTTCACCTTGACTTGCTTTCATCTGATTTACACTGGTTTGAAATATAGGACTTAGATTGAAACATACAAGGAAAGAGGTTAGTTGGAAGAAAAATTCTGTTAATGTTAGTAAGTGGAATTTTAGGTACTTTGGGAATCTGAGGGACAAAAGAGTCACCTGGGAATGTATGTCCAGCTGCTAGCAAAAAATACGTAAGAGGAACCTTGACTATGTAAAAGTTATTTTTGAATTTTCTAAATAGAGAGGAAAGTTCAAGCCCCTTAATAAGATCCCAGGAGAAAAATCATCAAGGATAGATGTTTTGGTAATGCCCTTGTAAGAAGACAATAGAAAACACAGACTAAGTTAAGGGCAGAAAAGCCACAGAAGAGAAAATGGAGTATGTGAGTGAGGTATGTGCATGCATTTAGTCATTTTATAGTGATTAAACTTGTTGGCTAGGAATTTTAATGTAGAGAGGAAAACAATATTGTTTAATGAGAAGTAATGTTTTATCAAGGACATAGAAATTAAGTTTGCTAAACATAGTATGGTTCTAGATGCTGGGCTCCAAACCAAAAACTGCCTTCATTCTAATCTGCTGGGACAAATTTACCCTAAATCATTTCATCACTCTGCCTTAATTTACCTGCTTGAAAAAGTAGGGATAATAATATTGACCTACATGTGTAATGGTGTATTAATTAATTAATGTCATATAGTGCTTTGAAAATGAAAAAGGCTGAGCATTAGTGGGTACTGCAGAACTGACTATAACATGAAAATTTCATCCTTTAATTTTTTTTTTCAAAACAGCAGTTACTAAATAAATGGTTTAGCTCCATTAGTAACATTCAACTTCTAATATTATCAATTTGCTATTTAAAATGAATCTGTACTTTTTCTGCATTATGTCACAGCACATAAAGTTCTAGATCACTTGGAAAGTCTAGAACATTTTCTTAACCTAAATGTTAAATGTAAATATTTAGGACATATTTATTTGAAAATGAGTACTCAGCACAAGTATTTAATAAATGCTAGAAGCTAATAATTTAGGTTTTGTGTTTTGTTTTTTGCTGCTGTTATGTTTTTTGTCTTTATGTGACAGGGTTTCACTCTGCAGTTCAGGCTGGCCTTGAACTTACTCTGTAGCCCAGCCTGGCCTCAAACTCACAGAGACCCTCTTGCTTCAGCCCCTCAGTGCTGGGATTACAGTGCTGCACCACTATACCTGGATTACTTAAGTTTTGATTGAACATATAACACTAAACAATTGAATGGTACAAGCAAAACAGAAAAGTACAAAGCACTATGTTAAAAATACTATCATGTCCTTATTTTGTAACCAGCTTTAGAACCTAAAAGTATATAAATAGGGAAAAAGAAAGACTTTCGAATACATTAGACACTCTTATCTGGTCTTTTTGTTTCTTAGATACTAAAATTACAATAGAGATATATATTTATTGTTTGTTTAAATACAAACAATATGAAAGTAAGTAAAGTATTTCCTCCCATTTGTCCACCCTCTCTGATGGGTACCACTGAAGAATTTGTGATATATCCTTTCAGACTTCTTCAGTGTACTTGCAACATACCCACACTCAGGGTGACTTGTTTTGTGTCTTGAAAGACAGGATTTTATTATACATACGTCTTACTTTTTTTTACTAAACAACACAATAAGTCAGTTCTGCAGTAACCACTAATGCTCAGCCTTCTTACTACTCTCTTTGTCAGTATATATGGATCTACCTCTCAGCCGAAATTTCCCATTGATTAGTAATCATAATTGACTTAATCATTCTCCTAATAGACAACAATCTTTATCTCATTTTTGCCTTGCAAAAAGTGTAACCATGAAAATATGCCCATATGCTTTACATTGTGACTGCTTATGAAATGACTACCAATTTCAACTGTCACAAATAACACAACTGCTATTCCTATATCCATAACAGTTTAGAGCATTATCAATTTTATATTGTTGCCAGTTTGGTAAGTGAAAATGGATAATTATAATTTTAACTTTCACTTTTAGTTCAATAAGATCAAACACCTTTTCATGTATTTTAAATAATTGTTTCCTCTATAAATTACCCATTCTTATCTTGTTCCCATCTTTCTATTAAGTTCTTTATGCTTTTGTGTATTAAGGAATTTAATCTTTTGTTACATACTTTGCATACATATTTAGTCTTTTAAAATACTTACATATTTAGTCTTCTAAAAATCATTTAAATCAATATTGTACGAGAAGAAAACAGGAGAATTTGGAATCCACCTTTTTGTTAAGTTGGTCATAACAGAAAGCTCTTTGAACTCCATTCAGCTAGTGCTGTGAAAAGCACCCTCTCCCTAACCCCGCCAAGGCTGGTTCTTCAGAGGCTGACAATTTGTCAGTAGCTATTTCTGGGTAAAACAAAATGTGACGGATTTCTGTGTTTTAAGAAAACCTGCACCTGATTCTTACCAAAAGAGGTTAAAAGACATTCTCTGCCTAGAAAGAAAAGTAAGAATCCCTTCATTTTCATAAAATAAATTGTGGCAGAAAAACTTTATAAATCTGCTGTTAATATTTAAATTTGGAAAATATTTCCCTATGGAATTGTTCAAACTGTTTAATTCACTTAGTTAAATAGATCTTATCAATTTAACATTTTACTACTGTAAGCAGTTCTGACATTTAGACAGTTTATCAATGGCTTCTACATTGTAGCCTGCTTCTTTCTCTTCTTTCTACTCATTACAATGAAACAAATTAAATTTCACTAATATTTAAAGATCAGTGCTGACCTTTGCATAGTCATTTTATGGGTGTCTATTAATACAAACATGTTGTTTGCTGATGCTCATTTTAAATATTTTGCTACACACAGCTTTCCATTATTCCAAAGAGACATGCCTAGCTGAGGTGCATGTTTTCCATGACCTTGCAAAATTATTGCTGTAGTTTATGTTAGGCAATTTACAGAAGAAAACTCTGCTTGCCTAAGCCAATAATAAGAAGAACAATAACAATAATCTTTTCTCACCATAACTCTCTACATAGGTACCCATCTTTCTGAACTTCAAAAATATGAGCTTAATTCTTTTAGACTGCACCTCAATCACAAGAATAAAAAGACAAGGAAAACAGAAATGTTGGCAATGTGATAATGATAATTAATTCTAGATTATAACTCTATAAATATAATTTTATGCTACACTTGAATAGATAGAAAAAAACATGACTTTGAAGAGAAAAAAAATTGAATTTCAGGAATAATTCCTAAATAGCTCAGTCAGTTAAAGAAAAGAGAACACTGAAATGCTCTTATCTAAACCAATGCTTAAATATTGAAATAATTTGTCAATTTAGAGTTACTGTTTTAAAAAGTACATAAATCAGACTGTTGTGAACTGAGAGAAAATAGGAAAAACATAGAAAGCCTTTCTCTACAAATAGGAGAGACAGTGAAAAATACTGAAGTGCCCTGCAGCAATATCACCTCAACCTCGTCAGGTTTCACTTGTCAACACGTCAATGACAGATTGCAACCCCCTCCTCTAAAAAACAAACCCTAGTAACTGTTGAAAGAAATGCTTCTTATAAAAAGTGGACTACCTCATGCAATTTGATAGCTGTATACTCAGATTTTTTTTTTCTCCAAAAACAGACTTAAACTCCCACTCCCCCACGGCTTCTATGAAAATTTGGATGCTACAGAACCTTAACAAGGGGAAGTGAAAGGTGAACAACATTTTAAAATACCTATTAAATGCATTTCATATTCATTATTTCATTACACAGTCACAGGATCCTTCTGAAATTATGCATTAAGTTGTGTGTGTGTGTGTGTGTGTGTGTGTGTGTGTGTGTGTGTGTGTTATACTGTCAGTCTATACACATAAAAGCAGTTTTCTGGGCAGTTTCTCCAAATCAATGATTTAGGCCCTAAATCCCTTATTCTACAATTACCGAAACTAAGGTCTGAGATAAATTAATTGTACAAATTCAATCAGCTTGTGAAAGGACAAGTGGGACTGGGATTCCTGTCACCGACCATCTTTGTGGTGTACTTTCCACTCTTCTATCTCCCTCCACCTAAATGCAGCGCTGCACGGAGCATTTTTGATACCTGAGGCCAGTGACTTGTATAATGAAGCCATGACAAAAAGGTAGTATTCTTTTTCCAACCAACTTTTACTTTGTTGCTTAGAAAGTTCTTGGGGAAAATCAGTTGAAAGTCTATTTAAACACAATTTTTAGTACATCATGAGTTTGTAAGTAAATTAATGTGCCTAAAATGTCTTGATTAAAACTGGTGTTTCTTAGACTCTAAAGAATCTTCCATTTGTATACCAAACTCTATCCACAATAATATAAAAATGAGCTCTAATATGCATTATTAACATTTTATGGCTGACAATAAATAAAACAGTATCTTCTTTTGAAGTTGCTATACCAGAGAAGCTTTTCCATTTTGACTACCTTTATTTGATAGTGGCTACAACTCAGTTCTCAGTCTCTCAGTCTCTGCGACAAACAAGTTCTTAATGTAATGTTAACAAGCCCTAAATGCTCACGGTTTTTAAGAATTCTGTAGTGATTAGATCTCCCTTCATATTCTTCCTTCTCTAACTGACTGTTTTCACCTTTACTGACGACATATCATAGTGCTTTTATAAAAAATTTTGTATTTTGTTTTAATGGTTGGAGAGCCAAAAGATATCCTTGCAACGAACAGTCTTTTCTTACTGAAATGAAAGCCTGTGAATAACCACCAATGTTCCCTACGAAGGGATCAATTTCACTTTACATATTTAACACAGGCATATATCATCACATCTTAAAATGCTAATAATTTCCTAATGCCATAGGAAATTATTAATACTTAAAAATCAGTAGATAAAACAAGGAAGATTCTAGATTGTCATATTTTGTCCTAAAGTCCAAATAAGTTTAATAAAAAATATTTCAATACTTTTAAAATCGTACCTTGTATTGTTCTGGAGTAGTAAATGGAAAAAAATATTTAAAAATCTGTGGCAAATGTCTGTTCAATAAATGTCACATTCCCTTTTATGAGCATTAAATATCCATAAAATAATGAGTCCAACTTACATAGTTCTTATGGCAAAAATCTATTTCAGTGAATATTATCTGCTGGATTATCATTTCATCTTCTAATTAGCTTTAGTTTTGTTAAATTTACATTTACTTGACATTTACTAAACGCCAACAATGTAGGCATTCAGGTTATAAAGAAAAAAACCTCGAGAACCTATCTTTGAGGAAGTCAGAACTGAGAAAAACAACAAACAAAATTACATCAGAGTATAGCACATAAAACTGAACTATGTGCAGGAAGAAAACTACAGTTACCCCTAGCATCTCACACAATCTCAATTACAATAAAAACAGAAATAATTTATGCATTTTCAGAACTTCCAATATCTTCAAAGAAATGAACTATGTGACCCTATGAATCTATCTACTATATTTCTCTAATTCTGGTCACTGTTGGTGGTTTCTCAAATTCTATGTATTTTATAATCAATGTGTTATATTTAATATAGTATTGCTTTTATCATCAGAACTTGCTACTAAATCAACAGTAACATAAACAATGCGAAGTTACAGTCAATAAAAGATAATGTATGTTAGTTCTTCATTTTGTTTGGGAAAAAGATGAGCTCCAAGTGACTTGGCAACATACACAAAGTCCTCTCAACGTCCTGCACAATGGACCTTTCAATATAGATGAGGTATTGTGTACATGTAATCACTTTTACTCCCTACCAAAGTCACACTGAAGCAAAAATAACACAACAAAATTTAAAACTCAAAAGGCAATGAAATTAGATGCAAGATAATAACAAAAGAGATGATATCAAAGTTCTGTAGAATAAAAGGCAGATGGCCAAGAAATAACTGACTGTGAAAACAGAAAGCTAAGTATCTATGGCAGAACCCAGAGCTGAGAATCAGAAAGCACATATAGTGGAACCCCAGAAAATCTCAGAAACTGGAAGAACCAAGTAGTTCTCAAAGAATGGCTGTACTTAGAACTAACTACAAGAGACTTGTTTGAAAGTCTATATAAACAGGAATACTTAAGACGTCCAGGTGCCCTTCCCTGCCAGCACTGCTGGGTAATGGTCTCTTCCAAGTACAGAAGAAAAGTGGAAATGGACTCTTGTGAGAGGTTACAACAGAGCAAAGCATTACTAAGACTAGCGCAACTGTATTGAAAAGGGAGAGGAAAGAAAGGAATAAAAATATGAGGACTAAAACAAGAGATTCAGAAAACTCAAGATGTTACTGTTAAGTCTGCCAAAAGGGAAAAACTACCCCCCCACACACAAACACACCCATACAGAAAGTGCAAGAAATAAGAAAAGTGTATAATCAGTCAGACTGACTCTCAGACATCTGACTGACAGAAAAGCAATAATGGAAGGGAAGAATGTACACAAGAAAAACTTCCTAGAACTTCAGTACATTATCTTCTTGGTTGAAAGAAATCACAAAGTACCCAATGTAATTCATTACAAAAAGCCTCATCATTATGAAAGAAAAAGCACATCATTATAAAATCTCAAAACACTGGATATAAACAAAATATCAAAGTCTCCGGAGAAGGGAAAAAATAAGTACCAAGGCTTCAGGCTTTGAAACAGTAACACTGGAAGACAGAAGACAAAATTAGGAGACATTTCGTTTTCTAAGGAAAATTATTTCTTACCTATTATTCTATACCTACTCAAACTGTCACTGAATATGAGGTTAGAAACAGAGACTATTCAAAAAGGAAAGCCTGAAAGTTTAGCTATTATGACTTTTTTTCAGGAAGTTACTGAAAATGTGTCCCATCATAGTGGAACAAACCAAGGCAGACAATATTATCAGGTATAATAAATATGGGATCCAATACAAGAACAAAGAAAAAGATTTTCCAGAATAACGATGAAAGGAAATCCTATAAGGTTATGTCTCATGAAAATAACAGTTAAGCTCAGGCTTAAGCAGGACAGCAGAGAACTTCAAGAAAAAATTAAAACATTGACAGAATTACTTCATGTATTTGAACTTAAGGACTTACCCTTCTGCTAGAGGAAGAGGGAGTAAGTAATAGGTCTACAAAAATATACAAATAAAATAAGGCAATTATTAACTACAGACAAAACAAAAAAAGTAAACAAAAACAAATGTAACCATAGGATGCTACTTGCTTATATAAACTTTGCTTTTAAATATTTACATAATTAGAAACATGTAAACATCAATATTGATTAACCAAAGTTTGTGGTCTAACAATGTTGAAAGGAAAAAAGCAAGCATGGACCAGAGGAGATGAATGCTGAGGTAGAGGTTATAAGGTTTCAGATCACAGCACCCCAAAGTATGGTGCTTTAGGATGCTGAATACTTTCAACTAAAGGAGACTGCACCAACACAGGTCTCCCTTATCTTCTCCTGGCTCCTCTCACCTCTTTTATTCCTCTGAAGACACAGAGACCAACATTCCTCTTCCCAAAGGCAAGTGACAGAAAAGCAAGTTATAAGACTTAGAAGGCTACTCTCTCATTTTCATTTGAAGATACTCTCTGCAGAAAGGTTCTGTTCCATACTCGGGAAAAAATGCTACATAGAGAGCAAAGAACACTGAACATACAGGCCTTTCTGAGATGCCCTTCCTCAGTCTATTATTACCATTAGACCATGCCTCTTTGTCTGATCACATTCCTACATGGCTGTCTATTCATCATTGAATGCTAGCATAAAACATCTTTTCTTGAGTCTTTAGGTCATTTCTGAAGGCTCCTATGTCCATAAAACTTCGTATAAATTTACGTGTTTCTCTTGTTGACCTGCCTTTTGTTTTAAGAGCATTGGCTATGACCCTTATGGTGAGTATGGAAAGTATCAGACTTTCCTGGTCCTACAGGGTTAGAGTCTCTTCCAAAGTAACAAGTTAATAGGTTAAAAACTAAAATATTCAAATGGAGAAATTAGTATATGTATGTTGCTTATAAATATGAAGGTAAATACAAAAAGAAATAACTAAAGAACAGAAAATGGTTGCCTCTCTATGGAGAATGGTAGGGAAGATAAATCCTCTCATTAATTACAGTCCTTGTAAAAACTGACTTTTATGCTATATACATGTGTTATGTGAATTCAAAGAAAAGCTGCCCCACTCCAACTAATATTATTCAGGACACATCTGCAAATGGAATTAACAGCGAACACTGAGTAAATGCCTCATCCAAATTATTTTGTCTTCCCTATGATAACGCCTTTAAAGACATGGTGGACATTATTTTCCTTCAAATTGATGGTGGGTTTACCCTTATAGGTTGCATCTTTGATGAAGTTAGTCATAATACCTTGACAGGTACTTTGCATGGAAGAATATTTTCTATAAAAAGTACAGCCAAGTTTTTTATGGGATAATTCACCAATTTGGTTTTGCACCATGATGTCACATGGCATTTAAAAACAGGTAAAAAGTGCTCAGCTGCCTAACATTATTCTGTGGAATCATCTTTTGGTGAACAACAAAGAGCCCATTACAGAAGTCAGAACTAAAATGAAAATTAGCTACAGGAGTTTATTTTTAAAATGGAAAAAACAATGACCTATTATTTTTATTCCTGTATTGCACTTGCAACTTCCCTTCCTGTCTTCTCCTTTCAAGAGGAATTAGGTTCAGGTATGCCAAGAGCACAAATCAAACTATTTTGGAGTCAACTGCAAATGCAGATGTGGAGCCGATCAATGAACTTAAGCATTCGGATCAGGGTTTACTACTTTTTTTTTTACTAAGTAATAAATTTTTTTGTTTAGTTATTTTTAGTGAAGAAAAATTAGATCACATATTTTAACTGTTATTTAAAAATCACAGCTAAATACATAAGAGTACATAATATATTTGGCACAAACACTGGTAACTATACATTCTTTGGTGAACATTCTAATTTACAGTTTCTATAAAGTAAGCAATTTATAAAAATTGGCTTTTTGTGCATGATTTAGTTATCTAATTTATACTGATACAAAGTATCTAATGTCTAAGTTGATATTTGGGCAGGCATGATTTCATTTTTAAATTTAAAATGTCAAAAAAAATTTAAATTTTTAAAGATTAAATAATAAAAAGGCCGAGGATTTAGCTCAGCGGTATAAGTGCCTTCCTTGCAAGCACAAGGTACTAAGTTTGATCCTCAGTACAAAAAAAAATTTTATAATGTGACTTTATTGCAAATAGTTTAATATGTAGCACACTCAAAAGTACTTTCCATTAAAGATACTCAATAACAAATTTAATGTCCTTATAGAGAAACTATACTCTGATGGGTAGTTAACCTCCTACTTATAATCTAAGTCACTGATTATACTGATAAGGAAAAAGGTTCAATTTGCCTTTAAAGTTGCATCCCCCTGATTCTTAACCTCAGTAAATTTGAATGATCTTCAAATTCATTTTATGTTCTTTTCTCAGCTAACTACAGAGTAAGCACTGTGTGCTAAATGCTTTGTATGTATTTTTCTACTTATATCTTACAACCTAACAATGAGGTCATTATTCTTTATTTTTTACAGTGAAAAAGCCAAATCAAATTCCAAAGTCAATCATTTTGATACTATATGCTTCTTTCATTACAGGATATTTATAAAATCAATTTTGGTTAAAAAGTTTTCATGGCTGTCTCCAAAATCAGCTGCTAACATCCTTCTTTGAAGCAGTGAGCCTACACATGCAGATGACTGCCACCCCAGGTCAGAAGAGGGGGCAGACAATGACAGGGTTGTAAAAACAGTAAAACTGCCTTTGGGGAGCCCATGTAAGGAACAGGAGGTGCTGGCAGGCACATGTTTGTCTCTTATAGAGTAAGCCATCTTGGACATAACTTCCCAGATCCAGGGCTATCTTTGGAAGGCTGCAATCCGGTAGAGTCCCGAGCCATGTATCTGTTTGATACATAGAAATGAAGATTAAATAAGCATTTCCTTTAAAATTTCTTTAAATAATTGTTGTATCTTATATCTAGATGTTCCCCCAAAACCTCACATGCTCATAGATGGGACTTTTTGGAGCTGGCTGGAGGTAGGGAGTATGATAGTGGGATTAAGTGTGTCTGTACTAAATGAGTTCACAGACAGGAATTAGCATAGTTCTGGATGGCAACACCCAAAAGCTTGGTAGCCTGAAAGGGACAAAAGGGAAACGCAGACTGGCTGCAGGGTGCTGCTGCCTTCTGCCTGCCAGTTACCATTTATCCTCCGCGACGGCCCTGTGCATGTCACACCCTGCTTTGGAACCAGCCGATTATGGACTCAAACATCTACAAACTGTCAACTGAAATAAACCTTTCCTCTTTTAACTTGTGATTGTTGGGTACTGTGTCTCAGCAATGAAAAAAGTAACTAAGAGAGTAACATATTTTGAAAGTAAGCAACATTTTCAGTCTTCTCACCAACCCTTTTCCTTTTTCCAACAAGGACACTATGACTACAAAGAAATGCTCATGGTTTCATGAAGAAGGGAGAGGGGTGAGGGGTAGAGAAAGAAAAAGCTCACTCTTCAAATCTTTCTCACTAAGAGTCACTGCTTTATGTCATTTCCCTTCTTGCCTTCCAAATCCTGATCTTTCTACTTCTTTTCATCTCCTAATCCCACTCTTGGTCAACTATCAAATACCCCTGTCTGGACTCCCATTTCAACTTCTAAGCTCCTACAATCCATTTCCTACAGAAATATAAAACTACATTTTGCGACTAAAGTATGTAACATAAAATATATTTTAAATATATCAATTAGGTCTAAAACACTTGAAAAACTTCTCATTGCCTACACATGTTTTGGAGGGTTATTTGGCTTTGTGGTATTAGAGGTAGAACTCAGAGCACACTATTACTCAATTACATCTTCAAGCCTTTTTACTTTTTGAGACAGGGCCTCACTAAGTTGTTGGGGCTAGCTTCCAACTTGCAATCGCCATCTCAGCCTCCCAAATAGCTAGGATTACAGGTGTGTGTCACCATGCCTCACAAGTTGTTGTTGTTTTAAAGTGCTAGTATTGGTGTATATAACCCTGTGTTAGCTGGCCTGTGCTTACCTCTTCCATGTAATCTCCCTTCACTTCCCTCAGGAAGACAAACTGGGGTAAAATTGCAAAGAGCCTTAGATAAAATGAAACCAGTCTGAGTCATATCATATAGGTTAATAATTTTCAAATTTTTCTAGCAGAACGATTTTTTCCTTAAATCAAATGTTATACATAGTTCCATTATATAAAACTTGCAAAAGTAGAGATGTTCTGGTTGAAACAAGTCAGATGATGGTTAGATGTGGGGAGCCTTTGGTTAGTGCTCAGTACCTAGCTATACTGCATTGAACATTCACGTCTTAGGTACCTTCTCATTTTTTGTTTTTTAGCTCTAAATATGTAAATATCTCCTTAAATTTTTCTTCCAGATTTCAGTCTGTAGATACATTACATTGATAACCTCTCTGTCCCCCAACTGTCTCCACACACATAGAAAACTTTCTTTAATTTCATATTTTTAAAAATCCTTTTATTTTTAAGATTTCTTTCATTGCTTTAGTCAGTGATCTGCTTTTATTCTGATGTCTGCTGGAATTCTCAAAGGATATTATTTAGAATTATGTTTGTGCTTTCTGTTCTTTGAATTAAATGCTCTGTCCCAATCATTTGTCTATTCATCTTGGCTCTTCTTTTTTCTATTGCTTTTTGTAAATGTCTGACAATCCTGTGTTGTCCATTCATATTTATAAATGAAGATTAATTGAGTACACATCCCTGGCCCGGGTTTTCTCTTTAAGCACAGAACTTTATTTCTTCCATCTAATTTCTTTTCTCTACAAGACTGACTGCTGGTATGTATGCATGTGGCTGGCATTATGATGTGTAGGCAGCTTAGAGAGGCAAGCTGTGGGAGATTCCAACTGGCAAGAAAAATGTAGAGCTTTACTCTGATGGTAGAACACTTTCATTAGGCAGGGCTGCCCTTCCTTTTCATTGGTCTCTCATCCTGGTTTGTAACATAAGGACGTTCCAAGTTACTTCAGGTCCTGGTCTTTCTTCACTTCAAGTCATACTGAAAACCTCTTCCAGATACAAGACATGCCTTACACATGTATGATTTTTGAATTTCAGAAAAGGAAAGTCTGTTGTTGCCACATATTGCGTGTGTGTGTGTGCACATGTGTGTGTTCATGCATGGATATGTTAAGAGGGGAAGAAATGGGGAAGATATCCTAGTGCATCTATTTAAGGCATACATATTTAACCCCCACATCCAAGAACTAAAAATTTTTGAGACTCTAATTTCATACACAGTTGTTTTCTTTTGTGTACCATTTTGGTTCATTGTATTTAACTTCTTTATTTGTCTCTCCGGAGTTCCTCATAATTTCTGATGGCACCATTTCTTACATTGTCCAATAGTGTTGAGAACTGATCTTATTATCATCCTTCTCTCATTTTAAAGCATTTAGAAAAGAAAGGGAAGTGGCAGCATCTGTCCGAAAAGTGATTTAAAAATAGGAAAAGTCCAAGAATATTTGTAAAATGGGAGGAAAGATACAGTGGAGTAACAAAGTTTAAAAATATCAGAATAAAATTCAAACCTGTAGCCAAATTTACCTTTCCAAATCCATTTTTAATCACTATTCTCCTTAGCTCACTAATCTCCAGAAACATGGAGGTTTTCTATTTCCCCCATTATAAGTGTATTCCTGCTTCAGAGACTGTAATCACTGTTCTAATAGGTGGACATTTCTATTTCTTCTCCGTGGTCTTTGTATAGATATCTGCTTCTCATGATTCAGATTTTTGTAATAAATGACATGTCTTCAGTGACCCTATTTACAGTTCCACCCTACTCTTTGTTTTATATGATTCTGTTTTGTTCACTCTATTGAGCTTATCTCTGTTCTATCTTTTAAAACTAATTATTGTTTTAACTGTAAAACTTTATGGGGAACAATGTGATAATCTATATATCTATATATGTAGTACATAATGATGAAACTGGGTTAGTTAATATTTCCATCTCTTTAAATATATGTCAATTTTTTATTGTAATAGTATCTTACTTCTTTGCTTGCTTGACTACCTGGACTAGTATGAATTCCACATGAACTTGCTCTGTAATATTCTCCAACGTATTACAATTACTCAACAAATATTTGATGACTATCTAGGGAGACAGAGTCAATGAACCACAATCTCAAAAAAGCAAAAAAAAAAATAGTATCAACATTAAAGCCATGAAAAGAAATAACTTTTATATCTGAGATTGAAGGAAACGAAGGATGAAGATTACATTTTGGAAGTGTTGACAAATAATTTACAAGTCACTCACATATCCTTAGAAAATAAAAAATGTGTCTCTTATGGAACAAAATAGAAGTGTGTTCATTACCTGACCATTTACTTCTCCAGAAAGAAAGGTAGGAATGCCTACTGCCCATCATAGATTTGAGCACCTTAGGTCTAGGCTTCCTCTCCATAATGAAACTAGTATGTGTACGTGTATTATCCTCTCCTCTCTTTTTGTTATCTAGAGGAACTGAGGTTCAGGGAACCATTCCAAAAATGCTGATTGAGCTACTGTATTGCTACAATAAATTTTTCTTCACCACTTTCCAAGAGTTTGGTATTTTCTACCAGCATTCATAAAACTGTGATAGCCTAACTTGTTAGTTTGAAAGCGGATAAAATCTCATACTCTTCATGCTTTTTCATGGGAAACACAGAGGAAGAAAAATCCAAGACAAGGCTGATCACTTGCTTTTTTCTAATGCAAACCAAAGAGATATCTTCTGTTGAGTGAGGCAAGGACAGTAGAAGGCTTAACATCAGTGGTTTTGGAAACAGTCACTGCAGAATAAAGGTAAGAAAGCAAACTCTATATGAGTTCTTTGCCCTGTATCTTCCAGATTATGTTAATTTTTGTCCAGTTGACAATAATTTTCTGTCCTTCTCAGATTTATGGTTGAGAGTTGGTACAGGTCCTCTCTCTGCTCCTTTCCTTGCTTATTCCAGTACTCACTCCAGAGAACTTCTCTTTTTCCCAATTAGACCCAGTCCCCCTATTTAAAATCTTGCTAGGGCTTCTTCCTATTGTCAAGGAAATGAAGCTTTGGCACAGCAATCAATCATTTCCCTCTGGTACCTGTCCAGTCCTACCTATAACTGTCCCTAGGGACATGCAACTTGTTACCCCTACACCTTATAATTATCTACCTTTTACGATACTGTCCTCTTCACCCGTAATTTATTTGCTGCCATCCAGTAGCTTCTTACTGAAAGCTGTGTTTTCAAGACATTACCTCCTCTATGAGGGATTCTGGTTCCCTGGCCAGACAGACTCCTTCCTCATTTGAAGTCATATAACACTTCATCTGTATTTCCTGAATAGTTCTAGACTAGATTTGTATTTCCTGAATAGTTTGTGTTTCCTACTCCGGGTATGTTTCTCTGACTGCCGATTGCCTTTTGAATTACTCATATCTTTGGTTTCAGTGATTTAACACTGCCCACTCTTTCCTTCTCCCTCTAACTGCTACTTTTTACTGTTTTTCATGGTTTTTCTTTCTCTATTTCTTAAACTTTGCACTCCTCAGGATCTTACCTTGGGATCCTCCTGTCTTCTCTTCACTCCTTCCCTCCAAAGCATCTCTTTCTCTCCGGTTACCACCTCCCTACAGATGCCTCCTCGTCACTAGTCTCCACCTCTCGCCTAAGACTCCATCTTACATATCCAAATGTCTCCTGGCCCTCTTCAAATTCACATTTCTGAGTTCACATTCTTCACCTTTAGACTCCTCCATGCTTCTAATCATATTGAATGGATGCATCATTCACTTACAATAAAGTCTGCCTGTCACCTTCACTCAAGCTTGTTGATTTTTGCCTGCTTTTCTTTTCCCTACAAACTACTATTTACCACTATTTTTCCAAAAACTCCCTATCTAGTCAATCACTAACTCTATTGCTATTTTCTGGTTAAACAGTTCACAAACTAATCTAGTTTTCCCCATTCCTACTGCTTTCATAATAGTTTATGCCTCCTGCCAACACCTCTCAATCAATTACTGTACTAAGAAAGTCCCCACACAGTATCCCTGGCTCTAATCTTTTTTTTCCTTTGGGAGAGGGGGGGTAATCGAGAACTGAACTCAGGATCTCATGCTTGCCAGACAGGAGCTGCACCACTGAGCTCAATCCCCGGCCCTGCATGGTTCTAATCTAACTCTGTTCAATCCATTCTCCACACTGTCCCAGGACATTTTTTTCTAAAAACCATGGATAGCCTATTCGCTGAAAGCTTAATCAGATCCCACTGCACCACGGAGGAAATTCTGGTAACAAAAGACCGTACAAGAAAAGGTCTTAGGTAGTTCTTGCCGTACTGAGTCTCTGAGTTCCGTGAATCTTCCATCATGCTCTTTCTTTTTTTTTTTTTTTTTTTTTTTTAATCGGTACCGGGGATCGAACTCATAACTGCCTGCTTGCAAAGCAGGTCCTTACCCACTGAGCTAAATCTCCAGCCCTCCCATCATGCTCTTTCATTTCCTTGCTTTTTCATCCATTATTTCATGTGAAATGCACTTATCTATTCCCTTTTCCCTCTTTCTTCCAATCTTTCTCTTGGCTAACTCTTACACATGCCAGGTCTCAAGTAAACCTAAATTTTCTTCAGGAGCTTTGTCCACATCAGGTCCCACTAAGCTTTGGTGAGATAGCCAAAACCAGCCCATCATAGGTACTTTTAAAATGCTTTCTTTAAATATAAGATTCATCAACTTAACGTAGTTAGATTTGAAAGAACTATTTATTTGTTTCTTTCTCAAGACTGTAAGCAACTTCAACTATGAAAGATATTTGCTATTTGATACCAATGTTCTTGAACACAGTGTTCCATAAATATTTGTTGTCCTAAGAAAAACATAAATCCCCAGTGACAAAATCTGAATCTGATAACTATCATCATATGTATTTTTTTCTATCTTAATTACTTTTTAATTATCGTCATATATTATATTTGAAAAAAGCCAAGGTCTTCAGTTTGTTTAACTTTGAAATTTCAGATAGGTACAAATGGGTTAGGCATTTAGCTCAGTGGCATAAGCGCCTGTCTGGTAAGCATGAGGTCATGAGTTCAATCTCCATACAAAAAAAAAAAGGTAGGTACAATAAGAACATGTTCTGTAACATAAAAGTACAACCCATAATACTGGCAAAGAATCACACAGTGTGAGTCCTTGTATTTAAACAGGTAAAATATAATCAATTTCTTCAACTGTACAGAACTAAGTATAAATTATTATGATCATATTATTAAAAATGTGAAATTATAAAATCTGATGTATAGAATCAAAAAATAGTAGAAGAGAAATACTGAGAAATGTGAACATCCTGCAAAATTAGAATGCTGTAATTTGAGTTTGGATCTTGTATGCTTTTAAAATCTTTTAAGGAATAAAATAATTTTTATAATCTGCCTTTGATAAAATGCTCTAGGCATTCTAAAGAAGAAATACAAGCAAGGTTACTCCACAGTAAGGATGATTTCCACACCTGAGCAATTTTAGCATACAAAACTAACATAACTACGATTTAAATTATCACTGTATATTTTCTTTATAGCTTAATATCAACCATCTAAATCACTAGTGTCAACACCTCCTTTAAAAACATTCATTCGCATATCACTCAAGGAAAACATTTTTAAAAGTATGCTTTTGACATGTATTTTCAAACTGATAAGAACTAGACAGTTGTGTTTACATTTTTTAAAGTAACAATGCAGTCAAAAAGATGAAACTAGTTTGATAGAATTTCACTGCCTAATACTTGTGGTAGAATCCTATCACTTCTAATGAAGTGTTTATATATTCATAGAAATCAGTCACTTTTATTCTTAAAAAATCACAGGCTATGAGTTGTAAAATAACTCTGTGATTAGCGATAATATTTTCAAAACAATACAGTGTCAACCTTTAGAATTCACAGTGGGTGTCTAATTGCTCAGATTTCTCTCAACTTTCTCTTTTGTAATACCTGAAACAAAGTCTCCCAGAACTTCAGCAAAACCTTAAAAAATAGATTAAAAATTTATTGCTAAAATATGTAAAGGAAACATTCTTCAGCAAAATTAGTATTTGATGAAAAGTGAAACCCAACTGTGCTATTAAGTTTTTTCAATTAACTTATATTTTGTATGACAGTTACCTTCAACTTTCATGTAGGTCAGCTTTTTGATACCTAAAGCCTCCCTTTTCATTTAAAAGGTGGACAGTTATTACAGATTTTCCTCGTTTAAAGACCTACATGTAGGACTTACGACCTGCCACTCAGACTTGGGACCATCTTTTTTTCTCTTTTTTTCTTTGTACAATTGTGTACAGTTTTTTACAGTGTGTACATCCTGCTGATACAGCCTCAGTGTCTTTTTTTGTACAGTACACCTTGTTTATTCAGCACTGTAATTTTTGCTGATGGTGCTAATAGTACAGAACTGCCTGTAAGCGTAATCCAAATAAAAGCAAAGTCATCAGCATTGACTACTTCTTTGCTCTGAATATTGTAATGTACATGCTATATACAGTTTCTCATTTAAGGATCAATTCATTTAACAACGTAGTTACAGGAATGGAAGTCATCAAACAGAGAATGTCTGCACAAGGTAAAAGCAGGATAAGACTCTTGTGTATTGCCAAAGTTATTGTAACACATAGTAAACTGAGTATATCAAATAAGGTTTGTTCCAGGAATGATGACCAAAAAAAAAAAAAAAAAAAAAAAACTCTAACAAAACTTTGATTACTTCAAAGACAGGTTACTATCAAACTATCAAAGTAATTTTCTAGTAGCATAGTTCCTCCTAGAAGTTTTTCTATTATCTATATGCAACAAATGTGCACCAATAATTCCAGTAAGTTTTGTCACTTACTTATACATGAATGGTTAAACAGATTATCTGTCATTTCAGTTATTCATATGTGCTCTGTATTCTTTAGTAAAAATTTCATTAGTTTTATTGGTATCCTAGATAAAGGTAAGATATTCTACTGCTTAGAAATAAATCTGAAAAAAACAATTAGATTTTTATAAACTACATATAAACAATTTTCTATACCACTAATGTTGACTTAAAGATGGTCCACAAAAATATAATCAAAATGAAAACATTTCCTGAATTAAAAAATTATATTTAGGGCTTAATTCCCAGTACCAAAAAAAGAAACAATTTATTAATTTATTTTTATAAATAATTAATATACAAATTTTAGTGTCTGTTATATATTTTTAAATGTCAAAAAATTTTCTTTTACAACAGGATTATTTAAACGCTGACAAAGTCATAGTATTAACAATCAGTGTAAACAAAGTCATTCAAATGAATTTTTAAAAGTTATGAAATTCCAAAAGTTCATGAAATAAAATGTTCACCATTAGACAAATAATTATGTGCACAGTTCAAACAAAGCAGCTTGCTGGAGAGAAGCCCCCTCTTATGGTTAGTTAAGGAATGCACACAATGCCAGCAAGGGGTACCTCTAACCCTATAGACATAAAAAATGCTAAAGGCAGATGAAAAAATGTCTGAGGGCTTTATGCTATATATACTTATATAATCATGTCTCTTTGTGTGATTTCTTATGCTAAATACAAAATGGAGAAAAGCAACAAGCTAGAAATACATATATTATATTATCCTAAATGAAACATTGTTAAATTCTATATTTGCACTTTGGTTCCATTTTGATTCAATAACCACGTCAATCCAAAAGAGTTTCAAAACATCTGAAGAATTTTCAAAATTACCTGCAAACAGCTCTTGCTATCAAAACTTATAATACAGTGTGTAACAGTTATAATTGTGTATGGTTTTTTTCATTCTGTGTTATTCTTAATTATGTTCTATTAAAAAGGAAAATTACTTGATTAATTTCATAAATACATTTTTCATTATAACTTCTTTTTAAAAACTATCCATCATTAAAACAGAATAGCAACTATTAATATATGGTAAATTTTTAATTTTGTCTTGGTTGACACAGCAGCAAATGCTACTATATTTTACCTCTTTTTTTGTCTCCTTCTCTGATCAACCAAGATTGTTAAATGTGAAAAGTAAAAGTAGAAGATTCATGTTAAAGCCAGGAGCATGCAGACTAATAATTTCAAACTGAGACTTGCTTTTTTTTGACATTACTTTTGAATTTCTTTGGGCTAAATTTCTAATCATCATGTGAGAATCAACTATACCAATCCTATTACCTTAATGAGTATTGTATATGTAATTCCCTACACACCAAAATAAGGTTTGCACAGTTTACACACAAGACTTGCACAGATTATCTTCTAAGTATCTAAATAAATTTATACATTATAATACAAATCCAAATTCTTTATAAAGCCTACAAAAATCTAAATAATGTATATACACATAAACATATTTCTACATCAATTATATATATACACACATACACCACAAACACACGCACACATCTCCACATTCTACCAGTCCCTTACATAGGTATGAAGTGAGTTGTAGTCATTAAAAGGATTATCCAAAATAAGTGCCTGCCTAGCAATATCTTGGACAGGGTTTGAATGAGCTATATATTTAACAGAGCGTGTCAAATGTGAGGATTCCCATTCTTGAGATGATATGTATTACCCAAATGAAACTATTTGAAGCCTGAATACTGCATTCAATAATACAGACCTAAGAAGGAAGTTTTTTTTCTTCCTGAAGTAAATTTGATGCTTCTGAAAGACTGACAGATTTGGAAGAAAAAGTACAGCTCTAAAGTAAATTAAGTATTCACAGAACAAACACTGCAGCTGCAAGAGTAATTCAAATTTCCTATCACCAATGTTTCAATCCTCTTTTAAAAGAATGATTTCTGAGGTCAGAGGTTACTCCCATTTTCATGGCTATTCAGCCTCCTGGCTAATGTAGCTAACATGGGTTCCATTAAATAGTGGCAATGGCGATAATGGATACTGTATCTGCAAGAGCAGCAAGTCATTCTGTAAAGGCTGCAAAATACTGTTCAAAAAAAAGTGGTTTTTCAATTCCACAAATTGTTTCTATAATATTTTAACTAAAGCTGGCTTGCATGACTCAAATACTAAATCCGTATTTAAAAATAAAATATTAATTGTTATATTCCAAAAGTATCCAAGAGGATTGAAAAGAAATTTAAAATGAAAATATGTATCATCAAGCCATGAGTAATGGTCCAACTGCTTGGATTTAACAGTATTCCCAGTCTCTGATACATGGGTCTGTGTCTGTGTACACACACACCCATTTCACAAAATTGAAAAAAATAACTCTTCCCTTCAAAGTTTTCTGCTAATCACTGGGAGTAATCTAAATTAGTATTGTACATTGTAAAAAAAAAAAAGGTGGGAACATTCTGAAATAAAAATATAATATATAATTTATAAGAAATTAAACAATATTATCTCAAAATAAAAATATCCAAGATTTTAAAAAATACTAAAGATGATAGTCTTAAATTTCATTATAGAGAATTTCATAAATTTAATGTTTAAAAATGCTGTAATTTTATGTCATATATGATCCATGTTACTTAAAATAATTTAGAGTTTGATTTGTTTTAAACAAATTAGTGAAGTATAAAGTAAGTATTAGGACTGGGAATTTGCTTGCCTTGTACAAGCAAGACCCTAAGTTTATCCCCAGAATCTCAAAAAAAACTATTCAATCAACTAAACTAAACTAAATCAGTCTTGTATGACTCTGATGGAGAGTACCTGATTCACAGAAAAATAACATGAAATACATAGTTTGTTTAATTTTCAGTTCTGATAGCCTACTGAAGTACATACATCAATTCTGATTTTTGTTACTGCCATACAATTAATGCTTTAAGATGGTAAGACTGCTTCACTTTGTTTTTCCAAAATTTTGAAAAAACATTTAAACACAAATGTAACAGACATATTACTCATAAAATCAGAGGAAGACATGAGTTTTCTTTTTAATTAAAAAAGCTCCAAACTGGCAAAGAACTTAAAAGGAAAACCAAAGCTTCCAGAATTAAGACTTAAAGCTTTAAATTACTTGTAGAAAAATATTTTCTCTAGTTATGTTAATACATAAACAAACCACCTAAGTTTTTCACTTCAGAAATGATTCAATTTAATAACTTAATGACTTAAACTTATACAGAATTGTAATTTTTAATGGATCGAAGAAAGAAAAATACGCCAATGAGAGGGACTTCTCAAGTTTTAACTGATTAACAGTTACTTCATAAGATGACATATAATATAATTATTCAAAACTTACAGTATTCTAGAATGAGCTGAAATGGTAGAGTACAAGTCTGTTTAATTACAGTCAGAGAACAATTCTATACTTAAACATATATAAAACCAAGTTGGATTAGTTTTTTACTTTTTTTTGAAATGTATAGTTTGATTTTAAAATCAGATATAAATGACACATTAATATCTTGACTTTTGTAGTCTAAAATACTAGACAGATCCTCATTTGAATTCCAGATCAGTTAGGCAAGAATCTTCCATTCTATTTTAATATTTTGAGAATTTTTGTTTTAATATCCATACTGTAATTTTAATTTCATCTTGATAGCTTTAAAAAAAACAAAAAGCATCCTTCATTATGTGGTCTTTGCACAACTGCACCACCTAGTGTTTACTAGGTATTAAGTCTACAACTTTAATAAAGCTCTGAGTATTTTAACAAAAATCATTATCCATAAATGATACCACCAAACTACAGTAACTATACAAACACTGTTATCTTTTTTCCTTATAAAAGATTAATACTTTGAAATGTATTAAAGTTCCAGATTTAAATTGTGTTCTAAACTATTCTAAATGTATGTTAAAATATGTATCTCAAGTAAGTTCAAACATGTATTGTTTTTTAAACCACTTTTTAAAATCTAGGCTGATTTAATGGAAAAATTAACAGAGAAAAATGAGATTGTAAGTGGCCTCTTCATAAGTAAAAGCAATGGTATATCTCTTTCCTCTAATCATTTGGTTGAGGATGCTCTTGTTACTGTTTTCCACCCAAAATCACATTGTAAGCACTATTTAACTGTGTACAAGAAAAGACAAAATACTATACTTTCCTCAATAAATAATTGTTAGTTTTTCTGAATTTTTAAGAAGTAATGTTCCTGTTAGTGTTGAGCAGTAACTTCTTTAATGTGCACCCATAAGTGATAAACGATTACATTAAATTTATAATACCCTGATGTATGTATGTATTTAATAATCTACACAGTGATTATAAGTCTTTACTGTTGTTACTAATGAGAATCAGGCATAAGTGATAAACTATTCACATGAATTACTACAATCAACATTGTTACCGTATACATAGTTAAAATTAAGCATCTGTAAACTAAGAAAGAGAGAGGAAGAACCAGATGAAACCAAAGGTGCTCTAAAACTCTTCCAAACACACCATGATCCACTACCTATATTTGAGAGAACCAATCTCATTCCTTTTCTAGTAGCAGGGTGCCATGGTGGTGAATTACGAATTCCCTGGCTGGTAAGTATACCAGTTTTCCAACTTGCCAGCCTCCAGTGTTGAAAGCCAGGAGAGAGCCAAGTACAATTTGGATTGGAATAGTAGTCCTAAGTGTTAAAGTATGTGAGTGTTTGGATGACTCTGTGTGTGTGTGTGGTGTGTGTGTGTGTGTGTGTGTGTGTGTCTGTCTGTCTGTCTTAGAGAGAGACTGACATAGACACAGAGAAAGGAAAAAGGAGTTGTTCAACTGAAACTGAAAACTAGTTCAAGCTCTCTATTTAATCAGCAAAAGTAAAAGGTATACAAGACCAAATAGTGTCTATTTCCCCTTATTTCACAGTATTGTCTCCATCACTTCCTAACTCTTTAATCCACCTTGGAATAATCTACCCTTTCTTTTGTCATTGTAAATTTTATTTTTCAATTTACTATTAGCTAAGGTATAATTTATATGCCTTACTTGTCTAAAATTGGATATAAATCACAAGCCAAGTGCTATCTTACTGCTATGATCATGATGGCAAGTAGAGCTCACATCCACCTAAGAATATTGAAGTATTTTGGGACCATTCAGTATTCTCCATAGAGGCTAAACGTACACGAAAGTAAGATACTTCACTGCAAAAATGGGGTCAAGGCACTACAAAGGCTTGACTTTCTAGTCTCTCTACTAGTCTATTCTGATAGGTTCCTATTATTCATTGTGAAAAACAAGCTTTATTGTGATATGAGATGCCCAAAACAGAAAGAATTATCAATATGGCTGTGGTATGAAAACTCTTCCTGACATATGTAAAACTTTTTAAAACTTTAAATTTGTTGCACTTATACATGTCTTGCTCTGAGGAACCTAAAGGCCAACTGTGACCAAAAAAAAAAAAAAAAAAAATCTCCTGAGATCCAGGAGTCATGCCTCTCAGATTCTTTAACTCAGCCTAGGACCCCAAAGTCCGTAACATTCTATATTCAGTAATAAAGAAAGGTGAGTGATGCTTGTGGGACCTTAGTCTATAATTAGCTCCTCTAAACAGCAAAACCTGTGAGGATGACATTCATTCTTGTTTCTCCTTTGAAGGAAAAAATGTAACTGAAAATGCCAAAAAAAAAAAATAGCTTATGTAAATACATAAGCTATGTAGAAATTAACAACTCAGAACTTTAAACATGAATTCAGAGCAATTAAATAATGTAGCTTTTAAGTTCAAGAGGAAAGAAGACAAAGTCCAGGCCTGTTCAAAAGAGGAAATCCAACAGACAATCCCTATCCATCAGGAAGTTTGAATTTTCAATGCTAAAAAAAAATCCTGTGTAACCCCTCTAATCTCTCCTAACCATAGAGAATTCCAAAGAAAACTGAGTTGGACTAAAAGGAAGTCAGAAGACCCTTTCCTGAGAAATTATCCTGAAGCCAGTCAACCCACAGAGATACAGTGCAAATTCTCTTGATGTGGGTATTCAACACATTTTAGGCCATGAATTTAGCTCAAAGTGGCTCCAGACTGGTAGATGATCTCAAATAGAAGTACACACACTCAGAAGAATGAATACATTTTCATTCTTGAACCCAAACCCACATATACATTTTAAGATTTTAAAAAAATGATATAATGAAAGAAGGTTTCATGAGAAAGGACCAAAAAAATCAACAGTATCATATTATAAAATAGCTATGCTTATATTTAAAAACATACAAAACAAGGTTAAAAACACTTCAAGAGGAATAAATTATAGTCATGTACTGCCTAATGATGTATCAATAATCACATACCCAATGGTGGGCCCATAAGATTATATTATCTAATAATATCACAGCTTTCTGTTTGTGAAAGCACACTGTGATGCTTGTACTATGATAAAATCACTAACATATTTCTCAGAATGCATTTCTGTCATTAGGTGACTATACACATGACTATATAGGAAAAGAAAGATGGTAATAAAATGCATAGCAATGAGAAACAATTGAAATTAAACACTCAATGAAAAGATGAATACATTAAACAGTCAGAAAACCTTTAAAAGCAAAATTGTTAAAAATATAATATAACACAATTGAGCTAGCTAACATATTTGAGTAGCTTGAGATAAGAGTGAAAAAGGTCTATGTTTTGCTATGTGTGTTGCTCAAAAGGGAAAAAAAGGAGACTGAGACAAAGAATTTTCCCTCATTGACAAAAAGCAAGAATCTATAGACTTAAGCAGCTCAAACTCCAAAGCAATATCTAAAAAGAAAAATAAGTTTATGCTAAATATATCATAGGGAAAGTGTAGGAGCCCAAAACAAAAGCCAAGATCTAAAAGCAGTCAGACAGAATGGCTTCAAAAGGGAAGGAACAGTTAAATGGATAGCTGACTTCAACACTCACAAGAGAAACCATGTGCTGAGAGACAGTAACTGTGACCCTGTAGTGCTATCATTTCAATCTTAAATGTCCCCTAAAGGTCCATGTGTTAAAAGGCCTGTTGCTGGGAGTGTCACTATTGGGAACCTTCAAGACACAAGAGGTCTTCAGGTCACTGAGGGTACATGAAACGGACTGGGGTGTCTCGTCTCTTCCTCTTTCCCTCTTTCATTTTCACACCATCATGCACACAGATCTGCTCTATCAACGCTCCTGCCACAGTGTGCTGCCTTGAAACAGGCCCAAAACAAAGGGGTGAATCAATCTGAAACTGTGAGCCAAAATAAAACTTATCTCTTTATAGGATGTTTATCTCAGGTATTTTTAGATTAATGTAAAGTTAAATAAAACCCCCTAGAATAGTGTTTTGAGAATCAGGGGGAAATATAGACAGTTTCAAACAGAAAGGAGATCAAAGACTGTAGTACAAGCTAACATTCACTAAAGATAACTCTATAAATCTAATTCAAGTAGAAAGAATGCAATACCATATAGGGATCTAAGGTACAAAAAGGAAAAATAAAAAGTGAGAAATGCAAGTGCAAATCAAAATCTAGTATTAAATTCAAAATAATTTCTTTAGGTATTTTCCCCAAAACACAGAAATAAAACTCAAGTCAGTCATAATACATAAACTGGGTGACAGTCTAAAGGTTCAAGGTCCTTCACTGTCTGGGAAGACAGCAGAGGTGTTGGCGCTCTATTCTCCATGATACCTTAAAGGGTAGCACTTTAACTGAGAAAATAACCGAAGCAAGAAGGTCTCACTCTGACCACCCCACTCTCACCCTGCTACCTCCCCTATGTGACAGACATACTGCCCTATCCTGGAAGAGAAAAAGTGTCACAGAGATGCTAAGAATCTGAACAAACATGTCTTGCTAAGCCTCTCCCCTTTAATATTATTAGATTATACCCTTTTATCTCCAGTTACACTTCTTCACAACTGTTCACAATATAATGTCATTAGATCTTCATTTCTGAAGTTTCTTGTATCACATAAAACTTTGATTAAATAAATTGTTAACCTGTCCTTTGTTATAGTCAGCTACGAACTCTGCAATAATTAAGGAAACAAATTAGTTTTCCCCCAAAGAGGTATTAACTAGATTTAGATCAAGATGAAGTATGTTGAATGTTTAGGGTAAGCACAGAAGAAATGAGTGTATAACCACTAAAGAAACTAGTATATAATGTGTGAAAGAGGAAAATGCAATTATTAAAAAATAGCGATTCAACAATGTCATACCATTACAAACATACTGGCTGATGAAAATCCAAAGCACTGAAACTACCATACACAGGTGAAAATGTAGACCAGCAGGTACCATTGTTGATTGCTGGTGGGAAAATAAAATGCTATAGACACTTTGGAGAATAGTTTGGCAATTTCTTACAAAATTAAATATATTTTAATTTATGATCAAGCATTTATACACCTTACCATTTCCTCAAAAATTCTGAAGACTTATGTCCACATGAAAACAGACATACACATGTTGACAGCAGCTTTATTTCATAGTTGCCAAAACCTGGCAGTAACCAAGATGTCCTTCTGGAGGTAAAAGAAAAAAGTATGGTACATTTAGACAATGCAATAGTGTTTTGGCACTAAAATGAAATAAAATATCAAGCCACAAAAAGCAACTTAAATGCATATTACTAATGGAAGTAAGAATCTAAAAAGGCTCCTTTCTGTATGATTCTTACTATAAGACACTCTGCAAAAGACAAAACTATGAAGACAGTAAAAAGATCAATGATGCGGGGAGTGTAGCTCAGTGGCAGGATACTTAAATAGTAATTGTAAGGCCCTAAGTTAAATTACCAGCACCACACAATTACACACACACACACACACACATACACACACACACAATACACACACTCTTACAACTCACACACAATCCAAAAGTAGTTGCCAAAAGTTAGGAGGAGGGAGACATAAACAGACAGAGCCTATGGGACTTTTAGGGTGGTGGATACATATCATTATACACTTGTCAACACCATGGAATGGTCAGTCATGGTAATACAAGCCCATTACTGCAGCACTCTGGTAGGCTAAAGCAGGAGCTTTAGTTCAACATCAACATGGGCATCTTAGCAAGACCCTGTCTCAAAATAAAAAATCAAAGGCCCTTGATTGAATCCCCAGTAACAGAAAAAAGAAAAAAAAAAAAAAACAAGCAAACAAAAATCCATAGAATACAATACAAAGGCTGAAATCTAATGTAAGCTTTGAACTACGGGTGATAAAATAGTATGTCCATGTAGGTTCAAAAAATCAAAACTATAAAAATAGTGCAAGATGCTAGTAGCTGGGAAGGCTATACATGTATGGAGTTAGTAAATATACTGGTACAATGTATTTTCTGGTCAATTCTGCTCTGAACTTACTACTGCCCTAAAAAAGTTTATTTAATAAAAATTAATCAGTGCAAAAGATGGCAAGAAAAGAGAAAGAAACATTAAAAGGCCAAGAGAAAACTTAAGATCATAAATATCAGCTTAAAATTAATTATTATATCACATATAAATGAACTAAAAGCTCCAGCGACTGACAGACTGGATTAAAACAAAAAGCAAACAAAAAAATCAGAGATGGCCCAAGATACATTAAAAGCAAAACACTAGCATGTTTTTCTCTCTTAAAATCCAATATACACAAATTTATTGTTCAAATAAAAGGAACCCATTTGAAAAGGGTGATGGTCTTTATTACCTCCTAGATTTCTAGTTATTTCTTTTTAGCCTATCTCCAATGTTCTTTACTCAATTGTGTTCTACTATACTTGTTTTTTCAAATCCTGAGGATTGACCTCAGAACTTTGTACTCTAATACATACTTAACCATGAGTATTCTTTTGTGCTTACTCAGAACAGTATCTTACATTCTATTACAAAAGCAAATGCTCTAAAGCCAGGTACAGTGGTCCATACCTGTAATCCAAGCATTTGGGAGGCTGAAGCTGGAGGATTCCCGTGAGTTCAAGACCAGCCTGGGCTATATGCACAGATTCAAGGCCAAACTGCACTACACAGTGAGATGCTGTCTCATAAAGAAAGAAAAATAGAAAGACAGACAGACAGACTCTACTCCCAGTAATCCTAGCTCTCAAGAAGCCGATGCAGGAGGACCACTGAGAGTTTGAGGCTAGCCTAGGCTACATAATGAGTTCAAGGCCAGCCTGAATTACACAGTGAGTTTTGTCTTGAAAAAAACTAAACCACCCTTCCCTTCGAAAAAACAGTCAACAGAAGTTATAAAAATTTCCTGTACTTCTGTCAATATTCAGTTGTTGTATAATCGGGCATTCTTAACTTGAACAAAATGTTGAGGTAATATTCTTCTTAAAAGGCAATTTTTTAATTATTTATTCTCTTTCCATTTTTTTCCAGTTGTCCCAGAGAAACAAACACACATACCATAATACATTAAAATAAATTATTTTTTCAGTAGATTCTAGAAAGTAATTATAGAATGCAAATTTTAAAAGATCCATATTAGGTAACAAGTGTCCAAAGAATAACTGTACAAGAAAAGTAATTCAATTTTAAAAAAAAATAACTAATAGGAAGACTGTGAAGTATGAACATAGTAGCTCCTCTTTGGGAATTTACAAATTAGTTGAGAAAGCAACGAATATAGACACAGACAGTAGAACAAAAGTACAGAATGTGAACAAGAAATGATTAAGCATCTAATAAAAGACACTAACAAAGAAGCTATGAGATTTCTTAATACACAGAGTTCACTTTGGACCAAGCTTATTTAGAGTATCTTCCTGGAAGGGATGAAATCCATGATTTGCTGTCATATAACAAAAAATACTTTTCAACATAAAATAAGTACAAATGTGTTTAAAGATGATTTCTACAAAGAAGTGAAGAAAATTTATACAGATATGTTAGTACTATAGATGGCCCTGAATGCCAAACTAAAGAAATTTAATCCTTCTGGGCCTAGCCTATCCATACCAAAAGAAACCATCCTAGAGACTTTGAAGGACACTTGGGAAAAGCCATAATATTTTAAAGAGTTTGGTTCTACCCATATTACTCTAATGGGAGGTAGAGGGGAAAAATACATATAAAGATACACTTCATTTAATTTTCCCTGCTTTTCTCAAGTAACAATAAAATCACAAATAAATACTGTAAACTCTTCAACTGTTAAATTCCATTTATGAAACTTGATGCTACTATTTATCTTTTCTCTTTAAAGATTAAGCATTTATTTCAAGGTTATGGGAAGTATTTCCCCTCATCTTGGTACATGTCAGAGCCAGTTATTTTTGCAGCTTTGAAGTTGCTTCAAGGTCTGTCATTTGGTTAGGTTAAAGGATGAAAGCCTCGGGTGCTTTGTCCTCCAGGATGCCATTTTTCCTAATTCATCTCTGTTTAAAAATGATTTATGCGTTTTGGAGAATAGGGTATTTTTAAGTGACTAAAAAAAAATCAACAAGTCTTATGTTGACATTATACTCAAGGCATAATTTTCCAGTCATCTGTTTTGTGTAAACATTTAAACTTACCTTTACATCAATCTGATTTTTTTTTAAGGCAGCACTTTTTTCTTGGTAAATAAAGCAATCTATTCAATATGAACTGAGTCACAGGAATACTTAACATTAAAGGAAAAGAGGACATTCTTTTCCAACTAAGAAATAATTTGAGGTGGACAGAAAGTTCCCAAAACACAAAATCCCTACCACACCCTTGTGTAATACCCTATTACACCTTTGACCTAGTGTCCCTAATTAACATTTTATTTTATTAAACTTAACATTCTCTCATCATATAAAAACACCGTTTTTTCTAAACTACTTGGAATTCCGTTACAAAGGATGATGTCTCATTATCTTGATTCTTAATTTTTGACTAAAACCAAGGAAAATACCCTATGGAGCTACAGAGCCGCCATCAAAATCAGTAAAATAATATAAACAAAATTTTACTATTAAATCTAATCAAATTTCAGTCATTGTTCTAGTAATATCCAAGACCATATTTTGCCCTGCACTGTCGTATCTCTTTGATCCCCTGAATCTAGAACCCCTCTCTCTTTTCTTGACCTTCCTATTTCTGAAGCACAAAAGCTGATAAACAGAAGGTTCCGTAATGTGAATTCTTCCGGTGTTTACTTGATAGCAGATGTGACTTATATATTTTTTGGAATGAAAACCACAGAACTGATGCTCTGCTGTTGTAGGTTTATTACATCAATAGGCAAACAATGGTAGTATGTCCCATTATTCGAGTTGGTCATTCCTGTCACTTGACTAAGATGATATATTCCATGATGTTCCTATTTTTTAACTTAATAAAGAGTATCGTGTTTTGTCTGTTTTTATTTTATGAAGCAGTAAAACAAAATTTCATGACAAAATAGAATAACAATAGTTAATACACTGTGTATTGTTATCTTCAAAGTAGTTACTCAGAGTGTCAGACATCTACAAAAAAGATTCAGAAAAACAGACATTAGTACAAAACTTGCTTTCCAGTGACTCAGAGGAACTAGTAATATAAATGAAACAAATCAGTAGCACACATATTAAGATATTTTTCAAAAAAATGAAACAGGTAATTTGGGGAACCATCTGTACCTTTCCCCTCTTTTTATCTAGCTTTCATTTTGCTCCTCATTTACACATATATGAGCTTCTCATAGAAAAGAAAGCCATTCAATATTTAAATGTGTCTGATTTATTTCACTTAATGCTAGGTTCTCACGTTACATGCATTCACTTATGAATTCCTTAAATTTATCTTCATGTCAGCATAGTGTATAAATAGCATACTTTCCTTATCCATTCATCTACTGATGGGCATAAGTGTTTCCAAGATCTAGCTGTTTATAAAATGTTCTGCTGTAAGGATGGACATGTACATATCCCTCTAAAATGATATAGGATAAATGATAAAGCTATACAAATATCCTGCTTCTCAATGAAGCTACACTCACCATAGAATCACTATAGAATTGGTTTTGCTCAAATCAATTACTATGAGGGTTTCCAAAAGTGAGTGGCCAATTCCAACATTTTTACTACTTTTTAAAGTTGGTATTCTACTTACTGTAAAGTTGATCTTTCTATTCAGTCTCTACTGACTGACTCTGTGTGTGTGTGTGTGTGTGTGTGTGTGTGTGCATACATGTGTGGGTAGGTACGTGAAATGCTTGAGACTAAACACAGGTCCTTGAGCATGCTAGGTAAACCTACGTATTTGTTTCTTTCTTAGTTGTGATACTGAATATTGAACCCCAGGTCACTCCACTACTGAGCTAAATCCCTATCCCTTTTTACATTTTGTATTTTGAGATAATATCTCACTAAGTTGCCAACTGAACTTGCAATCTTCCTGCCTCAGCCTTCTGAATAGCTGGAACTGCAGGCATATGCTACTGTACTTGGCCATACTTAGTTATTTTTGTATCTAATGATTTCAATTTATTCAATGAGTTAAGCTGATCAGAATTAATTATTTTGACATTCAAATTATTTCAAATTTAGTCAATGGAGTTCATTGCAGCATGTTTTTGTTATTCTTTCAATACTTCACTGTGTGTGACACCGTTTCTCTAAGAAGCCTTTTCCGTTTAGGAGACAGTGATATTTAGAAAGAGTGGTCTGGGAACTAGCATGATCACTTTTACTATACTGCTGTTGCTTCTAGATTTTTTTTCAGGGATGACAGCTAGGAAATTCATACAGGATGCACACATACACCTAAATATATACCTACAGCCCACTGCTGCCTCAATGACAGGAAGGATTGTCTTTCCCATTAAAGTCTGAAGATCATCTAAATTAGAAGGTTTTGTGGCATATTCACTTTCATATAACTCCACAGAGAACTAATGGAAACTGAACAGGTGACAGACAAGGGCAAGCAAAAGATCTCCATTAGCCTCAGAAGTCATCATTCATATGCTCTGCTGTCCAATGCCTAACAAGTTTTCTGCTATAATGAAATGATAATCACTGCAGTGTGGAAATTATACAATCCTGAAGTATTGCTAAGATTCACTTTGACTGTATTATATTCAAAAAAGAGCCAACAGACTTAAAAAGCCACATATTACATAATTCCATACATATGAAATATGCAGACAAGATAAAACCAGAGACAAAAAGGAAATGGAAGTTACCAGGTGGAGGGAGGGGAACATAGGGAGCAATTGCTAAAGCACTTGGGATTAATACTGGGAACGATTAAAAATATTCTGAATTAAAGAGTGGTCAATAGTGACAGACTAAAAACTACTAACCTTTACACTTTAAAAGGTAAATTTCATGATATATGAATTATATCTCAATAACAAGGAAGGTGTAATAATGTAAGATTCCCTAATAGTGCAGAAACATTAGCTTTGTGAGACTTTTCCACTATCTATAGTAAAATAAAAGGAAAAAATTCAGAAATTCTGACAGACAACATTGTCACTTAAGTGGAAAGACAAAATAGTTCACTAGAAAAGGCTGACTTGTTAATATCATTGAAATTTTCAATTTTTCACTTCATTATTTGACAGGAATGTAACTTAGAATAGTTCACCATTTTTAGCTTATAAAAACATGTAGGTATGCTGTACAGTCTCACTGGAAGAATTCTAAGACCTGTGGTTTAGGATATTTCATTCAACGAACATGCAGTACATGTCTGGGGAACTCTGTGCCAAAATAGTCTCAATTTTAGCCAGTTTTTCTGCTTGCTGGCTTCTCTCAGAAGTCAGTTTGCTGTGAACTAAGCCTAGTGTCTCTGAACTTTTCTTACTGTCATCATGAACTTGAGTTCAAATGACAAGAATACACAACCTTTTTTTTCAATGCATGCAATTCTCAATCAAAAGGACTGAAAAGATTAAACCTGAAATTTTGTTACTAATATTTTTTAAATGAGCATAAAAGAAATTTAAATCTTTAAATGAACTTTTTCCCTGACTGTACCATTTGTACTTCTCAAGTTTTAAAGCTTAAAACTATACTAAGACTTTTGGGTTACCTTGTACTGTTATGTAACATCTCAGATTTGGCCAGAAGAAAAAGGTAGCTGGCAGATTTGGAAGATCATAATTTATACAACACACACCCTCTAGTAATAAAGATTACACTGACCTCCCCAACCCCGCCAAGGACTAGGATAAAAAACAAGAAGTACAATAACTGTTGCGGAGGACAATCAAGTAAAAATGAGCAAAGGCCTTATTAAAGATGATTTAACTGACTGTTTCTATTTTTGTTGAGACAGGATCTTGCTTTGAGGTTGGCCTTGAGCTGAAACTTGCAGCAATCCTCCTGTCTCAATCTCCCAAGTGCAGGGATTACAGGAAGGTGCCAACATGCCCAGCATGAACATCACTTTAGATCTAAAAGTTCAGTGACAGGTATTCTGCAATGCTAAAAGAAGTAAAGGACATGAAGGACCCATATTTAAAAATACGGAGTTGTGCCCGAAGCTTAGAAAAATTCCATTAAGATATAAAACACTGAAGCTGGTAGAGTCATTAGGATGATTCTGAAAATTATAAACTTACAAATGTAGCTTTTATCTATAGTAAAATAAAAGGAAAAAAATATTTTTAAAAAATAGTATACTAGGAAACATACTTTATAAATAGTCTCACTAAGGAAAGAGAAAGTTTAGAAAACTTTTAAGCTTTGCTACATTACATCTATTAGGTGAATACAAACTGGCTATACTCTCAAGTCTAAATTTTATCAACAGATAAAATCTACCCAAAGGGAAATAACAAATGTTTTCAAGAACTGGTCCAGTGAGGGCAAAAGTATTTTCTTCCCTGACAGATGACTGCCTGACATGAAGTATCTAAAAACTCAAAAAGGAAGTGACAGACTTGATAAAGTTTTTTAACACCAGTGAAAAAAATCAAGAATGCAATATATTTATATGAATGTAGACCAAAAAAAAAAAAAAATACTACTGTGTCCACAATGACAAAAGTAAAACAAAAAAGGATTTCTCCTAAAACAAGAATGAAGTTCATGAATAGTCTTAGAGTAGAATAATTACCAAACCCCAGAATAGTACAAAAAAAAATTGTAACCCTCAAAGCTTGCCCGAGACTGTTTTAAGACCAAAATATATAATTAAAATTTATTATTGGTTATTTTATAATGGACAGAAACATATGAATGTGTTGTGAATACATAACAAAATATAATTAGATTAAATAAAGCTTTGGATAAATATATAGATCACTATAAGTTAGAACCAATAAAAAATAGCTGGAGATACAAAGCTTAAAAACATATAGTATATGTTTTAAGTAACTTCAGAAGTTTCTAAGTATCTAAAAAATGTAAGATATGACTTAGAGTAAAATATCAGGAAATCAAGACGTTAGTAGGTTAGCACTGTTCCTATATTCAGTTCACTTGTGATTCACTCATTCACTTTGTCTAACCAGTCCCTTGCTTGTTGTCCCTCCTCAAAGATTTAATAAATTATTGTATTGCTAGATAATATAAAAGTAGGCAAGAAATCAGTACCGTATACACAACTTGGAACCCACATTAATTGTACCTCTCTTTTCTTCTAAAGCATTGAATCCCATTATAGGATACAACTAAAGAGAAAAGTTATAAATATGAGCATGTTGAATAAAAAACTACAAACACAATTTATAAGTTGCCCATAAAAAGCAGGTAAGTCAAAAACCTAATTTACTCTTGACATCTCCCTCTCTCACTAGCTATGGATACAAATAAAACCTAACTCAGTTGTGGTGGATTGACAACTGGTGGGTAACTTGTAACACCTGCTGAATTGAATCAGTATGATGCTGGGTGTGGATGGCCCATCTGAGGATTGTTGTCAACATAAAAAGGAGAACTGGAGAGGAAGAAGTAGTGCTCTTGGTTCTCTTGGTGCTGTTAGTTTTCCTAGAGAAGTTTGTCACGCTGGCTTTCCTGCCATGAACTTGGCTATTCTCGTGATCAGAGGAGCTCAGGACCTCACTGAAAATGGCTATAGTACTTTTCAGATCAGAGCTCTGGTCCTTACATGAGCATTGCTTCCTGGCTCCTGTGCAAATCGCTGAGTCTACTGGCACAGATCCTCCATTTCCCTGCAACAGACTTTCTAGCTTCCATCACTGACCTTTGGGCTTTCCCAGTGCAGATCTGTAAAACAGACTTGTATGAGTCATTGTCATGGGCTCTAGACCTCCAGCTGCACTTGTGGGGGCCATACTCATGGGCTCTAGGTCTTCAGATGGACTCATGCAGGCTATTTCCATGGGATCTAGGTCCTAAGCTGGATTCTTTGGGATCTTTAGTGTGTGGACAGATTTCCTGCACCTTTTGTGTTTGACTCTTTGGGTGACTAATATAGATAATTCTATTAATTATGTGTCCTTTGCAAGGTTTCCTTTGCAAACCTTGAATACAACACCAGCCCTGTCTGTTCCATACCCTAAACATTTCTGATGTTGTTTTCTCCATCTCCACTGCCACTACAACAATCTCACAGTCTCCTACCTCTATTCAGTGTCTTCTTTATGCCTCAGATCTTTTAAGATACAGAATGAGTCCTTCCCTTTCCCATCTCAAATCCACTGAAAATTCTCATTGGTGTTCTCTACTTGTGAAGCGATTAAAGCTTAAAACTGTTCAGCTTGCAAATCCTTGAATGTAATACTTTTTGGGCTATTGTTACACTCTTGAAATCTACTGAGTGTCCTACAACTCAACCCTGAAAATAGCAAGAGTTAGCATCAGAATCTACAGAAACACAGGCTAGTCTCATAAGACTTTCACTTCAGAAACTAGTACAAGTCCAAGTTGTCACTGGTACTTCTGATTGCCCATCTATAAATTCAAGGGATCCAACACTGCTAGTGTGGCTCACCCAATTCAAGATGATACTTAATGTTATTGGTTTATTATAAAAGGCACCTCAGGAACAGTCAAATGCAAGAAATACAACAGGATGAGTAGAGCACAGGAAAGATCTCCCATGCCTTTGATGGATAGTCCATCCTAAAGCACCAACCTGCAAGTTCTCTGAATTATACCATTTAGAAATTCCCTTGTAGGTTCCATTGGCAGGCATGGCTAATCCAATCATTTGTTAGCAAATGAACTCAAACGCTCATGCCTTTTCCCTTCCTGGACGTCACAGAATAGGGCTGAAACTTTCAATCTTTTAATTCTCCCCAGTCCTTGTACCTAACTAGTCACTGCCTAGGAACCCTTCAATCAGCAGTCATCTCATTAACATACAAAAACTCCTACTAGTATATAAAATATTTTTTCAGCATTAAAAATTGAACCCCAGGATCTCTATATCCCCAGACCTTTTTAAACCCAACAGTCTCACTAGTTGCCCAGACTGGCTGTGATCTTGAGGGCCTCTTTTTTCAGCCTCAGAGCAGCCAGGTTTACAGAGGTACACCATGGCCTGCTCAAAGCACTCATCACCCTGGAGATTTAAATTTCTACTACATCATCCTCTCCAGCTCCACTTCATATAATTCCGCTTTATTCACTAAGTTCTAGTCTCTCGCTTTTCTTGGAAGGGGGAGGGCCTCTCAACACCTCAGATTCTTTGCCCCTAGAGGAGCTGGGCACATGCTGTAGGGAATATGCTTCCCCAAATTTAGCTCTTGTTATAGATTAAGTATCAATTCCTAAAAAAGGCCTTCTCTAATATTTCCACCTAGAATAGCCATCTTCTGTTCTTTCCTTTCACAGCACTAATTTGGAATTTGGTATCTGTACATTTAAGTCTTATTCTTTACTAGATTCTTACATTTCTGAAGGGAAGATACTGTGTCAGTTTAGTTGACCACTGTTTGCCTTGCACAGTATCAGATATAACTAAATGTTCATTGAATATGTTAGTAAGTAGATCTTACATAACTCATTTGAACATAATTTGAATGAAAACTCTATTAAACAGGCTTAAAAAGAGTAAAGGTTGAGGAGTATTTAATTTAAATATATAAACAGGCTTCCTATAGAAGATAATGACAACTTTTTCCGTTTTCATTATGATAGAACATGAATAATGACAGCTGATATTTACTGAACGTTTGCCAAGTTCCAGGCACTTTACACATATTAACTCATGTTTGCAAAGGAAGAAGACAAAGAGGTTACAGAATCTGTCCTAAATTAAACAGATATGAAACACCTGAACATTCTGAGCACAAGCAATCAAGCACGATGCTCTCTAGAATAAAGGGAAGTAACGTAGATATAATTAGTTTAGACGAGAAAAAAGACATTTGAGTATAAAAATTGAGTACCAAATTGGAATTCCTTCTCTCAGCTTTAAAAAGTCTCTCACAGCCTCTTATTTGTAACAGAAGTCATACATCAAACTGTAAAAGAATTACATGTGCTGCCCTACCTGATACTAGAATACTTAGCTTTCTTCTTTCTATATCTTTGGTGCTGGAAGTCTGCACTCAATTTCCTGATTACAAACATTTTCTAACTTAGATGAGTGAACTATCACTGACAATCAGAAGCAAAAAAACAGTTTAAAAAAATTACCTATTTTGAAAATAACGAGACATATTATAAGAGCCATTGTTGATTTCCTATCATCTTTCTTGAAATTCTGTACACTGTCATTGTTTTGTTTTGAATGCTTTTATTCTGTTCTGTTTTGTTTGATTCTATTATGTTTGATGGTATGGACAATTATTTTGAAGATAACAACAGGTATTATGTAGCCATTGTTGATTTCCTATGATCTGTTTTGAAGTCCTATATTGCTTTCATTGTTTCGTTTTGATTGGCTTTACTCTGTTTTATTTTGTTTGGTTTTATTCCCCTTAAAATAAAAAAAAAATTAACAGTATACAGATGGCTACAGTAGTCCCCTGAAATGCTCCAATTCCACGGTCTCAGTTGGGGCTAGCAAGCATATTTTCATTCCTTCAGGTAAGTTATCTGACTACAGCCACGCAAGTATCCCTAATATGCAGATCAAAGACCTCTCAGGGGCTAGAGTTATACCTCAGTGGTACACAGGAGGCCCTGAGTTTGATCGCTAGGGTAACACACACACACACACACCCCTACCCACACTCTGAATCAAGACAGATATACCAAGAAAGGGAAGGGATGTGATTGAATGACTCCCTGCCACTCTGTTATTAGGGTCATTTTCTCCTCTTACCTCAGCATTGAGTAACTAAAACTATGGAAATAACTGAATGCTGAGATGTGTCATCTACAACACCTACTTTCAAATTTTGTTTCTATCAAAACATGATTGGTCTCGTTGACTTTATAAATACAAAGTACAAAAACATCTGTAAGCATAAAACTGCTTTATCTGCTTTATACATCGCGATAGTTAAATTTTTAACTCAAAAAATGGTTATTTTTAAGAAAAGTCAGAAAACATAACTGAGCACATATCCCCAACAGAAAGGACAGAGGATAAAAATGTAGAGAATGTTTTATAAACCTGATGTTTATGACCCTCTCCACCAAAGAAAGAGTAGCCTGATTTTTCTCTCTTTGCCTTAGTTTCCACCTCACCAACTTTTCCCTTGATTTTCGTAAACTAAGATGTAAACTCTTATTTTCTAGGTAGATACACTGAAAGACAGTCTATGAAAGCAAACGAAGGGCTAAGCAATTTTGACTACATTTTTCCAAGATGGCATAATACAAAAGGAACGTAATCTCTGAAGTCACACATCCTAGGTTCAAAATCCTGGCTCTGCTACTTACAATTCAACCTTATTGTTCAGCAATACACCTCACTTTCTCTATGGGTAAAATGGAAATTTTTAGAGAAATTATCCTGTAAAATAACTGTAATGAATAAGTGTATTAATGCATGTAAAGAATTTAACAAATTGACATAGTAAGCACTCAAGTGTTACTATAATTTACCAAGGGTTTTGGCATTATCTCACTATTTTTTAAACATCTTGGTATTATCTACTCTATAATTTAAAAGTTATCTTATGTTTGCATATCTACTCATTTCAATAAATGTGTAACTCTTTAAAAATAAGCATGGAAGCACATTTACTGTTGACTTCAACTTTATGCATCAAATCACATTCTACCTCCTTATTGCTGGCCTCTCTGTTACCTCATAGCTGCTTTACTCAATCTAACATTTATCATTCTCTTAACAGACAATGGGTGGGACTTAATAGTCAGATAGGTGAGACTACCCAATTGGCTCACAGGAGTAGGAGTAGATAGATAAAGTTACTGAACCATACATGGCATTTCACACTCCCTTCTCATAAGGAGGATACTGTGAAAGTTATTTCTAATATGTTATTATTAATTATAAAATGGAAAGTATAAGTTATTTGGTAAGAGAGCACACAGTACAATCATATAACATGAGTAGTTCATAAAAATGTCATACTTGCTTATTTGTTAGTTCTGGGCATCTAATTTTTTTTTTTTTTTAGTTAAAAGTTATACTCAGTTTAAAACTTGACATACCAAACTCAAATGAGGAAGGAAAAAAATCACTTTAGTTAGTAAAAGTCTATATATTCTATATGATCTCCGTACCATATGTAGACTTATGCTATGTACATGTAAGGCTTTTCACAAGTGATCGTAACTGGCTCCCCCATTACAGTTAAAATAAGATCAGAATTACAAAATCATTATTTTATTCTACTTTTTGAATGAGCATGCAGATTTAACCAACCAAAATTTGCACTTATACATAAAATATCATTTTATTCATTTATGGATTCTTGCAATTTACGGTTCCTGCCTTCATAGACTTAATATGACTAAATTAAAATACTTGAGCAGACATGGAACAGTTTCTCTCCTTCAGCTACCAAAATAAAGGTACTATAAATTAAAAATTACCCATACTGAACAATAAGCAAAATTTGTGAATAAACAGAATTTGGTGGGCATTTTGGTTTGCTTGTCCATTTATTTTTACTTTATTTTATGGAAAAAATAAAACAAATTTTGTAACAAAAGAATAGGAGAGTAACAATAATACATTGCATATTGCTATCCTCAATGTAGTTACTCTGAGTACAAGATATGGGCATAAAAAATTCTCCAAACGATATTAGCACAAACCTTTCTTTTCAATGAACTAAGAGAAACTAGCGACATAATTAACTTATACTTTTTTCTTTCCCTTCTTTCTTTTCCCCCCTTCCCTCATCACTTCCTCTTTCCTTTGGAAAAATTTCCTCGCATTTCACAATATCTACTGTACATTTTGGTCCTTATTTAGTCTTTCAGTTTCTGATACCACAGAATAATACAATATCCACACATGTGCATCAGATTTGCTTCACTTATGAGCATGGTCTCAAATTGCATCCATTTACCTATGTCTCAAGTTTATCCTTCTTTATGGCTGAGTAGTACTCACTCCATTGTATAAAGAGATCATTTTTATGCATTCCTCGGTGGATAGGTATTTGGGTTATTTTTAATGGATAGGCTATTTTGCAAGTGTGTAGGAAGAGAAGTTAACTTTCAGGAAATTTACAGTAACACAAATGATTTCTGGCAATGGAAATGGAAATTGTTCCTCTGAAGACAATTACTGTCCAGTGGCTATTCATCAGTTTTACCAGTTTTGCATTCATTTCAGCAATATTTGACTACAAATGTGCAATACTTCAACTGCAATCACGTTATTGAGTTAAATAAAATCCATGTTCATTTTATACTTGTATGAGAATCACAATCATATTCACTTTTTAAGTGATCCTCTAACAATAGTTTACAATCACGGAGGGCTAAGACAAAAAGATAAAGCATACAATCCCTGCAACCAATAGTTATGTAATAAAACTTTGAAAATGCAGCAAAGACAGGCAGCCTAGAAAATTAATACTATAGCTAAATATACTTAGGATCATTAATATGATAATTATCTGCATTAAAATGTGGAAATAGTATACAAATGTATTGTTCTCTCTTCTCTATATGTGTATATATACATAACATACTATTATAAATTGTCATACAGCATATGTAGACTTATGCTACATATACATAATATATAGACCAGTATATACACAATAATATAATAGGTGGCATAAAAATGATAACTGCCCTAATATTTAAATAAATAATCATTTCTATCACTTAGGAATAGAACTCCAAAGAATAACTGAATCCTAGGTCAATTCCTAGATTTTAATTCTCCACTAACTTTAAATAACAATGAGGAGCACAATTCATAATATATTATTAGCAGTTTTATTTTATAGGCATAGAGTTAAATATTTTAAATTTTCAATTAGACATAGCATAAAGATGGAGAAAACTGAAACATTTTTCTATTCACACACCAGACAATGCAGCACTTCTGATACCAGATGTAGGGAGGGGGTTTCTCCACCGACCATAAGCAATTCCCCAGCAATACTGTTATAGTTTCAACCTAAAATGAACTCCAGAAGTCTAATGTGTTTAGAGGTAGGATTTTCAAAAAGACATTGGATCATCAAATGCTATATTATCAGAGGATTAATCTATGAGTTCATAGATGAATGTGCTGCTAGGAGATGGAGCCCGACTAGACATGGGTCACTGTGCCTACTCCTCCCTTCTCTCTGCTTTTGGAAGCCATGAGGTAAATATCTTTCCTCTGTCATGCTCCTCTACCATGATGTTGTGCCTTTGAGCCAGGTAACCATGGACTGAACCCCTCAGATTCTATGAGCCAAAAAACTAAAGTTGTGGATGTCAGGCACATTGTCCCAGGGATGGGAAAACAGAGTAATCCAACACCAATTAAGAGTTCTGTAATTTAACTCAATTCTAACTCTAACACTCTTCAGACAGTACCAGATTCCACAGGTTAAAAGTGTGAACCACAGAAGTCTACTTTCTTCTCCCCTTCTACTTCTGATGTCAATCACAAACTCCAGTTTGTCACCTATGCTTCTAACCAAGGAGCTATAAATTAAAATTGCCACAATCTCCACAGTGAGTTCAAATAATTTTCTGGAGAGACTTTGAGAACTCAGAGAAACATTTAACTTACTTTTAATGCATTTGTTATAAAGGAAATAGGCAAACAGTTCAGTCAGAAGAGATGCACAGTGCAAGGCATGTGGGAAGAGGCATAGAATTTCCATGCTCATTATGGATATACAGTACTACCTTGCAGGAACCTTGTGTTCAGCCATCTATAAGCTTTATGTCTTACAGTTTTAACAGGCTTCATTATGAGGCTTCAGTATGTAGGCATGAATGACTACATTATCAGCCATGAGTGAACAACCTTCAGTCCCTCTTCACTCCCAGAAGGTTGTTACAGTTCTGTTAATTTCAAACTATCTACACAGATTCACAGAAGTGCTCTAAAGATATGCTAGTTCCCGCTAACAACCAGTCCCCTAATCCTGAGGATCACCCACTCATCTCATTATTATACAAAAAGACTTATCATTTTGAAAGTTCCAAGGATTTAGAAAGCTGTGTATTTGGAACAAGGAACACAAGCCAAATATTTCTTGTTATATCAGAATTATTACAAATAGGTTAAATACCTACTAGTAGCTTTCTCATAATCAACTGATAATAATGTAATCATTTTCATAGCCAGAAAAGACCATGTTCTTTTACTCTTCCCTCTCAGTTTCAAATTCAGTTTCAAATATTCTTAATTTCAAATAATAGCAATCAAAAATACTCTTTAAAAATTATTTAGGCAATGAGTTCCAGCCAGTACAGTAACTTAGTTTATTTCAGCTGCATATTTCAAATTGTTATATTTAATTATACCTAAAGAGTTATTTCCAAAGTGATTATTTCCTGAAGTCAAAACCCAGACTTTATGTCTCTAGAGTAATGTGCCATATAGCAGTTTTAACTTCAGTAAGTCTGTATCACCTTCCCAGAGTAGTGCTGGCTGGCCTGGGCTTGTTGTAAATAGCAGGTTCAATCAGATAGCTTTTTAAAAAATGTCAGCATTGTTAACAATTCACACAATGTACAAGGACAGTATTGTACTTCAAAATAAAGATGTATTTCGACCTGTGAAGTAAAGTTTATTATTTAGGAAGTCTGCTTAAGGAAACAGAATAATTTCACATTCCGTAGAAAAAAAACTGAGAGGGCATCTCATCTCACTTTTCTCTTCCTTTATCCCATTTGAAACAAGACCCTAAGAGTAAATGTTTTATGTATAACAGGAAAGTAACACATCATTAAAGGGTGCACACCTGTAAAATCTAATAGTCATAAAAGATTGAGAGTCCCAAAATCTGCTCTTTACTTTCAATATCTGAAAACAATCAAATAATTTTACATTAAATGTAAATTTTCCAAGCGCTCTTGTCTCTTCTAAAGTTTTAAACAAACATACTTGATACGAATATCGCATTTTATCCAAATATCACAAATATTAAATAACTATTTGAACAGCAAGAACAAACAGTTCGAATCCCAATCATAGACAATGTTGTGAAATGTTAATGTATTTAAATTTTTTAATTATATACAGAACTAATTTAAATGCTGCACTCTAAATAATTGGCTATTAATCTTTCACTCATATTAAATAACAAGACCACATAAACAAATAATATCCAATGCAGGAAATTTTCAAAGGCAAACTGCACATTGTAAGAAGTCTAAGTTCTGGCTTTTGGAAAATACTAACTTCAAACAATCTACACAGAAGTGCTGAAAAGCTCTTTTAAGGTAAACACTAAACAACAGTATAATAACAAAAAAATAAAAACAAAATAGTTAATGGATACCTATTAGTCAGGCCAAATTAGTAAAGCAAACAATAGCCATGGTTTCATAATATTGTTAGTGAATTAAAGTAAGGTATTAAGTTACTGAAAATTCTTATTCCAGTTTTATACCAATTTTCAACATTATCATTATTTAAAATAAATTTAAATACCACAGTGTAAATATTTTGAAAATAGCAAATAAATCACATCTTGATGTTGCCTACAGAAGAACAAGATATAGATACACATTACCATAGTAGTCACTTGGAGTGCCCTCTCTACCAGTTCTATTACAGGATACTCCATGAGAAAGAATAATGTGTTCTGGTCATCATGATTGTCTCAAACTGAGACACACACACACACACACACACACACGTGTGTATGTGTGTGTATTCCCAAGTAAGTTGGGAATGGGCACCTGATACGGTCTTGGGATTTGTAAGCAACTATGAGAAACGTGGATGGGAAAGCCCCAACCCCACAGCAGCACTGATGATCTTCCTAAGGAAATCTACTTACACAAGACAGTTAAGTGCAAGAAGAAACGCAGAAAAATTCTTAAAAGGTCACTTACAGAACACTAAAACAAGGTCTGTGAACTGCTGAACTGAGGAGGACACCTAGATGACTCAGAACTACAGCTTTCAAAGACTAAAGAATGGGTATATCGATTCTACTATTCATAAGGGAAATGCCTGATCATATATTGGGGAATGAATGTTAGATATGGAACATTATTAAGAAAATTGGCAGACTGTGAACATGAGAGTATATGGGACAATAGTGTACATCAAAAATATCAAAATTCTGATTTTATAAAAGTTTAATGGTGATATAAAAGAATGACCCTTAGAAAATATGCACTGAAGAATATATTTAAAGGCTGAGGATGTAGCTCAGTGGTAAAGCATTTCCCTACTGTACACAAAGCCATGAATTTAATCCCCAGTACAGGAAAAAATAAATAAAAATGATGTAGGGGTTTACAGACATATGTGTACAATTTAAATGGTTCAGAAAAAAATAATAAGTAGTGTGGGAGAGTTTGGTAGTGGTAACAACTACTACTAAATGACTGTAACAGGATGTTAACAATCGGTAAATCTGAAGGGTTTTAGATAATTTAACTGTGCCTACAACTCTCCAATAAACTTAAAATTATTTCATACTAAAGGATTTTAAAATACTAAGCTTGTAAAAAAGAGTGTTCCTGCATATGAAGCTATATTAGAAGAGGACAGATTCAGTGTGGGGAAACGCAAAACAGAAGGAGCTAAGCAGACACTATGAGATGATGAGAGAGAAATGAAAAACTGGGGAAGACAAAGTTGTTAGAATTTTCTGAAGAGAAAGGAGTTAGAGAGAGCAGGGAGTTCTATACAACTACAGAACTTCAAATTATTTCTCTTGAGAATTCAGCTTAGAACACAGCACACAAATGTAAAAATCTAGAAAGCCCAAGAAAGAACAATCAGAAATGTTTACACCTAACCGTGTTTGGCACTCATATAGGGCTGAGATTGGTACCTGTTCCATGCCCAACAGAAAAACTTTATGATTCACAGTCACAGGAGTATACAGAAAAGTCTTTGTTCAGAGAATTAATAGCCCTATACTCAGATCCTGTCTAATAAATCTCAAAATCAATTACTATAACTATATTCAATATGTTTTTAGCATGTATTAGACATAAAAGTCACATAGAAAAACCCAAGGAAAACTTCCACAGATTAAAAACTACAATATGTGAGGTGACTACACTAGATGGAATTAACAACTTATTTAATGTTGTAAAAGAAAAGATTAGTAGCTTTGAAGACAGAGTTATAGAAACTTTGCAAAATGCAATGCAGGGGGAAAAAGAAAATTTAAAATATAAACAGAGAATCAATAAGCTGTAGGATGAATTCAACTGGCTACTATACACATATTTGGACAGTGGCCAATATGTTAATGTGCATGTTACTTCTTTGATTTTATAATTCTTCTTTAAACTTAAATTATTCTTTACGGTGTTCAACACAGGTTTTTAATAATATATTTATTTTAGACTGAGCCTCACTCACTTCTCTTTCCTCTGGATTACAATTAATATGATGAACACACAAATCACAGCCTCACTTTTCTTCATTTTATCTCTAATAACAATCCTCAACCACCTACTAGACTCTCTAATTCCCTAATTTTATAAATAAATTTGAATAATTTTTGGAAATATGCAGTCTATCACACTACTAAGATGTGGATATTACTTTGTACAATTTTTATGCTATTTGTTTCATCTTTGCATCATTTATGAAATATGTATAAATGGTATAAACACTTTTAGAGTTATAATGCAATTTATGCACATTTTGCAAATTTGACTTCATAAGGGTGTATTACCACAATTCTGAATTTGTAAATGTTGCGCACATTGATAAAATGGTTAAACATCCTCAAAAAACAAAGAGATGTCCCTTCTGTATATCTCCATTTGTGAAAGATAACATTTCTAGAGCTCTGAGCTCTTTGAAACTACATAAATAGGGACCCAATGCAGTTTCCTATCTGATGGATCTTGTCAGGTGTCTTAGGTTGCCCCTCACTCTACTTCACATGGAAACCGTTATAAAGCTGGATGCATACAATTCACATTTATATATTTCACTTTTTGACCTACTATGAATAGTTCATCTGATCACTCTTACTAACACCCGGCTCTTGTTGGTATTCCAGGTGCTTATGTTTGCAAAAAATAGGTATGCTCTTATTGTCTGTTACATAATGTAAAGTGACTTATGGAGCATTCTTTTGGGTTATGTTTCTCAAAAAATCCTCTTAAATGTAAATAAATGTCTCAAATTTTTAATTATTTTTTCCAGAATTACTTTATTTGTAGAATTTTGATTTTTTGAGATTTTAGGGATTTTGATCTTTTATGAATTCAACATTCATCACTTCAAATACACATAGGTCAAACACATGGAATGGCCTTACTGCCTAACAATCTGCTTCAAGATAATTAATCCAGTCTCTTGGGACCTAACCCACTCCAGAGATAAGCATTAATCCTTTATGAGGGTAGAGCCCCTGGGACCTAATGACCTGCTGCTACTAGGCCTCACTTTTAAAGGTCCAACACCTTTCAGTGCTGTTACACTGGGGACCAAATTTCCAGTGCTCTCATTTTGGAGTACAAACCATATCCAAATCACATCATTTACACACTTCTAATTTTTTTAAAAATAGGATCACATTGTATTTATTATGATATAATTTGCTTTTTTTCATGCAACACTCTTTTTATATTCCTCCATATGAGAAATTACTATAATCCATTCATGTAAAATGTATTTATTCATTCTGGACATGCCAGTTATTTCCAAAGATTTGTTCTTAGAAACAGTGTTGAAGAACATCTTGGGCACCTCCCTTCATTCAAGTAGATCTCTATGGGAATGTAACTGCTATGTTATTTCCTACCTCTATGTTAACCCCAGTATAAACTAAGGTTTACAGATATCAAGAAACAGGATCAAGGTCATATAGCTAAGTAGCAAAGTTAAGACCAACAAATTCTACCCTTCCCACTTAAAAGGAAATACTCATTAGGGAGCATATCCCCAGAAATATATAATTATCAAAACGAATCCTGATGTCTTATTACTTTAAATTTTAAAAAGAAGACTGACCAACTGACTCCCCTCAATATAACTTGACCATTCACAGCAACTTGATTAGATGAATGAAGGTCACACAACTTAGAATTTTATTCCTGTTAAAATATCCCTGAAAATTCTAGTTAAATAAAGTTACAGTTCTACTTGCTTCAGTCAGTAGCACATTTATTAAAGATGAAACAATACTTGGAAAATAAACACAGCCTCTGCACAAGAATGACACATAAATTTGTTAAGTGCTATATATATATATATGTTAAATATTTTGGGATGTATATAAATTGTGTACATATAAAATAATAAATATAGTAGTAAAGTACTTCTCAGTTTGGTTACAATTTAAATTAAATAAAAGCACTCTTATTTTTGCCATGACTAAATTATGACTCTGGAATTAGTTTAAGACTCAAGAATGTGAATGCGATAATCATTTTTAAAATACTACATGTTTATTTTAGAAATTACTTAAGAGTATTTTCAAAAGTGTTCTGTACAACATCTCAACTCATCAAATAATTTCCAAAAGCCCTAACATCATTCTTACATTTAAAAAAGGCTATAAAGCCAAACTTTTTTTTTGCTATGTAAACTGTTTAGCTTTGCACATTTAAAAAATATTAATAATTTGATCTCTGATTTATCTCACAATTCAATCTTGCTTTTTAAATAATCCTATCTTTATTCAAATTCTATTATCTATCATGGCTACATATTAATTATATGGATGCTATGGTAAAGCATAAGCATGTTTTTCTAAAAATGGAGCTAATTAGACCAACAGCAAAGGCACCTTTACATTACTAAGTACTACATTAATACTTTCAGTGAAAAAAGTCAGATTAAAACAAAACTGTTACATAAAAGCTTAACTGTACTGCATTAAACATTAAAATGAATTATTTTAATTAGATACATACCAATTCTAAATCTAAGCTACAGAAAAAAAATCTCAATATTTTGTTCTTCATTCTTGTTTTTGTTTTTTTGAGACAAGGTCTTACTATGTAGTTCAGGCTGATCTTGAACTTACCATGTAACCCAGGCAGCCTTGTATTAACAGTGATCCTCCTAGCCACTTCTTCCCAAAAAAGGCAAAATATCTTATAAGTTCCTAGGATCCCAAAAAGCAACCTTCTATTTTAGGGATCTAAAATTTAATGCTTCTTTTAAACCACTCAACAGGAAAAACAACTGTGAGAGGGGAAAGGAGAAAAGAAGGAAGGGAAAAGAAAGAAATAAATTTGTGTGAGTGTGTGTGACAGCTAATATGATTATACTACTAATTCTATTAGTTCATGGAAAAGGACAGTTAATACCCATACAGTCTGATCAATTTTGCATGTCTATATATGGTAACTGGAGCAACTCTTTTGAAGATAACAATATGTAATATAAAAACCATTGCTAAATTCCTATCATCTTGTTTTGAAAACCTATATTGTTACTGTTTGGGTTTTTTGTTGTTATAGTTGTTTTTCGTCTCTTTTGTTCTGTGTTTTTTCCCTCTTTAAAATAAAATAAAAAATAAAGTAAAATTTAATGTTTCTTTAACAGCACTGAAGATTTTAAAAATGGTATTTCAAATATTTTCCTCAATTTGAGATAAACATTACCTAAATAATGCCAAGCCAAAAGAAATAAAAGTTAACATCTTCAAATCTAGCATAATGGTTTAATGTTCTACTTTGTTGCCTTAACAAAACAAATGCTTACATCAAATTCAGAAACCACATAGAGATTCAAATTCACAAGGAAACTACAAGGTCATACTGTGCCACTTGGTATTAGTCATTACCAAAAACATTTCTCCAAGAGGACACAGTATACAAACAACCTAATAATTATCATAACTGGAAATATACTGATATGCTCAAAAAAATCCACTGCTGCAATGGTTTATGTTACCTGTGAAAACCAATTTATAATCAGTGCTAATGTGTTCCATAATCTGATTTACAAGAGTAACTCATTAGAAAGAGAACAAGGTGCATGAATTTCCAAATAAGTGACTGATTAGTGTTTCTACTGGGTGAGGTTATAGGAATTTACACATTACTGGCCTTCTTGGAGTATGGGAATGTTCTGCTCTATTGTGGGAACAGGAGCAAGTGTTCTGGTTATTGAAAACTCTCCCTTCTGTAAAGCAAGAGCATAAATTGTGAAATTTTAGACAACAGGAAATTTCTTTCTCTTAGCAGTTAATAGAAAAATTTGTTATAGGGGATAATGAAATAAACTTTAGATAAATGCTCAGGGAAAAAGGTAAAACTCCAAGAATGTAGGCTTTGAGAATGCACAATCATTGTACAAAAAAAAAAAGAACTGTCTTGCTCAGAGAGAGACAGGGAACAGGGAAACCCAGAATGCCATGACAGACATGCAGGTATTCCATGACCACTCATTAGGGAGTCATATATATTTTAATGCAAATTACACAATGGAATCTTTACTCAAATTATGGTCAATCCTGAGCTTTGACATTTTTTTGATTTTCTACTTCTTGTTTAAAAACAATATGTGCTGATTGATAAATCAATTGACTTTTGGCAACTGGTACTTTCTTTCTTCATTGAGTACATAGGAAAAGCATGATACTGAGGTAGTTCAACCCTGGTATGACACTGCATGGCTACAAACCCCCAAATTCTAGAAGGCTAAGGCAGTAGGACAATGAACTTGAGTCCAGCCATGACCACTTAGCAAGACCATCTCAAAATTTAAAAATGTTAAAAAGGCTGGGGATGTAACTCAGTGAAGGCCCTGAGTTCAATCTCCAGTACTACAGGAAGGAAGAAAAAAAAGGAAAAGAGAAAGAGGGGGAGAGAGAGAAGTCAGTCTAAAAAAACAATGGATTTCTTATCTGTATACCTAATTCTTAAATTCTCAGCAGCTCAGTATCTTTTTGGGATTGATACTGATAAACTAAAGGAACATCATATTTTTTAATCATATTTCTCACTTCAGAAACTATCATTTTATTATTAAATAAAACAATGAGAAATACCAATATCACAATTTTAATGTTAAATTGATTTTTATCTTTGTATCATTTTAATCTTATTTTACTGTTAAATGGTTTTTAAACAATTTCAGAAATATTGGTTTAATTTAAAAATGTGGTCTTAGTTTTTTTTTTTATATATTATACATCAATCTTATTTGACTGGCTTTTCACAGATTATAAGACAATATTTTAACCAAAACTGACAATTCAATAAGCAAATAATCCACCTAAAAGTTCTGACACAAACACATTTAATACTTATGATACCATGAAATTATCTTTCATTAAAACAATACTTTCCATTTTTCTTAGCATTCTCTGAGCATATTGAAGTAATTAAGGAAACTCTAAATGAAAAAGCAACTTATGATTTTGGATGAATTTGAGAAAAATTTTAAAGGATGAATAATAAATACTTATGCAAGTCAGATGTTTCCAATACTTTGCTTTCAGAAAATTGAAGAGGATCTTAATGAATTATCATTTCATAGATCATTGAAAACAGTTTTTGATGAGAAGTCACCATTTGATTTGTTTTGCAGATGATATGGAAGTTTAAATAACACTCCCACCTTCTTAAGGTGATCAAATGTCTAAACAGTTATGTTTATACTCTGAAAAACAGGAGTAAGTATGATGCTGAAGCCAGTCTCATTCTAAACATACATAACATTTATTAAGATACATGAACTAATCAGGAGTAAAGAAGGATATACTTCCACTACAATTTTACTTTCAATACCTATTATTTAAATAGATTTGAAAGATATTGGTTTTGTTCAATTGTATACTACAAATAATTTATAATGACAAAGTTTATTACGATGTCATAAGACTGGGACAGACCCAGTGACCTCCATTCCATCCCAGGTACGCGAGGAAGGCACAGGGGAAGCTTTGGAACATCACTCCCAGTGGGTAAGACCCCGCTTAGTGCCTTAAATCATCACAGTGCGTAATGGGAGATCACTGGGGGCCTGATTAGGTCAGACCCAGTGGCATCCATTCCATCCCAGGAGCCAACATTGCACAAGATGATTCCCACCCCACAGAGAAGCTTTGGAATATTGCTCAAAATCTAGAAATATAGGAAAATGACAAAATGAAAGAGCAAAACATAATCTCAAACCTCCAGCCCATCCCAAGCAAGCCTAGGAAACATGGACATAGAAGAAAATGTAAGCCATACACCTAAAATTCCTGAAAGGATCACAACTGAAGTAAAGAAACATTTCTGGGAAGCTATAGAAGAACTCAGATCAGAAATAATCTCCTAGGCAAAAGACGAAATGATAAATGTAATGAAAGAAATGCTGAACATATCTAAGAAGACATACTTAAAAAATTAGAAGAACAGTGCACAAAGATGGAAAGCCTGAATGAACCATATATGAAACAAACAGAATACATGAAGCAGATGCAATGACATATACAAGAAATCAAAAATTCCACCGAAAATTGGCAAAACCACCTCAATGAAAGTCAACATAGAATTTCAGACCTCGAAGATAAGATTTTGCAGCTAGTGAATAGGAAAGATCTTTTAAAAAATAAAAGGAATCAGGAAATAACAATTCAACAGCAGCAAGATAAGCAAAGAAAACCAACATAAGATTGACAGGGATAAATGAAAGAGAAGGGGATAACACAAATGATATCAAGAGGCTATTTACAGAAGTAATAGCTGAAAATTTCCCAAACATGAGAATGGGAACTGACATACAGATCACTGAAGCATATAGAACTCCAAATAGCCATAACCAAAATAAAACTACATTCAGACATATAACAATCAACATCCCAGAAATCCAACATAAGAACAGAATATTAAAAGCTACTGGAGAAATGAGACAGATCACCCACAAAGGAAAGCCTATCAGAATCATAGCAGACTTCTCAACACAAACAATGAAGTCAAGAAGAGCATGGAGCGAAGTATTTCAGATCCTAAAGGAAAATGACTTCCAACCCAGACTGATGTACCCTCTAAAACTGTCCTTCCAAATGGATGGAGAAATAAGCTACTTCCATGACAAAGAACAGCTGAAGAACTTCATGACCACCAAACCAATCCTGCAAAGAACACTGAAAGACATTCTAGACAGACATAGGAATAAAAAACACTAAGCAAGGCGGACAATTAAACACAGTGGAAAGGTAAAAAAGCAACAGCAGAAAGATAACATGTCAAAAATAAACAAATATAAATCAGTTATAACCATTAATGTAAATGGCCTCAATTTACCAATTAAAGGAAACATAATGGCAGAATGTATCAAGAAACAACATGCAATCATATGCTGTCTACAAGAAATCCATCTAACCCAAAAGGAAACTCATAGACTGAAAGTCAAATGATGGAAAACAATACTTCATGCAACAGGAACCCCAAAATAGCAGGGGTAATTATTCTGCTTGCAGACAATGTTGCAGACAACTTCAAATCAAGAATGATCCTAAGAGATAAAGAAGGTCATTACATACTACTTAGGGAAAAACTTCAAAAGGAAAGATAACAATCTTAAATATATATGCACCAAGTTCAGCAGCACCCAGCTGTACAAAACAAATACTAACAGAAATGAAAAATCAAATAAGCAATAAAACAATTGTAACAGGAGACCTTAATACACCATTGACACAAAGGGACAGATCAAATAGACAGAAATTCAGCAAAGAAATAACAGAACTGAATCAAACTTGTGAACAAATGGACTTGGTGGACGTACACAGAGTGTTCCACCCAACAACATCAGAATATACATTCTTCTCAGCAGCACATGGGACATTCTCTAAAGCAGACCATATACTAGCCCACAGAACATGCTTAAGTAAATGCAAAAGAATTGGAATTATCCCATGCATGTTATCGGTCCATAGTGCCATGAAACTAGAAATTAGTAATAAAAGAAACTGCAAAAACCCTATAAACACATGGAAATTGAATAATACACTCCTGAGCAATCAGTGAGTCACAGAGAAAATTAAAGAAGAAATTAAACAGTATCTAGAAGTAAACAAAAATACAAATACAACTTAACAGAACCCGTGGGAAGCAAGGAAAATTTATTTAAGTAAATTCCCACATCAGGAAAACAAAGGAACACCAAATAAACAACTTGATGCTATACCTCAAACATCTAGAAAAAGAAGAGCAAGTCAAGCCCAAAGCCAAAAGAAGGGAGGAAATTATAATGCTCAAAGCAAAAACCAATGCAACAGAGACTAAGAAAACAATCCAAAAAAAAAAAAAAAAGCAATGAATCAAAGAGTTCGTTCTTTGAAAGAATAAATGAAATTGATAAGCCCCTAGCCAACCTTATTTTAAAAGGGAAGAAAAACCCAAATTCATGCAATAAGGAATGAAAAGGGTGAAATCACTACAGACACTGTGGAAATACAGAAGATCATCAACGCCTATTTCAAAAACCTCTATTCTCATAGGCTCAATAACACAGAAGAAATGGACAGATTCCTAGAAACATATGAAGTACCAAAGGTGGCTCAGGAAGATATAAAAATGCTGAATAACCCAATTTCAATTAAACAAAATTGAAAGTGTAATTAAATCCTTACCAACAGAGAAAAGTCCAGGCCCAGAAGGATTCACTGCAGAATTCTATAAGAAATTCAAAGAAGCCTTAATGCCAACACTCCTCAAACTCTCAAACTGACAGGGAAGCAATTCTCCCTAACTCATTCCTGGAAGCAAATAATACTTTAGTACCAAAACCTGAGAAAGACTCAACTAAAAAAGTGAACTACAGGCCAATCTCCCTCATGAACATAGATGCAAAAATTCTTAATAAAATATTAGAAAAAAGAATGCAGCAAATCATCAAGAAGATTATATACCACAACCAAGTGGGATTCATCCCAGGAATGTAGGAATGGTTCAACATATGTAAATCAATAAATATTAATCCACCTATCAATAGAACCAAAAATAAGAATCACATGATCATTTCTATAGATGCAGAAAAAGCTTTCTGATAAGCTCCAACACTTATGCATGATAAGAATCTTACAGAAAACTGGGATAGATGGTCTTTACCTCAATATGATAAAAGCCATCTATGACCATCCAACAGCCAGCATCATATTAAATGGCCAAAAAACTGAAAGCCTTTACTAAAATCAGGCACAAGACAAGGATGTCCATTATTGTGGGAAGCCCTGTAATTGGCTGCCACCTTGTATCTGCAGGCTGCACCACCTTAATTCGCTCTAGGAGTTAAGTTTGGTAATTAAGTAGCATCTTGCATAACTTTTTTAGCCTGGCCCCAATTATTCAGGGATTATGCTTATTGAGCCCATGTGTGTGCGCACGGGAAATTTGAATTGACCAATGAACCTCCATCTTACCACTGTTGCTAAGTTACCTGCTGATGTCTCAGAACCCAAATCCCTCCTCCTCAATACCCTACATATTTGATACTCATCCCTTGAATAAAGAGAGACTTGATTGGAATTCCTCAACTTGACTCTGCTCTTTGTCTCTTGTTCCCTTTCATCCCCACTCTCCCTCTAGGGTCTCCGTGGACTTACCTGAAGGCCAGGTCACATTATCACCACTCCTACTTAATACAGTGCTGGAAATACTAGCCAGAGCAATTAGACAAGAAAAAGAAATGGAAGGATAGGAAAAGAAGTTTATCATTATTTGCAGATGACATGATACTCTATATAGAAGACCTCCAAAACTCCACTGAAAGACTCCTAGATACAATGTCATAGTAAAAAAAAAAAAAAACACATATTCATTCATTCATATTCATTATTTGAAATAAAGAAATACGATAATGTGATTACTTAAAAATCTTTAAGAATTAAAACACATTAGGTAAGATAATATTTTGCCAGACAAGTGTATTAGAAAGCTGAGATTACAGATATATAGAAATCTCCACTTTTGGCTGTATATCCATTTTTTGAAATATTAGAGATTAAACCTAGAACCTCTGCAATGATCCTGTCCTTTTTAATTTTTTTTTTTTAAGACAAAGTCTTGCTAAATTGCCCAAACTGGACTCAAACTTTCAGTCATCCTGCCTTAGTCTGAAAGAATAAGACATTAGTTGAAAAAGTACACATAAAACAGTCAGAAAACAAAGGATATATTTGAGCAATAACAAGTAGTTTGGCTAATGCATAAGATATATAATGAGAATTAATATGACAAGTGAATTTTTCCCCTCCCTTTTACTAAACAAAAAGGAGGCCATCATTTGGTCTGAGTTCCTGTCTAATGGAGAAACTTTTAGAGCTTTCAGTGATAACAAACAGCTCTTTGTGGCCTGTATGCCATAGGTTCATGGCCACCACTGTCCTTTATTGTTCCCCGAATGATCAAAGTAACCCAAAAGTCACATATACTAAATGCATAATCAAACTGAAACTTTACAGAAGCAGATAGATCCTAAAATGACCTGAAAATAGAAGATTCCAACCTACTTGAGTCAGTGTAATAAGGCACCCTTTAAAAAAAAGTAACTTGACATAAATCAATCTATTTTTTTCTCTCCTACAGTTTTGTTTCCTTGTTCCCACCTTACAAAACCCACTTTGCCATCATCCAGTGGAAGTTCTTATTCTACTTGGTAGAATACAGGCTACCCAGATTCTTGAATTACAAATAAAAACCATCTGCATCTGTAACTACATTTGCTATCATTCTTTTTTTTTTTTTTGATACTTTTAATCTTTACTTCAATGTTACTTCTTTACACTCAGCAGGCCTCTTTTTTTCTCCCTCCTCTTCTGTCTCTGCCTCATGTTACTGGCAAGGGTTAGCTCTTTATATTCTTCCCATCTCATGAACCATGAATTTATCCATTTGAGGTTCTGTTTTGTATGTCTTAATTTTTTAAAATAATGAACACAATTATAAATGTTTTTGACACATTTAGAGAAAAAGAATAGATATGTTTATGCTTATACAGCAGTATTTTTACATGTAAAGCAATCAGTTATACAAAATAAGTTCATACTACAGTTGCTAGGGGAAAAGAGGAAACATTAACTGATCTTAATTACTGTTGAAAAATTCAAGTGAATTTAATTCTATATTACAAAATATATACACACAAAATTTAATATACATTCCATGTTTGCCAGCACAGCAAGAAGGGATTGGTAATATGCCTTCTTAAGCTGGACAGTGAATAAAGCTGGACAAACAATAAAACAAACACCCATTTTCTATACCCACCCATACAATTAAAGTCCCTCGACATTTCTTTCCTCTTACCTTTGTGATGAGAACTATTATAAATTAAATTTCACAGTAATACCACTGAAAATATGTAATAAAACCAGCCAAACCTTGAAGGAAGAACCTATTATAAGTACAGAGAGCAAATATATCAAATAAAATGTGACACTTCAGACTAAATGTCTTTGTCTCTTAAAAATTCATGTATTGAGAACACAAAGAGAAGATACTCATTTGAAAAACGACCTTAGCTAGAACTAAATCTGCTGCCACTTTGATTTTATATTTCCTGGACTCCAGGACAATAAGAAATATTTATCCATCTCACTCTTCTGTTTATGATATTTTGTTATGGCAGCATCCACTAAGATAGAAAGTTTAGGACAATTCATAAAACTCACATTAAAACAAACTTGTAGTACATATTAAAATATACAGCCAACTCAACTAGGCTTCTCTTTTTCTTAGCAGGTTGGTAAGGTCTGAACCTGCCATTCTATTTTAGGCTTCTACATATGGTATATATCTTTCCATCTACTAACAGTAAGGCAAGAACATGGGCTTTCCACAACAGCACAAAGGAGCAGATAGATGTTATTCAAGGTTACCCAGGAAATGACTGCTTTCTCAACCCTTCCCAAGAGCATAGGGCATAGTCCTGAAGCTAAATTTGGCTCAAGATCCAGGACACTGCAATGGTGCCCAAGTTTCTTTCAAACAGACACATGTACTGCTAAACTTTAAATCTGACTTCTATTAGAATAAAAATGACAATGATTAGGGCTTTACATATAAAGCAATTAGTTACATAAAATGTTTTCATAATATCTAGTTGGTAGGAGAAAAAATGAAGCATTAACTGATTTTAATTACTGTTGAGTAATTCAAGTGAATTTATTTTTATAAATAACAAGACCTTGCCTCTAACAGGACCCTTCCTGTGCTGTCATTATTATAGCCGTTCTACACTTCACAGGAGCCCAAATTTAAGAGAAATACTACGCAGATATGCCATACCTGCTCTGGCTCTGAGTGATGATGCCTTGCTTCCACTAAATTCTCACTGTCCTCTGCAATGGAACTTTTGGGGATTCTGTTCTATATTCTGTTGGACACATTATTAAGCACCTAAAATGTAGCTAGCATAACTGGGAAACTGGGTTTTAAACTTTAACTATAATTAACTTAAATTTGAATAGTCACACATGACTAATGATTACAGTATTCAACAGTATAGTTCTAGAATCTAGAGCCTTACATTTTTTAAATTAAGGAAATTAAAACACGTATGATTTCTTACTACCAACTCAAACACTATCTGCAACACTGCAAATGTGGTTCTACCTTGTACCTTAGCTGCCCGGCATAAACACCCATTTGTCTCTATTCAGGCAGCATCCTCTTTTTAAAATCTTGGCAGTTCAGTGTACCTAACTATTTATTATTAACCAGGTTGTTATTATATTCTCACTGTGGGTTTACACATCTATATTTCATGGTATATGAGGGCTCCTCAAGGGCAGCAGCTGTTATTTATGTTCATTCTTGACTCCCCAGAGCCTAACAGAATGTCACAGGCTAAAATTCTTTTCCTAAATTCGCCTGCCCAATTTATTATCCTAGTCTCCATCTAACCATACCTATCTCTTCACTAGTCTAAATTTGAAATCTTATAATTTCATCCACAGACAAACAGTGAAACTGAGGGCAACTCATATTACCCATATCAAATCTACAAAAGTATAACAAAGGTGTTATGGGACTGCGGGGGAAGACAATAAGTCACCAAGAAGCAAACCCTCCCTGCAAATCAGCACCATGCACGGGCCACTGAGGGCAGAGCCAGATGCCAGCCCCTTCTGGCACATGGGCTGGGAAACAAGAACAGCAAACCTCCCCTTTTCTCACCCCCTGCCATAGTGACCAGCTGACCCAGAGAAACACAGGCTGTGGTGACAGCTATTGGGGTAAAATACAATTTAATGCTTGTTAGTTTTTAGTGTTTCACTGACTTTGCAGGTCTAAGATGGATAGTCTGATCGTCTATTCAGAGGATAACAATACACAATGTAGCATCTATGGGGGATCTCCTTCTGAAGGTGGTAGCCATTGTCAATTTCTTATGCCCTGTTTTGAAGTCCGGTCATTTTCTTTTTTTTTTTTTTTTTTTTTTTTGGTTGGGTTTTATTCTGTTCTGTTTTGTTTGATTTTATTATATCCAATGACATGGGCAGCTATTTCAAAGATAACAGGATATATTAAGATAGCCATTTTGGATTTACTATTACCTTGTTTTGAAGTCCTTTATTTCATTCATTATTTTGGGGTTTTTTTGGTTCTATTCTGTTCTGTTTTGTTTGATTTTTACTATATCTGAAGGTATCTGCAGCTATTTTGAAGACAGCAGGAGGCATTATGGTCACCACTGTTGATTTCCTATTGTTCAGAATTCCTGTGTCACTTACACTGGTTTGTTTTCATTGGCTTTGTTCTGTTTTATTTTGCTTGGCTTTATTCTCTTTAAAATAAAACAAAAAGTGTTATATTGGTGACACAATATACTTTTAATATACAGCTGTTCAGTAGTAAATACTGTAAAAACTGTGGAAATATTACTAAAAAATCAAGTGGAAATAAGTAAACATACCAGGACTAGAAACACATTTGAGAGGGTTGGTTTTGTTGTTTTGTTTTCTTGGTGGAGGAGACTGAACCTAGGGCTCTCAGGCCAAACTACATCCTATCCTTTTTATTAAATTGTTTTTCTTTTCTGAGACAAGATCAAGCTAAATTTCCAAGAGACTCGAATTTAGGATTCTCCTGCTCAGACCCTCAACGGGCTGGGATTCCAGGCTTGCACTGCCACACTCAAACTTTTTGACAAAAAACTAGCATTTGAAGAGATAAAACTCATGATTGAGTTCACTTAGAGGCAGATGAATACAGGCATTCCAATATTAATAAATCAGAGCTTAATTTAAAAAGCACTTGAAAGGACTGAGACAGGGCAACCAATGAGAAGAGCGGAAAACCTGAAAAAGCGTATCTTAAAGATAACTGAATAAAGTGATTTAAGGAGGTGTCATTCAGGTATGAAAAATATTTCCTACTTTAAGATCAAAGAGAAAAGTAGGGTATTATATTTCTTTCCCAAAATAGTAAATCTCCCAAAAATGAAACAGAGAAAAACAAAGTGACATTCATTTACCAACGACAAGACAAAACCCATTGACATAACAAGACGTTATGCCAACGTTACCTAATACAGACATTCATTTTCATTACATATAGCAATTCCAAAGCACATCTTCTTTCAATATTCACATCAAAGAAGCTTTCAGAGAAACACATTGATTCTCTTGTGCCTTATTAATTTTAAATGAAAAGCTCTTACATTATTTTCCCAGCTGATATTCCACCTGAAACAACTAATGCCTCCCATTCACTTCCACTGTTTCCTTGGAAATACGGGTTTGATTTTAAGCACATTTTAGTTTTCAAAAGAGAAGGGATGACAATGTTCTCGGGAGGCAAGGAAAAGTTAGATACATGGACTGCAAGCTCTTAGAATGGAGGGGCTCACCTCCACCTCCCAAGCAGAGGCTCAATATCTTTTTCTTTAACTCTGGAAAAGTTGCACTTCACAGCAGACAGCAGGCGCGAACTCCAGGACACCACATCTTCTAGAACACTGTGGCACTCCCACCCCGCTAACACTGTGTGAAAAGAAAAGAAGTAAAGAACGCAGGAGGGCGCACAACCACATTCTAGACCCTAAGGTTAAAAGAAAATTCCTTGCTTTCCAGACTGGGCTCACCTGCCGCTGGAACTGAGAAGACGTACGGCCCCGGATCTTCCTAGAAGGGACTGTCGACCCTTTTCTCGTCACCGGACACTATCCGGAGGAAGGTTCCCTGCGCTAGGAAAGATGGACTAGGAAACGCGCGCTCTATCTCCGGATTTCAGAGCCGCCGCCACAGTTCTCAGGGTTTTGGAGCAGCCTCAGCCACAGTTCTCTCAGCAGCTCTCGCCTTGTCGCTTAGCAACCTGAGAAGCTGAACTGTCTTCCGGACACATCAATTCCCCCGCCCCTCGGGAGCGCGTACAAGGATTTAAAAGATTTTGTTTCCGGGTCGATTCAGTTTTACGCAGCGGAAGGTCTTTTTACCGTCCACGTTTACCGCATGAAACGAAAAAGTGTCTGTTGCACTTAAGTAAGACGGTTGAGGGGTCTCCCCCCTGGAGTTACACATGCCTTCCTTCCCTCCAACTGCCGAGTTCCATCACGCAGTCCTTTCCTTCTGAGCCCAAACCATCCGCTAATAGTCGTTGTCCAATCACAGAGACTCATTCTTGGGGACTATTTCGCAAGGACTGCAGAGCGCAGGAAAAAGCACGTGAAAAGATCCTGCTTTTCGGGAAGTGTAGTTCAACAGTGGAGAGAATGCGTGGAGGCTGAGCCAGAGCCGGGCAATCTAAACTATATTTCCCAGAGGGCACTGCGGCCGGGAGCCGAACTTTTTCTTACTGTCACCGCGCGCCCTCCTAGACTCGATTCCGAGCTAGAGGTGACCTGACTTCCAGAGGCTCGTTCTGCAGGTGCAGAGATTTTCCGTGCGGTCCCAGTCATGGTAAGTATGGGACCCTGGCTTCTGCTCACCTCCGGCGTGGGTGTGAGGGTTCTTGAGATTTAAGGATTTTCAGTAGAGAGCAGGGGCATCGCGCTGACCTTGCAGCCGTTTTGCAAAGCTCCCACGCAGCTGGGGACTGTCGCAATAACCCAGTAAGTGGGAAGGGCTTACTTTCCTCCTGGGGGCGTTTTGTAGGTCTCTGGAGAAGTCACTGTCCTTGAAGAAACTCGGTATTTCTCCTGTTATATAACGGGGTGCAAAATACGAATCCTGATTTTCTTCGAAGGTTTATAATTGGGCAGACTAGGGACGATGAGGTTTGATGGGAAGGGAAATTTGCTTCCTAACCTTTTTTTTCCCTCTTTCTCCTCCTCCTCCCCCTTCTCGTCCTTCTTCTTCTTCCTCCTTTCTTTTCTTCCTTTTCTTAAATCATTATTTTAAAGGCTTTTGTTATAGAGTTATAGAGCCCTTTACAGCAAAAGAACCTCGACTCTTAAGGCTGTGATCACCAGGTCCTACAAATAACGATCTGCATTTTCAGGAGACATGTTTTTTTCTGTATCTAACTTAACAAAATATTATTTGAATCTTATTCTAATGCCAGGTAGTGTCAGTACCCAGATGACAAATGCAGGTGTTCTTCCACCTGCAGGTTTCGTCTCTTTCTAAAATTAAAAATCTTAAGTCCTCTGATAAGAAGTACCTCTGCTTTCTGTATTTTGAATTACAGAAGCATTACTTTTCAATTACCATCTTGTCTTTGAAGCAATCGCTAGAGCTGCATATCTTGTCTCTGCTGCAAGGGGGGCAGGGTGAGGAAATTGTGACGTAGATATAATCTGTGAGCTCTTTGAAGGTGACATTTGCTGTCGTACTGAGGAAAATTGTTTCAGGACTTCTATTTATATTTGGAAATATTTTTCTTCTTTATCTCAAAATATTAAAATGTCTGGAGAATGTTAGAAAATGCTCCAATGAATTGCAAGTTTTCCAGAACCTGAAAAGACATGTTTTCAAATACAGGCATTTCTCCCTCAACTTTGTAAGTGGACAAAGAAGATCAGCAACTAACTCCTAGTGTTTGATTTCCTAGTTATTTTATCAAGTAATGTAATCATTTAAATTATGGTTGCAGTGGCTTGTCTCTTAATAATCTTAACAAGAAAGCAGAGGTACTTCTTATTAGAGGACTTAAGATTTTTAATTTTAGAACTGGACGAAACCTGAATTAATTGAGACCCAGAGAGAATTGATTTGCTCAAGGTCACACTCTATTTTATCATTATGTGTCAAGTCATTCTAAAATTTTACTTTTAATATCTGATGATCTATGATGATATGTAAGCTCATACTGCAATATGAATGCAAGTACTTTACCAACATGTATATTGCATGATAGCTTTATTTTTGTAATTCAGACTAATGAAATTGAAAGGTAGTTTGGAGACAGTTTCATCTAATCTTAAAGGTAGGTTAGTGAGGTCATGTGATTTTTTTCCCAAGGTCATAGAGAAATCCAGGACCCAGATCTTATTTTGGTTTTGCTTCTCACTATATTTAAGCCAGGCCTCACTTCTGGAAGGTCACTGGGATGCCAGATAACACAGACATGGTCCATAAGGAAGAATTCTGTCACTTTGTTGTTTCACGTGACTCAAAATCTTTCTCTTCAGAAGAGCCTGAATAATCAGTGATTTACAAAAGAGCCATCTTTTGTAAGCCAATTGAAAGAAGGGGCTAAAGCAGAAAATTCTTTGCTTGTGTCTATAAGAAATCCATAGGAAATAACTGAAGGAATCTGAATGGCATCACTTGTATTTTGTATTACAGAAATATATGTAAATTAGAAATATATATTAATTAGAAAGGAAGAAATAGATGTATTCTTCTGTGGAATAACAGAAGGAATAAATTCAAGCTTTGCAAGAGACCATCGCACGTTCTCAAGACAGAGACTACATTTGCAGAAAGGTCATTAATGCCCTACTAGAATAAAGACATCCCCTCTTGGATCTTGGCAGACTGCCCAGATCTCTGAGCAAAGAATAGTAACCTGTCTTCACACAGCATAATGAGAAGTCAGCCAACAGGGCTCTCCCACCTTCCTGCTTTTCAACTGTAGTGTTGCAGAAGAAGAGTGAGAACCAAATATGGGCTCCCTTTACCTATTCCATCATCATTCATAACTAGGTTTCATACTAAGCTTTAACAAGATGAAATTACCTACCTATGAAAAGAATTTGCCCAAAGAGGCAGAAGGAAACTGCTGGTAGAATTAGCAGATTGTAGTTGGCCACAACCCCTGCACTAAACGGATACTGTGAACACATTTTTAATAGCTAAAATTGACTGCGTTGTTCTGTTCTAGGAATCTAGTTGACTTTCAGAGAGAGCTTTATAAATAGAGCTGTGTGCTTGCCTCCTCATTTTGTAACCAACCCTACATTGAAGTACATTGTCTTTGTTTTTGTTTACCTTTATTTTCATTCCTTCGACAAATTTTTGTTGAACTGTATGAGTCAAAGATCTGAGTCAAAACGAGATTCCTGTCAGGATTCTTCAGTCTGGTAGAGATTAGTAGACATACATACAGAAAGCCATTGGCTGTAAGAATCCTTAGAGAAGGCAAACTCCCTTATTCAGAAAGACCAAACCTGCCTATTAAGAAGACTAAGGCAAAAGAATTGCAAGTTTAAGGCCAGCTTGGCAGCAAAACCCTGTCTCAAAAGAAAAGAAAAAGAAAAAAAATACCTCCTTAGAGGAGAATTCTGTGGTGAAACCTATAACTAAGATTTGCTTCGTGTCATTCTTTGTGCTTTGTGTGTGAACTAATCTCTGTCCTAAAAACTGCGATTTTTTTTTTTTTTTTTTGGACCTACTCTTATATCTCCATTTTACTCTGTGGAAACAATACAGAGATGTTAAGTAACTTTCCAAGAACATACCGCTAATGAGATGTAGAACCAAGATGTGAGCCTAGAAAAGTTCCACCCCAAAGGCCATGGCTTCATTGTTGCTCTCTGCTGCCTCTAGCCCCATTTTAGAGAATTGACTTATCCCTTTTCTAAATTCAGAAGGTTTACTAATGGATTCCCTGGCCTAAAATAGTACCAAATACCCAATAGGAATTCAATGATATGTTGTTTCACATGTGAATTAAATGACATAAGTTTATCAGTTGATTGATAAAACTATAACTTAGAACTAGTGAAATACTTTTGCTTATAGCCCAAACTATTATTTATGGTACCTAAGTTTCCAGCCTTCTCGATGCAAGTGTACGTGAATAAGTATCTTTAAAAATTTTTTAAACACATGCTCAATATACTTTGAAATAATTCTTATCTTTATTTTATTTTTAATCTTTGGAAGTAGTAGTATTTTCAGGAATCAACTATTTCTTCAGCAAATATTTGAGGTCCGATTATGTGTCAGGTACTCCAGTTAGTTCAATACTACTGTAAAAAAAGTAGATTTCCCCCCCCCAAAAAAAAATAAAGTAAAATACAATAGATGAGCTCACAGCTTCGAAGACCTTGCACTCAAAAGGGGAAGAAGGAATAATTTCTTCCTCTATTTCCTCCCCTTTTCCTTGTCTTTTCTACTTAACTTCAAGGGAGAGAAGAAAATGACGACTAAAAAACATGTATACGCCACTTAAAGAATGTCATTAAATAGTAATGACAGATAAGAATACAAATACCATGTAATATATTTTAACATGATAAATAACTGTATACATTAACATTTAGTCCTCTTTGTAAGTCTAGTCTCTTTTGGAATATAAATATGTATTTTATTAAAACTAACTTAGTAAATTTACATGTTTTGTATATTCAGGGATATAAAGAGCAGAGGAAAAGTTGCTGAAAAGATGAAGAAGAAACCCAGAAGTTTAGGAAGAAACTTTCTCCACTTTCTCCATAGTTTTACGAGATTTGTTTTTGAGGTTTTTTTTTTTTTTTTTTTTTTTTTCCTATTTCCATACTGGTCACTTCTTCTCTGAGGAAGAAGTGTGCATATAATGTACTATGGTCAGATTTTTTTTTTTTTTTTTTTTTTTTTTTTTTTTTGAGATAAGGTCTCACTGTGTAGTTCAAATTGGCCTTTGAGTCCAAGGCAGGTCTCAAACTTGCAGCGATTCCCCTGCCTCAACCTCCCAAGTGCTGGGATTACAGGCACCTATCACCACACCCTGCTAGATTTCTTTTTCTGTAATAGTTGATACTTCTTTCCTGATACTATTTTTTCCCCTTTAATTTCTTTCAATACCACCTTGCTGAGTGCTTCTGACCTCAGTGCTTAAGGTTAGAAGATTCAAGAGATCCTGCAAGGTCATCTATCCTCTCTCCATTTCGGATACATAAATCATCTGGAAGAGAGAATTTTGAATAAAAATAAATCAAACATTGCTGTTCCCCCAATCAGTTCAGTTGGCCATGTCTCCATACAGGAAGACATAGAGGTGACGGAGTAGAGACACAGGTACCCAACATTGTTGAGGAAAAGGAAAGTTCATTTTGATTGTATATTTTTAAATTCTCTGAGCTTAATTTAAACTTATTTAAATGACTCAAGCTCATCACTCTTAATTTCAGTGTTTTTCCTCTTGTCCTTTATTCTGTCTATTGAATCTTTAAGGCTACTTTTCAGTATTGTAAGTATTATGCTCTTCATATGTGTCACCATCCTTTCAAAAATAAATTTCCTTTGGAATCAGGTTGTCAGCTGTTCCTACATGTTGCTCTTATTACTTATAATTTATTGTAATTTTTTTCTTCTTGGATTATTTTCCTCTGAGGACGTTATTTTTTTTTTTTTTTCTTTAACGTTTGGCTCAGTTAAAATAGAAAATTTTAACCACTGTTACTCCTCAGGCTGCTGTGAATTTTTATCTGCTAGTGAGCAGAGAAAGAGTGAGAGATTCACATAAATTTATAAGGCTCTCCTGGCTGTCCTGGGTTGTTTTAACTGTGTAACGCACACATTGTTAGCCCTGTTTCAGTAATAAAATATCCTTAAAAAGATTATAAGATCATCCAGAAAATACAGGATAAACTTTGTACACCTTGTGGAGTGAGAGTTGAACAATGCCACATAAAATACGCAGCTGAAGGACATACGTTCTATAATTTGTGCATACTGTATTTTCCAGAGCAAGTCAATAAGTTAGTTTTCTACTAAAGTTATGCGAAGAGATTTTTAAATTTTATATCTGCTTTTAATGTATATGCTTGTCTTATTAAAATCCTGAAACCATAAGATAAAATAACACTTTTAATACTCGTTTTCATTACAGTCTGAGCCAATCAGAGTCCTTGTGACTGGAGCAGCTGGTCAAATTGCATATTCGCTGTTGTACAGCATTGGGAATGGATCTGTCTTTGGTAAAGACCAGGTAGGGGCATGTCTCTAAATCTTGGCATTAGTGTGAGAATGTCATTAATAAAATTGTATTTAGTGGCAAATAAATCATAAAGCATAGGGTTGGGTAATCCCAATAAATATAATAAACATATTGCTATAAGTGAAAGCTGGTAAGGTATTTATATGTATCCCTCCAGGCACTGAAAACAGTTTGAAAATCAGAACTATTCCATGTGCTTTGTTAACTGGGTGCAACCAGAGATGTCAGTCATCTAAAAGTGGCATAATGTTACATACCTGAGCTCTTAAAGTATTTATTACCATCAATTAATGGGAGTTATAGCCATATAAACAAAAATTGCAAAAGGACATTTTTGTGCTAAATGACATGATCTACATTGACAGATGCTATCCTTGCTTTTTGGCAGCCCATAGTTCTTGTGCTGTTAGATATCACTCCCATGATGGGTGTTCTGGATGGCGTCCTAATGGAACTGCAAGACTGTGCCCTCCCCCTCCTGAAAGGTGAGTTGGAGAGGAAGGATTTTATAGTATCCTATTATGTCTAAAGACTCCCAATTAGAAATTATTTCATAAAACTATTTTTGTTTTTGAACTAGTGTTTAACATATATACCAGGAATATGGGTATACAAAAGAAATGGTGTCAAATGGCTGCTTTTTTTCCTGAACATACCTATATATAGTTTATGTTACTAGTTAGGTAAAATGTTGCACAAGGATTACATAACTGAGACCATGCCTATTATGTTTTTAAAAGTATTTAAATGCTAATGGTAGCATCCTGTTATAGAAAATCTTTTTCAATTCTGAAGAATGCCCTCCTGGGCCATATACATTAGAAGTTGGTTGGTCATTTTTATATGGCCCATTCCATCTGCCAGGATGAGATAGAGTATAAATTGGCCTAAATGTGTACTACCAATTTTTAAAACCCCTCAAGCATTTAAATGCCTTTGAGAATCATTGAACTGTTACTCAAATATAACATAGAAGTCTTAAATTTGATTGAAGATTGTTAAAATATCAGATCAGGTTGGAAACTATCTTAAATAGTTTTCTTTAGCTATACTTTGTGGGTTTTTTTTTTTTTTTTTTTTTTTTGGTACAGATTATTGATAACTCTTCTAGAAGTTTGCAGAAAACAGTATATCTCCCAGGAAAATCTTCCTTGAAATTTACTAATCTGTTCAATAAACATTTATTAGAAGAGAAACTCTACCATCTGAATCATTTGGTTGCATAGTTCTATAAAAGTGTACATGGCTGGGCTTCAACTTTTCTGCTGGCTCCCTTTCCTTATACACAACTCTTTTCCAGATCAACTTCCTCTGTTGCTTTTTCCCATTTGCATTCCCTTCTCTATTGAATCCCTTCTACTATCTCTAATGGGGTCAGCTTGCACTCTGGTAGCTATAAATATGGCAGTGAAGGGAAAGTTCAGTGGGTGTGAATGTGTGACTGGGAAGAAGAAGATAAGTATTTGTGTCCTCTCACTGGTATTGCTGCTTATGCCCAGTGGGAGACTTAAAAAGCCCGACTAACACAAATTCCCTGGTCTAAAAATTTACCAATAATATGCTGAATAGTGGTCATGGCCGTTAATGTTTTTTAATCAAAAAGCAAGTTGTATGTGTTTATTAGACTGACATTGTGGCAAAGTAGTTGAACTCTAGATTGACAGACCAAAATATACAACCTTACAATCTTATCGTGGTGGTAGCTAATCTCTTTAAACCTCCGTGTCTTCATCTATAAAATGTAAAGATTAAATTTATAATAGTATAACTCTCTTAGTATTATTTCTGGCACACTATTCAATAAACATTCACTAGTTTTAAATTTGTGACTGGTATTTTAGACCTTGAAATGAATATAATTTAAAGGTTTAGTGACTGAGTTGCTGTTTTGTGCTATCTGTGGTAATAACAAATGTTGCTTTGAAAGTTATACCTTGCCCCATATAGGACTAGGAAAGATAAAAAGAATTGTTGAATCGAAATAAGGGGATAATAAATTTGTTGACATTTCTACTGATGGTATGTCCCAAAAAGGTCTATCAGTATGAGATGTAATGATAAACAATTTGCTACAAAGTTTAAGAATGAATGACTACATTCAATGTGAAAAATAAAATTTCAGGCTTGGGTATTTAAGTACTTTTACATATTGTCCACAGATGTTATTGCAACAGATAAAGAAGAAGTTGCCTTCAAAGACCTGGATGTGGCTGTTCTTGTGGGCTCCATGCCAAGAAGGGAAGGCATGGAGAGAAAAGATTTACTGAAAGCAAATGTAAAAATCTTCAAAAGCCAGGGTGCAGCATTGGATAAATATGCCAAAAAGTCAGTTAAGGTAAACAATTCTGCATTTTATTAGGTTTCTCATCACTTGAATTTGAAACTTATGCTTTCAGCATTTAAGTGAAAAAAAATTGTTTGCCTCCCCCCCCTTTTTTCCAGTTCTATGCAATGTTCAGTAAATGCAGATCTCCCTTTACATATCTTTTTCTGTAAGTACAGAAATCTGTAAGCACAAGTGCTCAAAAACTTTGCTCACTACTATGACATGGAAATTTGACATTGGTCCTTAAACGTATAAAGAAGACACAACTTTCTGGTTCCTTTTTCTTATGTGGAAATACTTGTTCAGATATTTATAGATGTGTAGGTGATTGTGGTAGGAAATTAGTTTGATAAACGGATTTGCTTTCCATGGACTTCATTTTAAATCATTTTTATTTTCTGTATCATTAACAGAATATGATATAGATGTATTGAGTAGAAATCCTCCAGTTTCTTTATTCAAGATTACAAGGCTATTCAGACCACTAAAATCCAGGCTGCCTTTGCAGAGTACTCCCACAAATGCAGTGTTCTTGTTGGAAGAAACACTTGAGGCACTGGAGTATATAGGGTCAACAACATACTATTTTAGCTGCAGCTTCTCAAATGAGCTAATGAAAGTATTAAAGTATGTGTGTACAGAGACAGAGAATCTAGAAAAAGTGATAATGGGAATCTGTCTTTATAATATGCTTCTAGCTTTTCTATAAATTTTAACCATATTTCAAAATAAGGTTTTTTCAATTTTCATTTTAATAAAAATCCACATATTGTAGAAGTCCCATATATTAGGGTCTCCTGTACCATGTTATAATTCATTGCCGAATAAACCTTCTCAATACAGAAATAACCTTAAGTGTTTTCTGCTAAAGATTAACTCATTAGATCTGGGAGGAGATGGTGGGGGGGCAATCTACATTCCAGCAACTAGCACAGGAAATTTTTAGGATGAAGCAAGTTTGAGGAATAGTTTTTAATCATAGAGACAATTTGTTCCAAAATAACCCCAAATAGAAAGAAAATTATATGACTGAATCAGACCCTGACATAGAGCTTTAAAATACTTGGGCTTTTTGTTTGGATTTGTAAGTGTGTCTAGAAGGATAGGTAGATAAATACTGTGACTCCGTTTTGGCACACAAACAAAATAGACATGTATCTAAACACTGCCAAATGGGAAGTGATTTGTATATGTAAAACAGCTCTTTCAAGAAATGTTTTCTTTAGTCACACCAGACATTACCTAGTCAAGAAAACAAAGTTCTTAAAAAAGAGTATAAAAACCTACATACTACAATGGCTTTTTAAATATATTTATTATATGTGTTTATCTCATACAAACTTAACATGCAATCTACCTGTTACATATTTTTCAGTCAAATTCTAGTAAAATTTACTTAATAAGAATACAGTTTGTAATCTGTGCTTCCTAGGTCATTGTTGTGGGAAATCCAGCAAATACCAACTGCCTGACTGCTTCTAAGTCAGCTCCATCCATCCCGAAGGAGAACTTCAGTTGTCTAACTCGTTTGGATCATAACAGAGCTAAATCACAAGTAAGAAAAATGCCTCTTAAAATCTTAAAAACTCAGCTTTAAAATGCTTTTAAAATCAGTGAATCCTGGCCGCGGATGCAGCTCAGTGGTACAGCACTTGTCTGTCAAGTACAAAGTCCTGAGTTCAGTTCCCCATACCAAAAAAAAGCAGTGAATTCTACTTTTTCATTTCATTTCTGTAGTAGGAAACCATTCCTTTTATTAAATTAAAGGTAAATTATTTATAGATGTATTAGACAATCTTTAAATCTGTTCTAAGGACCAGAAGCTTAACTTCACACTTAATTTTGATTATATTTTAATTGATAATGACAGTTAAATGGAGTTATTGCTATTCTTTTGGGAGTTAGCATTAGTTACTAGTATAATAATTTACTTGATAATGCATAATTTAATTATTTTCAGATACATGAGATTATAAATTGACAGATTTGAGTATTGTGTGCTTTTTCCCTACAGCTAAGCAATCAAGTTTAAATTTTAATTTTAATATTATATTTAGTTTTCAATCTTATATCATTGTAATATTCTATATGTGTCCATAAAATTTCCTGTTTTCACTAGTTAAGAACTAAGCTTTACATTATTGTAATTTACCTTACCCCTGGGAACCTCAGGAAAATATTCCAAGAAGTTGAGGACCAGGAAATTAATAATATCTTCAAAACATCAGAATCTAGGCTATTAATGCAGACTGATTTCCTAGGATTTCTCAGCTCTAACTGGTCCTGGTATCCTTGGAAGTCAGGAGAAAGCTAATGTTCTCAGACTTGGCCCTTTTTCCTTTCCATACCACTTCCCTGGCCATCCCTCTTCATCCTCAGGTCAGCACTGCCACATAGGTCTATGAAAATAGTGTTTTTCTTCTACAGTTGATATCTTTATTTAGTTTCAAGAAAGTTTTTTTAACCAGATGATGGCATGAGGTCAAAGTTGAAAAACAACCATCTTAAACTAAGAATTAACTTGCCAGTTCCTGAATGCCCAGTTATAGAGAAAAGATTTTATATTTGTTAAGCTTCTACCATAAGCTGAATGCTTCTACCGTAAGCTTTATATATAATCTTTCACTTAGTTTTTATAGCAACTGTAACAGATAATCTCATTATTATCCTTGTTTTACAGGTAGGCAACCTGGGTCCCAGAGGGGTCGGGGAACCTACTCTTAAGTCATATAACTAGTAAATGATGGAACCTCCTAGATTTGCCTGGCTCAAAACAAACCCTTGTGCATGTTCTTTCATAGTGGAATCATAGATTAGATTTACCTACTGGCTCTGTGACCTTGAGAAAACACATAAAATAGAATAGCTATAAAATAGAATAATAATTATATCGACCTCAGAGAGTTGTTATGAAATAAGATCCATTTGAAGCCATTAGCAAAGTACCTGTCATACTCATACAATAAAAGTTGACTGCTCTTATGGTTGTCAGTTTTGTTTTTATTAAGAGAGCCACACCCTTAACATTCCAGTTAATTTAGAAGATCATTGGGTAGCAAAAACTGAGCAGGATCTGGGGGAGAATGGGATTTGGTTAGAATGACTGGAGGGAAGATGTTATTATATGAGTTGCAATTGCCAGTTGTCACTGCTGTTTTGTTGCTTACTTAGTTCTTACAGGGGATAAGAGCTAAAATGACAACACTGACATCTCTTTGTGCTGTCTCATCTGAGGTTTTGTTGGAGGCAGACATTGAAATATTCTGCTTCCAGAAGTATTACTGAGTGCTGTTTTGTCCCAGGGCCTGAAGTAGTTTTGCTTTGGGGGGCAAAAGTCATGAATGAGCCAAGAGGGGAAAAGCTATCTCATCAAACTTTAACCATCCTTCTGGCACGCATTCACAGTCTTTACAGGCCCTTGATTAGGCACTGTTTCAACATGTCATTCTGGCACAGAGAGAGCTTTTACGGAGTTTTTGAAGAAGCAGTTATAAAAGTTGTTTATCCAGTAAGAAAATAATAAATCCAAAGATAATTTTTTCTTATATGAATGTTGACTGGTTTTACCTAACGTGTTTTAAAACTTAGAAGTCTTACCTACCCAATAACTATTTATCATCTTCAGAATTCTGTATTTGTAAACTAGGTCTATGTCTGATGACAAGGTAATTTGACAGTGATACCAGTTGGCTGGTATGAGGGGGAAGAAAATTGCTAGGGCTGAGGAATTAGTCAAATGTTTAACAGATCTGTATGACAGACATGAAAAGTGTCTTAAGAATCAAGGAACAGCTATTCTGGGTGCGTGTTAATTTAGACTAGCTCTAACACGAATGATAAAATGACATCTGTTGAGTGCAGAGTACCTGGTCTTTGCTGTCCAGACAGAACTAGATTAGCTAAAGAGATCAAAGGAGCAGGAGAGGGTAGGCAGCATGAACAAAGCAAGTAAGACGCCATGAAGACTTAGGGGGAGGAGAAGCCTACAGGCACTTTATCTTCATTTTACTTTGGAGTAGTTGAATCTGACATTCAGAGTGGTTATGGGTTCTTAAGTTCTTGATGAAAAGCATCTTGAGTTACTTGCCCAAGGTAATATAGATACGGGGCTTCATAAATCTATATATAATATGTTAAATAGTATGTTTAACATTATATTATGTAACATAGGCTTTGTGTTAGGATGAGTCTGCCCAATTGTAAGTTAAAATAAATGTGAGTACAATTAAGGTAAGGTTGGCTGTTATGATGTTCACTAGGTTAGGTGTATTAAATGCATTTCATCTTAAATTATTTGCAACTTAAAATAATTTCAGAATATAACTGCATCATAAATCAAAGTGTGTATGTAGACAGATGTATACACAGATGTGTAAGTTATTATATTTAACCTCTTTCTTCAGGGACTTAACCTATCAAATGGAGTTATTCTTTGGTAATATAAGTCCCTTCCAACTCAAAAATTTCATATATGAGATAAATTGAAAATTGATTTATATTGCTACATTATAAAAACTTCACCTAAATATGGGGAAAGTACCTAAAACACCTAATTTCTCTGAACTACTCAAGGAACTATCTCCATGTAAACATTATCTACAAAACAACGATCACATTTATGTACTCAAGAAATGTTAACCTCTTAGTTGATGTTTTATATTTGAAAATCTACTGTGCTACCGATCACAAATTATCAGCTGGTGTGTGCTCTTTGATACTCACTTAAAAATTTTACCCAAAAGTGTTTCATTAACACTGTAAAGCTATTTTATGCAGTTACCAAGCAATGAAATTTGCTTTTTATAAATCAGTATAATTCACAGTGTCCTCTCAAAATTTCAGAAGCATGCTGGGCATGGTGGTACACACCTGTAATCCCAGCACTTCAGAGGCTGAGGCAGGAGGATCCAAGGGAACTCAAGACCAGTCTGCACTACAAAGTGAGACACTGTCTCAAAAAAAAAAAAAAAAAAAAAAGTTCAGAGGCTTTTTCCATTTTTCTTAAAGAATTTTTTCACACATGTCACAATTTGAGATAAAAATCATTTGTCTAATTAGTGTCTTTCTTTTAAATTGTATTAGATTGCTCTTAAACTTGGTGTGACTGCTGATGATGTGAAGAATGTCATCATCTGGGGAAACCATTCCTCGACTCAATATCCAGATGTCAACCATGCCAAAGTGAAACTGCATGGAAAGGAAGTTGGTGTTTATGAAGCTCTGAAAGATGACAGTTGGCTCAAGGGAGACTTCATCACGGTAAGAAAAATCTGTGAGTCATCTTAACAGCCAAGCATAAAGAATTCTGGAGACACGCTCCACACTGCTGACCTTAGTGCCTCCCCAAGGGGTAGAAAGGAAACCTCACAGAGAGCAGATCTTTCACATTTGCTTCGAGTAATGCATATGTATTCTGGGCATCTTATAGAGCCAGTCACAGTCCATTGTATCTGACCTTTTATGTAGCCATTGAAATTATCAAAAGTGGAAAAAATTGGACTACCCTCTAATCATCTAGCTCTCTTTTTGTTTTTTTTTTAACCTAGATCCATTTCTTTGAATAAAGTATGTGAAACATCTTGTGGGAATTTGTACTTTTCTGTCTTTGAAAAGATTGGTACTTACAAGTGAATTAGGTTAGTAAGGTCAGCTTTAGATGGTTGCATGATTTTGGAGAAAATAGATTAAGCTATTGTTGTAGACTTTCATCTCAGGGTCAGCTTGGAACTGATGAAAATTTTGCTAGCATAACCAAGTAACACCACTGCCTCTGCCTGCTTCCAACCAGACTGTGCAGCAGCGTGGTGCAGCTGTCATCAAAGCTCGGAAACTCTCCAGTGCAATGTCTGCTGCAAAAGCCATCGCAGACCACATCAGAGACATCTGGTTTGGAACCCCAGAGGTGAGGACTCAGTGATGTGCACAAGCCACTCTTTTTATTTTTGTTCCCTGACACTGTAAAGTAAAAAGATCCTAACCTTCGGAGTCAAGCCAATTAGGTTATTTCCCCACTCAGCTGCCTACAAACCAGGTAACCTTCAGAAAGTTACTTAACATTTCTGAGCTGTGTTGTCATCTGTTACATGATATTGCACAATTGGAAGGATTAAGTGAGATTTTATATGGAAAACCATTTTCTCTTTCACATCAGATTTGGGCCAGTTTCCTCATGTTTATAATAAGGATTATGTTTCTCTGGCCTACTTCACAGATAATTTGGAAGAGTAGAATGAGATCAAATGTACGAAAGTTATCTTGTCTTGGGAATGCCCAGTGTTGGTTATCATGCCATTACGGTAATGAAGTTATGAACATAGTAAGAAGGTCACTTGGTTAATTTTTTAGTTCATGTGTTGGTTGGTAAACTGATCCCTGTGCACTGTAAGAATGTGTAACTTTTTTTTTTTTTCAGGGAGAGTTTGTATCCATGGGTGTTATCTCTGATGGCAACTCCTATGGTATTCCTGATGATCTGCTCTATTCATTCCCTGTTGTAATCAAGGTAAGGTGTTTTGAGGTGGGAAAGTCATTACATGTTTTTCTCAAAAATGGAATAATAATTTGAGCTAAAAAGTTAATTTTGTACTAAATTTATTTTTCCTCAGAATTTTTATGTCTATCACAACTTTAATTCACCAAAAGTTTGAAATTAATCTGGAAAGCAAGATTCAACTGTTCCCACTAGATAAATTACTACTTTTCTAATATCATGTCTACAAATCATGTCTTATTTCTAAATGATGCAGTATGACTATTATAATCTTATTAACTAATGTGAATAGTTTTTATAGAATTTTTTAAGATTTCATGGATTTTAGATGCAGATGTTGCCTTTTTATGCAAAATTATCTGTTAATTAAGATTTGGATTCCTGGCTAAAGGTGTGCTTAGTAGTTGAGTGCTTCCCTTCATGCACAAGGGCTCTGAGTTTGATCCCCAGCACTGAAAAAATCTGGATTATTTACTTACTTTTAAATCAAACTTTAAAGTGGTACACCTCTAAACATGAATTCACACTAGGTTGTTGCTTGCTGGAAGATCAGTTGTAATCAGTGTAGATATTTTTCTTTCAAACAGAATAAGACCTGGAAGTTTGTTGAAGGTCTCCCTATTAATGATTTCTCACGTGAGAAGATGGATATTACTGCAAAGGAACTGGCGGAAGAAAAAGAAACTGCTTTTGAATTTCTTTCCTCAGCATGACTAGGCAATCATTTCGATGTTACTAAATGCCCCAAAGCTGAGGAATCTAAATGTCGTCTTTGACTGTAGTACTAAATGATGTAATACTTAAAGTTACTTGTGAAAAGCAACATATTTTAAAGATTGTGTGCTGCTTTATACATTTGTAAGTCTATCATCATGCTGTTAGTGCTACGTTCTAAATAAAATATATTAAAGTGAAAGTGACAGACTCCGAATTACTAGCTAACTAGTGCTTATTCACAAAACAAACTTGCTTATTTTCCAGCTTGTCTAAGAGATTGTAATTTTTGTTCTTATTCTTTGAAAAAAAACAAAGGGAAGACAGATGTTATGTTGGTATGTGCCTGTAATTGCAGCTACTTAGGAGGCTAAAGTATGAATCATGAGTTTAAGGCAGCATCGGCACCATAGCAAAATTCCTGTCTAAAAGAGGGGGATGGGGTTCAATAAATAAAATGAGAAAATATTACAGAATAAAACATGAATCCCTTGTATTATCTTTATTTAAATAGAATAGGAAAACCTAACCTCATGATAATGAATTGGTCTATTTCACAATGTATTTTTTAACATTACCCATGATAGGAAATACGTGTTTTTAAAATCTTGAGGATTAGTTCATGTTTTCTGGATGATTTTATTTTAAAATTACCCGTCAAATAAATTGTAAATGATATTATATTAATAGTTTTATGTCATTGGATGAAATATGACACTCATTTTCATGATAGAAATGGTAGTAATAAATCTTCCCTTGAGGTATTCCTCTGTAGCAAAATATTTATTTATATTTCATAACCAGTAAAGGCCACAGAAATTTACACTAGTATTAATGCTCAGAATCTAAGCTTTTGGCACAAGCAGCTGCCTGACAAGCTCGAGATCATGAGTTTGATCCCCAGTACCAAAAAAAAAAAGAACCTAAGCTTTTTACTAAAAACAAAGTGTTAAAAAATACTTCTTTTTAGGGGCTGGGGATTTAGCTCAGCGGCATAAGCACCTGCCTTGCAAGCAGGCGGTCATGAGTTCGATCCCTGGTACCGATAAAAAGGAAAAAAACAAACAAACAAAAAAATACTTCTTTTTAAAATTCCCATGAGAACAGAAGGCACTGTATCTTTTCATCCCTGTGTTTAATGCATTGCTCACACATAATAGGCACTCAGTATTATATCTCAGTGTTATACAATGAAGTGTACTTTAAGGATCCTCAAATACTTACTGGTTAGATTCATTATTTAAAATTAACTGTATCATTATCTCATATTTCATATGATCCAGAAAAGAAAATAGAGTGAATGTATCTTTAAAACTTTTATTTAGAAGCATAAGAAGAAATTTCATAGGGTGAATTTATATAAAATGAATTATGTACCAGCTACTAAATTTTCAGTTCCAAAGTCACCCTTCTATATTCTTACGACACTGGAACTGGGACACTGCAAACCACATTTCTTTTCTAGTTGCTCCTTGTTTAAAATCTTCCAATAAAGGGTACTAGAAGACCTGAAGGTAGAAGAAAACATTTTTCTTCCTTCCTACTGGCTTCCTCTTTCATCACCTTCTCTCTTTACATAAGCCAGGAGAGAAGGAAAACAGATGAGTCAAACATCTTTAGAAGAAAAGTTACTTGGTTGGAAGCATGAAAACTAATTTCATGTAAAAATGAAAATACGTAAAGTATGTATGTATAGAATCATTGGAGCGATCTAGATAATTATAGACATTAGTTCTTTTGCATGGCATTCCATGCCTTTTTCTGTTTTTTATGCTAAGAATGCTTTTCTCTGCTTCTCTTACATACATGTAGTCAATCTGTGTTTATTGATTAAGATGAAAAGACAGTAACATCTGACCCACTGTTTTAACCAGAAGTAAATCCCGAGATGAGTTTTTGAGGCTTCAAATGTGATTTATGGAGGTGGTGTACACAGATGATAGCTCTAGGGAAGAGGAAAGCAAGGGCAGGAAGGAGATGGAGACACGCTGGCACATTTAGCCAAGGTTGGCTCCAGCCTGAGAAATTAAGGAAACCCCTGGGGCAGGGAGCCTGCAGCTTTCATACACCCATTCCCTGAACTGTTGGATAGTGAGTGAGTGGAGAATGTAATTCCTGGATACTCTTGCTCTCTGCGTTGCCAGCAAAGTTTAAGCAGCACAGGAAGAACTGCAGGGGCTGGATGTTACAGGCAAATTCAAAGATGTGAAAAGGGCTTTGGCGAGAACAGCAGTGTTATTTGCTGTACCTACCAACTCCTTAATGGCTGCTAATGAGGACTAGATAAACTATCATTTTATAGCAAATGGAGAGAGCATTGTTGAGGGTCAGAACCCCAAAATACTGCACTTTGACTTGCTATTGTGAACACAAGAACTTCAGAAGCAAGGGCTTCCTAACATATCCTCCCTCCTCCTAAACCCCTCTTTTCCTTTGGAATGGGGGATGGTGAGGGGGGATCAAGCTCATGACCTTGCTCCTACCAAGCACTGAGTTAAATCCCCGGCCCCCTCCTACCCCTGTTTATGCCAGAAAGTCACCAAAATCAGGTTAACATGGTGAATCAGAAACTAGAACTCTCTCCCAAAGCAAGCTATAAAACCAAAAAGTCACTCCCATCTTTCCCTCGATGATGTGCATTCTGGAAGGTCCAGGCCCCATATTTGGGGATAGAAAGGGGGAAAGAGGAATGGTGCACAGGACAAAGAATCTAGACAGGACCTGCTGGTCGCTCCCTATCAGTCTATTAGCTGTAAATCATTACGTCATAACAGTTTGTCCAATCACATTTCTACAAAACTCCCTTCTTCATTGAGCCTAAGCTTAAAAATAGTGAGACTTCTCTGAACCTTCCATCTGAAGGTTCCTGTGTCATTTAAATTTTTATTGATTTGTTTTGTTTTTCTATTCTGTCTCATCATACCATTGTTGGAGATGACTCTTCCAATAGGTAAGAAAAGTATACCTTTCCTCCCTACCAGCATTAAGCCTGGATTTTATATTATCTGTCTATATAATTTTTCTACTCTTTTCTTACTTCATGGCCCTGAAAATAACCTTCCTGATCTCACTATAGAGATAAATTTACAGACTACTTTTTTATTCAAGCTAGAAGCAATACAATGTCAGGCTTGAGCTGGGAAGTTTCCAGGATAAATTTTCTCGTATAATTGGAGTTTCATCATGCCTAAGTGGCAGCAGCGAGTGAGGAAGCCTCTGAGATACGCACCACAAAAATACAGGTATTTTAAAAGGGATGGGAAAACCAGATAGAGGAGTGCAAACAGAAGGATAAAATCAGCAGGCCCAAACCCAGTAGTAACAAGGAGGTTTACAAAGGAAAGCCAGACTGCTACTGGATCACACCCAGGTTTCGCACACACATCATTTTGGGAGAGTACCTAATGCTCTACGGAAGAAGGCCTGCACTTTGGCAGTGACTAAACCTCTGAAATTAAACCTTTCTACCCCTCCCCACTGGGTAAAGAAACAGGAAGTGAAATATTTACAAACCAGGGCATCAGAGAAACAGAACTGTCAGGTGGTATCTGAGAAAGAGTCCCAGACCTGAATTTTAAGAACACTGCAGCTTAGGGACTAGAAAGCAGACAGAATCCACGTGGCAAGACCCTGGGGAGATAAAAGAGACCAAACATTCATTCTAAACACTGGAGTGTTGTGCTCCTCACATTCTGCTCACTGCTCGTCACCCCCTGCTGGACACAGCGGGCACTGAAGCACCACCAAGTTCCTGAGTTGGAGGTGAAGCCCTAAGGAGAGTGCATGGGGAAGGATTATAGATGGAGAGCCCTGGCCAGAGGGCATCCAGTGGCATGCTTAGCAAAAGACTTGTGGAGGGAGACTGCAGAAGTGGCTGTGGGATTTGCCATGAAGGGAAGGAAACAGAGATAGAGAGAGCCTTGGAAGTCAATGGAAAAAATGGGCCTGGGCAACCTCACTGCACCTCCTTGAGTTAGCTGAGGAGGTCAGATCTTGCGACAGAAGCAAAGGCCTACAGTCAGCCACGTCCAGACTGCAGCTTACAGTGGGGAGGTGAGCACACAGAGTTCTCCAGATCAACAAGCCTCTTTGCTCATGAGCAGATAACTGAGCAAACCTTACAGGGGCTGCAGAGAACAGGATCAGCAATAGAAGGCAGAGTGAACTGGAGGACAGCTGAGAAGGTGAGAAATAATCTGTGTTACAGTGATGCTTAGAGTAGGCAGAGGAGCAGGATGGTGTCAGACCCAGAAATTCATCCAGACTGCCTTACAGTTCAAAGCCTCCCTGCATGTGAGACAGGAGAAAAGAGACCACTAGTAGAGCTCACCCTGAAAAATAAAAGGAACTGTGAAGGCAGTTAGATTTCATGTCTTTGCAACCAGGTAGGAATCTGGGTTGGGAAGTGTGTTTCTTTTTTCCCTTCTCTTGTTTTATCTTCTCTTTTCCTCTGTCTCTTATTCCTATATCTTCTCTCTCTTCCTTTCTTCTTTCATCTTGAATATATATGAAGTATATGTATACGTGCAAAGGCAAATAAAATTAACCAGTGCTTTAATGTAAATAGTGCATTTTATGGAAAGTCATGGTAACCCTACCAAAATTGGGCATAGAGAATCAAACATAAGATAACCACTGACATGTTAACAGATTCCAACATTCTTAGCACATCCCTTTTTTTCCATATACTTTCTACCACTCCCACAGATATTTTTTCAAACACCTCAACACTAGTCCTTCACTCTACCTATAAAAATTATTCTAACAATTAAAAATTCTATATGATCAATCTATTCCTCCTTCCATATACCTTTACCAAAGAGTTTAAAACATCATACTACAGTGACATATGCATACCAATGTTTTTTTGTTTTGTTTTGTTTTTTGTTTGTTTGTTTGTTTTTTGTCTTTTTCCTTTTTATCGGTATCAGGGATCGAACCCACGACTGCCTGCTTGCAAGGCAGGCGCTTATGCTGCTGAGCTAAATCCCCAGCCCCAGCATACCAATGTTTATAGAAGCATAATTCATATTAGCAAAATAGAAGCAACCTATATACCCATCAACAGTCGACTGGATAAAGAAAATGTGATATATATATATATAAAATGAAAAACTACTCAACTACAGAGAAGCACAAATTTGAGGCATTTGTAAGAAGATGGATGCACCTAGAAAATATAATGTTGAGTGGAATAAATCAGACACATAAACTTGAATACCATATGATATCTCTCATCTCAGTAAGGTAAAGTGAAAACTAAGAGACAAAGGAAAGATACAAGACAAGGGGATGGATCTCTTGCAGCTGAGAAGGGGTACAGGGGATAAAGGGGTGAGGGGATGGGGAAATAGGTAGAGAAGATACATCATGTACAAAGTCCTAATAACCTCAATGAACGTGGACATTATATGTCATAAATATGAACTAAGAATGATATCAACAAGCATGAAAAGGGGGAAAGAGGACCTAGAGAAGGAGGAGGGAGGGACAGGTGTTAAAAAAAAATTAACAAAAAGTTGCATTATGTACATGTACCAACTCCCAAAGATGATTGTAAAATGCACGTACTGCAACCATGTACTAATTAAAAAAAAAAAAAACTAAGCCTGCAACACTAAATTAAAAGAGCAGGAGAAAAGAGTTCAATCTCCTGTTTTTCATCTGTTGATAGTTCTCTTCTCTCCTCTTCTTACTGATTTACCACCTTTCCTTTTCTCTTCCTTTTGCCTTCCCTGCTCCCACCACACTCCAAACTAACCTGCTAGTAGCAGGGTCCTACCATCTGCATGGAACATTACTGGAGGAAAGAAATTATTAAAACAAGCTTTAATGATTGATGTATGTTGAATCTCTTGACATTAACATAACCAGTAGGGGTTCTCTTCTTGCAACACAGTGAACGAGTATGAGCCTATTAAATTGAATAAGTCAAAGATATAGACAAATATCAAAATGCAAATAAAGCTAAGACCACATCACTGGGAAGTACTAAAAAATTTCCATACTAGCAGCAAGATCTTCCCACTCTAATTGGTCTTCAACCCTCAGCACACACACACACACACAAAGATACACGAGAAAACAAAGCAACAAAATGCTTCCCAAAACTCCTAACACCCCAAAGTTGATTCAATGGGCATCCATTGGAATGACATTTTAAAAATACCTGTACAAAGTGATAAAAGAAGAAACAAACAAAAACAGAAAAGCCATGTCAACAAGTTGTTGTGTGAGCTTGGTGTAACTAAACAGATAATAGGCTTAACAAAATGATCCATAAGCTTAAAGACACAAATGAAAAGCTAGCCGAGTTAACGAAAATGATACAAAATATACAAGACAATCTTAGGAAAGAATTGCAGTGACCAAATCTAGGAGATAAAAAATTCTTTTGAATGTATGGGGATCAGAAGTGACCAATGTGGGGAGAAAGTATCAGAACTAGATTTGGCAGATGCAGGTGATCATACACTGAGAGATATCATACCTTAAAAATAAAAATAGCAAGGACTTTCTGAACAAAACCATAATTACTCAAGGAAATGACACAAAGTATCAACAAACAGGATCATATCAGAGTTAAAAGCTTCTGCACAGCAAGGAAACAATGGAGTGAAGAGACAATGTATAGAACAGGAAAAAAATTGCCAGCTAATCCTCAGACAGAGGATGAACGTCGAGAATATACAGAGAACTAGAAATGAAAGACTTACTCAAAACATGGGCAGCTGAAATTGAGAAACACTTATCTGACAAATGTCCAATAAATAACATGAAAATATGTTCAATATCTTTGGCCATCAGAAAAATGCAAACTAAAAGAAAACTGAAATTCCATCTTACTCTAGACAGAATAGCTATCAGCAAGAATTCTAAAAACAACAAATGCGGACAAGGTTGGGTGAGGGGCTGACAAGATGGGACATTTTACATTTTTGGTGGGAAACCCTATGGAACTCAGTATACAGATTACTCAACAAACTAAAATTATGAATCCCATTTGACTCAGCTATTCTCCTCCATCTAGGTATTTTACCAAAATAGTTAAAGAAATGAATCATATTAGAGTGATATATGCATACCCATTTTTATAGCAGCACTATTAATATTAACTAAAACTTGGAAACATCAAAAATATTCAACTGATAAATCAATAGAGAAAAATGTGGCATATATATATATATAACATTATATTTCATACGTATTATATATATGTATGAAAAACCCAAGGTATAATTTAAAGAGCAAAATCAAAGATAGATCATTGAAAACAGGGAGATAGACCTTTTGCAAATGGTGCAGGGATTTAGAGATGGAGGAAAGGATTCCTGAGGGCAAGGAAAGGGAAGTAAAGAGAGTTAAGATTAAATATGAATAGGTACCAACACTGGGATGAATTTTTTAAGTATAACATATATGTTCTTATATGTATTAGTAAAATATTTTCATGGTTTTCTATTTTCATAGGCATTCTCTATACATTTGATGGCAGATAGATGAACATTTGATTCAGATAATTGGAGCCGACTTGGCATGATGACAGAGAAAAATAATTTTCATTATGTACATATGCATGAGACTCCCGTCAAATGATTAACACTTACATATCATCCTGAATTACAGAAAGAAATAGGAGTTAAGAGCTTCAAGTGTGTACGTGTGTGTGTGTGTGTGTGTGTGTGTGTGTGTGTGTGTATGTGAGGCAAATTATGGGAGGGATGGGTAGAAATGTATAGCAAACAATTTTCCTTTATAAATATAAATTGCTTTTAACAAAAGGAAAATGTATATTTTAGGTAGTTAGGGTAAAGACTTGGTTCTCTATTTCCTATATATGCCAAATAGGCATTATTTTGGGGGTGTCTTGTTCTGAACTCCTTCAAATGTACATACATATACATTTTTATTTCAAACTTCTATAAGAAAAAACACAAGCAAGGATTTTAAAACCACAGTTTTTATGTAACATTTTTAAAATGATTCTTTAAAATTCATCTGTATAGTTTATTTTCTCTTTTTTTTTTATTTCTCAAAAAATGCATTTTGCATTTCAACTACCAAATCCTTGAGGATTAAGACAGATTTAAATGGAAGAAAAGCTTATGTAAATATACCACCTTTGAGTTGGAAATGAAAACAATTTTCTATTCTGCTCAGACACCAATGTCCTGTTGAGAAGATTCTCCAAAATGCTGAAGCAAGTGCTTAGAATGAAAACTCAGCCAGCCCAGAGTAAAGTGGAGAACTGAGAGGGCCTTATCTGTAACGTTTTATTTCCTGGGAGGGTGGGAAGCTGCATCTTTGAACTTAATAGCTTGGGAGGGGGTTGTACATGTGCACTTTAGGTAAATGGACTTCATTGTGTTCCTCAGAGACAGTATTGTTGAATGTGATCAGTTTATTATTAAGAATGTAATTGTCCAGGTGTTAGATTTTTTTTTTTTCCTGACTCTACTTACTGCAATTGGCAAATGGTTGGTGACTATTGTTTACCTTCTTTCCTTAAATACTAATCATTGCCAGACTGGAACAATTTCTCACTCAATAGCCTCAGCTCTGTTTGGCACAATTCTGTATGCCTTTGCTTTCTTTATGTATTTATTTTTGAAGCGTGAGTACTATATGTTACTCTTGATAGAAGAGAGATAATTATTTTGTTTTGGATTGGTTGCAAATTGTATGATGTGAAAAGTCTATTTCATCCTGATCCATGTTCACGATGCAAAGTTAAAGACAACCACAAACAGGTCTCTCAGAATGATTGTCTTTATTCTCTGAATGTCTTTTATTTCTTGACTGCTGTTCCTGTTCCCCAATTCATTGCAGTCAGCTGGCCATTTTGGTAAAAAAAAAAAAAAGATAGAAAACAGTTTTATCCTTTTATCAGTATGCTGGGTCATGGATGACTCAGACATCACAAAAAAAATTATCCAAACAGCTTCCTATAAAAAGATCTTAAAGAAAGAAATTTCCAGGGTTGAAATACCCATCTTCTTCTATCTCCATCTATCCATATACTCCTGAAAACACGATTCAGTTGTCACTATCTCTATAAAGCTCAATCTGAAATGATTCTTTCTCCACAAATCTCCCACAGAAAATTTTGGTAAACTTAACTCATTAATCCCCCTAGTCATTTGCTAGTGTTGTAGTCAGGGGTTGTGAGGAGAACAATTAGAATCAGGACACAATTTGTAATATTATTTTATGATGGTCACTCAGAGTAAAACACAAAAAAAAATGCAGGAAATCTGTCCACAGCACTAAAGACCCAGAATATTTGGCCAAAGGCCTGGATCCCAGAGCAATGTCCTGCATGAGTCCAGATGAAGACCTAGAGCCCATGACAATGCCTCCCATAAGTCGAATTGGAGGTCTAGAGCCCACAAGAAGGACTCAAGCCAGTCTCTTTTACAGATCTGGGAAGGCTCAAAGGTCAGCAGTGGAAGCTAGAAAGTCTATGCCAGGGGGGTGAAGGAGCTGTGCTGGTAGACTGAGGGTTCCACACTGGAGCCGAGAAGCCATGCTCATAATAAAGACCAGAAAATAAGACTGAAAGGCACCACAGCCATCCTCAGTAACACGGAGGTCCTGAACTCTTCCAATGTTACAGTCCAGTACATGCCAGAAAGCCAGTGTGATGAGTTTGTCTTGGAGATTAAACACCACACATCTTCCCCTATAGAGCCAGGAAGTGATGCTCGATGTAAGGACCAGAGTTCCCCCAATGTGAACCACAGGCACTCTTACCAATAAGGTCTCGAGCTCCTCCGATGACAATGGTCGAACTCACACTGGGGAAGCTCGTCATGAAGAGCTACTCCAGGAGAACCAACATTAGAGAAATCCACAACACCCTGGCTCTTCTCCAAGTCTCTATTTATGCTGGCAACTTTCCTCAGGTGGAACATCTATGCTCAGCACCACGCTGATTTAATTCAGCTGGTGTTACGATGACCACCAGTTTTTAATCCATAACAGCTACCTTTCATAGGTCTACATAGTATTTCACTAGACTATAATCACCTGAAGAGCAGGATCTACACCTATGTTCTCTAATGATATCTGGAACCATACTTCAAATGGGGCTGGACTGTTAACAATTATTGTTGACTTTGTTTTAAAATTGCCATGAGTGAGGTGTGGTAGTACATGCCTGTAATCCGAGAGCTGAGGCAGGAGGATTTCTACAAGTTCAAGGCCATCCTGGGTTATCAAGTAAGTTCTAGGCCAGCCTGAACTCCATAGCTAACCCCTGTATAAAAAGACAAAAAAAAAAGTCACCATGAATTAGTTATCATAAAAATTCACAGATTAGCTATATAATATGTTTTGTGACTTACTTCCAAAAAGAAACTTTTTTTTGGCTTTAATCCTGATTAGCCAACTTTGTTGTCTAAAGTTTTAATCTCAAATATGAGGAATTTTCTCAGTTTTCATTTTCCAATAATAGAGTTACAAGCAAACAACAGTTCAAAGCACAAAATTCATTTATTCTTAACTTTGTTCAAAGCTGTTATGATCTGGAGTTATGATATTCAAAGAGATTTAGCTAACAACTTTTACATTTCAGTCAATAACTAGATTTAAAAAATATAGAAAAACCTAACTTTTAAAAAAAATTTATGTGGGTGTTTTTGTTTGTATTATTATTATCTTTTTTTAGATAGTCTTGCATGCACTACCAGGTCCAGCATTTTTTAACTTTTAAAATACTAATAATCACAGCTAGTTTGTTGCCACATAGTCTAAATATCAGCTTCTTGCACTATAAAGTAAGATGATGATACCATGACAGAGTTAGAGACCTCCATGGGGACAAAGGGCAGGTGTACTGCTGGTCCCTGAGCCAGAAGTTATCCATTAAACATACAGTGTGTACTCTTTCTTCCCTTTCACTCTGCCAGTGAATCTTTCTTGTAGGCTTTTCTTTCTTATTTGGAGACAGGGTCTTGCTGTGTCACCTGGGCTGGCCTTGAACGTGCAACAATCGTTCCAGGTGCACACTCACATCTGGCCAGTTAATCTTACTGACCTCAAAAGCTAGATACATCATGAAAGCCAGGATGCTGTGCTCGCCACAGCATCTCCAAGAAATCAATCAAACTCTTGAGGATCATTACAAAGGGATAGAGGACTAGTTAATGGGCGTTTAACTAGTTACCCGTCAAAAGCTTGATCTCTTCTCTGAGGCAGATAGGGACTTAAAAAGTTGCTCTTAGTAAAAACAGTGACTTTTCACTTGGGCCTAAAGATGCTCAATGAGTAGCTCTAAGCAGAATAAAGTTTAATATATATGCCTTTATTTTATATTTGACTCCTTTGTTGCCTTAAAATTTTAGTCACATCCCTTCTTAGCTCTGCAGTCCGTCTAAACACTGATAACTTAAGGTTGATTAGCCCTAAGCTTACTTATGTATCTCATTTCCCTTCAAGACAGAGGATACCAAGATATGAGACTTACAGGGCCATTTAACTAACAGTGGGTACCTCTAACTCTCCAGTGATTGCTACACCTGAAGTCACGCTGGAAGAACCTCTGAAATACTGAGACTGCTCCAAGCAGAAACATTTCTCATATGGAAACACGATACCCTGCGATTCACTCCTCCAGGACCACTTTCCAAAATTAAAACTAAGATAGTGATCAACCAAACCCTATCCAACTCTGCAATCCCTTAAAAATTGGCCATGCACCTAATGATTAGTCTGATCTCCACCAGAACTATGCCCCCTTCAGCTCCTTAAGCTTAAGTCTCATCTGATTTTCTCTTATTTGTGTACTTTGCCTAATGAATCAGCCTACACCTGCACACTGAAATGCTTTTCTGTGATGACACATCAAGAGTCTACCTCAGCTGAGTTCAGGTTCCCATCTCTACTTCAGATGGCTCTTCTTGGACTCTGTCCAGTGACAATACTGAGACAGGAGATTAGGGCATAGTAAGGCAGCAGGGCAATCATACATGACCTGTAAACCACAGTGACCTGTCCATCATGGATGGACATGTGCAGGGCAGCTACGGAGCCCTATTTGGAACTGACTAGATCTGACATAGGAGAAGGATATAAAAGACTGATTGATTCACTTGAAGAAGTCCAACTTGCATGCAGGGTATAATTTCTCTTTCTCAGAGCCTTCTTCAAAGCATTTTTTCCTTCTTTTACCTTTACAGTATTATTATTATTATTATTATTATTACTATTATGTTTTGGTGCAGAGGATCAAACTCATGACCTTGTGCTTGCCAGGCAGGTGTTTATGCCACTGAGCTATATTCCCCAGCCCCTTTACTTTTGATAAATATTAAGCTTTTATGTTCTTTGGTTGTCCCTTCCAATGCTTTGAACAGGACAATAAGGACCACTGGGCTCCACGACATCTTGTCACAGTATCTGTTACTGTTCTGTTTTATTACAATAAAAGGTACTGAAGTTTATTCCCTCTTGTGGGAAAATCATTTCCCACATGATTATTTTACCATTGTTTCATTAAAGGTCACACTGCAGCTGAGTAATGACTTAACTTTGTTAGAGACTCAGTTGTGTAAGGGTTATTGGAGGGCCAAGATACTGACCACAGTGCTCTCAGCGCAAGATAATATTCATTGAGGACAACAGAAAGAAAGCTATTTCTCTACTAACTTGTACAGGTATCTGGGTGTAGAGAAGGCATTGTTCCCTTTTTAACTTTTACATCTCTTGAAGTTTCACTTTTTCCTCATTTTTCAAAATCTCCTTTAACCTTGTCAAGAATGACTCATGATTTCATTCCCCTGCACTTTTTGCTGCTAAAAAATTGATCATGGAGGTTAATGAGTTTGTTCATTAGAAGCAAGTGGGCTGTCTCCATTGAATCTTAAAATTCTAGTGTTTGCCTTTTTCTTTGTCCCCCCAGTATGGAGAGTCTGATCAGGCCTGGCAAACTTTCTACCTTGTAAGCTATGCACAAAAACTATGCATATATCAGTAAGACAATCTAAACATTTGTCTTATCTTAAATAATACTATTTCTTCCTTTATCCCAGTAGAACATCAAAAATTCCTTTCAAATACAAATATATGTATTTTATTCTATACCCTTGACCACTAACATTAGCCAATCTTTACACATTTGTCAATTAATTTTACCCTCAAGGACTGTTTCTAGCAATGCCAAGGACACTAGACCCTATCAAATAAAAACATTACTTCAGTGCCCAGCTATCTTGAACTCAGATGGATAAAAATAGAACCACCATGAGCTGACGAAACTCATTTCCTCCGAAATGATTTTTCCAGACTCCTCCTTACATTAAAATCAAATATAAAAATCACAGTCTTTCAATGGCTATCATCAATAAATCAATAAAAAATGCTTGTGAGGATATGGGGAAAGAGGAATCTTTTTCTGCTGTCATATGAGAGTATACATTGGTGCAATCAATATGGAAATCATTTTGGAGATTTCTCAAGAAACTGAAACTAGAGGTTCCATTTTGCCCAGCTATTCCCCTTCTTGGTATTTTCTGGAAGAGTTAAAAACATCATACCACAGCAATAAATGCACAACTACGTTTACAGCAGCACAATTTACAATAATTAAATCTCATAAACAGCTTAGATGCCCGTCATCAGATGGATGGATACAGAGAATGTGTTGTTATGTATAAAGGAGCACTACCTTGTTATAAAGAAGGATAAACTTGAGACATTTTTAGGTAAATGGATGCATCTTCAGATCATAATTTTAAGTGAAATAAATCAGATACATGTGTTTAAATATTGCATTGTTTCTTCTATATGCAACACCAAAAAATGCAAATAAGGACCAAAATGGATGATAGATGTTAGAAAGTAGAAATGTTCAAATAGGAAGGAGAACCAGGGACAAGGGAAGGAGAAAGAAAGGAACGGAAATTGTAGGGAGCCGAGTGACAGGTATTGCTGCCTCGATATCTCTCTCTCTCTCTCCTATGGGCACTGCGTCTGTCTACATTAACCATAATCTTCTTCTGCTTACGTCACTTATCCGGATGTGATGGTAACCCTGTTGTATTCATCTGTTTAACCTCTTCCTGTCCCAGCTCCCGCCCTTAGCCTATAAAAGGTGTGATTATTTTCTGAATAAACCGGAGGCTTGATTGGGTTACATCAACTTGCCTTCGTCTCTTTTTGTCTCCCCCATGTCTTTTGTTTAATCCCCGTTTCTCCTCCAGGAGTTCTGAACTTGTTGATCTGCAGGCCGGATCAAGTGGCGCCCAACGTGGGGCTCCTGGCATGGAGAAGTTAACGAGGGAGCCGTTCGAGAGACAGCCGGCTTAAACTGAAAGTGAAAGCAAATTGAACCAGAGACCTCGGCCGAGGAATGAGTAAACTGAATCAAGGATTAAAGCTTAAAGCAACAGGACATTAAATTAAGTGCCCAGACCTGCGCAGACAACTACCCGATGTCCTGCCCGAGTCACGGTGAGTGAACGGCAACCCCATTTCCCTTCCCGGACATGGGTCAAGTATTGAGCGAACACGAAGTGTTCGTTGGAGGCCTTATAAAGGCATTAAAGACAAGAGAGATAAGGGTTGGAAAAAAAGAATTATTACAGTATTTTCAGTTTATTCATAAGTTTTGCCCTTGGTTCCCCCTAGAGGGTTCTATAGATACCAAGAGGTGGAATACAGTAAGAGATGCTTTAAAAGATTATTATAGAGTTTTCGGTCCAGAAAAGGTTCCTGTGACCACCTTTACATATTGGAATTTAATTTCTGAGCTGCTTGCCCAGAGGCATGCAGACCCTCAGGTTGAGGAGACAGTTGCACTGGGTGAGGCTGCCTTGCGCGACTCCCTTAAATCTACCTCAAAACCATCCTCAGAAAAATCTGAAGCCTCTAATTTCTCAGATGCAGAGAATGATGGCTTGTTAGAGGTCCTCATACATGGTGATCTGCCACCACTTCCACCTGTTGACATGATCAGCAGGTCCCAGGATGGCAGCCCGCTACTCCCTGTGCCTCCATGGCAAATTGGGGATTCATATAAGCCTTTAAAAACAACCTTAACTCTGAAAAGCTTGCAGCCGCACGGCAGCTAGTGCAGGACCAGTTAGATGCAGGCCACATTGTTCCTAGTAATTCCCCTTGGAACACACCTATCTTTGTTATCCGGAAAAGGTCAGGAAAGTGGAGGCTGCTACAAGACCTTAGGGCGATAAATAAGACAATGGTCTTAATGGGGCCCCTACAGCCTGGCCTCCCCTCACCCAATGCCATTCCTTTAGGATTTTTAAAAATTGTCATAGATCTTAAAGATTGCTTTTTCTCTATTCCTTTACACTTCATGACTTCCAAAAACTATTGGGAGACATTAATTGGCTCATACCATTTTTAAAACTAACTAAACATAATTTACCGCCCCTTTATGCGCTGCTTTGGGGAGACATAGATCCAACTTCCCCCCCGAGAGCTTACACCTGATGCCAGGAGAGCGCTCAGTAAAGTAGAAGAGGCTATTGCTCAACAAACTGTTTCCTTTATGGACTACAATGAGCCTTTACAGTTTCTCATTTTTAATACAAAGCTTTGCCCTACAGCAGTGTTCTGGCAACAAGCTCCCCTCATATGGGTCCATTTACCAGTCTCTCCAAAAAGAACACTTTTGCCTTATTTCCAAGCTGTCTCAGACCTAATAATCCAGGGTAGAAAGCAGGGAAAATGTTACTTTGGCAAAGAACCAGACATTATCATTCAACCTTTTACAAAAGACCAAATAGATTGGCTACTTCAGAGTACGGAAGTATGGCCTATTGCCTTAGCTTCCTATTCAGGGACTATTGACAATCATTACACTCCAAATAAGCTAGTTGACTTTGCTAATCGTCACTCATTTATATTCCCTAAAGTCACAGCTTCACAACCCCTTCCGGGTGCCCTGGTTTTATTCACTGATGGCTCATCCTCCGGAAGGGCTGCTTATGTATCTCAAGACAATGTTTCTACCCTCCAGGCAGATACTTCCTCTGTACAATTAGCAGAGTTAGAAGCTATTCTTGCAGCTTTTGCTGCTTACTCTGACCAACCATTTAATTTGTATACTGACAGTGCTTACCTTACTCAGTCTGTTCCATTATTAAAGACTGTTGCTACTATATGTCATGCTTCCCCAGCTGCAAATCTGTTCAAACAATTACAATGCTTCATACGGCTTCGTCATCATAAGTTCTTTATCGGTCATCTGCGAGCTCATTCCAACCTCCCAGGGCCTCTTGCCCAAGGAAATCATTTGGCTGATGTTGCTGTACGAGCATAGGTTTTATGGCTCAGGACTCCAAGGTGTCTGAGGCCCAACAAGCCCACCAGTTACACCACCTTAATGCTCACACCCTCCGCCTTCTCTACAAAATTACCCGTGAGCAAGCCAGACAAATTGTAAAAAATTGTCCATCTTGTGCTATCCACTTACTTGTTCAACACCTAGGAGTCAACCCTAGAGGTTTAATTCCTAACGCCTTATGGCAAATAGATGTTACCCATTTCAATGAGTTTGGCAATCTAAAATATGTACATGTCATTATTGACACTTATAGTGGCTTCATTTTTGCCACTCTCCAGACTGGAGAAGCTGCTAAACACATTATAGCCCATATGCTGTCAGCCTTCTCAGTTCTGGGATGTCCTCAACAGCTCAAGACCGATAATGGCCCTGGCTATACCAGTACCTCCTTTGCTCAATTTTGTAAAAGCCTTAATATCCTCCACACCACAGGTATACCTTATAATCCTCAGGGACAAGGCATTGTTGAACGTGCGCATCGTTCTCTTAAATTCACCATAGATAAAATAAAAAGGGAGACATGGTACCCCACCCAGGGGTCCCCTAGAAATGTCCTTTCACATGCTCTTTTTATTTTAAATTTTCTGACCCTGGATGCTTCAGGCTGCTCCACAGCATCTCAGTTTTGGCATACTCAGACTCAAACACGGTTTGCATCTGTTTTATGGAGAGACCCACTAACCAATGTGTGGAATGGCCCTGATCCAGTCCTTATCTGGGGACGAGGTTCAGTGTGTGTTTACTCTCAATAAGATAGAGAAGCTAGATGGCTACCTGAACGCCTCGTAAAACAAGTAGACAGTTCTTCAAAGACCCCATGTAACGCCCAGAAATAATGTTATTTCCTGAGGCACAATCCCCTGTGTTCTCTTACAGGTGACACATCTCCCTGGAGCCTTATGCTGCTTAACCAGCCTTCTTGAGCCACACCACACCCATGGTGGATTTTGACCCCTGCCAAACAGACTACAACTGCTGACAGCCATGCACAGAACCCCATGACTGCGGAAGAGGCTCTTCTCGGTCTGGAAAAACATACACCAGCCAAATAGACTGCATCCAGTGTTATACAAGGCATGCTCCAAGACACAGGAGAATGACTTCATACAGAGACACCAACAAATGGCTGTTAACCCCTTCTCCTTGATTTTGGGGGGGGGGAGTTTTTCCCTTACCTAGTCCCCCTTTTGGGTCCCCTAGCTGACCTATTGTTTCTCATTTCTGTGAGTCTTGTATTTTTCAGAGGATTATGATGTTCATTAATAACCGGATAGACGCATTTATGGCAAAGCCCATTCAGGTACACTATCATCAGCTGGAGATGGCAGATCAACAAACCTACAGGGAAGGAATTCCCACGAGTGGCCCATATGATGATGCGGCCTGACTGCCCTGGGGCAATGGACAGGCAGTCAGAGACAGGCAACTAGGACATGCATGTTAATTCCAACGGCCACCTAAGACAGGCACAGGACCAACTGCTGTTCTACAAGCCCATGACGGGTAAGGTCTGGTTGGGTTCATGCAATGAGGTCCTTGACCTAAGACAGACGCTGTCCTCACAGGGCCTACCATACTCTTAATTAAATAATATAAAAAGGGAGGAGATGTAGGGAGCCGAGTGACAGGTATTGCTGCCTCGATATCTCTCTCTCTCTCTCCTATGGGCACTGCGTCTGCCTACATTAACCATAATCCTCTTCTGCTTACGTCACTTATCCGGATGTGATGGTAACCCTGTTGTATTCATCTGTTTAACCTCTTCCTGTCCCAGCTCCCGCCCTTAGCCTATAAAAGGTGTGATTATTTTCTGAATAAACCGGAGGCTTGATTGGGTTACATCAACTTGCCTTCGTCTCTTTTTGTCTCCCCCATGTCTTTTGTTTAATCCCCGTTTCTCCTCCAGGAGTTCTGAACTTGTTGATCTGCAGGCCGGATCAGAAAATGGAAAAAAAGAGGACAGAGCTGGGTATGGTGGCACACACTTGTACTGGGAGGCTAAGGCAGGAGGATCACAACAAGTTCGAGACAAGCCTGGGCTACATAGTGAGATCTTGTCTCAAAAAGCCAAAAGAAAAAAAATGATGATAGGGAAAAAATGGAAACAAAGCTTTTGTAAATAAGGAGGGGAAGAAGTATTAAAGACAGATGAGGAGAATGGGGGGGAAAAAGAAGAATCAGATATATTGTATGTTGGTACAAATTCCCTATGAGGTATGTGATCATTATGTACACCAATAAAATAAATTAAAAATATAAAACAAACAAAAATCTCAGCCTTTCACCATGACAGTGTGATCCTCTTAGACTCACTTGTTTCTTTCTCTTACAGTGTATCAATAAACTGTTAACTTTTCTGTATTTCTTGTCGGTAAATTCTTTTTGCCACTGGTAGCACTAGCTTCTCACATGCTGTACACTGCATGGCACCTCTCAATAGAAAAGCTGTTATTTTTAACTTTTTAACTTTCAAAATAAAATGAATATAATGATATATACATATATATGTCAGCTTCCTGTTACTATAACAAATACTTCAGATAATCCAGTTAATAAGATAAAATATTAACTTGTTCACAGTTTTAGAGCTTTTAGTTCATGACTGGTTGACTCTACTGCATGTGTACCTAACATTTTGGGCTGTCTGGACCACACCAATTGAAGAGGAACTTTCTTGGGTCACAAATAAAATATATATAATACAGTACATTATATAAATAAAACTTTTTATTTTTATATATTAATTAAATTATTTTATAAAATAACATGATAAGCCCAAGTTTAATAATTAAACAAGGGAACTTATACATATGTTTAATAATGATAAGCATATGTTTTCACTGACATACATACGTATAGGTATGTTGAAATGCTATTATCAGTAATTGCTGTGCTTTACTCATCAAGTCTATAGGAACATGTAGCACCTGATACACAGATGTTTTGAGTGATTGACTCTGTGTGGCCAGCACAGGAGTTAGCACTGCAATGCACCTTCACAGTTTTCAGGTGTTACCTACACAGTTCACACACAAGCACTGTGCAAATGAGTCATGAAAAATATCACTAAATATCATATAATAATGCCAAAAGCTATGACCTTGTGGGGAGGCATAATTAGTTGCTTATAAACTCTTGGGCCATGGGTTAGACATGTCTCTTCTACTGCTCTGGACCTGCAGTAGAACGGTGGGACCACAAGGAGGAACAAATCTGTTTACATAACAGAGAAGGAGTGAAAAAGAGAAAGAAGAGCCTGGAATTCCACAGTCCCTCTTGAGGACGTGTTTCCAGTGACCCTAATATCTCCCACTCCAAAAGATTCTACCACCTCCCAATATTGCCAAACTAGAAACCAAAATTTTTAACAGTTAGGTCTTTGGCACATTTAGGATTCAAACTTAAATGAGCCAGCATATGGCACCAATTATTTTGGTGGTAAACACACTCAAACAGTTCTAGTAATGACTTCATAAAAAGCATAGCAAATCCATAAACCACCCCAGCACTCTCTTTCTCACACACACACACACACACACACACACACCCCTTCATAGTGAAAGTCTTACCTCACTAGGGCCAGTCTAGAGTGTGTGTAAGAGTAACTGCTCCATTCGGTGTGGAGACATCAATGCAAGGCCACAAGTAACAGAAATTTGAGAACACATGAATGACATAAACAAAAGAACACAATAATTTTATAGTAACAAACCAGAAAGAAGTGGATATTTATAAATTGCTAGATAAAGAATGCCATTAAGTTGTTTAAGGAAGCTCAGTGAGGTAAAACTGAACACAGACAACTCAATAAATCAGAAAAATAAACAGTACACAAACAAAATTAGAAGTTCAACAGAAAGACAGAAGCCGTAAGAATCACATAGAAATTCAGATTGGAAGAATATAGATAATGAAAAATTTAAGAGGGCCATCAGTACTCAATTTGAGCAAGCAAAGGAAAGAATTTGTGAACTCAAAGACAGGTCATTTAAACATAACTAGTAAGGGAATAAAACAGAAAAAGAAAAACAACAAAAAAGAGTGAAGAAAGTCTACTTCAATTATAGGACACTGTCAGGCATTATGAGAGTTTAAGAAAAGAAAGAGATAAAAGGGGGAAGAAAGGTTATTTTAAAAAATAATTCTAAAAATATAAACAGAAACTACAACAAATCCATGCCCCATTCTAGCATTGTCTCTTACACACTCTAACGAAGAAGACCTTTTCTCACTAAAACCAGTCTGTAAAATCCAGAAGAGTAACTAAAAATAAAAAATAAAGTTGAACTCACAGAAACAGAGACTAGAATAGTTAGAAGTATGAGACATGGAGAGTTGCTGGACAAATGCTGCAAACTTTGAGTTGTAAAGTGAATGTATTTTGATGAGATAGTTTGCAAATGAGGATTATAGCTAACGATAACATATACTTGAAATTTGCTAAAGAGATTAGATCTTAAATATTCTCTCACACATATGCACAACAGAAACAACAATGCAAGGTGCTGATTGTGTTCATTAAAATTGATGTGGTAATCCTTTTTACAATGTATACATTCATCAAGTCATCCCTTCATTTTTTTTTTTTTTTTTTTGCAGTATTGAGGATTGAACGCAAGGCCTTCACACTGAGTAACATGGCCAGCCTCCTTTTTATATTTTAAATTGAAATAGGTTCTTGCTAAATTATTCAGAATGGGCTTGATTTTAAGATCCTCCTACCCCAATCTCCCAGAGTGTTGGGATTACAGATGTGTGCTGCCACGTCTGGTTGTAGTTATCACATTTATACTTTAAATATATACAGTTTTATATGTCAGTTATACTTCAGTAAAGCTAAAAAAGGGAAATCACTACAGAAAAATCAATAAGCCAAAGAATTGGGTCTTTGAAAATTTCAATAAAATCAATAAACTTGTAGTGTAACTTAAAGAAAAACTACAGAAAAGACATATATTACCAAAGAGATAGTTATGTTAAAATGAGGCTGCTTTAATCCCATCTAGTATCCTCAAAAACAAAAGAGATTAAGGGTGTAGAGAGAGATCATGGTGAAGAATCATGGAGAATCCACAGAATGGTAGCCTTCTACAAATCAAGCAGAGAGATCTCAAAGGAAATCAAGCAAGTCAACACCTTGATCTTGGTGTTCCAGCTTCCACAACTGTGAGAAAACAAAATTCTGTTGTTTAAGCCACCTGGTCTGTGACATTTTGCTATGGCAGTCTGTTAGCTTTTTATCACCGTAACAAATACCTGAGATAATCAACTTGTAAAGAGAAAATTTTTATTTCTAGCTCAGAATTTTAAAGGTTCCAATCTACAATCAGGCAAAGTCATTCTTTTCAGACTCCTAATAGGAATAACAGATGGCAGTAGTGGGGAGCATATGGTGAAGCAAACCAGCTTCATGGCCAGGAAGCAAAATAGAGAAAGGAAGGGACAAGGATCCTACAATTCCTGCTCCGGAACACATCTCTAGTGACCTAAAGATTTCCGACTAAACCTTGTCTCCTAGAGACTTACTATCTGACATTAGGACCACTTTGGGGACCAATCCTTTAATCCATGGGCCCTTAGCAGTCATTTAGAGCTAAATTATAGCACAGCCTTAGTAGACCAATATCATACACTTTCCCTTTAAGATGAGGAACAAGGCAAGGGAGTCTATTTTCTCCACCCTTACTCAGCATTGAAACAATGCAATGAGACCAGAAATGGAAATAAACAGATTGGAAAGGAAGAGGTAAAATATTCCTATTTGCAAATGACATGAATGTCAATAATGAAAATTCTAGGAATCTGCCAAAAGTATCCTAGGATTAATAAAGTGAGTTTAATAAACTTGCAATCAACAGGGTCAACAGACAAACATGCAAGTTGCAACATACAAACCTACAAGCTACAACACACAAAACTTAATTGCATTATATTCAAGGTCAGTATAAAAAATAAGTTCTATTTATATGTACTAGCAATGAACACCTAGACAAAAAATTTAAATGCAAAACCATTTATAATATATATATATATATTTATATATATGAAAAAGATAATTGTAAATGTAAACATGTACAGGACTTATATGTTGAAAAGTACATAAGGCTGGTGATGAAACAAATCAAAGAGGATATATATGAATGGAGAAATATATTGTGTCATGGATTAGAAGATATGAAATAATAAAAATGTTAATTCTCCTCAAATCAGTAAAAACATTCTATTAAAATCACAGCATGATTTTTGTAAATGTAAACAAAATTATTCTAAAATGTAAAAAGAAAAGCAAAAGAACCAGAATAAAAAAAGAGTAGGAAGAATTTCTATATGATTTTAAGACATTATTTAACTATAATAATTTTTTTTTTTTTGTCTTTTTCGTTTTTATCGGTACCAGGGATTGAACTCATGACTGCCTGCTTGTAAGGCAGGCGCTTATGCCGCTGAGCTAAATCCCCAGCCCCTTAACTATAATAATTAAGACTGAATAATATAGGAAGAGGATAAATACATGTACAAAATTTCAATAAAATAAAAAACAAATAGACAATACAGATATCAAATCTATTTTTTACAAATATTCAAAAGCAATTCAAAAGAGGAAAGATAGCCTTTTTAAAAACTGAATGCTGAATCTATTAAACATCCACAGGCAATGATATGAACCTTGGCCTAAAACTCAAACCTTATATAAAAATTAACTCATAATGGATCATAGAATTAAATATAAGATATAGAACTTACACATTTGAGAAAAATAAGAGAAAAACTCTGAAATTTAGAATTAGGCAAACCACTCTTAGATTTAACATCAAGAGCATCATTCATAATGAGATAACTGATAAATTTAAATTCATCAAAGTATAATTTTTTTATTTTAAAGAGACTAAAACCAAAGAAAATAAAACAATAAAATCAAACAAAATAAGCCAGAATAAGCCAAATCTTATAAAATCAATAATAGTTATCATAATGCCTTTGTTGTCTTCAAAATAGCTTCAAAAACATATTAAGAATAAAACAGAACAAAACAGAATAGAAACAATAAAAACAAAACAATGACTGCAATAAAGGACATCAAAACAAGCCAATAGTAAGCCCATAATGGCTTTCATGACATGGCTATCTTTCAAATAGTTGCTCCTACCATCGGAGTTAACACAAACAAAACAAAAGAAAATAACCCAATCCAACAAAACAGTGAAAATGATATAGTTTGCAGGCAGAGAGCTCCTCCCTCCAAGGCCTGGTTCTATCCCTGTGCAGTCCACAAATGGCACTGATTCAGAAAGAGAGAGGCTTGGGCCAGCCAGCAGTGGCCCCCTGAATGGTGCTGATTTCCAGGCAGGGATCTCCTCCCATCAAAGTATAATTTTTTTTAGTATAAAATGCTTGTTAAGAGGATGTGATGACATGCCATAGACAAGAAGAAAATGTTTTTAAACCACATGTCCAACAAACTTTTAATTAAAAAGTGGACAAAGAAATTCACATGTCAAATAAGACTATTAAAGGATTTTCAACATTAGCTGTTATAGAAATATGAATTAAGACACAAGCACCAGCCTGGAGAAAGTTTAAGATCATCACTCCCAGTGTTTAAGGACCTTCCCAGCTTCCAGCCACACTAGACTGGGCTCTGCAGGGTTCCAACCTGACTGGACTGCACCCAGTGACCTTCTTTAAATCCAGGAAACTGGGGTTGCCCAAAGTGAGTTTCAGCACACCAGCTTGGGCTCTGAGAGAGTTTAAGATCATTGCTCTCAGTGGTTAAGGACCCACTGAGCTTCCAGCCACACTAGACTAGGCATGGGAGGTTTTGTGGCCCAATTAGACCATGCCCAGCGACCTTCTTCAATCGGGAGTGAGGGCACGTGAAGTGAGTTCCAGCACATTGCTGCTTGTCTGGGGAGAGCTTTGGACTGTCACCCACAGTGGTTAGGAGCTCACCCAGCTTCCTGGAACATTGGAGGTGGCACAAGAGGTCCTGTGGGCCTGACTGGACCATGCTCAGCAACCTCCATTCAGTCCTAGTAGCTGAAAGCATAGCAGATGATTTCCAACACACCCAGGGGAAGTGTTGGAACATCACTTGAAAAATGGAAACATCGGAAAATGACAAGATGAAAGACCAAAATGCAATCTCAAATCTCCAGCCCACCCCAAGAAAACCTAAGAGCCATGTAAATAGAAGAAAATATGTGCCATATACCTGAAATAATAGCAACTGAAATAAAGAAGCCACTCGGGGAAGCTTTAAAGGAATTCAAATTAGAAAAAAATCTCCCATGTAAAAGAAGAAATGATAAAAGTATTGAAAGACACGCTGAACACATCTAAAGAAGACACAGTTAAAAAATTAGAGGAACAAAACAAAAAGATAGAGTCCCTGGATGAACAATATAAGAAGCAAACAGAATACATGAAACAGATTCAAAGAGATATACAGGAAATCAAAAATTCCATCGAAAGTTGTCAAAACCGCCTCAACAAAAGTGAAAATAGAATTCAGATCTCAAAGACAAGATTGCAGCTAGTGAACAGGAAAGGAAAGATCTTTTAAAAATAACAAGGAATCAGGAAATAACAATTCAACAGCTGCAAGATGATGTAAAGAAAAACAACATAAGATTGATAAGGATAAATGAAAAAGAAAGTGACAACACAAATGATATCAAGAGGCTATTTACAGAAGTAATAGCTGAAAATTTCCCAAACATGAGAATGGAAACAGACATTAGGATTAGTGAAGCATATAGGACTCCAAATAGCCACAACCAAAATAAAACTACACATAATAAGACATATAATAATCACCATCCCAGAAATCCAACATAAGAACAGAATGTTAAAAGCTGCAAGAGAGAAAAGGCAGATCACCTATAAAGGAAAACCTATCAAAATCACAGCACACTTCTCAACACAAACAATGAAGTCAAGAAGTGCATGGAGTGAAGTATTTCAGATTCTAAAAGAAAATGATTTCCAACCCAGACTGATGTACCCTGAAAAACTGTCCTTCAAAATTGATGGAGAAATAAGATACTTCCATGAGTAATAACAGCTGAAGAACTGCATGATCACCAAACCAGCCCTGCAAAGAATACTAAGGACAGTCTAGATACACATAGGAAAGACCACTAAACAAGGCACATAATTAAACAAGAAGATAAAGATGCAAGAGCAGAAAGATAACATGTCAACAATAAGCCAATATATAACAGTTATAACCATTAATGTAAAAGGTCTCAATTCATCAATTAAAAGAAACAGACTGGCAAAATGGATCAAGAAACAACATCCAACCATAGGCTGTCTACAAGAAACCCATCTAACTCAAAAAGAAACTCATAGACTAAAAGTCAAAGAATGGAAAACAATACTTCATGCAACAGGAACCCCTCCAAAAAGCCAGGGTAGCTATTCTGCTTACAGACAGTGTGAATTTCAAACCAAGAATGATCCTAAGAGATAAAGAAGGTCACTACATACCAGTTAGGGGAAACTGTCAAGAGGAAGAGAAAACAATCTTAAATATATATGCACCAAATTCCAGAGCATCCAGCTATACAAAGCAAGTATTAACAGAAATAAAAAACCAAATTAGGAATAACACAATTATAACAGGAGACCTTAACACACCATTGACACTAAAGAACAGATCAACGAGACAGAAAATCAGCAAAGAAATACCAGACCTGAATCACAGCTGTGAACAAATGGACTTGATAGACATAAACAGTGTTCCATCCAGCAACATTAAAAAATACATTTTTTTCGGCAGTACATAGGACATTCTCTAAAATAGACCATATACTAGCTCACATAACATATCTAAATAAATGCAAAACAGCTGAAATTATCCCATGTATGTTATTAGATCATAGTACCATGAAACTAGAAATTAATGATAAAAGAAACTGCAAAAATCCCTCAAACACATGGAAATTGAATAATACACTCTTGAGCAATCAGTGGGTCACAGATGAAATTAAAGAAATTAAACAATACCTACAAGCAAACGAAAATACAAATTCAACTTACCGGAATCTGTGGGATGTAAATGAAAGCAGTCCTCAGAGGAAAATTTATTGCACTGAGTTCCCACATAAGGAAAACAGAATGAATACAAATAACCTGATGCTACACCTCAAACATCTAGAAAAAGAAGAGCAAGTCAAGTCCAAAGCCAAAAGAAGGGAGGAAATTATAAAGATCAAAGCAGAAATTAATGCAATAGAGACTAAGAAAACAATCCAAAAAAATCAATGAATCAAAGAATTGTTCTTTGAAAGAATAAATAAAATTGATAAGCCCCTAGCCAACCTTATTTAAAAAAGGAAAGAAAAGTCTCAAATTCATGCAATAAGGAATGAAAAAGGTGAAATCACTACAAACTCTGGAAATACAGAAGATCATCAACACCTATTTCAAAAGCCTCTACTCTCATAGATTTGGTAACACAGAAGAAATGGATAGATTTCTAGGAACATATAAACTACAAAAGCTGGATCAAGAAGATGTAAAACTGCTGAATAACCCAATTTCTATTAATGAAATTGAAAATGTAATTAAGTCCTTACCTACAAAGAAGAGCCCAGGCCCAGACGGATTCACTGCGGAATTCTACAAGAAATACAAAGAATACTTAATGCCGACACTCCTCAAACTCTTCAATGAAATTGAAAGGGAAACATTTCTTCCTAATTCATTTCTGAAAGCAAATATTACTCTACTACCAAAACCTGAGAAAGACCCAACTGAAAAAGAGAACTACAGGCCAATTTCCCTAATGAACATAGATGCAAAAATTCTCAATAAAATATTGGCAGACAGGATGCAGCAAATCATCAAGAAGATTATACACCATGACCAAGTGGGATTCATCCCAGGCATGCAGCGATAGTTCAACATATGTAAATCAATAAGTGTAATCTACCATATCAATAGAATCAAAAGTAAGAATCACATGGTCATTTCTATTGATGCAGAAAAAGCTTTTTGATAAGGTCCAACACTCATTCATACTAAGAACCTTACAGAAAATTGGAATAGATGGTCTTTACCTCAATATGATAAAGGCCATCTATGACAAACCAGCAGCCAGAATCATAAGAAATGGCCAAAAACTGAAAGCCTTTACCTTAAAATCAGGCACAAGACAAGAATGTCCCTTATCTCCACTCCTATTCAACATAGTACTGGAAATATTAGCCAGAGCAATTAGACAAGAGAGAGAAATAAAAGGGGTAATATATAAAAAGAGGAAGTTAAATTATCATTATTTACAGATGACATGATACTCTACATAGAAGACCCCCAAAACTCCATTGAAAAACTCCTAGATATAATAAATAAATTCAGCAATGTAGCTGGATATAAAATTATAATACACTGAAAAAAGAAATTGAAGAGTATCTCAGAAAATGGAAAGATATTCCTTGTTCATGGATAGGAAAAACAAATATTGTGAAAATGGCCATTCTCCCAAAACTATTATACAGATTCAATACAATACCAATGAAAATACCATCAACATACATCATAGATCTAGAGAAATCACTCCTAAAATTCATCTGGAACCAGAAGACATCTAGAATCGGCAATTCTAAGCAGCAAGGCAAAGCAGGAGGCATCACAAATCCCTGACTTGAAGTTATACTACAAAGCAACTGTAGTAAAATCAGCATGGTACTGGAATAAAAACAGATCTGTAGATCAGTGGAATAGACTAGAAGATATAACCACAACTACCAACACACTCAACTACCTTATCTTTGATAAAGGGGCCAAACATGTTCACTGGAAGAACGACAGTCTCTATAATAAATGGTGCTGGAAAAACTGGCTTTCCATACGCCGAAAACTAAAACTAGACCCATGCCTATCACCATGTACTAAACTAAAATCTAAATGGATCAAAGATCTGAATATTAAAACAGAAACACTAAATCTGTTTCAAGACAAATTAGGTAAAAATCTTGAAGACATAAGGGTAGGTAGAAAATTCATGAACAAGAATCAAACCGCATGTGAAATACTTCCCAGAATCAATAACTGGGATCATGTCTTATTAAAAAGTTTCTGCATGTCAAAAGAAATCTCCAGCATAGTGAAAAGAAAACCCACAAACTGGAAAAAAAATCCTAGTGAACTGTCCCTCAGACAAAGGACTTCTGTCTAAAATATACAAAGAATTTTAAAAAATCAGACCCCCGGAAATTGGCACCATCTGAGATGAATACACAGTTCTCAGATGAAGAAATACAAATGGAAAATAAATACATGAAAAAAGGTTCATCATTATTCGTTAGAAAAATGCAAATTAAAACAACAGTGAGATTCCATCTCACTCCAGAAAGAATGGCCAAGATCAAGAAAACTACCAATAACAAATTCTGGAGAGGCTGCGAGGAAAAGGAACTCTTCTGCAATGTTAGTGGGAGTGTAGACTGGTGCAACCACTGTGGAGGTCAGTCTGGAGATTCCGCAAAGAGCTGGGATTGGAAGTCCCATTTGACCCAGCTATTCCACTTCTAGGCATATTCCCAGAAGAACTGAAAACATCATACCACAATGATATATGTGCACCCATGTTTACAGCAGCGCAATTTGTAATAGCCAGATCTTGGAAACAACCTGTGTCCAACAACTGAGGAATGGATAAAAAAGTTGTGGTATTTTTATACAATGGAATACTACTCAGCTATAAATAATGATCACATTGAGACATTTATAAGTAAATGGATGCAACTTGAGATCATGCTCATAAGTGAAATAAATCAAACTCACATGTAGAAATACCATATAGTCTCTCTAGTGTAAGAAATGGTAAGAGTACATAAGATTTTATGTTAATCATGATTCCCCATTACATTGCCTCGAAGCCTTATGATGTTTTCATTCATTAGTTGGAATGGTTTTATTCTGGTTTGTTTGCTTTTATTATCTGTGTTGGTATGAACAGCTATTTTGAAGAAAACAAGACATTATAATAGCCAGTGCTAATGTAATATCATCTTGCTTTAAAGTCTTATCATGCTTTTGTTCTTCTGTTTCCATTGGTTCTATCATATTGTATCTTACTAGATTTTATTGTGTGTGATAGTATAAATAAATTTTCTATGGAAAATGAGATAATATAGTAGCCATTGTTCATTTTAGGTTATTTGGTCCTGAATGCCCTGTAATACTTTCATTCTCTTGAATGGTTTTATACTATTTTGTTATGTTTAATACTATTGTCTGTGAAGGTATGCTCAACTATTTCAAAGAAAGAGACATTCTGGTAGCTACTGTTAATATTGGATTGTCTTGTGATCAAGTACTGTGTTGCTTACAGTGTTCTGTTCTGATCTGCTTTGTTCTGTCCTCTTTTGTCTTAATCTCTTTAAAATAAAAAAATTTTTAAAAAGAAATATAAATTAAAACTATGATGGGTTCTTACCACATACCTAACAAAATAGCTCCAAAAAATGACTCTACTAAAAGCTGGCACGAAACGTGATAAAACTGCATCACTTACACATTGCTGGTAAGTATATAAAATAGCACAACACTTATGGAAAATAATCTTGCCTTTTGAATATTTTCAGGGAATTGGACCCATTCTTGGTCAAAGCAGCCTATCCTCTCCGAGGAGAGTACTGTATCATGGTGGGAGTGTTCTTTGCCTTTGACCCAAAAATCTTCTTTGTTCCAAACATTAGATCTAGCCCCTCCTTGTGGGCTAACCTGTCAGGCATATGCAGTCCTTTAAAATACTTTTATTGTTTTAATTTATTTTTTATTTTATTAGTACGTTTTCAGTTCATGCAATTTACAATCATCTTAGGGGAGGGGTTACATGTACATACCACAGTTTATTTTTTTAAATTTCTTTTCTCTTCTTTCTCATCCAACTTCCCTATCCCATTGTTCATTTTTGTTGATATTATTAATGTTAGCTCATGTTATGCTATATAAAGTTGGCATTAATTGAGGTTATTAGGTTCTTGTACATAGCATATCTTTATTCTACTTGCTTACCCTTCTCTTCTCCATCCCTTGCCTTTTTCTCATTGGACTGTTCCTAATAGCAAGATGTTCATCTCCTTATCTTTTTTGTTATTCTCTTTGTCTATACTTTGCCTCACTCAAATGACACATACCATATGGTATTTAAGCTTTCAAATGACAGATACCATATGGCATTTAAGTTTTTGAACTTGGCTTATTTCACTCAGATTCATATTTTCCAGGTACATCTATTTTCTTAAAAAAGTCTCAAATCAGTCATTCTTTATAGCAGACTAGTATTCTATTATATATAGAAACTACATTTTAATTCAATCAGCTGTTGATGGGCATACAGGTTATTTTTAGAATTTACCTATTATGAACTGTGCTGGTATAAACACTGGTATGCATACATTGCTGTAGTATGATTTTTTAAGCTATTTGGAGAAGATACCTAGCAGGAACATCACTGAGTCATATGTAATTTCTAAATGGTTCTCCGAGAAATCTCCATACTGATTTCCATAATGGTTGCACTAGTTTAAACAATAAAGAAGTGTTCCTTTTTCATCACAGCCTGGCAGAATTTGTTACTGTTTGATTTTTAAGAATTGCTATTCTTTCTAGAGCAGAGGAATTTTAGCACTGTTTTTCATTTCTCTAAAGGCCAGAGGTGCTGTGATTTTTTCACAGATTTGTTGAACAATTTCTTCTGTGAAGTATTTGTTCATTTCTCTCATGCACTTTTTGACTAAATCTTTAATTTTAGGTGGTTTGATTTTTTGAGTTCTTTATATATTCTAGATATTAGTCTCTTGGGAGTAACAGACAAAAATTTTTTCCCATTCTGGAAACTGTCTCTCAATTCTACTGATTGATTCTTTTACTGTACAGAAGTTTTTGGTGTGATAGAATTCTAATTTGTTGATTCTTGCTATTATTTTCTGTCCAATATCTTTTTAACAGATTCCATGTCCTTGTCGAATCTGCCACTGAAATTTTGAATTGTTTTGGTCAGCTCATTTAGTTTTTCATCTATTTTCCTGAAATTCACTGTGGGCATATTGAGTGAAATTGCTGTGAACTTTTGATTCATTTCCTTTTTGAATTCATCTATTTCTTTAACTCCTCTATGAACTTCTCATAGATTTCTGTTATCTGGTATTTGTTTTTTCCCCTTTATGATCCCTTGTTCTGCCTTGGGAGAGTTGGGAGTTTAGAAATCTTTTACTTGCTTGCTTCCCCATTCTCCTATGTCTACCTGTCTGTCTGTCTATCTGTCTGTCTGTCTATCTATCTGTCTATATTATTTTAATTATATATGAATGCCTATTTTCCCCTCCTTTTGGTGGTGGTGGGGGAGTTACTGCAGGTTAGGAACTAGAGAGTGAGCCTTTGTGGCTTATATGGATATTTTTTAGTAGGATGTTGCCTCCTCATGAATAATTTTCAGCTTTGTATGTCCAATCTAGTATGTACTACTCTTGTTACTTACTTTAAGTGACTTTTTACTCTGCCCCTATGTCTTGCCCAAATAATTACTTCTGGCTATAACAGTCACAGATGCAATCTTACAACACTCGTATACGATAGCCTTGCAATTATATTCCCTTCACTGTGTCTGTTCTCTATGTACACTATGACAGTTTGATATTTGTGGTTGTTCTGCAATGAGGTAGGTGAGATGTGGTTAGAAGAATGTGAGGTGGTTGCATGAGCAATGTTAGATTTAGGGGAATTTGAAGAGGGAAGTAGAGGTAGCTTAGAAGAAAAGGGTGATGTGGGGGTCTGATTTTATTGTAGTCCTGCAGCTGCCAAATTTCAGTTGAGTTTAGTTGTTTCTGTATCAGACGACACCTTCCAGGGGCAAGGTGAGATATGGGAGAAAGGGTGTTCATTTTGTGACTGAGGAAAGATAGCCTGTCAGAACTTGCTGATGAAAACACAACAAGTTAAGTAAGACATGGAAGAGCCAAAGGCTTGGGATGGGCAGGATTGAGTAATAATACTAGAGAAAAGAAGGGTGACTCTGAGGGAGCTAAACATGGGAAATTTAAAAACTTGCAGGAGGAGTTTACATGTTTAGTAAAAGAATAAAGAAATATGTTAATAAAATTGTCTTTGGAGTTAGAGGTAAGGAAATCAAGTAGGGGGCTGAGACACGGAGAGAACTGGATGCCTATTAAATCAGAGCCCATGAAAGAACAAATACACGAAAGTAACAACCTAATAAACACAGGAAACCATAAAAGAACACAACATAACTTCACATTATTAAACAAATCAAGAAATATATAAAATACATTTTATACACCTACAAGATGTCCGATGGGGACATTAATTAAATATTCCAATAAGACATTGCATTTGTGATTCCCAATAGCTTCTTTTCCAGAAAGTTTGAGTGCTCACATCCCAAATAACTCCTCTGATCCTGCTACCACAATATTGAAGCTGATTCATACTCAGAAATTCTTTCTGCCAAGTTGCAGGCATTCTTGCGGCATCTGATCCAGCCTGAATTCTTGGGTTAGGAAGTCTTGCTGTCCCTGTCCCTGTGTGTGACAGCGGATTCAGCAGACAGGTTCACTGGAATGAAATTGTCCAGAGTCAGGCTTATTCTTATGCAATCAAGTTGACTATAGCAGAAACAGGCTAACCCATTACAATGGCATCTATCAGGACTAGTTGAGAAATAGCACATCATGAGATCCTGTTTGGGTCTCCTTTATCCTAGAGAAGCAATCCACACTTACAGTATGAGCATTATGACAACCTAAGTCTTGGCCCGCAGTTAATGTGCACTAAATGCAATGACTGTATCTTGGCTAATGGTGAAAAAGCAGAATTCAACAGTACTTTTATGGATTCAGTTATCTAAAGCCCAGGAAGATGGGGATCGTATAATGCCAGAAGGAGGGAGAGATGAGTAAAAGGGGAGGGACATTTATCCCCCTCTCTTTCTTCCATTTTCTTAAATCTTTGGCTTTGTGGTATGGAAAGGAGGAAACAGGACGAGGGCAAAAGATCTTAGTAATAGAAAGGGTACGTTTATATTTACAAGGTGATAACAGGGAAAACTGGATAAAAAAATTGGTAGTGAGAAATGGGGATGAGAGAAGATGCTATGGCTGATAAAATTATTAGAAAAAATGTAATGAAGTGATGAATGAGAAGAGGGAGAGGAAAGAAAAGAAAAATTGAGACTGAACAAGACATAAGAGAAAGAAGCCAGGCAAAAGATATACATAAAACTAGAAATGATGTAAAGAAATAAGAGAGAATTCCCTCTATAAACTATACTGGGAGTAAAAAGGCAAAAGAAGAGGACACATACACAAACATGCTCATCAAGGGGAAAAAGTAAAACAATAGAACAAAAGAGAAATGTACACAAGAGAAAAACAGCAAAGAATTTAAAAAATTAAAAATTGAAACAGAAATTATGAAATAAAAAATAATGCAATCAAGCAAAGAAAAATAAAAGACAGTTTTCTATTGTTATGGATGTGTATAGCTCTTTTCTCTGCCTAAAGCTCAGAGCTCAAGCCAGGACTTGTCTCTGTTCATGTTGGAAGTCTATGGGGCCGTCTACCCTCACAATGGTGCTGGGTGCAGAGATCTGCTTACCATGAGAACATGGCACTCATGTAGGCTTCCAATCCTCTGCTTTCACCAGCCTCTATCTCTCAGCTGGACTCCCCCTGGACTGCTCTCCAACTGCCCTCAGTCTATCATGACTGTCTTTCGACATCCAGTCTGGGAACTTCGCAGTGTGAAGCAGCCAAAGGAGCTACTCTGAGACCTGTGTTCGAACACTCAGGTCCCCCTTGTCCCCTACAGTGGCATCCCTGGGACTGTAGCTGCAGGCACTCGTACCAAGGTTATGCACCAACCAGTGACAGGGAAGGCTGTTCTGGAAGCAGAGTCACGAGCTCTCCCTCCTGTTTCCAAGTGCAGATGATTCTCTCCATCCAGATGCAGTTTTCTGGATTAGGAACCAAACATTGTTAGTTTCAGTCTGCCTCCCAGCTGGTGGTTAGCCAGCTACAGTCAGTGGTGCTGCAAGTCTCTCTCCTCTGCCATGTAATCGATCGTTTCTATATCACTCAATCCTGTTATCTTCCTCTCTGCCAGTTCCCTGTGGGTTCTTGGGTGCCACCCTCACTTTGATTCCTCTCCCAGCTATTTTCCAGACTTTCAACACTTTGAAAAGCTGAGTTGCTGGCACTCACTGTTTGTCATTTTGGGATAAATCTCACAGTCCTTTAGTCTTGTGCTGCTAAATTCTCATGATACACGGCTTTAAGCCACTATCCTAGCCACTTCAGCCTTCTACCCCAATTTTCTTAGGGATAAGGGATATTCTAGGGATGTGATTTGCTGACACTGAGAAAGTACTGGCCAATCTAGATGGTAAACCTAAAGTTCAAATTGTCTGTATTCATTTCTTATTGAAGTATTATTTATATACAGTAAAACAAATCCTTTCAAGTACACAGTTCAATGAGTTGGCAATATATAGTTTGTAACTGCCACCACATTCAGTGCTTTTATATCACACCTGCTATTGTTTCTTTTCCCAGTCAATCACATCGCTCAACAACTTGCAACCACTATTTCATATTCGGTCTCTATAGTTTGTCTTTTCTAAAATGTAGTATAAATGCAATAAAAAACAGTACTTTTTGTGTAGCTTCTTGCATTAGCATAAAACTTTAGGGATTTATCTATCATATTGAATTGTATTTTCTTTTTATTGTTTAATTTTGTCTCAAATTCCTGAACTAAACCCAAGACCCTAGAAATGGTCTATTCTGATCAACATAGCAGAAAGAGTAACTACGCTCTCCTTTAATTGGAATGGTTTCAGTTGCAATCAAAATTACATTAGCTTTAGAAAAGATTGAAAAGTTGTTTGACTTAGGCTATCAACTAAAAATCTCAAGTTGTTTTCACATAGATTGCTGTTTGGCAATTGCTAGAACCTATTTGGTGTTTGGCATCCAAATACCACACTTATCACTTTTTCTTTTGTAGCATTTTAAAAACTGAGATCTACTTCATCTAATATAAACTTACCATTTTAAGATATACACTTTGATATATTTACTATGTTGTAAAGCTATCATTTCCTAGTTCTTGAACATTTTCATTACCCCCCAAAGAAAATCTGTACCTATTAGTAATGAGTTCCTATTCTTTCCTGTCTCATCCCTTGGCAATTACTAGTTTATTCTGTGGATTTATGAATTTGCCTACTTAGGATATCTCTTTATAGTGGCACCATATATTGTGTTGTCTTTCGTGTCCAATTTCTTTAATTTACCATTTGTTTTCAATACTTTCACATTATAACACGTAACAGCACTTCATCTTTTGGCTTGATAATAGTCTATTATATTCTTATTAACACTTTATTTACTCACTTGATGTACAGCTAGGTTTTTCTCACATTTTATGTGTTATGAATACTGTAGCTATGAATCTCTATGCAAAAATTTTTGGGAGAAAATACATTTTCAAGTATTTTGGGTATATACATATAGGAGTGGAATTGTTGGGTTATATGATGATCATATTTGATTTTCTGAGAAATTGCCAAACTTTTTTCTACTGAAGTATTTGCCATTTGCTCTTATGTCTCATCACTCATCAAATACAATTTCTCTAAAAACAAGACTAATGATTTGAAAGAAAGAAAGAGGGGATAATTTTGACCTTTTGACTCACTTTTCTAGAAGTTATAGGATGGAGGTAAATAATAAATAATGCAGAATTTAGAGTAAAAGATAACAGAGACAAGATCCAGGCATGAGATTGTTTCATAAAACAGAGACAGACAAGACAAAGAAACAAATATATTGGCTTATGCCAAGTCTGAGACAAGCTTAGGAATGTGAACCAAGAGAATTAAGAGAGGGAAAGAGAGGATTCCAATGAGTATGATCCAGAGGATGCTCTTGGCACCAATTTTTTTTAAAATCACAAATCCAGGAGAAGTTGTGATTTTCCTACAGATCTGGAAAGAGATATTAGCATAACCAGTTGGGATGCTGTCTCCAAGATCTTTGCTCAAGGTGGTCTCCAGTAACTCTTCAACTTTAGCTTTGGTCAGTGCCTTGAGGGCTTGTCAAAACACGTTTCTGGGCTTCTTTTTGAGTTTATGATTCAGTAGATCTGTTCTGATGCTCAACAATTTGCTCTGAACGATCTCCCACTTACGTTTATGCTGCTGTCTAGTGGCTGCACATATTTTGAGAATCTCTGGAAAGCTTAAGGAATTTTATCCCACTGAAAACCATTTTGAATAAGGGAGATAGCTCTTGTCACCTCTTCAAGATTTACCTTTCCCAGTAAATTTTTTTTGTAGTACTGGGGTTGTATTGTAATACAACCTCACACTTGCCAGGCAGGTGTTTATGCCCCTGAGCTAAATCCCCAGCCCACTTTCACGGTAAATGTGAAAGATTTACCCTTCCCAGTAAATTGCTTGCCATGGTGCGTATCCTTAACTTACATGACCTGTATGGTCATGTTGCTTGGCTTTTAGGGAGGAAACTAGGAAATGAGGAAAAGAATAAGGTCTGATGCTGCTTTGAGTCAAGTAGGAGGAAAGTAAGTAACATGAGAAGGATTCTGACTTGATGCTCTTACTTATTGTGCTGATCCTTCTGTAATCTAAGGGTTTCCTAAAGGTTCTTCTTAGTAACCAGCAATCAGTCTTCCTAGGAATAAACCAGCTGCCATAGTCTCTATGGTACTTAAGAATGAGAGGAAAGAACAGGAATCATAGTTCGTAGGCAATGAGATGTGCAATGCATTGGGGTTGACAAATTCTATGGTGGAAATACAAATGATTACAATTGCAGTATTGCTGGTAGAAGGTGAAGCAATATCAATACTTTTCAAACATCTTGCCAGTTGTCTTGCCACATGGGTTGAAATATATATTATGGGGAACTGGCAGTAGTTCAGTGAGCATGGACTTAGCAGAGCTTTAGAAATTTCTCTCCCTCAAATACCTAGAGACAAACTATCATTAGATAAAGACAACACTTGTGAAGGTGACAGAACAACAGTATGGATCCTGGCTTGCTTTCTGACCATGTGGAGCAAAGCCACCCTGTTAGCCTGGACTTCTCACCATCCCAAATGTTGAGAGACTAATTTATTTTTTGAGCCACTGTACTTTTGAGTCTCTTAATTATAGCAACTTAGTCTGTCCTTTAACAACTATGGGTGTGTTGAAAATATGCCATAAATATTTGAGGATAGAAGACATGAAATCATAGAAATAAAGGTAGTGCATGCTAAGTGCTAAGGCAGAAGAAAGGGAAATCACTTTGGGCTAGAGATGTCAAAAAAAGGGATTCTGCTTCACTGAGGGTTTGCCAGAGTGAGGGGGATATATATGAATACACATATACACACATATATGTATACATATACAGACAGACTTATTTTAGGAAATTGGCTCATACAATGTGGAGGCTGGCAAGTCGGAAATCTATAGGGCAGACCAGCAGGCAGGCAGGAAACTCAGGCAGGAGTTAATGCTGTAGGCTTGAGACAGAATTTCTTCTTCTGTAAACCTCAATTTTTTCTCATAAGGCTTTCAACTGATTTGATGAGGTGTACTGGAATTATTCAGGGTAAATTTTATTTAAAGTAAGCTGATGTTAACCACATCTACAAAAATACCTTCACAGCATCTGGATTAGTGCTTGCTTAAATAACTCAGTACCATGCCGTAGCTCAGATGACACATAAAACCAGTCGTCACAATTTCTCACAAATACTACTTCTCATAGGAAGCAGTATTTAAGCTTAGCCTTGAAAACTGGATAATATTTCAACAAGCAAATGGCTTGTATCGGGCTGATTTCCACACATTTATTATCTGTCCATGTGTTCCTGAAGCTATAACTTTCCTGGATACAAACTGCCTAATTTAAGCCTTGGTTCCATATGGAGAAATAGATAATTTAAACTCACAGTCTGGTTCATTTAGTGAGTTAAATGCTGCAGTTCTGAGGGACTATTCGTTCAGATGATGCAATACTGAATGGCACAAGTGTTTCTGATTATTCCCACATGGACACTGGCATGACATTTGCAGTTGCTTCAGTGAACTTTTGGCAAGGACAGAACATTAGTCTATCTCTCTCTCTCTCTCTCTCTCTCTCTCTCTCTCTCTTTCACTCTCTCTCTCTCTGCCAGAGCTTTGTACAATGGCACTCAGAAACTTGGATGCCACAAGCTCTTCATGAAGATAGGTCACAAGACAAGACTTACATAATTCACAAATTCTTGTGAAATTCAAGTATTTGAACTTCTATTGAGAAAAAGTAAATTTTCAATTCATCCAAAGGTGTGTTTTTATCTGACAAGATGAGGAAGGAATTAACTTGCTTGACATCTTGGTAATATAAGTAGGCAACTATGTGGAAACATCCCACCAGATGGCTCTCCTGACTGCCTCCAAGTTTCCACCATCTGCTTAAATTTATCACCTCTAGGGTTTCATTTCCTTCTACTAAGGCTTGATCACTTTTGAAACATTTTAGACTTTTTGAGAAAAAGATTTACATAGAAAGATATAGATGGCAGAAATTTAAAGATGAAAGATTTAGAGGTAGAATTGTAGTTGGCTTTAAAGATAAACTTTGTCAAATTTACTATAAGTTTAAATCCTCTTACTACCTGGTTAGAAAACTTTAGTATCATTCAGCAGCAGTTATCATGATCCTATTTGTTCTCAATCAAAAAAGTAGACTGTATATATATGTATATACATATATACATATATATGCATAACCCATATATAGGGAGCTGTTGAAGTTGGAGACTGATCACATGTGTGGGGCTAAAGCAAGGCCTGCCTTGAAAACACAGCCCAAAACAAGCCATTAAGCAAACTGTTCTAGCTTCAAGAAAGCAAGGGGCAAGGCCAGCCAGGCAAACAAGTTGCTAGGCAATGGGGTTGAAACTGACATCTTCCTCTTAAATGTATAAATATATGTGCTATAGTAGTTGAACAGTTCTTCTTGCCCATTAGGAGAGTAAGAGATCCACCTGACCCCAGCCTTTGTGTCTTCTTTATTTTCTTATCCTCTAGTGGTCCTTCACCCCAGGAACCTCAAAAGCTGCATAGGTCACCGCAGAGAAGAAGCATGAATGTAAGCTGGAATGTGAGACTATCACCCTTAAAAGAGCCACTCTAGGTCTGTACCCTCTTCTACCCTCCATTAATACTCCTAGATTAAACAGACAAAACTGAAACAACCATCTTCAGATACTGGTTAATACAGCACTATAATGTCCAAAAGAAGGGAAAAAATAAGATGAACCCTATAATTGCTCTGATTTTCCTCCTACAGAGAGTTTTCTGAAAGTAATTCATGAAAGGTGAACCCAGATAGAGACTAGTGGTTTCATTGAGTAGACACAGAGATCAAAAATAATGGATAGAGAAAGCTTTACAGGGAGAGGCAGAAATCTGCTTAGAAGTTCTTGTGAGACATTAACTGACTATTAACTTGTGTATGCCAAGAGTAAAAGTCCATGAGGCTAGACAAAGAACCAAAATGAATAATCTGTGGCAGGATGTAAAGCCAAATAGTGCCCAAAGCTCACACAGAATTTAAATGGAATCTGGTTCCCATAAATTAAAGTGGAGAGACTCATGAGGAATTCAGTAGACTTCATGGAGGTCAAATTTTAGTAATGGGATCCACAGGAAAGTTATGCTAGTATATTCTAAAACAAAAGCAAAAACCACAAACAAAACTTAAAAGCAAGATTCAGAAAAGCAAATTTGCAAATAACCTCCTGTCAGAACAAAGTTAAATGATTTTAAAGGATTTAAAATATTATTCAGAACTTAGTAATGAGATTTAAGTCCAACACTCAGTAAAAATTACTAGACACATAAATACACAAGAAAACGTGATCTATAATGCCGAAAAAAATCAGTTAATCAAAAACAGACCTAGAAATGGCAAATGACAGAATTAGATGAAAAACTTAAAACTATCAGAAATAATATAACTATCCTCATCAGTTTAAAAGGATGTATGAACATAATGCAATAAATGAAAAACATGAAAACCTTGGAGAAAAAAAGAAATTTCTAGAAAGAAAATATAATGCTGCAAATGAAAAAGTTACTAAAAAAATAAAAGATTAGCTATTATAAAGGAAGGGATCGGTATTCTTGAAGAGGAAGCAAAAAGAAACTACTTAAAATGAAGCAAAAAAAAAAAGATTGAGTTTTAAGAGTATAAGCATTGGCTGAAAAGAGGTCACTAGGGACAGACTGATTAAAATACTTTATTTTTGCTTAAAATATGACCATGGGTCTAGATGGGAAAGGAGTTGCTGTGTCTTCTGTAAAAGAAATTCTATTATTAAAAATAATGTAATACACATATACATGTATATGCATTGTTGTAGTCAGTATTTGCAAGAGAGACAGATTTAATGCAGGACACAAAAATTTACAATTTAGTTGACAATATCCACACACAGAGTCAAATGTAGGAGACTATAGGAAATCTGCCCACATGCTAGAGATCTGAAAAATCTAGCCAAAGGCTTGGAGCCCGTGGCAAATATCTGTGATGGAAGACTGGAGGTTGGGCATGGGAAAGTCTAAAAGCTGGTGCTGAAAACTAGAGTTAGCACCAGTGGGACTGGAAGGCCAGTGCTGGAAGCAGAAGAATCTGCGTCCAAAACCAGGAGACAATGCTCAAGGTGAAAACGAAGACCAGATCTCCTCTAAAGAGAACAGCAGTTAGCCTTGGCAAAGGTGAAGACTAAAGTTCAGCTCAGGGAACAGCTGAGGCCTTTTTGAAGAAAGTCACCAGAGCAAATCTCTTCCAAAGAAGGCCAGCGAAATTCTTCCCTTCCATTCTCCTTCATACAGTTTCAACAACAAGCTTCCCTAAGTTGGCCTTCTATGCCCAGAACCATGCGGACTCAATTTACCTGGGTGTTCCACCCTCAGGCTGACAATTTAGTCAATTAACCACATGTGTTTACATAAATTATATACTACACATTCTTTTTTCATTCAATAATGCCTTAGAGATTTTTCTGTCAGTACATGGTAATTTTCCTATTTTCCATTTTTAAGGTACATTAATTTTTAAAATTGAAAATATATTTACATGGTTCAAATTTTCAGAATTGAAAAGTATGCAACAAGACTGACCTCTATCTGCTCACAAACATTTCCTTGTTCTTAGGTAATCACTGTTATCAGTTTTGTACAACCTTTCAGAGATTCTTGATGCATATGGAGGTAAAATTAATATATAGTCTTATTTTCCACCTTTTTGCAGCTGTTTATACACATCCTATCAGAAAATATTTTTTCATTTGACATTAAGTCTTGGAAATGTTTCCCTGTCAGTATATAGCTCTCTCATTCTTTCTTTGCATGGATATTATTTCATTGTATATATGCACAGTAATTTACTTGCTCAGATTTTAATCAACTGCATATAACCTTGTATATACATCAATTCACATGATTGCAAATCACTTTGCAGGATATGTCCTCCGAAATTAGGTTTCTGACCCTTTTATATAAGTTAATACAATGGAGGATGGGATTGTTGTGCTAGATTTGCTGAAAAGAAACTCTTAGAAAGTCTTGTAGGACACTGCCCAGCCCCTGTTTATTTGAACTTAAAAGTGTGATTATTTCATACTCCCCCCCATCTATAAGTTCTCTTTGCCAATTCTGAGAAAAAGATCCCCAGTGATGACTCTGGCTACTGTGCATTAATGTTACAAGATCTTGTTCCAACAGCCTATTTTCTCAGCTCCACTGAGGAGTGAGGACATGATATGATTGTCTTCCTTTCCTACACATGAAGCTCTACAGTGAGTCAGGCTTGGTCAACCTGAGATGCAGGATGAGGGGGGAACTTGAAAGTAACAGAACTGCAAAATCTTTGAGATTCCTGAGGAGCAATGGTACTAGCATCAGGAAGCCCAAAGGGAGTGTCAGGGATACTAGAGGGCTGACCAGTCGGTGGTCAGCTGAGTGGAAGCCAGAAATTAGACGAAGCCAAGGAGATACACTGACATGTATATCAAAAGCTAAGAATAGTTGGCCAGAAACAACTCAGGAGCCAGAGTCTAGCCTAGAACAGAGTGAGAGGAAAAAGAAAGTGAGGATCAAAGTTTGACTTAACCATCAATAACATCAAAAACAATTTCCAGAGTATCTACTAATGTCCACTATTCAAGATGCTAAAGACGGGCAATAAACACAGATGTGTTACTGCCCTTCGCAATTTATATTCAAAATGGGGACAGACAATAAAACATTCAGCAAAGGCTTCTGGGTATTGTAAGTTCAATAAGGGGAAGTAAAGCAGGCTATGTGATCAGAATGATGAAAGGTACTGATATTTATGGTGGAGTGGTCAGGGAAGGTTTCCACAAGAAGACGGCATTGAAATAGGCGAGACAAGCAACCATTACACTACCTAGGGAAAGAAATTCTGGCAAAGAACCTGAGGTTGAAGCATGATTCACAAAGTCAAGTCAATTCTGGGAGATCAGGGTGGCTGGAGTGAAGTTAGTGATCATGTACCAAGAGCAGAAACTGAAGTAGACAGGGGTCAGATTGAATGACAATTTTTACACTGTAGTCAGCGTTGCCTTAAGTATGGCTAGCTTATTCATCAGTTTCCTATCACTATCACAAAATATGAGGCAACTAACTTTTCAAGAAAAAAGGTTCATTTTTGCTCATGGTTCTGAAGGTTCCAGTCCATGACTGAGTGGTCCCACTGCTTGGGGCCTTGGGCAAGATGGCATATCCTGGCAGGAACAAACAATACAGCAAGCTGCTCACCTCATGAGCCAAGAAGCAAAGAGGAAGAAGATGGGCCAGGGTTCATAATTCCTTTTTAAGGAACATTCCCAGTGACCTGCTACTTCCCATAAAGCCCCTTCTAAAGATTCCAGTGCTTCCCAGAAGTGCCACACTAGTCACAGAGTCTTTAACACGTGGACCTGAATAGTGGGCCTTCCACATCTAGAGTGCAACAGTGGAACTTACAGGGTAAGGTTCTGAGTAGGTAAGAAGCAGGTTCTGAGTTAGACAGGATTCTCCGGGAGGAGAAGGCAAGAATGGACACATGAACACCATTTTGAAAGGACCTGCAACAGTCTCAGCCAGTGATGAACCTCTTGGCATGCATGCTGCAGCAGGCCATTTATATCACTGAAAGTTCTAAAAGGTTTTCTACCTCTGATCTTGGAAAACATGACAGTTTAAAATAGAATGGTAGGGCTGTCTCTGGGCTGTGCAGCCTCCGGCCTAGTTTCTCCCTTGGTTGCCCTGTGAAGCGTCTAGGCCTTCACTATGGACTTCCAACAGTGCCAAGGGGCAAAAAGGGCTGTATGGGTGTGGCCTCCTCCACAAGGGCAACCTGGACCGCAGGGAACACCTCCAGCAGCTGGTGCTGGAGACCACTGACATCAGTAAGGACCCATATTTCATGAAAAACCACCTGGGATCCTACAAGTGCAAGCTCTGCCTGACACTTCATCACAAGGAGTGGAGGTTCCTGGCACACACCCAGGGGAAGAAGCACCAGACCAATCACCCGAGAGTGCCAAGGAGGCCAAGGGGACCCCTACCCAGACAGCGCCCCAGAAGGCCAAGGTGGAGGTGAAGAAGTTTGTGAAGATCGGTCACCCTAGCTACAAAGTGACCAAACAGAGGGTCACAGAGATGGGCCAGCAGTCTCCTATTCCAGATTGGCTGCCATGCGATCGCCGAGCACATCATCTTCCACCACCGCTTCACGTCCCCTAGAGCAGAGGATTGAACTGCTGGACCGACGCTGGCAGTACCTACTGATGGCTGCCGAACCCTATAAGACCATCACCTTCCTGGTGCCCAGCGGGGAGATCGACAAGGCCGAAGGTAAGTTTTGGACCCACTGGAACCAAGAAACCAAGCAGTTCTTCCTCCAGTTCCAAGATGGAGCAGCCCTCAGTACAGCTTAGCCTCCTCGTGGGGACTCCTGGGGGGATGCGACTGCCACTCCCCTGGTGAAAATCCTTGACCCCCATCAGGGAGCCTTCTGCTCCCCCATGCTTCCCACGGGCCTGCACCCTCCAGCTCCAGGAGTCCCTCCCTCCACGCACCAGTGGTCCAACCATCCCATATCTGGGATCCACCCCCACCTCCAGGGGTGCATCCTCCAGCACCTGGAGTCCGTCCATGCCCCCACATCCAGTGTCCGGAGTGCACCCATCTGTTCTTGCAGTTCACCCCCAAGCCTCCGGAATACACCTCGTAGCCCCTGGAATTTACCCACAGGCTCCTGGGGTCCATCCTGTAGCTCCTGGGGTGCCCTCCACCCTCCTGGAGGTCACCTCTCAAATCCCAGGGTGCACCCCTCCCCAACTCCCATGCCTTCAATGCCGAGGCCCCCGCTGCCCTCAGAGGGCCCTGGGAACATTCCTCCCCTTCTCCCAACCAACTGAGGAGCTGCCCCTTCTCCCCTTCCTGGATCTGGCCGCACGTTTTTCTGTATTTTCCCACAGGGAGAAGCTCTGAGCTTTTGTAGTGTCCCCAGAGCCCATTACACAGCCTCCCCGCTACCCCGTGTGGGGTGGAGCTAGAATGGTAGTGGTGCAGATAGTGATGCGGGAAGGAGATTTGGTTTTACCAGTATTTACTATTTACTGCCGTTAATTTGTTCTTGAAAATGCTCTATGCAAAAACACTGAGGCTTTTTCTCACTGCTTTAAACAGAAAAAAGTTACAAAGGTGTTCTGAAAGAGACTCTCAGATCCCCAGCTCCCATCCTACCAGCAGAGCCCCTCGGTCTAGCTCTCATTCAGCACCAGGTATCTCCAGGTTTGTGCAGGACCAAGTGTATTTTGTATCTGCTTCGTTAAAATTGCCCACCAAAAATTGCCTTCCTAATGGGTTTACCCTAAAGGCAGTTCTAGGTTCTATCTTAAAGGATAAAGAACAACTTACACATATTTATTTATTTGTTGGCTTATTTATTTTGTGGTACTGAGGATTGAACCTATGGCCTTTGTACTGAGCTATATATATCCAGCCCCTTATTTTTTGAGAAGGGTCATCACAAGTCACTAGGTTGATAAGGCTGGGCTTGGACTTGTGATCCTCCTGCCTCAACCTCTCGAAGTGTTGGGATTACAGGCATGTGCCACCTATTACAAGCTTGGCTTATAATTTTTTAAATGTAAAAAATCTTTTTCAACTTCAGGGTGCTTAAGGAAAGGGGTGAGGCGAAGGTAACTAGGGAGGGTGAATATGATCAAACATGATATGTGCATATATAGAAATCTCACAGTGAAACCCATCAATTTGTATAATTAATATTCATTAATAGTTGTAATAAAATAATAAAAAAACCACTTAAGACCCAATCCCTATGGGCATCCTATTGTTTTCTGTGGATCAAAGTATGCTTTATATCTCCATTGCCCTAATCTTGCTTTGTACCATGGCTGTGATTCTGATTGTTGGTTTAAAAAATAAAAGGTTGGATTTGTGTTTTAAGGAGACAAGCTGTGGATTTCCCTCTCTAGTCTCAGAAAAGACCTGTGATTCAGACTCTGGCTTCTTACACTGAGAGAAAACTTATTTCTGTTATTCAAATCACCAGTTTGTGGCAATTTGTTAACAGCAGTCTATGAAACTAAGACAGTTTCATAGCTGAAACTGAATATTAGCTCAGTAACTTCCCAGGAGTTTGCTCTATCGGCCAGCTCTTGGTCTGTGGTCAGGTTGTAGGATCCATTAGTTGCAACCCCTTCCTGGGTCTAATTGCATCTAGGACCCCAACTTTTGCAACAAAGGATAGAGAAAACCTTCCACTTTAATAATCAAATTATTGAAATCTATATAAAACTGTGACTGTGATAACAATAAAAAAAAGCTTTTAAATGATTTTAAATTTATGTTTTCACAGCCAGATATCCACTAAAGTTTTTCTCACAAAACAAGAGTTCTCATTCCCTAAAGCCTTTTTCTCTAGCAATATGAAGATAAGCTTCATCTGAGATACTTTAGAGCTGACATGTTTGTTCATTTGTTTAATCAAGACTACAGAAGTCCTAGATAGATTTCTTAGCACTCAAAGTCAAAGTCCCAGAAAGACCCTTAAATCCACACTAACAAATTTGAGTTGCGTACTTACAACCCAAAGAACAAAAAAGAAAAATCTATTTCCAGCTTCAGGGTGACAAATGTCAGGGAAGGGATCAAATAAGTCCGGCAGGAACTATGCAACAAAAGTAAGAAAACAGGTCTTGTGAGTATAGCCACAGAAAAACTGCAGAGTAGGAAAAGACTAATTCTACAAAGAATGTGGATATGAAGCCATTGTAAGAAAACGGAAGGAACATAGGAAAACTGTGTCCATTCCAACGGGCTTCCTGCCTCGGGTGCTGGTTCAGTGTCTCTCTTCTGCCCTCTATTGTTACTCTGGTACCTGAAAACACTAAAGCTCTTTTTAAAAAAATTTTAAAAATTACTATTACTGTATGTTTGCAGTACAAAATGTTTACATTAATTGCATGGAGTTGGTACACTTATATAACACATCTTAACATTGTGGTTTTAAATTGTATCCTTTCTTCTACAAGTTTATCTTTCTTTATGGATTCTGAATAGTTTCAAAAATGAAATATCAAATTATGAACTAACCTTAATTTCTGTGTTTCAGTGACATATTGTGTGTTATGAGACTTAATAAAAATTTTAGAGACACAAAAATGCCTGATTTTTAATAATGATTAGTAACAGTATTATTTTTTAAAGTATAGTACAGTACTTGAGTTTAGTGAGAATTCTTCATGTGACAGTTAATTGCTTGTGTCTACTTGAGTAAGAGACACATACCAGATTGGGTTAGCACAGTTCTGAGTGTGTCTAGATAACTGACTTACTGAAGAAGCAGGAAGAGCACCAGACTATTAAAGTAAAGCATCAGTAAAGTAAAAGTAAAGCATCCCCAAAAGAAGCAGGGATTGTTGCAGGTCACCTTAGAAACTTGTCAACCACAGTGAGTATTCAGTTAATGTCTATCCTTCCTTCCTCCTTATTAGACTGTAAATGTTTTGAAAGCCAGTACTGTATCATTCATTCCATTTTCTTTGCACATAGTATAATATATGCCAAAAGTGAGGCTTCAATATATCAAAATAATGGCTGAAAGAACATATATACCAATGTTATGCAATATGAAGCTTACATAAGACATTAGGATTTTTAGAATTATTGATGACATGTATTGCGTGATTAATCTTTAATATACATGAACAAACACACATAAAATTTCTGTTTCAAATATAAGATACAATGGAGCTAAATGTTTATACATTGATGATATATTTTGAAGTCATCTTGTGAGACAAACAGAATAGTAGCTGTAGTAGTCATAGGTGTCCAATACGCTGTGGCAAAAATAAATACTGCAGGTAGTGTATGTTTGGGAAAGAACCATCACTAAGCTTCTTTCAATGATACCTTGCCCTTGATACATAAAAAGAACCTTGAAGAATGGAAATCAGTAAAGAGAGCTTCCAAGTGGAAAACAAAGGCTTGAAGGCAAGGGTATGTATCTGAGATACAGGAAACTACAGTAGGACAGTTGGCAGGAGAGGACAGTATCTGTTTAAAAAATTTGTAATAGTACATGCTTCCATACATAATGATTAAGCTCATTATGGGGAACTTATACATGTTTATAATACATCTCAGTTATTTTTCCCCTTCCTCTCCACTCTACTTTTTTTGCCAGCATCAGATTTATTTATCTTAGAAGTTATTATAATGTTAATTATCATATCTGTAGATCAACAACCAGACTAATAGGTCCAAAACACGTAAAACACATAAGACAGTGACATTAAATCAAGGCATGCTTTTATGTGTATTAATCATGCTAGATTATAATAGTTTTTTCTCTCTCTCTTTTTCTATTATTTGTCTTTCATTTTGTACTTTTCTTATATATTGAATTCTCATATAAGAGAAACCATGTGGTATTTAAGTTTATGCATCTGATTTACCTCATTCAACATTATGGTCTCAATTTTCCTACAAATGACTCAACTTTTTCTTTATGGCAGAACAGTACTCTATTATGTATAAATACTACATTTTCTTTGTCCATTCATCTATTCATGGACATATAGGCTGCTTACTATTATAAATTGTGCTGCTATAAACATGGGTATGAATACATCACTGTGATGTGATATCTTTAGCTCTTTTGAGAAGATACCTAGAAAGGGAATAGCTGGGTCAAATGGGCTTGATATTTTCAGCTTTTTGAGGACTCTCCATTCTGATTTCCATAGTGGTTGTACGAGTTTACACTTTCACCAACAAGGAAGAAGAGTTCTTTTTCCTAGTTCAGTCTTAATAGCATTTGTTCTTCCTTGATTTCTTGATGATAGCCGCTATTTCTAGAGTAAGATGGAATCTCAGTGTTGCTTTAATTTGCATTTCTTGAATGGCTGGTGATGCTAGACATTTTTTCATGTGCTTATTGGTAATTCATATTTTATCTGCAGTGTCTATTCATTTCAGATGCCCATTTTTATTGGGTATTTCAATTTGGAGGACCTAATTTTTTTTGAGTTCTTTATGTAGTCCAGATATTACTAGCCCTTTGTCTAAGCTGGCAAAATTTTTCCCATTCAGTAGATTTCCTCTTCAATCTGTTGGTGGTTTTCTTTACTGTGTAGAAAAATTTTATTCTGATGTGATCCCATTTGTTGAATATTGGTATTTTTTCTTGTGCAACTGTCTGTTTAAAAAGTCTTTTCCTACATATGTGTCAGGAGTTATGCATATTTTGTCTTTAGAATATTAATGAATTCTATACTAATGTTTAGATTTGTGATCCGTTTTGATTTTAGTTTAATGCATGATAAGAGATATGGTTCTAGGGTCAGTGCTTGTCATGTGAGTAGCTAGTTTTCCTAGCTATTTGTTAAAGATGCTTTCTTCCAGCAAAAAGAATGGCCCCTTTTTCAAAGATAAGATAATTGAGTGTGTGTGGAGTTGTTTCGGAATACTCTATTTTGTTCAACTGATCCAAAAGTATGTTTTTTTCCAATGCAATGGTGTTTTTAGCACTGTAGTTTTGTAGTATAATCTGAAATCCAGGATCATGATGTCTCCTGCCTTGTCCTTGTTGCTCAGAATTGCTTTTGCATATCTAAGTCTTTTCTGGTTTCACATGAATTTGAGGATTGCTACTTCTATAAGGAATGTTATTAGTATTTTGATTGAAACCGCATTAAATCTGTATAATAGTTTTTGGAAGTATGTTCATTTTGACTATATTGATTCTGCTTATCTAGGATCAGGGGATATCTTTCTGTTTTCTGTTATGAGAGGAGAGAATCTTCAGGGAGAACCTGGAAACAAGATAGGAGAGAAAGCATAGACTCTTACCATGACAGAATTGGAATAGATCTAGTGGTCATACAATCTAATCCTTTCTGTCACATTTGGGGAAAGTAATCAAATGACTGGTGCTGTGTGCCACAAGTCTACTGCAGAATAACAAAAATTAGTATGCCAAGAACACCAATTTTAGTGTTAAATAGCTGGATTTGAAACCCTACTCATCTATTTACTGATTGTCCTTGTACAAACGGCTAGCTCTCTAAACTTTCATTGACTCATCTATAAAATGGTAACAATAGTTCATACAGATTGAGGCATTTTTGAGAATTAAACTAAAACAGTTCTGGGTTTGCTATGACCGTGCATGTATATATGTACATATATGTATTCTGTGTTCTGACAGGAAACACAAGATCTTTGGATTAAAAGACATTTTATTACTCAAGAGAACATTTTAGTACCAGTTTTCCAGAACCCAAGCCTTAAGGAATAACATAGTAAGAGTTTGGTACTGCACTAAAATTATAAGACTTATTGTTTCTATAAGGGCTTCTGGCATATTGCTCATCCATTAGAGAGAGGAAAGTGGGGAGCAGAGAAACTGCCCTTATTTTTTACTCTAGAATGGAAGCAAAATCTCCAGGAAAAAAGGGCAAACAGCTCTAGGGAAGATGAGTCTTTCAGTCTCTCCAAAGCAATACTGTATCTCTAATTTCCTAAGCATGTTTGCCATTCAATCATCCTTATACCCACTTTGTTGGTGTTCTTTGTTCAGAAAGCTCAGCTAGTACAACAATATGAAAATATTAATGAAGGACTGCATCCCAATAGTAGGTATCCAGTAAACATTATCTCCCTTCATGAACCCCAAATCTTTACATGCCAATCTTTCCCTACAGAACCACTGCTGACAGACCAAAGGTTCACTGGCCACTAGGTAACCCAAGGTGAACAGCTCCTCTGATGATCTCATGTTTCCATCTGGTTATTTCCTGGCCTACACATTGGCTTAGAAATCTGTTGGATGCTTTCTTGGACTGCCCCCACATATAATTTCTGCAGATGAGAGCTTCTGGAGAGTGTTTTTTGAACAAAAATGGGTTAAGTGTTTAACTATTAACTTGTAGTTTCCCTATGCCCTGCCTTCTGTGCTCTTCCAGCCTTAACATTACATATAGAGTCATGATTATTTTAGAAAATTTATTATAAGGAAATCTTATAACAAAAATGCCAAGATCTTCAAGAGCTGTGGTTCACACTTGAAACATATTTTTGGAAACTATACAGCCTTACAAACCCAGTTCTATAATATCTTCTTTCTGTGCTTTAGGGCTAAATGCAGATAAGTGGAGGGCAAAATAAGAAAGAACAGCTGTGAATGCTAGTGTGGGTCAGCTTCCAGTCCACAAGGGTAGGGAGGAAACAGACAGCCTCTCACAAAGTGACAATACACACTGGAGGTGAGAAACGATTGTTTGAGCCATTACAACTGAAATAGGAAAAGGACACAGTGTAAACTTGTGAGTTTTTAAAATCTTTGTAGGTGGGATTCGTAAGAGTTGGTGACTGAATATAGTTTGAGAAAGAGGATGGATTTAGGATGGCTTAGGTTTCCACATTGGTTGTTAAGGGACTAAAACATTTGGAGAGAGATTATAGATTTTTTTTTTAGTTATTTTCCTTGTTACTGAGACCAAAAAACTCAACTCCCAAATTTAAAGAAGGAAAGGTTTATTTCAGATCACAGTTTGTAGAGGTTTCAGTCCGTATTTGGCTGGCTCCAAGGCAGAGTGGCATGGCAGTGGAGCATCACAGAGGAGAAACCATTCATGACAGACAAAAGGCAGTAGAAGCAGCAAATGACAAGGTACCTCACAGCCCTCTTTCAATCTTTTATATTCTGTCTAGACTACCAGCCCTTAAGACACTCACACTCACGAGGGCTTTCCCATTGTCCACTCCCAGAACTATGCCAAGCTAATCAGTGGACTAAATTAGAAATAACACACCCTTGCTCCCAGCATCACACACATAATCCCAGCATCATATACTCTAGATCAAGGCACCTCTGAAAAGCCCCATTTATGAATGCATAAGGCTTTGAGGGGACATCTAGACATAAGCCATAACAGATTAGCTGGCTATTGTAGTGATGGGTTTTTGCTTTCTATTTTGTTAGAAGTATTTGTGACTCTTATGCTTTTGTGGAACAATTAGACCTGGAATTTTAAATTCAGAAACAAATGTGGACTTTATATACTGTTTTCATGTTTTTAACAGAAACTTTCTCCCCCTAGGTTGGGAAAATGGATAGGGTACCTCCCTTGATATATCCCACCCACTCTACCCATAACCAAGCTGTGCATGAGGGAATCTGAGTCCCTGATAAGTCTATTAAATTAAAAAATACTGATTAGGGAAGTTTTAGGTAATTAAATCATTGTATTTGGTTACATGCCCATTTGTCTCAACATTATTTTTATTGGTGGTGGTGGAGAAGGAGTTGTTTTGTTGTGTTTTGTGGTACTCAGATAAAAAGAAAAGGTGTGCCTTAAACTGGCTAGGAGTGAAGATGTGACCAGATCCCAGAACATGTGTGCCAAATAATTCTTAAAATCCTGTATGTGGACACAAAATGTGTGGAACAGGGAAAAAAAGACAGATGCCATTAAGCACTCACTGTTGTGGCCTTCTTCATGATAATCTGCCCTATCTGCCTGCCCCCTCCCAAGTATACCTTTGCTTTATATTTTTACTTTACCTTGGTTTTTATTTTTCCTCTCTTTTACTCAGCTCAAGTTCACTCTATAGAGCAAGTTTCTCCTTTACTTTTCATTTTTGTCTTACCCTAAATGAATGTGCCACTATTTTTGTTTGTTTTATTCAACTCTCTGTTCAAGATGGAGACCTAGAAACCACCTCCAGAAGGAGAGTTCAGCACACTAAAACCTAATACCATTATTTGGCTTAGCCAGCCAGGAGGCCAGGTAACATCCTCTAGGCACACTTTCTGCCTAAAATATCACAAAGGTCTTCCTCTTTCTCCTCCTTCTCCTCCTCTTCCTCCTACTCTTTCTTCTTCTCTTCTTCTTTTTCTTTCCCTCTCTCTTTCTCCCCCCTTAACCTGGCAGTCTGGGAGGTTTTTTTCTCATGGCACTGGGAAGAACTTCCTGGTATGTCCTGCCATGTGAGATGGGAGAAGGGAATGTATGGCCTTTGTTTCCTTCCAGTTGCAATAGACTTTCTTTTTATCTCACTTGTGCTTATTTTGGGAATATGAGTTAATATCCAGAGAGCTTGCTATTGAACATTTGGCTGCTGTGTGCACAGCCTAGTTTGATACACCCTGTCGTCAGTGCATTTGTTTACTGTGGTATTTTGATACCCTTTTTGTAAGTTATCTTGGTCTTAATGGTTGATATAGTGTATCAACCTAAGAAATTTAGAAGTTTAACTGAGAGAATCAGCAGGAAGCCAGGGTTCTTACTTTGTAAATATCTTCATCCTGTGCAAAGGAGGAGAAGGGGATTTTGTGAGTGCTACATCTGCACTGGGGAGTGCGAGGTGGCCTGCATACACTATAAGGGAGAAGAAGCTTGTTCTCCCCTTTTACTCTGGCTGCTGCCTTAAACTGTTACCCCAGTGTCATGCCATCCTGCCTTGGAACCCGCTGATTATGGACTGAAACCTCTAAAAACTGTAAGATAAATAAGCCTTTCCTTCCCTCATTTTGGGTGTCAGGTATTTTGTCCCAGCAATAAGAGAAAAATAAAGGTAACCAAGACACCTTGTCTTCCTCCAGTTTGTAAATGGGTTTTTCTTTTTTGGCTTGCTGTATTGGTCCAGAAAGTTCCATCCTATCTTGCCATGTGGATGAGGGTCATGTTTCCTTGTCATCTGAGTAGACATGGGTTTGGGTCAACTGCCACCATTTTTTTCTTTTTTCCAGTTTTTACCAACTGGCCTTGGGAAACTTCACCCTTGTAGACAGGAGCTAAACCTCTGATTTTAGAGAACATGTAGGCTTTCTCCATTTTTGCTTTTGAATTACTTTACAGTGTCTTCCCACATAGAGAAAATTTTATCTGTTCTAAAATTCCCTTCATATTTTAGTTGTTTTTCTTGTTGCTGAGACAAAATAATCAACACCCAAAAGTTAAGGGTGGAAAGGTTTATTTAGCTCACAGTTTGTAGAGGTTTAAGTCCATAATAATCAGCTGGCTCCAAGGCAGGGTGCCTTGGCACAGGGTTATCTCAGAGAACAATTTATGGCACCCACAGGTAGCAAAGGAACAGGGGACCTTAACAGCGTCACTCTATCCCTAGTATCTTATCCAGACTACTTAGTATGGGTAGCACTCACATCCTTAATCTTAGTAACCTTGAGCCTAGTAATATACCATGAATCAGTTCCAGCATCACACATTCTAGCCATCTATGAAAAAAGACCCACCTATGACTGCATGAAGCTTTGGGGAGATATTTAAAGACAAACTATGACATATATCCCCTCAACTCCAAAGAGTCATGCACGTACATTTATGTAAAAGGCATTTAGTCCATCTTAAGAGTTGCCAAAGTCCTAACAGTTTCAGCATTGCTGAAAAGTTCAAGTCCAAAGTTTCCTACGAGATTTGAAGTGAACTCTTAGTTGTGAGTCCTTGTACAAATGATAAAAACGAAAGGGACTAACCCAAGTCCAAAATCCATCAGGACAAACATTAAAGTCCATGTGTCCACTTCCAGGATTCCTGGCAATCTGTGGCAAATTGTGGACTACAAAGTGTGTGGGTGGCTCTACCCCTATGGCATTTTTGGTAATTGTAGCTCTTGTGGCTTCTCTCCTTAGCTGGCTCTGCTCCCTCTTTGCAATTTTCCTCAGATGATCCATATTCCTGGCTTCTCCAAACTTCTTGGGGTTAACTGAGCCTTTGGCTTCACACAGCTTTACACATTGCCCTCTCAGGGGCACTCTGCCTGGCCTGCCAGGCCTTCCTCTGAAGTCTAAGCAGAAGTCTTCCTCACCCCACAACTCTTGCATTCTTTATGTGCCTAAAGTCAGTATCTCATGGATGATGTCAAGATCTGCTAACAGATGGAGCAATAGCCAGGCTTCCTTCTCTCCTGGCTGTAGGGTTTAACTCCTATAAGCCAAATCCTGAGGAACTTCCCTAGGCCACCACCATTCTGAAACACTCCAGGGCACTCTTCTCAAAGCAAAGTCTTTCACTTTTGCAATTTTGAGGCTGCAAAGGATGAAGCCTGCTGCTTCTTGTCATGCTTTTCTTGTGATGCCTCAGGTTTGGAGACAGTGACTGAAAAATTAAGCTGGAGTGCCAAAGCTGTATGCAATGGGAGATCCTGGTCAAAGCTTAGAAGACCAGAATGCTGATAGAATTCTACTGGTAATGACCAGGTTCAGGAGGTTTCTGCTGGGAAGAAAGGCTGCATTGGTTGTTGTACTCCAGATGACATCTGTTCTGTTTCACCAAAAAGCTGTCTGCATTTTGCTCAGAGATTTTGCCTGAGACTAAGGGCAATGGACTAATCAGTCTGGCAGAAGACATTTCAAGGCAGTCTAATGTTGAGGTGGTGGCATGGCTACTGTCAGGGGCTTTTGGCCAGAGTTATGTTGAGAATACAGAACAAAGAGTCCCGTAGAGTGCTTTAAGATGTTTTGAGTTTGACCAGAAAGAAAGCTCCAGTAAAGCTGTGACTGCAAATATAGAGCAGAGAAGATCTTGATTGCTGAGAAGGAACAGGAGAATAGAAAGGACATCTAGGAGCAAGTCATAACACTCCACTTCTTGTCCACAAACAGTAGCAAACAGGGAAGTGGCTCTAGTTGCCTTAATTCTATCTGGGTCCTAACGCCTGCCTAAAGCTATCATTTTCTGGTTAGATCCTTGCTTCTTTCTTCTTAACAAAGTGTAGGCAATTAACAAACATATGCCTGATGGTCTGAACAGAATAAATGAACAACATTTAAAATTTAACTGGGGGCTGGGGGTTTAGCTCAGCGACATAAGCACCTACCTTGCAAGCAGGGGTCATGAGTTCAATCCCCGGTACCGATAAAAATGAAAAAGACAAAAAAAAAAAAAAAAAAAACCCAAAACAAAATTTAACTAAAGTGACTCTGAGTACAGTAAGTCCCTGACTTGCAAATGAGTTCATTCTAGGAGAATGTTCATAAGTCTGATTCATTCTTAAGTCCATCTTTGAAAATAATATACAATGTAAAACACAAAAAACCCCCACCCAGGGCTGGGGATTTAGCTCAGCAGCATAAGCATCTGCCTTGCGAGCAGGCAGTTGTGAATTCGATCCCCGGTACCGATTAAAAAAACAAAAAACAAACAAACAAAAAAAAACCCACACAGACAAATACAGTAAGTCCCTGACTATACTATTCTAGCATACTCAACTGCACTGTATAGTAAGCACACAGTAGCACAACTATGACCATGTCTGACAGATATGTGAGCTACTTCTCTGATTTGTTTACATCTAAGAATGTTCATATTGTGAGGCCCATTCGTATCTGTGAAAGTTTACAATTCGAATGTTCCTAAGTCAGGGACTTACTGTATTCAAAAGGGGAGGCATCCTTGCTTTTAGAGGAAAAAAAAGTTTCTATCACTACTACCTTAAACAAAACACCAAAGATTTTTGCTATCAATGTAAATGCAAAAGGTGTTTTTCCCAAATTGCTTCCCTCTGCTTAAGTAAAGAGTCATAAACTGGCTCTATTGTGTGCCTCAAGGAGCATCTTTGGGAGGCAAGGAGCATGTCCTGATCCATGGGAGTCAAAGGAAGAGGAAGGGCCGACAAGTGGCTCAGAAACTCCTCTCCCTACTGAATTAATGGGCCCCAGTAGGGGAACATTGGTTATGTTTGCTTGCTTCTGTGAATGACACCAGCATCATTCTGAGGTTCAGACAGAGACAGCTGTCTAGTAGCTGCTTCAGTCTCACAAGGAACAGTTTGTGGGACTCATCAGGTCTCCCCCTTCTGCATGGGATACCACTCTAAGGATCCAAGATCTAGTTTTCTCTCTTACTCTATAGGCCCCAAGACTAACCGTGGGAAACCTCTGGAATGACAAAATTTCACCAATTTCTGCCATGAAGCTGTACACTTGATGAGTGGGAAAGGTTTGATCCTGACAATTTAAAACAGGAATATTGAAATATGCTTTGGGCTCAGTATAAACTAAGAAATGGTGAGAGATACAAGGCTATTCTTCAGTTACAGCATTTCTGCTTAAAATATAGGTGGCAGAATGAAATCCCTCATGTTTAGGCTTTTTTGATACTTTATCACAGGGAATGCTCAGAAAGTATGGTATGTAGAGTAGCCCCTGAGGAAAAGGAAGAGATCCTGGATGGCTCTGTGCTGACCATCCTCCCACCCTAACCTGTCTCTCAGGGAGTCATGGACCTCACTGATCTATTTGATGATAATGGGAGATCACTTCAACCTCCCCCTTGTAATCCCCAGGCCAGTAAATCAGGTCACTTTTTGAGCTGTAGATGTGCAGCAGAGCAAAGAACATCTAAGCCACCTGTCAGAGGACTCTCTTAAGTTTGAAGATGAGTTTCAAACCTTGATCCTATTATGTCAAGATCTCTAATTCATCTTGGCCAGTTGCTGTATCTCACATGAAAGACAAAGAATCTTTTTTTAAACTTATTTTATTTTAAAGAGAATAAAACAAAACAGATCAGAATAAAACAATGCAACCAACAAAGGGTTTCAAAACAAGACAACAGGAAATCAACAGTAGCTACCATAATGTCTCTTGTTTTCTTCAAAACAGTTGTGCATACCTTTGATATGGGCAATAAAAATGACAGACTTCAAAAATTAAAAAAGAAACGCTTTTATTTAGCTGAGCTCAGCGCAGCACAGTTCCCAAAGGCAGCCCAGGCAGTGCACACCCAAGCCAGGGGTTGCAGGGAGCTACAAATTAGCAAGCTGCGAGGGGAGGGGTCAGGGTCTTAGGATCAGTTTGTCCCCATAAAAGGAACTGGGGAGCTGGAACAAGCAGGTACAGGAACCAGGGAGGCGGGGAGGGGGTTACATGGTGGGTATGTGACAAGATTGCAACTTAACTGGCAATCGCACAAGTTTTACAGGAAGAGAACAAGTTATAATAAGTACAGCACATTTTGGGTATTTTAATTTATAACAGTCTTCACACACAATGAATTCAAACAAAACGAAATAGTATAAAACCGATCATAACAAAAGAATGAAAGCATTACAGGCCTTCAAAACCAGACAATAGGAAAATCAACAATGGTTACCATAATGTCTCTTGCTCTCCTCAAAATAGCTGTTCATATCCTCACACATATTGAAATCAAATAATAGAAAACAGAATAAACCAAATCAAAACAAAGAATAAAAGCATTACTGGACTTCAAAACAAGACGATAGAAAATCAATGATGGCTACCATAATGTTTTGTTTTCTTCAAAGTAAGCTGTTCATACCATTACAAGTAATAAAATCAATTCTTGTAAATTCTTTAGGAGAAGGTCTAGGCATATATAAGCCTGTACATGTACATCTATCCTTTCTGTACTAGAGGGAAAAACAAAATGAAACAAAACAAAATACAAAAAAGAAAAAAAACCAAGAAACCAGAGACAAGTAAATAACAATAACAAAGAGCCCAAAATAATAACAATACAGGCTTTCAAAACAAGGTGATAGGAACATAACTAAGGTTGTTGCTTTACCTAGTTATCTTCAAAAAAGTTACTCAGATTACCAGATATAAATATTCACAATTGATCTAATCCTATGAATGCTAGCTGACCAGTAGAATTAGTAGTACAATTATCTTAGCTATTTTAAGGGTATAAATACAAATTTATATCTTTTTTTTTCCCTTCCTTCTTTTCTCCTTTTCCCTGAGTTTTCCCTTTGAGCGCTTTCTTACCATTTTACAATACTTACTGAAGATTTTGTATCTTATTTACTCTTTAAGTTTCTTACACAAGGGAGACAATATAGTATTTACACATGTGAGTGTGATTTATTTTACTTTTGAGTATGGTCTCAAGTTGCATCCATTTACCTATAAAAGTCTCAATCTGATCATTCTTTATAGCTGAGTAGTACTCCACTGATTAAAACACTACATCTGTTTTCATTCCTCAGTTGATGGGCATTTGGGTTGTTTTCCAGATCTGGCTATTACAAATTGTGAGGCTATAAACATATATCACTGTGGTATGATGCTTTCAGTTCTTCTGGAAATATACCCAGAACTGAAATAGCTGGTTCAAATGGGACCTCCAATACCAGCTTTTTGAGGAACCTCAAGACTGATTTCCATGGTGGTTGCACCAGTCTACATTCCCACCAATAGTATAGAAGAGTTTCTTTCTCCCCATAGACTGTCCAGCATTTGTTATTGGTAGTTTTCTTGATCCTGGCCATTCTTTCTAGAGTGAGATGGAACCTTAGTGTTGTTTTAATTTGCATTTTTCTAATGATCAATGATGCTGAACATCATTTTTTCATGTATTTATTTGCCATTTGTATTTCTTCAGCTGAGAAGTGTATATTCATCTCAGGTGCCCATTTTTGGATTGGATTTTTGAATTTCGGGGGTCTGATTTTTAAAAATTCTTTGTATGTTCTAGATAGAAGTTCTTTGGGGGACAGTTCACTAAGATTTTTTTTCCAATTTGTGGATTTTCTTTTCACTCTGTTGGAGGTTATTTTAACATGCAAAAATGTTTAATAAAGCGAGATCTCAGATGTTGATTCTGAGAAGAATTTCCTGTGCAGTTTGACTTTTGTTCACAAATTTTCTGCCTACACTTATGTGTTCAAGATTTCTACTTACTTTGTTCAGAAGATTTAGTGTTTCTGTTGTAATATTTAGAGCTTTGATCCATTTAGACTTTAGTTTAGTGCATAGTAATAGGTATGGGTCTAGTTTTAGTTTTCAGCATACAGAAAGCCAATTTTCCCAGCACCACTTATTAAAGAGTTTGTCTTTCTTCCAGTGAACCTGTTTGGTCTCTTTTTCAAAGATAATGTGGCTGACTGTGTTGGTAGTTGTGGTTTCATCTTCTAATCTATTCCACTGATCTTCAGGTCTGTTTTTATTCCAGTACCATGCTGATTTTTATCATAGTAACTTTGTAGTATAATTTCAAGTCAGGGATTGTGATGTCCCCTGCCTTGCCTTTGTTATTCTAGGCCTCTTCTGGTTCCAGATGAATTATAGGAATGACTTTTCTAACTCTGTGAGGTATGCTAATGGTGTTTTGATTGGAATTACATTCAATCTGTATAACAATCTTGGGAGAATGGCCATCTTCGCAATGTTTGTTCTTCCTATCCATGAGTAATGTCTTTCCATTTTCTGAGATCCTCTTTGATTTCTTTTTTCAGAGTATTGTAATTTTCACTGAATAGATCTTTTACTTCCTTTTTAAGATTGTTTTCTAAGTATTTCATTCTTTGGATGCTAATGTGAAGAGTGTAGTTTCTCTTATTTCGGTTTCAGAGGGTTTGTTGTTGATTTTTAAGTGTTGACTTTGCATCCAGCTACATTACTGAGTTTTGTTATTACATCTAAAAGTATTTCAATGGAGTTTTGGGGGTCTTCTAAGTAGAGTATTGTGGGGGATGAGGAGTCACTTTGAAGGCCCTAGGCCCCCTCAGGACCTGCAGTAAACAATAGCCCCCGGTATGCGAGACAGAGGCCGGACAGGAATGCCTGTTCTCAGTGAAGATCTTCTCACCCTCTGAAACCATGCTGTGTGACTTGGCTTTGTTTACAGAGTCATGAGGAAGTGGCCGACCACCTTTGTGACACTAGCAACAAACTTAATTAACAACATTCTTAGGCTAATGAAATGCCTCCTGGGCTAGAGGGTCTAGAAGAACTGATGTTGATTAACTTAGATAAGTTTAGATAAACATTGTAGTCTGTCACATTGTAGCTTGTCACAAAAGAATGCCTTTTCACTAGTTAAATCATCTGTGAATTGATCCGGTTTACTATATAAGAATCCTGGAATAAAGACTGTGCATGCAGTGCAGTGCGGTGAAGTTGCAGTTGCCGTGTTTCTCTTTCTTTTCCTCGCGCTGCACCCCCCGTGTCCCGACTTGGTGTGTGTGTGTGTGCCTCTTCCCGGGGTTCAGAGTGCTCTAGACACTCCCGACAGAGTATCATGTCATCGGAAAATAATGATACTTTAACTTCTTCCTTTTCTATCCTTATTCCTTTTATTTCCCTCTCCCTTGTCTAACTGCTCTGGCTAATGTTTCTAGCATTATATTGAATAGGAGTAGTGGTAATGGAACTCCTTGTATTGTTTTTGATTTTAGAGTAAAAGCTTTCCATTTTTGATCATTTAATATGATTCTGGCTGTTGGTTAGTCATAGATGGCTTTTATCAGATTGAGGTAGTGACTATCCTTTCTGATTTTCCATAGGGTTCTTATGAATGAATGTCAGATTTATCAAAAGCTTTTTCTGTATCTATTGAAATGATCATGTGATTATCTTTGGCTCTATTGATATGGTGGATTATTGATTTGCATATTTTTGAACCATCCCTGCATTCCTGGAAAGAATCCCACTTGGTCGTAGTGTATAATCTTCTTCATGATTTGCTGCATTCCACTTGCTGGTATTTTACTGAGGAGTTTTGCATCTATGTTCATTAGGGAGATTGACCTGTAGTTCTCTTTTTTGGTTAGGTCTTTCTCTGGTTTTGGTATTAGGGTAATACTTGCTTCCAGGAATGACTTAAGAAGAACTGCTTCCTTTTCAGTTTCACTGAAGAGTTTGAGGAGTGTTGGAATTAAGTCTGCCTTGAATTTCTTGTAGAATTCAGCAGTGAATCCACCAGGACCTGGGCTTTCCTTTGTTGATAAGGTTCTAATTAAATTTTCAGTTTCATTCATTGAAATTGGGTTATTCAGCAATTTTACATCTTATTGATCCAACTTTAATAATTCATATGTGTTTAAGAATCTGTCTATTTCTTCTATCTTATCAAAACTATGAGAATAAAGGTTTGTGAAGTAGGTAGTGATCATCTTCTCTATTTATGCGGAGTTTGTCATGATTTCACCCTTTTTATTCCTTATTGCATGAATTTGAGTTTTTTCTTTCCTTTTTCTAATAAGATTGGCTAGGGGATTACCAATTTTACATATTCTTTCAAAGAATCAATTCTTTGATTCATTCTTTGTCCTGTTTTCTTAGTCTCAATTGTGTTAATTTCTGCTCTGATCTTTATAATTTCCTTCCTTCTTTTGGCTTTGGGGTTGACTTACTCTTCTTTTTCTAGATGTTTGAGGTGTAGCATCAAGTTGTTTATTTTGTATTCATTCTTTTTTCCTGATGTGGGAATTCACCACAGTGAATTTTCCTTTGAGAACTGCTTTCATTGCATCCCACAGGTTCTGGTAAGTTGTATTTGTATTTTCATTTACTTGTAGATATTGTTTAATTTCTTCTTTAATTCCCTCTGTGACTCATTGATTGTCCAAGAATGTATTATTTAATTTCCATGTGTTTATAGAGTTTGCAATTTCTTTTGTCATTAATTTCTAGTTTCATGGCACTATGATCAGATAATATGCATGGGGTATTTCAATTCATTTGCATTTATTTAAGCATATTCTAAGGGCTATTATATGGTCTATTTTAGAGAGTGTCCCATGTGAAGCTGAGAAGAATGTATATTGTTGGGAACAGTCTACATATGTCTACTAAGTCCATTTGTTCACAAGTTTGATTCAATTCTGTTATTTCTTTGCTGATTTTATGTCTAATTGATCTGTCTGTGTCAATGGCATGTTAAGGTCTCCTATTATAATTGTGTTAATGGCTTATTTGATTTTTCTTTTCTAGCAATTTTTATTTTATATAGCTGGGTGCTCCTATATATTTAGGATTGTTATGTGTTCCTCTTGAAGTTTTCCCCTAAATAGTATGTAGTGACCCATTCTTTATCTCTTCAGATCAGTCTGGGTTTGAAGTTTGCATTGTCTGCAAATAGTACAGCTACCTCTGCTTTTTGGGGGGTTCCTGTTGCAAGAAATATTGATTTCCATCCTTTGACTTTCAGTCTGTGAATTTCCTTTTGGTTAGATGGGTTCTGTCAGTTCTTGGCCCAAGGAAAACTTAGTACTGCCCTGGAGATCAAGGTCTCACAAAATCTTGGAAAGAAGGGTCTCCCAAAGACCAATGAAAGCCAGAGTGGAAGGGTCTTTTTTCAGTGATCTTTGACACACTTGCTGAGGTAAAAGCGGCAGAGATAGGTAAGTTAATTCATCTTTCCAGAATAAAGCCAGCTCCACCTGCACTGTCTGAAGAAAAAGACTACCCTAAGGAATAAAGTTACTCCTGTGAGCCTCTGAAAGACTTGAGATTTCTGTTACAGATAAGCAAACAAGATCTTGCTAAAGCCAAGGCTCTCAGAAGTAGAACCAATTAAAAAAAAAAAAAAAGAATGCAATAAAGGACTTCAAAACAAGACCACAGTAAATCCAAAATAGCTACCACAATATACCTTGCTGTCCTCAAAACAGCTGCTCACGCCATTGGATACAGCAAAATCAAACAAAACAAAACAGAATAAAACTAAACCCAGTAAAATAATGAAAATGATACAGGAAAACAATAGTAATGGCCATCACCCTCAGAAGAAGATCTTCTATAGATGCCACACTGCATACTGTGATCCTCTGACTAGATAATCAAACCACCAGCCCCAACCTACAAAATCAGTGACAACAACAAATATCACAAGCATCAAATTGCATTTCACTTCAATAGCTATTGTTGTAACCTGTGTTTCTTCAGATCAGCAGGTTGCTTTAGGGGCATTGGGGGGGGGGGGGCAGGTTGGCTCTTCTTGTCTCCAAGCCTGCAAGCTGGAGGGGCTGGGGGCTGGCTGTATCCTAGGTGGCAGAAGCCTGCACATGGCACTGGTTCTCAGGCAGGGCTTGCTTCTTGCTGATTTCTTGTTCCTTTCCCTTGCAGTCTGCAGATGGCCTTTTATTTTATTTTGCTTTTTATTTTTTATCTCTTTTACTTGGCTCAAGCTCACTTTACAGAGCCTGTTTCTTCCTTACCCTACAATTCAGTTTTTCTAGCTCATATAAATGTGGAAGTTTGCAACTGTTTTTGCTTGGTTCTTCTGATTCTTTGTCTAAGATGGAAAGTACCTGGAAACAACCTCTAGATGTTAACTCCAGCACCCCAAAACCCAGTAACAGTACTGGCAATCATATCCATTTCCCGTAGGCACTTTCTCATTACTGAGACACAATACCAGGTACTCACAGTTTAAAGGAGGAAAGGTTTAAATCGTAGAAGTTTCATTTCATAGTTAGCAGGCCTTAAGCAGAATGGCATGGTAGAAGGGTCTGGGTAGAGATCTGTTCATAGCATGGTAGACAGAAAGCAGAGCATGAAGGGAGGAGCTGAGGAGGAAGATAAACACTTCCAGGGCACAGTGCCAGTGACTGCCTCTTCCCACCAGACCTCACTTCTAATAGCAAACCAGCTATTAGTGCCTTCCAAAACCCCTGCCTAAGTGCATAAAGCTCTTGTGGGACATCTAGATATAAACCATATGAGCAAGACATTTCAAGATTATTTTTAAAACAGATGGAGAGACCCAGATAGAATTCCAAGTGAAAAGAAGAGGATGAAGATCTATATTTGGGAATCATCAGCACAAAAGTGGTCATGGAGGTTAAAATTAGATCCATCAAAGTTCTTGGCTCCAAAAAATAGACACCAACCCTGGTTAGTTTAAGCAGGAAATAACTTATTAATGATAATGGATAGCTCACAAAATTTCCAGAAAGATAAGTGTACCAAGGTTAAGAGACCATAAGATAATAAACAATTCCTATATCACATTGCAGGGCTAGGCCCTGTCTCTCTACAGCTGGTGAATGTGGCATTTGATATTACTGAAAACCTCTGCCACTGCTTCCTTTGGATGCTGGAGGTGCTGCTTCTATCATTGGTGGAAGAGCTCTATTAGAGGTTCCTTTCTTCCCTGGTCCCCAAATTCAGGCAGGGATGAGCACCACTGAAATGTCTGTGCCCTGGGTGCCAGGGAAGCATTACATATGTCTACCAATCTGGCCTCTGTAGGATAAGACAAAGAGTCCTAAGATGAGATAAGGGAGTTCAATGTGCAGTATGGTCAAAAGGTTTGGCAAGTGCACACCACAAGCATAGAAAATGAGATTATGATAAGGAAAATGTGAAAGCAAGAGAAGGTAAAAATTATAGCAAACATTTTTGAGCACTTAGATGGCCAAGACTTAATCTATATAGAGCAATTTGCTTCCTAGAATAACTCTCTCAAGTAAGAACTATTGATTTGCAGATAGAGAAACTAAATAGAATGATCAAATGCATTGCCCAAGTTCACCCAGCAAGAACTTATCCTCTACTTCTTCTACGTGGAGAAGACTAAGATAGAATTACAGAAAATGCAGACATTTAGAAAGAAAAAAAAGAAGAGAAACAAGCTAAGAAATAAAGGATCAGAGATATAGAGAGACCTCTACAAGGTGCTGTCTGTGTCAGAAGACTTGGGACTAGAATGTGTCAAGGAATACTGCTGCTATCAGATATCACAAACTGGGTGGTCAAATGAAAGAAATGTATTATCTCATATTTCTGAGCATCTAGAAATCCAAGATTAAGATGTTGGTGGTGTTAGTTTCTTACAAGGACTGTGAGGGCTTCTTTGCTTGCTTCTGGTGGTCGGGCAGGAGTGTGGTATTCCCTGGATTACAGAGTTATCACCCCAATATCTTCTTTCACACGACGTCATTCTCCCCATGTCTCTTCACTCTATATGCCTGTCTTCAAACTTCCTCTTTCTACAAGGGCATCAGTCAGACCATCAGAGTAGGGATCCGCTTACTCCATTATGATTTCATCTTAATTATCTGCAATAACCCTACTTCCAAACAATAACACTTGCTGAAATAATGAGGGTTAGAATTTCAGCACATGAATTTGTGGGGACACTATTCAACTTAGAGTAATGGTCAACAAATGCAGCGGGTAAGACCCTAAGGATACAGGCAGATAAACTACTGGGTTTAATATACAAGAGCTTCCTGGAAATTTGACAAGAACAGTTTAAATAGCATTATGCTGGGAGGTATAGATTGTACAAACTGACATGGGGCAGAGTTTAGGAAGCAAATGGAAGGAATAAGCATAGATAATTATTTATATAAGTTAGGTATGATAAGAAGGTAGAAGCTTTCCTACATAAGAAGGCAGGGCCTGTAGGACCTTTCCCAAGGTCCTCAATAGCACACATTTTCATGATTTGGTGGTGTCATTTTCTGTATGTGAAGCTGAATCATTAGAAAATGTGATATAAAGTCAACAGCTGGTTTGGGGCAGACATCTGCACCACATTGGTAGTGTTGCCACAGTGATTGCTATTCTAAGAAATTCAGGGTAGGATATTTGTCCTGAAGCTTCTGTGCTCCAAAGTACAGAAATAATTTTAGAAACAAAGGACCTTTATACACATCCTTACTGAATGTTAATGTTATTCAAATGAGTAAAAGAATGCTTCAGATATTTTTTCATTCCTCGAAAATGAAATGCCTTTCATTTCTTGAAAATGAATGTCTCTTCTATCTGGAAATATTCTTTAATATGCAAGCACTCAAATAACTTCAAATTCAAATAGAGATTTTGAGCTGTACAACAGGAAGGAGTTAGGATTTAGACAGTTGATTTCAGTGCTTGTTCTGTGTTTTCATTTCTCTTTGTTAGGGCCAGTAGTTGCATTTTCGAAACAGAAGTTCTGAGAGCAAATATGCACGACTGAAAACATAGAATTGGTTTCCTATGTATGTTGAAAACTCCAGCTTGAAAGAAATGCTTTATTCCTTTTCAAACTTGCCTACTGTTTGGTGAATTTTTTTTCTCATATGATCTTGCAGGACCAAATTTTGTGCTGCTATCTTCAGGCTGGAAACAGTGTAGTCCTGTGTGCTAGTGACTGATTCCCCCAGGGTGTGATAAGTGTGATCACCTGGCAATCAGGAGCTTTCGAATTTCTTGTTACAGACAGTGCTGGGCCTTTTTTACTTCCTTCTGTTTCTACCCCACTATTTTCATCTGCTAACAGCTGAGATTCCACACTGAGCACTTTGGAACCACACCACAAATTCTACTCCCCACATTCTCAATTCCACAAACATTGTCTGCTGGAGAATGAAGGAAATCAACATTGGAATCTTGTCAGATTTCCTACTGATAGAGCTCAATAAATCTACAGAAAGAGGTTCAGATAGTCACAGTGTAGATCCTTCTTGTTAAAAAAAAATTAGGAAGTTTATTTTGTTTGATGAAATATTTGACAAAAAGAAACTATGCCTTTTGAACACTAGGAAATTTTTTTATCAAAATAATGAGTCCCTTTCTTGATTATAGTGATGATTTTGAAGGTGCATGCATATGTTAAAAATTAACAAATTATATACTTTAAGTGCAGTGACTGTACCTGACTATGGGTTTGGAAGCCTTTGGAACTTGTCTATAGGAGGAGTTGAGAAAATTTGGAGATTCAATGTGGTCTAGTTTCTATTAAGAAAATGTGTAGGCCCCTAAGCAAATTTTCTGTTTGGTGTGTGCATGTGTGTGGTCTTTCACTGATATGGATGATTCTCAGAAGCTGGCTACTGTTGCCCACACACCCATGTATTCATCATGGGGTGAGGCTGGCATGGACTTGCTCCCTTAGGCAGGACAGGACTGGCAGACGTGCTAGAGATAAACATACAGTACATAGTACAAGTCAGGAAAAACCTTTACTAAACAGCCCAGTGACTTCTGGGTGAAACTCTGAAATGATGTTTTACTATCTTTTTAACAATATATAGCCAGGCATGGTGGCGTATGCCTCTAATTCCAGTAGTCTGGAGGCTGAGGCAGGAAGATTGCTATGAATTTGAGGTCAGACTGCACTACATAGTGAAACATTGTCTCAAAACAAAAGGAAACAAAACAAAAACTAACTTTTTAATAGTATATTAGTCACCTTTCCCGTCGCTAGGACAAAATACACAGTACCTGCCACTTAAATGAAGAGAGGTTTATCTTGGCTCACAGTTGCAGTGGCTTTAGTCCATGGTTAGCTTATCCTAAGGCATAAATGCCATAGTCAAAGTCATGGAAGAGAAAAGCTGCTCATCCCCTAGCAGCCAAGGAGAAGAGAAAGTCAGAAAAAGAAACTAGGAATAAGAATACACCCTTCCAGGTCATGTCCCTAGTAACTACCATCTTTTACAACACACTCAGCTATTAACTTATCAGTGGACTAATGCATTGAGTGTAGTGCCTCCATTATCTAGTGCCCTTTCCTAAGTCTTACCTCTGAACACATGAAACTTGGGGAACATTTGGATCTAAACCATAACACTCACCCTCTGACCTCCCAAAAGTTAGTACCTACCTCATGCAAAAAGCATTTAGTCCATCTCTAAGAGTTACCAAAGTCTTAACAGTTTCAGCTCTTCTGAAAAATCCAAGTCAAAAGTCTTCTCTGAGTCTCAAAACTTTGAGGCTCTTAGCTGTGAGTTCCTGTAAAATTTTTTAAAATAATGTTAATATGTCCAACATAAAATGACATAGAATAAATATTTCCACTCCTAAAAAGAGAAATAGAAGGATAAAAAGGAATTGCATTAAAGCAATATTGAAAAATAGTGGGGCAAACATTGAATCCTGTAACTCAGTGTCCAGCATCCAGGGCATATGGATTTGAGATGTGAGCTCAAAAGGGCTTGGGCAGCTCCATGCATATAGCCTTGCAGGTTGCAGCCCATATGACCTCTCTCATCAGCTGGCTTTGATATGCCCCTACAGTTTTCCTCAACAAATATTCCACATTCCTGACATCTCCAACTTCTTGGGGGTCTCCAAGGACTGATATAAAGTAGTTGGTTTCTTTTTAATGTTAATATTTCAGCTATCATACTCTTCATTGTCCTGAATTCACAGGTGCTTCCTTTCTGAGGAAGCGCCACATTATCCAGCTGTTTTTTGCTCCAACTCTATGAATCTGGCTAAAAACAGCCAATAGAATCCATAAGACAGCCTAAACATTGTGCTGCCTTTAAATTTTCCTCTGCTAAATTAATTAGTTTGCTACATTTAAATTCAGCCTTACAGAAAATCTGAAGACATGGGCAATATTTAGACAAAAATTTTGTCAGAATGAAGCATACATGGCCTCTATTCCAGTTTCTATTAGAATTGTTATAGACAACTGAATGCATAGAGTCTCTTCCAGTTTCTAATAGACTATTCACAACTGAATGCCTGGCCTCTACCGTCCTCATTCCTATTATCAGTCTAGTTTTCTGAGTTCTGATCAATATTGCCCATTAAATACTACTTATGGCATTGTAAGCCTTCTTGAGACTGTATCACCAAACTTTTCCAACTTCTACGGGCAAGTTCCAAAGACTTCTAAACTCATGGTCAGGTACAGTCACAGTAGCAACGCCACTCTTGGTATCAATTTTCTGTATCACCACTGGGATGAAGTACTTGACACCTGCAATTTAAAAGAGGAGAGATTTATTTTGTCTCACAGTTCAGTGAATTCACTCCATGTCTGGCTGGCTCCAAGGCAGAAACAGCATGATGAAAATGGATGGTAGAGGAGAGCTGCTCACTAGAAAGGAGAGAGACAGAGAGACAGAGACAGAAAAAGACAGAGACAGAGATAGACACACACAGAGGGAGGAGGAGTAAAAGAAAAATGACACTGATGACAATGAGATCTAAATCATAACCAATAGTAATAGCTGTTTTTTTCTTATTGTTGCTGCTACTGTTTGAGGTTTTTCTTTTGCTTCTTTCCAGTGATAGATTTTGTACTTTCAAAACAAGTAAAGTTTATGCTGTTTTATTCCCTATAATTATGTTTTCTTTTCTCTTCTTCCTTCTTTGTTTTTCTAGAGTAGTGATGCTAAACCTTTTAAAGCATTCAATGATACAAACAGCCTGCGGTGACACACAGGCCATAGGTTCACAACCACTGTTTTAGAGCAACGTTAAACTTATTTTCCCTCCATGAGTGTCTTTTGCAAAGTAGTGTAGAAAATGTGGAGGAGCAGGGAAAATGTGTATGGGTAATAATTCAAGATAATTCAAGAGCAGAGCTGCTGACTTCAGCTAACATTTGTGATCCTCTCTGCTCTCCAGACTTTGGCTAGTGAAAGAAAGCTATCTTTAAATTCGCCAGGTTCTTTCTGTTAATAATCCAATAAAGTAACTCAAGCCTTCTCACAAATGTTCACATACTCTGGATACTTTCCAGAATCTCGGACCCTCAGTTTTTCTTTGCCCCAACACCTTGATTTCCAAAGCCAGTGAATGAAAACCCAAGTCTGATGCTATAACTATGTTAGTTCCATTTTGAAGAAGTTTCTTAGCTTAACAGCTCACCAGTAATTTCATGAAACACAAAGCTGACGCAAACATAGCATTTAAGTAACCTGCATTCTTGACTTTAGGCACCAGAAGGTATATGGTCTATTAATGTGTAACCTGAGATGGCCATCTGTGCTAACAAGAAACTGAGCTACAGAAAGCTCAGTACATCTGGATAGCACCAACCTGAGACAACTGACCCTCATCATGCCTGTGCCCTGCAGTTAAAATATTACTTCTTGACTTTACTTGAACCCTATTGTTTTACTTCCTGACATGTCTCCCTTATTATTGTTATTGTTATTTTCATAGTACGGAGGATTAAACCGAGGATCTTGGCACTGAACTACATCTCCAGCCCATTTTATTTGTTCACCCATTCATTCATACATACATTAATTCTTTTGTCTTTTTCCTTTTTATCGGTACCGGGGGGGATCGAACTCACAACTGCCTGCTTGCAAGGCAGGCACTTATGCCGCTGAGCTAAATCCCCAGCCCTAATTCATTTATTTTAAACAGGTTTTTTGCTAAGTCAGTAGCTCAGGTTGGGCTTGTACTTGTGATCCTCCTCCCTCAACATCCCAAAGCGCTGGGATTACAGGCATATGTCACCACACTCGGTTTAAAATTCCATTCAAAAGCACCTCACTGGTTTAGAGGAGCAAGAATGGTGTTTGGACAAAAGTCCTCTATTTTCTCATCCAGTCCACTTTTTTAATAAAGTAGCTTTCTTTGCCTTAGCATCATGTCTTTTGATTTAACTCGCCTGTCACATGGTGAACAGTTGAACTTGAGTTTTATAGGAATTCTAAACTGTGATGATTTCCAAAAGCTTTTTCAAAGAGTATTAGCAGAGGATGAAGCCACAAGAGGTGACTATTATAGTGTAGAACAAGACCCGAAGTGAGAGGTTAGGTAACTATTTCTACAGTCCTTGGAGTACCTCCTTTGCAAGGAAGTCCCACACTGTCCCTGGTCACTTGCTGTGACTCTGTGGCACCATTTCTCACTCTGTTTGTATCCTCTCTTGCCATTTCCTAAGCTTCAAAATTGTAATTTGAGTATCGCTAAGAAAACTAACAAGATGTAGCACAAAAAAAAAAATCATCTCCAAAGAAATCAACCCTTTTACAATAACCAGCAGAAAAATTTCAGCTTACATTGTTCTGTCTCTGGGTTTTCTGGCTATGGCTTGAGCACACCCAAGGAAGCATTCAAAGGATCCCCACCCAAACTACAAAAGACATGCGTCTACTTCAAAAAAATCCAGATCTGCTCTTTTAGAAAAATGGGGTCCTGATAAAAACTGTGCAATTAAACTTTTTATTTATAATGTAAGTATCTATTTGTGAACAGCACATGGGAACACAGGATCAGTGTTTCCCTCTCATGCTGGCAATTCCTCAGACGGGTGAGGATGGGATGGAGAAGATTTGTTTATCACACATTCCTATCCCGCCCCCACACAACTGCCAGGGCAACTAAAGAATTTGGCTTTCTTCCCCGCCCCCCCCCCAATCTTTTTTCCTTCTCATACATCTTTCTTTTTCAGGTTTATACGTTTATTGATTTTGTGGAAGATTCTTTTTTGTCTTTTTGAGACAGGTCTCACTATGAAATTCAGGCTGGCCTTTGTAGCCCTCGCTGGGCTCAAACTTCCAACTCTCCTCTTGCCTCAGCCTTTGAGTGCTGGGATTACAGGTGTGCACCACCACACCCAGCCGCAAGAGTCTATTAGGCAGGAATTAAACTTAAATCTGGTGTTTGCATGTCACTCATAAATTAGGGCTTGGTATAATTTTAAAGACACTAATTGCTTTATATTTCAATCTTCCTTTTGTAGGAGGGAAAACGCAGACAGGCTTTGGAAACTGCTCCTAGCATCCCGCGGCTATACTTTGGTCAACAGCACTTAGCTATGTGAGAAGCTCCAAATGCGTCAGTTATTAGATAAACTTCTCTAGGATGCACGGGTCAGTGATACGCTTGTTCTTTTCTGGTACTGGTAGAAAATGACGTGCCCACATCTTCATTCAGGCAAAACACTATACGGTAAGATTCAACATTAGCTTCTCTGAACTCTACCCTTTCCCTTTGGAACTCTAGAAGACAAAAATTGGAAAAACACTACCAAGAAGGATAAATTTGAGTCATTTGTAGGAAGATGGATGCGCCTTGAGTTGATAATTAAACAAAAACACAAGCTTAAATATTGCATGGGTTTTTTGATGTGACAAAACTAAAGTATAAGTAAATAGAAGAGAAAAATAAAGAATAGTAAAAAACAGGAAGATAAATCTTTTGCAAATTGGATGAAGAGAAGGAAGGAGGTGGATGAGATGGGGAAAGTAAAGGGACATAAAAAGAATTAAAATATGTACATGCACCAACTCCTCATAATTAATGCAATCATTATGCACTACAAACAAATGTTTTTAATAAAAATAAAAATTAAATATACATTACATAAACAACTAAAGCCTACTCTGCAAAATAGTACAAAGTTTAAACACAACATAGAATACTGCATTAGTCAAGGGCAATGATTCTTTTACGATGTTTAACTTTAATTTAAAATGTGAATTCTGTTATGGTGCATTTAAGAACTCTGCTGTATTTGGGCTGCTGCACCAACTATTCCAGCAAGGGCCATTCACATCAAGGTCTATGAATAATTGTCCTTGGGGTTGTCTAGTGCACAGCCTGCATAACAGTACATGGAGTTCCCAGTTTGACTCTTGGTCTGCTGCTCACTAGCTGTATATGAAGAGACCAAGAAAGCTCGTTCCATCTGCTACTTCCCCTCCCCTTCTCCCTGCAGATCTAACTAGGTTACGTTTTAACTTCCTAAAGGCCATAAAACAAAGGCCTGAGGTAATAGCTCCTGACATCCCGGGTCTTCCCTATCCGGTAGCCCCGTCACAAATTGTGTTAATTGCATCAGATTGTACTAGATTGTACATTCTTCACAAAAATAGCTTCATTTATATCATAGTAATACCTGTAACTTGGTATTATATCACAGTAATACCTGTAACTGTAAATGTGTGTCTTCCTTTTCCTCTGGGTAAAAGATTGATATGTTAATCAATGCTCTCCTCTGTAAAGAATTGTAAAATCTTACCCAATTGATATGCTAACCATTGTTGCCCTCTACAAATAGAACGGTTGTGGTGCAGGTTTCGAAACTATGTGCAGCTCCACCCCCACAGGAACCAGTGTTCTTAAACAGTTAAGACAAACAGCCTTAACCTAAAGCAGATCTCTCAGTCATGAGACAAATGCTCATTCTTAATGCCACCCCTTCTTGGGAGACACTCCCTCGCCCCACTAAGAAACCCAATCCCTTAAGGACAGCTCACCATCAGCCCTGCTCTAATCGCTATGATTGGCTTCTGTAACAACACTTGCTTTGCGGTTTTCACCCTTAAAAACACCAGCCCTGCCTCAACTCGGGGTTCTCCGTTTCCACCTGTTTGGAGGACCCCTTTGTTCTTACATGAGAGCGGAGCCCTTGGGTCTCCTTTGCGACACCGGTCTTACATATAAACTCAGGGAAGCTTTTATCTTCTCTAAGCCTTGTATTTCTGAACTTTAAACAAGGAATGGCAATGCTGTCTACCCTTAAAGGTTGCTGAGAGGATTAAATGGGGCAAAGTAATTAAAGAAATGATAATAATTATTAGGTATTACTGACAAAAATAACAAAGGGGACTGAATTTCTGACACTCTATAGTTCTATTTCTCTGCTATCTTGGCTATACAAAACACAGTCAGTCATCAGGCAGGAGCACATTGCTATAATCCACAAGAACATAGTTTTATAAAGGCTTTAACTTTGTGTAATTTTATGAATTTTGACCCCCAGAAAGTTCTTTCATGGTGCCAGGGATGTTACCAGATGTTTCTGCTAAGTTCTGTTACACTTACCACTGTGGCTGCACATCCAGTGCTTGTGTAGGAATCGAAGAGTACAAGAATCAAATACATGGTAGAAGCAATCTCTAGGTTTTTTTTTTTTTTTCACTCTTGCCCTTGAACGTCAGGTCTGACTCCATGGGGAGAAATTAAGAAACAGCAAAAATAGCAGTGAAGAGGGAAAATGATACAACCATAAATGCCTGAGTGTGAGAGCACAGGGAGAAAGTGAGAAGAAGAAAGGCAACAAAATGAAGAAAAGAGGTCAGGGGTGGGATGTAAAACACTTGCCTAACATGTTCAAGGGCCTGGGTTCAAATCCCAGCATGCTAAGACAGGAAAAAAAAATAGGAAATACATGATGAGAAATCACAAGTGTGGGACACCAGGTTCCCGTTTGACCTTTATCGACCTCAGTCTAATCTGAGACCTGGTCAGAAGTCATGTTTGAGGCTATTCACTAGTCACATTCACCTCTGGACTGAGTTAACATTCTAAATTTTGTACGTAACAAGGGTCAGCAACCTCTCGTTTCCTGGCAGTGGGAGCAAATGGAATAACTGTAAAGAGAGGAAAAAGTAGGAGAAAAGAAAGAAACTAGAGAAAAACAGAGGGGGGAAAGGAGGCTAACAAAACCAAACCAAACCAAAAAACTAGTTACAGTTCTTTGAAAAGCAGTGAGAAGCCTGGTTCTGACTGTGACACATGAAATTCTGTGTAAAGAAAGTGAAAGAGGAAAAGCCCGTTGCATAACTTGGAAGTTAAGTTCTGTCTTACTCAGATTTTGTTATGTAACTTTTAGAGAGACCAAAGTGGTTCCCAGAGTGCCCAGGAAGAAAGTTAGCATCTCCTTCCTTCTGAGGCGTAATTATCTTCCATCCCTGTGATTGCCTTTAGACTATCCCTCCAAATCCACACTGATCAAGGGTCCAGTTCCTATGTTCAAATCCACCTTCTCTATCTTCTGAGATCTCACTTTTCACGGGCTGCTTCTTCTCATCAGTGACAGAGTGCAACAGGAATCCAAGGCTGGCTGATTTCGGGGAGACAAAGAATCTCCTTAGTTTAAGGACTCTCCCAAACAACAGGCTAGTGAAACTTCTAGACTGACAGTCTAGAATACCTCCACACAAGCTTTCTTCTTTCTCTTCTTCACTGAGGGTCAGATTTGCTTCATGAACAAACAGTTCTCACACCCTTTTCCAGCTCTCTCTTCAGTTTATTTCACAGGTAACCTCCCCACACGCTAAATTTCTTGCATCTTTAATCTCAAACTAATGTTGCAGGCAGCTGAGTTAGGCAGTGAGACAGAGCCGGGTCCTCCGGGAACCTTGCAACTGTGGGGGACACAGGCATCTCCTGCTGTGAGCCAAGCATCAAGACAAAAGACCAAGCAAATGCACCCATATCCTAAGGACTGATGTTTTAAATAGTTCCTATCACCTGAGGAAGTCAGGAGTCCCCCTCCCAACCCCCTATGAAAGAGTCACTGCTCTCTGTGAATGCCTGCTTTCTGTATGACTCGCATCCTCAGTTGTCCCCAGTTAAATCAGTTTTACCTGAACTATAAATCTTATTGACTACTCATAGTTCTGTGCCACCTTATGTCCATCTGCCTTGTGAGTTCCCAGTTTCCCCACCTTGAACCCGTCTCTCCCCATGATTTTACTCTATAAAAGTCCCTGGAAAGACAGAATCCCTGGTAACGAGCTTGGGACCTCTTCTGTCTCTCTCAGACAGAAGCTTTCTTTCTCTCAATAAAAATTTTCTACTCTTAACTTCCGCTGTTCCTAAAATTCATTCTTCGATTTTAGAGAACACGAATTCGTACCGGACATAGTAGGACAGGAGTTTCATTCCCCTATATTACTGACACCTGCATCTCCAACTAGAATAATCTCCGCGCCCTACAAGAACAAGAAAGTTCAAGCTTTCAATATTCATCAAGTATAATGCAGTGCCCTAAATCAACACTTTCTCAATTACATTAAGAATCTTCACTTTGCTCTGAGTGTAATGTAAACATTTTGATGGTTAACGAGTCATTCTTGTCCTTGGAAGGACCCGGGTTTCTGGGTTAAACAAGTAGAATGGCTGGTTTTTGGGGCACTCTGTGGGGTGTTGATATTACCATTTTCTAGACAAAAAAGCTCAGCTTTATTCCTCAGATTCCTTTAGAAAGGAGTCAATTGCAGCATTAATATATTAATATATTATACTATTGGGTCCAACTGAAGTGTGATATGGAATCCTTGCTCTCTGATGCCTCTTTGAACAGGGAGGGCAGTTCTGTGTCTGGTGCTTCCCTAGAATATTGTCTGTATTCTTCTGCTTCACGTCCTCAAAACTTTAGGCTAGCCCTGACCCTGAGGTTCCAAAAAGCAAACCCTCATAGGAGGTCAAGAACTACATTGGTCTGAATTCAGTAACTGAGAAACAAATGTTTCATCCTCATGGATAAAAAAGCAACGTGGAAGAAGCCAAACACTTCCTGTGAGTTGGTGCCATGTGCAGGTTGGAGGGAGGGCAACCAGATGCCAGCCCCTTCCTATTCATCAGTGCCATTCATTGGCTGCAGGAAGGAGAACAAGAAGCCAGACACTTCCTGTGAGGTGGCACCATGCATGGGCTGCAGGGGGAACAACCAGGCACCAGCCTCTCCAGGCATGTGAACTAAGAGACAAAAGCCAAGGTCCCCCGATGCTGCTGTGAATGACCAGCTGCTCCAGAGAAACACAGACCGTGATGATAGCTACTGAAGTAAAATACAGTTTACTGGTTGTAGTGTTTAGTCTTTCATTGACTTTGCAGGTGATCAGATGATCAGGTGATCAGATGATCATCTATTCAGAGGATAATAATATGCAGTTTAACACCTATTGGGGATCGCCTTCTGAAGGTGGTAGCCATTGTTAATTCCCTACCATCTTGCTTTAAAGTCCTATATCATTCTCATTGCTTTGTTTGGTTTGATTTTATTCTATTTTATCTTGTTGATTTTATTATATCTGAAGGCATGGGCACCTATTTCAAAGATAACAAGATATATTATGGTAGCTATTTTGTATTTACTATTATTTTGTTTTGAATTCCCGTATTGTGTTTATTGTTTTGTTTTTATTAGTTCTATTGTGTTCCGTTTTGTTTCATTTCCTACGTTTGATAGTATGGGCAGCCATTTTGAAGGCAAGAGGCATTATGGTAGCCACTGTTAATTTCCTATTGTCTTGTTTTGAAACCTTGTATCACTTATACTGTGTTATTTTGATTGGTTTTATTCTGTTTTATTTTATCTGCTTGATTTTATTCTCTTTAAAATAAAAAATTAAAATAAATAATAAAATAAATAAAATTAAAATACAAGGCAAATAACCCCATAAAATAAAAATAATTTCCTAAAATAGTTCAGTTTTTAAAAAGCAACATGACTGACTACATATTTCCTTTTTCTTCAGCAGCAACTCTGAATAAAAGTATTTTTATTTTATTTTTTAAAATTCCTCAAACTTGCTATATGGATTTATATAATATATAATAATCAAAAGTCCAGAGCTTTTAGACAATTTGACAAGGTGGTTCAAAGTTTATCAGATGGAACAAAACGACAAAAGAATGAAAAGATTTTTTAAAAAAAGACCACAAAGGCATTTCTCTACATGACATAGAAATGGTAGTATGTATATAATATATATAAAATATAGTCTTTATATATTATATATAAAATGCACATTCTCTATATTATATATAAAATATATATTCTGTGTATACTATATATATAAAAATATATTCTCTAAAAAGGACAGAAAACTACTAAATATGGCAACATGAGTAAACCTTAAATACTTGCTAAGAAAAATAAGCTTGTCATAGAAAAAGAATACTGCATGATCCTAGTTATATAAGGTATTAAAATAGTCAAATTCGTAAGCAGCAGAAAGTAGGATGTTGGTTTCAGGGCTAGAATGTTAGGTTTAAATTTTCAGTTGTGCATCATGAATAAAGAACAGAAACCTGGTATACAAATTGTGCATAGAGTGAATAACACTGTATTGTACATTGAAACAATTATTAAGTGGGTATCTTGTTTATCTTTCTCCCACTACTGGTACAAAAGACCTGACACCCAAAATAAAGGAAGGCAAGTTTTATTTAGCTCACAGTTTGTGGAGATTTCAGTCCATCTTCAGTTGGTTCCAAGGCAGAGTGGCATGGCACCAAGGCAACACTTCAAGGCAGCAGCCAGGAAAAGCAGCCAGAACAAAGGCTAGGAAGAGCAAGACTGTTTTCCTCTTTTATATTGTACACAGACCATCCCTATCCCTCCAGGGTTGGTGTAGCACTCACAAAATCTGTGTGTTCCCCTTTTATGCAGGATGAGGATATTTACAAACTAAGGATCCTGGCTGCCTGCCAGTCTCTCAGTTAAATTTCAAAACTTCTCAGGTTGACACAATGTAGCAACCATAACAGAGAGTAAATTTCAAATTGTGTTCTTACCACAAAAAGAGTTTCAAATTTACAGAACAAGTGTGTTTTAACTCAAGTTAATTTAACCCCCACACTCTTATTTTGCTGTTTAGTACTAAATGTGCAATCTTGCCTCTTCATTTTAACTCTGACCCTTGGTTTAAGAAGTGTAGTTTCTCATATAGTACAGGGATACAATAAATGAAACTATTATAGTTTAATATCAAAACATTGCCCAATACAAAACAAAAAAGTATAACTCATTTATAGAAAATTAAACTATTATGACCAGATAGCCTATGACCAATTTTTCTCGTTGTTCCTAAATACTTTCTATTTATTTTATACATTTTCCCTAGGCCTAAAGTTTCATTTTTACTTAAATATTATGCAGTTCAGTTCCACTTCCAACAATAGTTTGCTAGATATTTTGCACTAAGACTGATCATCTCTAAGATCTGAGGTCCCCACCATCTCCACAGGATGTGTGTGACCTAAGGTGTCGCCCTGACATCTGCTTCTTGTGGTAGCCTCTGGTAATGGGAATATTTAGCTGGCTCTCTCTGCTCTCAGGAATCCTTTGAGCTTCCCCTCAAGCTTCCTTTTGTCTTCTGGATCTCTTGTTACTTTTCTACCTTTCTCGGGAGCTCAAGAACTTTCAATGCTTCCCAGAACTACTTTGAGTTGTGAGCCTCTGCCAAGTGCTTCTTGAGCCCATCTGTCTGCACACCTCCCTCGGTAGGGCTCTTCTAACACCCAGACAGACAGTTTCTCAGAGTCCTGGCCAAGTTCACTAAACTCAGGGCTCCTCTATAAGTTTACACTCTCCTTGACTGAGATTCTTTCAGAGATTTCTGGGTCTTTCACATCCTCTTCATCTGGGCTTTTTTAAAACTCCAGGTGGGTGGAATGTGTACAGAGCAGCAGGTCCGGAGCTGGTTCCAAAGTACAGTGTCTGTGCTTTATTTAGTCCCCTCTAAAATATCCTCTCTCAAACTGCTCTTCACACTCTTCTTTCTTTACTTTCTTTATCTTTTAAGACAAGAAGGACAGCTATTTCGTATTGTCATGCACTCATTTTTACTGTGATTTTTAGTATCAACTGTGCTCAGTCACCACATTCAACACTTTCTATTTAAATACTATAGTATAGAATTATAAGAAAACTTTTTTCTCTTTTAACAAAAATTGAGCCTTACAAATCAAAAAGCCTATTGTTTCTACTGTCAGTTTAAGATTCCATTTAGGAACTCAGTTGGCATTATTTTTTTTTATTTTAGGAGAGAGCCATCTTCTCCTTGATGACTAGACACATGCAGTGGTAATTACTGTCGAAGTGAAATGTAGTGATAAAACTAATGAAACAATAATTTGCTATCAAAGCAGTGCTCAGTACAACAGACAAATTTATATTCAGTTATAAATATTAAAATCTTATTAGCACGTACTCTAACACTAACCTCATAGTTTTTAATTACTGTAATTTTGGCCTATATTATAAAATATATATAATATTTTTTAGGCTCTGCATTTTATTTTTATATAAATATTCAATAGAGTTCTACGTCATACAATAACTGGCTAGATAATTCTGGACTAATCCTAGCGTTGGTAAGAATTACAACAGATGAACAAAATATAAAGTAAGCATTTGTTCAGAAAAATCACTGACAAATTTACAGGGCCAAGATCCAAAAGAAGAAATAAACCTTGAAAAAAGAGTTCAGTATGTGGTTCAGTTTCCCCTCAAAGGAGCTGCTGATTCTAAAAGTGAAAGCTATGGCTTGGCTCATGGAATTCAGAACTTCTTACATTCTCTGCTGGTTGGGGAAGTGACTCTGGGGACTGCTTAACCTTTTTGTTTGGGACCTTGTAAAGGTATACTGTGGTAATAAACATAAATAAAAGCAGATCACTCCTTCTAGCAGTGATTCTGCATCACAGATGCACATTAGAATTACTCAAGGGTATTTAAAAAAAAAACCTATCAGTGCCCTATACTTTTAAAAATATTTATTAAAAATTTATAAAGTTGGGGCTGGGGATTTAGCTCAGCGGCATAAGCACCTGCCTTGCAAGCAGGCGGTCGTGAGTTCGATCCCCGGTATCGATAAAAATAAATAAATAAAATAAAAATAAATAAAAATTTATAAAGTTATACAGATTTGAAGGAACAGTCTTGAAGGACATACATGCCACTTATATAACAATTGTAGAGAAACAGTAAGAATGGAGAACAGATTAGTGGTGGCTAAGGACTAGGATAGAGGGAGAGGATGGGTGTGACTATAAAAAGACAACAATTGAGAAAGTACAATTGAGTAGCCTGATTGTGCTGGTTCCTGTGAAAGGCTAAAGGTGAAGAAACATTGTACAGAGGTACACAAATGTGCACACGTGTACGGTGAGTCCATGTGTAACTGATAAAAATCTGAATAACCTGTATAGATTGTATCAATGCCAATTTCTTGATTTTGATACTCTATCATACTTGTGTGGAATTTGGTGAAGAAGTTTTAGGAAAAGGGTATAGAGAACTTTCCAGTGCATCTCTTTGTCATATATATATATATATATTTTTTTTTTAACTGTTCCAAAAAATCAGTGCCTCACTCCTGAGTAATTGAATCAAACATCAAATCTCTGGAGTGGAGCCCAAGCACCTGTGTATTTTTAAAGTTTCAGTGTGATGTTAATTTGCAACCAGGGTTGAGAATCATTGCCTTCTAGGGACTGAAACTGCTTTTAATAACTTCACAATAATTTAATAATCTACTCTGGTTAGATTAAGATTCTTGTGTTTTCTAGGCCTTGTGTATGCTAAGTAAGTGACCATATGGAGCTATACCCATAACTTGATTTCAATCTATGATCAACACATAGCCCTGCCTCCAGGCATCACAGTCGGATTCCAGGAAAGAAGAAAAAGGAGGGACAAATGGATGCATCAGCTACTTTGTTCTTCAGGGAGAAAGTGATAGTCTCCAAAACCACTCATCAAACTTCTACTTACATCTTATTAATTGAAGGTTAATTCCAGTTGCAAAAGAGACTTGGAACTGACCGACCATTTGTCTTTCCAGCCTCTAAAGTAGAAGGCGGCTAACGAGAAGGAGAATGAGAATTCTTAAAAAGTCAAATTCATTTCAACCTATCATACTTTGCTGGCGGACAGGGTCAGTGGGCCCACTAAATATTCACTCCATCTTCTTTTTAGTGTAATTTTCTTGTATTATGGAAACTACAAGTAGTTTCCCAAGTAGAGTCCTGCGTTTAGCTTTTGCTAATCCTGTGTTCTTGAGCAAGATGAGGGAGGAATAAGTGAGCTGGTTGGGTATTTTATATTTATTTATTTATTTCTCCTTTTGGCTGGCAAGCACAGTAAGACACAGAAGAATTGTTTTTCTGTGCCAGGATTTCAGTATCAAGTGGCTAGCTCATGGGTCACAGTACCTTTGCAGAGTACATAAGTCTAAGAGATTCAGCATGGCTCTTGAGCTAGCAATTATTGTGAAGCTAGTACTGGCAGCAGAAACTACCTGATCCCTGTTCCTCGCTTCTGAAGCCAAAAGCTCCAACAATGTCCTCCTTTGGTGGTAGAAGTAATTTCCACCCCTGCAGCTAGTTCTACAGAGACATTCTGGAAGTTATTTTTGAAGGCTTACTCTGGAGCATTACCCTTACCTAAGCAATCTCTATCCCCAAGTTTCTAATTTTGTGAATTAATTGCCTTTACTTAAAATAGCCAGTTTGTGTTTTCTGCTGTAAAGCCTGACCTATCTAAGTTCCCGATACTCGTACCTAATCTTTTCATAAAATACATACTTAATTTGGGGAGAATAATTTTTTCCTCAGATTTGTCCCAGTTCTTACATTCAGCTTGAGTGAATTTTTATTCCTTTCTATAAGGTTCATATGTGCCTTTTCATGGAGTCATGGAGTTAATTTTTCATCACCATTCTCTCTGTCTCTGTCTCTGTTTCTCTCTGTCTCTCTCTCTCAGCCTCTGTCTCTGTCTCTCTCAGTCTCTGTCTCTCTCTGTCTCTCTCAGTCTCTGTCTCTCTCAGTCTCTCTCTCTGTCTCTCTTTGTCTCTCTGTCTCTCTCTTTCTCTCTCTCTGCCTCTCTCTCATACCGGAAACTGAACTTATGGCCTTGTGCTTGCTAGTCAGGTGCTTATGCCACTGAGCTAAATTTCTGGCCCAATATTTTCGTTCCACAATGTGTGAAGATGCAAGATGACTACAATAAGAGCATGACATAAAGAGCCACTGATGACCGTGGCACACATAAACTCCTGTTAGATAAAATGGTGAGGACTCCTATGCTGACAGTGGTTGAATCCTCATGGTTCAGTCATGAGTCTGCCCCCTGGGGGAACTTCTAACTATCTGACATCAGTATGTCTTATTTGGGTAAGTGGCGAGCATTCTGTCCTTCACATGTATTGTAACCCACTTCCTATGCAGTGGACCTCCGGAGCCTGAGTGCTGTCTTAGGGCCTAAACAGTGAGTCTGTGGCCACTGGGCAGCCAGCTGTGTCATTTCTTGGCAGGTTCCATTTACCTCCTTTGTAAGTTTTCTATTTGGTTGGATTTGTGTCAATCTCAAGTGTGAGTAGCCACAGATAATGACTTATTTTGAGATAGGCTTTTAGTTTGAAGGTTTTTGTTTTACCTGTAGGCCTATGTGCTCTGTTGTCCAAATTCTAGGCCTTGTGGATACTGCATGGGGATTTCTGAGTCAATAGCATCTTTTGAGGACATACTACATTTAATCAATTCTTTTTCCTAGTGGTTGGCCTTCTCCCTCTCCCCTCTGGTAGAGAAATTTTAAGAGAAAATGCTTGACAAAGGCCTAAAGTCACAATTTCAACTCTGGCTAAAGGTATTCTTGACCCTTCAGTAACTTCTGCATGGTTTTAGAAATTGGCCTTTCTAAGCCCTAAAATTGTTAGATCTGTAGGTAATTTAGAGTGCCTGTGGCATGTAACACTTCTCCCAACAAAGCTGCACTTTCTTTCATCTCTTCTAAACTGGCTACTTTTAAACCAAATTAATCCTTCTTGCAGGACTTTGTGAAAAAACTTTTTTTTTAATGGCATATTATATTGAGATTGGGGGAAGAGGGAGCCAAATTTGAATGCATCAGGTTGTTTTTTAAAAGCTCTCCAGGGTATTCTGGACAACTGCTTATTTTTTTTCCCCTATTATCTCCACCTTCTCCAACGTCCCTACAGAATTAAGCTAATCAGAGTAGGTCATCTAACTACAGAAAAAAAGCTATGCATCAGAATCACTGATACTGCTTTCTCTGCTACACAGTAAATAAAAGCAAAGTCTAACTCAACATTTTCGTATCAGTTTTTCTTATGTTTTCATAGTTAAAGTTACTAACTCAGTAACTCAATATCATATAAAATAAAGGCCTGTAGAATTGCCAATTTCCTGTCAACCTTCCTGGCTGAGGGATCGACTGATAGCGTTAACACACTGTACTAACCTGGCGTAATGAAAACAATCATAAAACATCACTGCAAGGGAATTAGTACAGACTGTTAAGAGAAAGCAAAGACAGGTGTGAACAAATCCTGTTAACACTAACTGCATTACCTTCTTTGCAGTCAGGTAACGAATGTCCCAGAATGAGGAGGAATCAGGCCACTTTGGCTAAGTGCCACAGGAACAAAAGACAGTCAAGAGGTAGATCATTTGTCCCTTTCATTTATATAGTTTGATCAAAAGGAATTCCGATAGATTATTTTAACTGACCTGTGAAATAATTTCTTACGAAAGAGATTGGAGAAATTTTTTTTTCCTTCGGTACCAGGGGTTGAACTCATGACCTCGAGTTTGCCAAGCAAGCACTTGCGCCGCTGAGCTAAATTCCTCAACCCCCAGAAATCATTGGTAAAATTTACTTAAAACTACCGACTTCCAGAAGAACATGGCAGATAGATATCAACAGCTACAGAGGCTCTCTGAGATACCCCACTTAGAATCCAGGAATGCTGCAGTACGAGGAGTCTTAAGCAAGGGGAGATACACCCTGCCGACCCAGGAATGAACTAAGCTAAGAGAAACCTACTGGAAATCCAATCCTGGTGCTATAACAGGAACAGATAAAATCTCAGCTTGGAAGCTAGAATCCCCTAAACTGGAAGCCACGATTTGAATTTCCTGCTGCCACTGCTGTGTCCAAATCTGCAGGGCAGGGAGAGAGACCCACGAAAGCTCTGAGAGCAAGAATCTACGAATGGAGTTGAGAGCGGGACTAGCAGGGAGCCCTACATTGACTTGAGGTGAGTGAGCGGAACGGGGACCCTTTCATAGAGTAGGAGGCTCCAGCAAAGGACATACTGGGACCGGGCAGACTTGCCGGAACAGGGTGCTGCAGAGACTTCAGTCACATAGTCCCCTCTCAAGCGAGATTGGTGGGGAGGGCCTGGCCTGCATGACGCCGCTGACTAAGACCCAGTAGGCTAGCCCAAACCCGGTCCCAGCACCTGGAGGTGCACCCTAGCGGTGAAGCCTTCAGTAGGTTGACCTGGAGGGGCGGGGCCAGCAGAGGCTGCCCAGGTCTGTGTCTCCCTAGTACACTGCAGTGGGCGGGAACACCTAGCTGGCACAATTCAAACAAACTGTAACCAAAAAAGAGAAAAAAAAATGGGCCTCTTACATTCGCTTGTATGGAAGGAACAAAAAGTATGGGAAGAGGAAGCAACAAAAAAGGGTCCTCAATCCCCAATCCTGAGAACACTGATCCAGGAAAGGGAAACTCAAAGGAAGACAGAAAACATGCAATATCAGACACAGCACCAATAGACATAAAGTGATATCTCCAGAGCCTCATTGATGAGTTTAAAAATGAAGTATTTAATGAAATAAAGCAAGATATAAGTGGAATAGTTAGAGAAATGCGAAGCACCGCCGAAGAAAAAACAGATGGTGGAATGGGAGAACAGAAAAAAAGGGGAGATTGTTTGATGGAGAAAATAGAGAAAACACAGAATACGTGAAGCAGGTTCAAAGAGATTACCAGGAAACCAAAAACTCTATCGAAAGCTGGCATAACAGCTTGAAAGAAACTAAGGATAGATTATCTGAATTGGAGGGCAGACTTGTAATATGGGAGCATGAAATGAAAAACTTCTTAAAAATAACAAGAAAACAAACAGCAATAATACAAAGGCTAGAAGATGATAAGAGGATCTATAACCTAAAAATTAAGAACATAAAAGAAGAAGTAGGGACACAAACAAATGGACTACAAAAGCTATTCACAGAAATAATCCAAGGGAATTTCTCTAATTTAGCAAAAGGTAAAGATACTCAGATGTATGAGGCATACAGGACCCCAGCCACCTACAATCCAAACAGAGCTACACCCAGGCATATAATAATCAAAATTCTAGAAATCCAATATAAGAACAGAATACTAAAAGCCGTCAGAGACAAGAAACAAATCACTTACAAGGGAACACCCATCAGAATTACAGAAGATTTCTTGGCACAAACCATCAAATCATGAGGAGCATGGGGGGAAATAGTTCAAGCTTTGAAAGATAATAACCTCCAGCCAAGATTGAGATATCCTGCACAACTGTCCCTAGAAATTGATGGAAAAACAAGGTGCTTCCAGGATAAAGAGGAACTAGGGGAATTTGCAACCACCAATTCAACTCTACAGAGAATACTGCAGGATATTCTAAAAAAAGGAAAATACCAAGACTTCAGAAACAGTTGCAGAGAGGCCACAATGAATGGAGCAGAAAACAAAATGAAGAAGACAAACTGACAACAAATGAGAGAAAAAGAGCTCAACAGAGAAGATGGGATGGTAGGAACCACTATTTTGGAGAAAACAAGACATCATAATAGCTAGTGCTGATTTACTATCATCTTGTTTTGAAGTCCCATCAAACTTTTATTCTTCTGTCTCCATTGGTCTTAACAGGTTGTATCTTATTGGATTTTATTATATGTGATAATATAAGCAAACACTTTTATAGATAAAGAGATTATACAGAAACCATTGTTCATTTTCTGATAGTTGGTTCGAAATACCCTGTAATACTGTCATTCTCTTGAGTGGTTTTACATTGTCTTGATATGTTTGGTGCTACAGTATATGAAGTTATACTCAAAGATTTCAAGGAAAGAGACATTATGGTAACTACTTTTATGTCGGGATATCTTGTGGTGAAACACTATTTTCCTTAAATGGTTATGCTTTGACCTGCGCTGTTTTGTTGTTATGCCCTCTTTTATCTCAGTCTCTTTTTTTAAATTATTTCCTTTTTGTTTTTCTTTTTAATTAAGGGAAAAGTAAAAAATAGCAGGATACATTATAGTAACCCACTTTGATTTCCTATTAACTTGATTTGAAATCCTGTATAGCCCTCACCATCTTGCTTTGACTGATTTTCCTGTATTCTGCTTTGCTTGATAGTACCAAGTTCGAGAGTATAGGCAACAACTGTAAAGACAATAAGAATCATTATGACGCCCATTCCAGTTGACTATTATCTTCTTTTAAAGCCCTGTAATGTCTCCAATGTTTTGGTTTTATTCTTTACTGTTTTGTTCAATTTTATTATACCTGATGATATAGGCAATTCTTATTAAGATAGCAAGAGGCAGTATGGTAACCATTGTTGATCACCTAGTATTTTGTTTTTATGTTATGTATTATGTTCATCCTTCTGCTTTGACTGACTCTGTTCTGTTATATCACATTTGGTTTTACTCTCTTCAAAAAAAAGTAATAATAACTGGGGAGTAATAAAACCCAAAATGTGTAATTGTCATTGTAAAAAATAGAGGAAAAGAAAGTGCTCTAAAGGGTATAACTGCATGTATATTGAAGTGTATAAGATAGATAACCATATTACTGAGTTTTGTTGGGTCATTGAACAAAACTGTTTCCAGTCTCACTGTTTGAAAGTCCACTTTATATGCTTTAATTTTGTAACTTGAACAACTATTTCTAAGATAACAATATGTAATCTATTAACTAGTGATTTCCTATTGTTTATTTTTTCTGAAATTCTGTATAACTTGTACCCTATTTCTGTTTTTTTTTCTTTTTCTCCATAATAAAAATAAATAAATAAGTAAATAAAAATAAATTTACTTAAAACTGTTAAATTCACCCACAAGCTAATTCAGGCTGATTATCATCTTCATACTTTTATAAATGTGGACACTGAGAAACAATGAGGTCAGGTGATTTATGCAGAGCTGGGTATTTAATTCCTATTTAACTCGTAGTTCTGTGATGCTGTTGACACTATTCCAATAATCCTCCCTCAGTAATACCCTTGTCATCCCCATTTCAGCAACTCATGTCAATAACTCCAATCAGGTAATAAGTATGGATGTGCTTAAAATCTACCTGTAATGATTTCTTGCAGAGCTATAGAAAGCAAATGATTAGAATTAATATCAATACCTATTGAAGAAAACAAACTAAATTACCCAGAACAATGCTGTAGTATTGGAAAAAACTACATACTTTAAGAAAAGTAGAAATGTATAGTCATCTTTCCATATTGATGGGGGAATCCTTACAGATATCAAAATCTGTGGATGCTTAAATTCCTTCTATAAAATGAAACTTTATACAGCTACAACCTTAAAATGTATTCAGCTCTGTTAATAGTAACAATAAAATCAACAGTAGCAGTTTTGCTTTCAACTAAATCTCATATAGATATCTTTAGCATCTGGCTTTTAGTCTCTAATATTATTACCCATTAAAATTAACCAGGATTCTTGGATGATAGTTGTCTATATTTTGAGAGAAGGCAGAAAAAAATTGTATTAGATCTGAAACACTAGGTCGTTGCTAGAAAGCAAAAATGCAAAGATAAATGTGCTTAGGCGACCAGTGACACTTTAAGAGTGTGCTTCACTGAAACTGTAAGTACTTAAGCATCAAAACGAAAGTGGCAATGACAAAAACAATGGGTAATTAGAACACATTGAAATTGTAAATGCCCATGAATTCATACTGATTCTGAAAGACGGACGCCAATTAAAAGTAGCAAGCATAGATTTCATATAAAAGAATAAATATAAAGTTTCAGTTTACTTTGTTATTAATTTTAGTAAGTGGAAACATACTGATCTATGCAAATTTTAAAAATTTGTATACTATGAAGTATGCATGTGTGTTTGTATCTTTTTCTATCCTATTAGTATGAAAAAGTATACAAAAACTTGCTGAATATATGAAACAATTCTCCGAAATATTACCTATTCATTTTCTAGACAGGATTTTATGCTCCTTTTACTATTTACGAGGTTACTCTGATTATTTTCTTCTGGAAGGACATTTTCTGCAGGTCTTTTCTGGGCCACACATTCGTAGCTATATCCTTAAGGGTATTACCTGATTTTAGAGCCTGATTTTATAGATACAAAAAATGTTCTTATTTATAGTAAGTACACCTTTGACCAGGAGATGGCTCCACAGAGCAACAAAAATTTTTTGAAATGCTATTTCAGTGCTAATATATGTGTAAATCATTAGTATTGGAAATCTTTTTACAATCTGTTTTTGTGTGTGTCTATATCACAGAGAGAAAAGCATTGTTTGCACAATCATGATAAATTTAAATAAGCATAAAGAAACCAATTAACATGCAAAATTAATTTAGACAAGCTAAATGCTTTGATAAAATTTTAGAAGCAAATATTTTTCAAGTTCATCATGAAGTTGTTATTGTTAATATCTACTTCAAAACTTACTTGTATTTTATCTGCAAAACAGTTCAACAAAGATGTCAAAAGCAAATCATCTGGAGTTAGTTGCTGCTTTTAAGTACTGACAATGTAAACGAAGGTCAGGAAAATTCAGCAATTATTTATTTAGATCTGGAAGTAACTCAATGTCTAGGAGAATATATAATCATTATATGGTATTTTATTTTACAAATACAAACTAAGAATAAAATATAAATTTCATTCTGAAAAATAAATCTAAAAATAGATATAGCCATAATGACTATTATCTCAAAGTGATGTACTAATTATCCTTAACATTCTTATGTACCACATTTTATTTTATAATGACAGATTTAGGAATAACAAAATGTAGCTGTTGTTTTCTTTAGATTTTAATTACAATCTGACCTGTGTCTAACCTAGCAGTGCTAGGACTGTGAATTAAGTTAATTGTTAAAAACCTGAAGAAAACACCCAGAGACAACTTGTAGTACACAAAGTTTATTAATTGGTACTAACCAGTAAACAGGGAGGGTTAGTATTAAGGAGCCACAAAACTGCAACATTCACAAGGGATGAGTACTCTTCAACAGCATTGCATGGCCAGTAGATGAAAGATGCATACTCCACTCAGCACCACTCAGGAGGTCCAATGACAGCCAGCTAGTTGAATCATTTGCTGGAAGGTCCAGTGGCCCAGTGGTGGCAGTAACATGCAGAAAATCCAATGTGGGCTCTTTTTTTTTTTTTTTTTTATATCCTGTCCTGGACATATTTATAATGTTCCTTTGCTTTGACAAAAGTCTTGAGAATGCAAGGAGTGTCTCGGGGACATGGTGCTGATTGTAGTACTTTTTTCAAGGATGATATACTCCATTTCCCCACTCATGTCCCTGAACACTCTTGCAATTTTACTGCCTTCATCTGACATGATTTCCTCTGGGCACTATACCAAAACGTACACAGGAAACTGAGTTCCATAAAACAGTACAAAGAACAAATCCTATGAGGCTTGTTATAAAAGCAAGTAAACGGAATAAAATATCTTAGAACAGACTGTAACTAAGTAGAAACAGAATCATCATTCTATTTATCTATAACAGCAATATGGGTTTGTAACTCATGAAGAGCCAAAGACATATCGTTAGTAATTTTACAATTATACATACACAACATTGTGTATTTATGAGAGCACAGAACATCACTCCTTCCTCCTGCCGTTAGCATCTACAGTGTCATTTTTTTTCTTTTTATGTAGAAACTTTTCCTTTTATTTCTACCTATGCTGTCCTTATGTATTCCAAGCCATCAAATATAATATAACCCCCCAAAAGCTTAGTAATGTTTGCTTACTTTTGTACCAAGTGGAAGACTTGTTATTTGGTTGCATAAAAGAAGGCAAATTTACATATAAGTTTGTAGAGCAACTTCCCATCTGTGTCCATGAGTGGTGGGTGCTATTCCAGTTTAACATTTGTTTCCATTCTGTCAAGGCAGCTGTGGAAGTATGAAAAACAGTAGAAGACAAAGGTCACTCACTGTATTTCCAGCAATCTGTTTTAATTATTATTTTTTAGGGACTGCCGTCTGTATCCAGGCTTGATTGTCTTTGGTTTATAAAGTTGCTCTCACCTGTGAACATTTTAAGATCTTGATTCTCCAGTGGTATGTCTGTTTGATCATTAAATTGACACAGGACTAAATTTTGTTTTTTGTAGAATTCTTTATGATAGTCATCAAGCACTCATGTGTAAAAACTCTTAAAATATTTTTGACCCTTTTTGGTAAGGTTGACTTTATTTTGATTTTGACAAATCTTATTTTTTTAATACTCCCTCTTTGTCTTTATGAGAGTTTCTCTGAAAATATTAATTGTCCTATATTTGTGTTTTTATTGTCCTTCATTATCTGACTATTGTAACAGTTGTTTGTCTTATTGTTCCCATGTTGGAGAGGAAATGCTTGATAATTGAAAGCCCTTTTAACCACATTTGAGCCACACAAAAAGTTTAAAAGAGTAGTTATTAGGCTAAGTATACCTGGAGCCCACTGTTAAGTTTAATCTTAGGTGATGGCTGACTTCTCAAAACATGGATCAGATCCTGTTGTTAGGAGTCATATTTCCACAGTAGTTTCAAAAAACAAATACTGAAGTTTTGAATGGATAATGCAAAACAAACCAGTAGGAATGAAACAAATTCATTTTGTGGAGCAGTTTTGAACCAAGAAACAAATTTTAGTCATATCATTTCTTACAAAGATAATTAGAGAAAGAAGTAATTTGTCTGCGGTATTTGATTCTTTTCCATGAATATGATTGCAAATATTTAAGAAAACAATCAAAACTATGTACCTGTGGTTAGAATTTTAATAGCAGTTTTAGCAATTGATAATGAGGCAGAAGATTAGGGCACGGCAATTGCAGAGAGTGGTTAAGCAGCGGCACAGAACTGCTCCTGAGCCCTGCACATGATACCAATCCGGGAATGCTGGCTTCACTTCTGATACGGGATTTTCATGTGATGAAGCTGAGCCCTGTACTTGATATCAGTCTTCTTGCATGAGCTCAAGCAGCTTTTTGACGGCACTACTAAGATATGGCATTAGAGGAGAGATATAAAAGATGGTAGCCATTAAACTCATGGCTTCAGTGAGCTTCTCATCGGCCTGCCCTGCCCTGCCCTGCCCTGCCCTGTGTAGGGGGTTTCTCTTTTTACTTTAGTAACCAGCCCACACTCACTCTGCAGAACACTTTTTCTTTCCCAGAATTTCTGTTTTATTTTTTACCTTCTTTTTTCCCTCCTTAAATAAACATTAAACTTTCACGTTCATTGATTATTCCTCCCATTTCTTTGATCGGGATAGTGAGAGCCAGGAAGGGACTGGTTATCACCAGCCCTGATAACAGTAAGATAACTCAGTTGTTTCATTTTATATAGCATTTTATGGTAATACTGATAGACAGCATTGTATGCAGATCCTTTGTTTACAGATGTGTTTACTGGAGGACTAATGTCCAAATCTTTTAATTATCAGAGTGGCACTGCCTTTTAAAAGCCTAGGATAGCAGTACTGAAAAAAAATAATATGTCTAGACCTTTTATAAGTTTAGGCAAACATGCTAATGACCACAAATGCACTTGTAATCTTATTTAGGACAGCATCTCATACACTGTAGTTAAAAACAGAATGCTAGCTGGGCATGGTGATGTACACCTGTAATCTCGGTATTTGGGAAACTGAGGCAGGAGGATTGCTGCAGTTCGAGGCCAGCCTGGGCTATAATAGTATGTTCAGCGGCAAGTTAAACTATACAGCAAGACCCTGTCTCAAAAAACCTAAATATGTAAATAAATAAATAGAATGCTCTCCATCAAAGAAAATAGATGTAGACCAGACTTTAAATGGCAGAACCGACTGAATGGCAGTTTCGCCAGCTTCCTGGTAGTATGAATGGCCCCAGAAAAAGCTAAAGTACCAAATGTTTCACTGATGAAAATTATAAAGAGGTCATGTGAAAGACTCTAAGACAGACATTTAAAGGAGCTTATTTCTCTCTGTTTAGTCATTGTTGTTTCAGACCCTCCTCATTTAACAGCTGTGTTAGGGCCCTACTGTAAACTGGTTGCTAAATGAAGGATTATATTTAGCATGTGTATTACAATATATAAAACAAAGAAATGGTCAAAGGAAACTCCAGTTTGTTGACTTTGCTTTTGTTTGTGTAACTCTTACATTCAATACTGTAACGTATAACAGAATATAGTTCTGTACTATACAGTATAATCAGGAAAAATTACATACTGTTAAAGCAAGGTATACTGTACAAAATAAAACAGGACACTGAGGCTTTATCAACAAGATGTACAGAACTGTACACACATAAAAAAGATGGATCCTTTGTCCAAGCAGCAGGTCATATGTCTGAACAGCATGCTTTTGTTACAAGTCCAAACAGTTGTTAAACGTGTAGGTCATTAAACAAGGAATATCTATATGAGCACAACCACGGCCCTTTTATTTTTGATCTTGCTAAATCATGAAGTTCCCCAGGTCAGACTTGAAATCCTCTTGCCTTAGTCCCTTCAATTGCTGGAGTTACAGGCATGCAACAGCTGCCTGGCAAAATTTAGTTGTTTTTTTTTTTTAAAAAACAAAGTTTCACTATGCAGTTCAGGCTTGAGCTCACTTTATAGTCCAGTCTGATCTCAAATTTGTAATGATCCTCTTGAGTCAACATCTGAGTTCTGGGATTACAGGAGTGTGCCACCACGCCTGGCCACTTTGGATCTTAAGGCACAGTTTTTTCTAGTAATCAAAACCTTGCAAAGACACAGCTTTTTAAGACACAATTTTTAACAAAAAGTTTGGGTTTTGTTTATGAACTCTCTGCTTACTTTTAAGTCTTCAAGATTTCTAACTATCTTTTCTTTCAGTAGAGTTAGTGTTTCTGTTTTAATATTTAGATCTTTGATCCATTTTGACTCAAGTGCACGGTGATAGGCATGGGCCTAGTTTTAGTCCTCAGCATGTGGAAAGTCAATTTTTCCAGCAACATTTACTAAGGAGACTATCTTTCTTCCAAGTAAACATGTTTGGCCCCTCCATCAAAGATAAGGCGTTTGAGTGTCTTTGTAGTTGTGTCTGCAACTTCTAATCTATTCCACTGATCCTGGGGTCTGTTTTTTGATAGTACTATGCTGATTTTTTATCTCAGTAGCTTTATAGTATAATTTCAAGTCAGGGATTATGATGTCTCCTGCCTTGCCTTTGCTGCCTAGGATTGTCTTTGCTATTCTAGGTCTCTTCTGTTTCCAAATGAATTTAGGAATATTTTCTCATCTATAAGGTATGCTAATAGTATTTTGATCAGGAATGCATTAAATCTATGTAACAGTTTTGGGAGTATGATCATTTTCACAATGCTGGTTCTTCCTATCCATGAGTAAGGGATATTTTTCCATCTTATGATATCCTCTTCAATCTCTTTTTTTCAGAGTAATGTAATTTTCAATATATAGATCTTTTATATCCTTCGTTAGATTGATTTCTAAGTTTATCATTTTATGGATGTTATTGTGAAAAATGTTATTCTCTTAATTTCTTTCTCAATGAGTTTGTTTGTGTACAAGAATACTATTCACTTTTGAGTGCTGACTTTCTATCCAGTTACATTGCTCAATTTGCTTATGAACTCAGCCTTTTGTTGACTTTTTTGAGGCTTCTATGTAGAGCATCATGTCATCTGCAAATAATGATAATTTATCTGCTTCCTTTCCTATTCTTATTAATTTTATTTCTCACTCGTGTCTAATTGTTCTGGCTAACATTTCCAGAGCTATATTGAATAAGAATGGTGATAGTGGCCAACCTTGTCTTGTTCCTGGTTTTAGATGAAAACTTTCAGTTTTTGTTCATTTAGTATGATGTTGGCTGTTAGCTTGTCACAGATGACTTTTATATGATTGAGGTAGATACCATTTATTCCAATTTTCTTTAGGGTTTTTATCATGAATGTTTTTTCTGGCGTTTATTGAAATGATCATATGATTTTTTGTCTTTGGCTTTATTGATACGGTATATTATGTTTATTGATTTGCATATGTTGAACCATCCCTGCACTTCTGAGATGAATCCCACTTGATCGTGGTATATAATCATCTTGATGACTTTCTGCATTCTGTTTTCCAGTATTTTACTGAGGATTTTGTATCTATGTTCATTAGGGAGACTGGCCTCTAGTTCTCTTTTTTGGTTGAGTCTTTTTGTGGTTTTGGTATCAGAGCAATATTTGCCTCCATGAATGAATTAGGAAGAATGGCTTCCCTTTCAGTTTTACTAAAGAATTTGAGGAATATTAGTATTAAATCATCTCTAAATTTGCTGCAGAATTCAGCTGTGAACCCATAAGGACTTAAGCTTTTCTTTGTTGATAAGTTTTTAATTAGGTTTTAAGTTTTGTAAACTCATATTGTCTTATTCAAAATTTTAATAACTTCTTGATTCAGCTTTGGTAATTAATATATTTCTCGGAATCTGTCCATTTCTTCTGTGTTTTCCAGCCTATTCAGGTAAAGATTTTTGAAGTAGGTATTGACAATCTTCTCAGTTTCCACAGGATCTATAGTAATTTCACCCTTTTCATTCCACATTGAATGAATTTGTGTTTTTTCTGTCCTTCTCTTGATAAGTTTAGCTAGGGTTTATCAGTTTTGTTTATTCTTTCAAAGAACCAACTCTTCTGTTCATTAATTTTTTGTATTGTTTCCAGTCTCAATTGCATTATTTTCTGCTCTGCTCTTTGTAATTTCCTCCCTTCTATGAGCTTTGGGCTTGACTTGTTCTTCTTTTTGTAGAAGCTTGAGGTGTAGCATTAGGTTATTTATTTGTGCTCACCCTGTTTTCCTGATGTAACAATCTCCTGCTATATATTTCCCTCTTAGGACTGCTTTCATTAGTCCCACAGGTTCCAGAATGTTGTATCTGCATTTTTATTTGATTGAGATATTGTTTAATTTCTTCTTTAATTTCATCTGTGACCCATTGGTTGTTCATGAAGGTATTATTTAATTTCCATGTGTTTATGGAGTTTTTGTAGTTTATTTTGCCATTAATTTCTAATTTTGGTACACTGTGGTTGCATATTATGCATGGAATAATTTCAATTCCTTTGTATTTACTTAAACATGTTCTATGGGCCAGTATATGGTCTATTTTAGAGAACCTCTTCTAATGTCCTGAGATAGGAGTCAGCTCCTTTACCCCATGAGAAGCCAGTACACAGTGTGTATGACCTGAGAGCCAGCCTTCCCACCTTATCCGATTTCCTCCCTCTGTATTCTCAAACTTGGACTCCGTCTTGAGTTCAGTGTTGTAGCCCAGGCGCTCTACCTCTTCCATTGTCCTACCAGCAAAATGTCTGCCTTTTCTGCTTATAATGGTTTTGACTTTAACTTCTGAGTTATGGCTGCTGAGCTCCCCAGCGCTGGGACTTCAACAGGTTTATCTGAGTTTTCTTCTTCCTGTGCCTAGTAATCTTGAATTCAGAGTTCAGTCTCTATTATTTGGTTTCTTTACAGCTACTAAGGTCCATCCCAAAGCCACTACGATTTTACAGAGCTTTCTTTTTTTAAAAACCACTAATAACAATATTTTCCCTAATAACAATATTTTCCCTAATTCTTGGGGATATTTTCAGGGCATCCTCAATGGTCCCATAATAGCTGCCAGCACTTCTCACATAGAGGTAAAAAGTCATCTGAAGATTTGCCCAGCTGTTTTTTTTTTTTCTCTTTGTATTCTCCACAGTCCCCGTACTCATGGGAATTTCTCCAGCTTCCTGGGGGGCCAATTGTTCCTTCCCCAACCCAGCTGTGGTAGGGCTATAGAATAGATTGCCACAAGACCAAAAAAGCCATCCAGAGTCCACTCGTGGTGCATATAGTTTATTAAGACTGACTAGTTAGTGTTAATAGTGAAGAGGATGGTTGATTGAGACTTATTAATAGGGAAGGGTATGAGAAGCATATACAGGTCCACAGCACTACTCAGAAGGCCCACCTGAGTCATATGCACTCTTCAATAGGCAAATTCATGGAGGTCACATTCTCTTCAACAGTGCAGCTCAACAAAATCACAAGAAGTTCTTACTCAACAATGGTACCACTTGGCAAAATCTCTGAGAGACACATGCTCTACAAAAATGTCCCTTAGTGTGTTCACAAAGGGAATCTGCTTGATAACAGCACCATTCAGAAGGTCCAGTGGCAGAGACCTGAATGAATCATTTTTCAGAGATTCAGTGGCAAGTATTCATCTTTCTAGAGAGCCTGCTGGACCAGTAACACTCCTCCTTCCTACAGTACTCTGTTCTACATCTGGTTATAGCAGGGTGAGGAGCTCTAAAGATTACTGATCCCATTACCCAGTGCCCTTAGGAGAACACTTTTTGGACAATCTGGTTTAGTATTTTCAGTGTCTCTAACACTTGGTGAAAGTCTTGAGAATACAAAGGGCATCTCAGGGACATGGCGCTAAAAGCCCTGCTTTTTTTTAGGGATGACACACAGTCTATTATTTCAAATAGGTAATATTTAATGAGCACTTTCTAGGTATTATGCAAGCTGTTTTAGGAACTCTGTGTGTATGATTTCATCTAAGTTTTAAAGCTATATTATGTAGTAGGTACTATTATTATACCCATTTTTATATAAGAAAATTGAGGTACAGAGATTAAAATAGTTTAAAATCAAACAGGTGAAAAGAGGCAAATTAAATTTTGGTGGCTTAGCTGCTCTGCTCTCCTAGGTATCATAAAAAAATATATGCTCAACCTGTACCTCAGGGGGGTGCTACAGTCTATTCAGTGAAGACAGAAATATATAGCTGTCTGTTAGTATTGGCTGAAGGATCCTGGTGAATACTAAAATCTGGAGATGCTCAGGTCCTTATATAAAATGACTAATATTTGCAAATAACCTATGCCCATCCTCTTCTATATTTCAAATAATCTCTAGAATTTGAAAATAATTTATACTCACCCTCTTATATACTTGAAATCATCTCTAGATTAACTTATAATGATTAATACAAATACCATGTAAATACTTGTTATGCTATATTATTTGGGGAATAATAGCCTGAGTATATTCAGCAACATAGTTACTTTTTAGATAGTTTTGATCAACAGTTGGTTGAATCGATGGATGTGGAACCACAGACAGATGGGATTATCTGTATTTACATTGATATGATTTATAGTTTACAAAAGGACATTTATATGCCCTAAATATTAAATAATTTTAAGAAAACAATGAAGATGATACCAACTGGGAATGATAATTAATGGTTCAGATACTAATTTAATAATATAGATAGGCAAAAGAAAAGATGATTATACCGCCTAACAGGCAAATATAATTTAATGGAGGTGATAAGAATTGAGCTGAAGGAGGCCTAGACAATGTGTAGGCTTGAGGAAGTAAGAAATGTGCAATTCTGACAGGCCGTGGGGTGCGGAGAATTATCTAGGAGTCAATACAGAGATCTTATCAGAACAGAGTGCAAGAGAGGGTGTGGGAAATAAGGTTGGAAAAGTAGATGAGAAAAAGTCTCTGGAGACTTTTGAATATCAGAAATACTATGAACTATGAGAATAACTAATTGATAGGTAAGTGCTAACAACCCAGCACATCAGAGGGGGCTTATTTAGCTGCTTAAGGTCATTATTATATTTACAGAAGAACATTAGGGTTGAAAATACTATTAGAGTTGCTAAGGTTTGCAATTGTAAAAATCATTCATTGATTAATGGACCTTTCAGTAATGCTTAAAAGTATTTTGAAAAATCCCAAGCTACTTGATTTATGTATCTATACTAATACTCTTTCATTAAAAATAATGCTGTTTCCCCCTCATTTACAATGCTCTCATGTTAATTTCTCTTTGTGTATTTTTAAATTCTTCTCTGCACATATTAGGCCTTTATCATTCTGCCTTCTTATACTATCTCTTAATTTTTCTAAGTGAAAGAATATTAAAACTCATTTTTGACATGAGTTTTTTTTTTCTGTAACAGTGAGTGACGCTTAGTTGTAAAAATTATGACAAGGAAGCCTTTGAGAAAAATAGAAAATAATTTCACTTTATTACTAGCTATCTTTAAGTAGTAAAAATATGTCAAAGCACAAACTTTGAGAACTTGTTTCCATGTACTGGCAAGGCCTACTAGTACTAAATAATGGGAAGCACAGGAAAGGAAGCAAGATAGATTCTGAGCCTAAAGTTCAAATCTATCAGTTGGGTAAGATGTGTGAACTGTGAGAAAAGGGAGAAGTGAACTTTCTGAGATCAGTGACAAATGATTTGACGCATTTAGCCTATGAAAACTAAAGATAAGAAAACATAGGGGAAAGCAATGATTATAATGAGATTCATTATAATCTCATCAGGTCAAAGGTCACAGGCCAAATTCTAGGGAGAAAAATAGAAGATAGATCAATGACATTAAGAAACAAGGACACAGACAAAGACAGCTACAACACTTTAGAAACACCAACCAACAGTTACAGTTTCAAACTCATTAAATGAAAAGGTAAACTATTTGTTTTTTTTCTGCTTATTTTACCTTTTTAAAAATGATATGAGTGGGGAAATGAGAAACAAAGAAACAATAGAAGAGAGGTTTGAAATGAATGAAGAATGGAGTAACGAAAAACTAGAGCATTTCTCATTTCTCTGGCTCTTCTACTTTATTTACACATTTCTGAAATCCTAATACTTTATATCTTTAGTATATGTTATTAATTATATATTTACTTTTTACTTTGTTATCTTGATGACAAAACATATTCAGGAAGTTTAAGATTATAGTTGCCAAATAAAATGTAATATGTGTAATTAAACTTGAATTTCAGATAATAAACACGCACTTTTTTTAGTAAAAACACACCCTATATATTGCATAAAAATTATTTGTTGTTTATCTGAAATTCAAAATTAACTTCACATCTTATAGTTTTATTGTTAAAATTTGGTAGCCCTACTAAAAAAGCCATTACTTTTACCAGAAATAGATCTTCTTAGTCTCTTGATTTTAATGTGTTTAATCTGGTTTATCAATATCTTCCACTTAATTTTTTTTTACCAATGTTATGTTTGCAATATGTAGTAGTTGCATTGGGGAATTGGTATGTGCATCAAGACAAGCATATCTCCGTCATTTTTGATCCCTTGCCTCCTCCTTAGCCTGTCCTACTTGGTTCCCTTCTACATCTAAAAAAAAATCTGCTTTTTTGTTTCCTGCCATCTCCCCTTTATTTCACACTTTTTAAAATTTATTTATGATTTAGGGTTCTCCTGGAAGAGAAATCATGTCATATCTAGCTGTGTCTAACTCATCTCACTTAAAAGTATAATCTCAAGTTGCATTCATTTTCCTGAAATGAGATGACTTCATTCTTCCGTACGATTAATTTTATACAGTCATCTATCAATGGGAATCTAGGATATTTCTAATCTTACCTATAGTGAATTGTACTGCTACAAACATGGTATGTGTGTATCACTGCAGTAGATGCCTTTAACTCTTTCATGAACGTACTCAGGAGAGGTGTAGCTGGGTCAAACTGCTCCTAGATAGGGATCCAGGGGTTTCTCTCTAGGTCCTTGATGTCCCAAACACACATTTGGACAAGACAGGAAAGACTATGAGGTCTTTTTATTTTATTAAAGGTGGAAAAAAGATATATACTCTACAAGTAGCAATAGTTTAGTGAAAGGCTCACAGGAGCCCCACAGATGAAGGGAATGGGAACTTTAGTATCCAGAATACCTGGATTGATTTATATCTCATACAAATAAGTCATTTGGATAATTGTCCTCTCAAAATAAAAATTCATTTGGCCTCTCACGAGATGTAAATGAAGGATCAAAAATGTCTTTTGATTGGTTACACCGATATGTAAATGAAGAAAAAGAAATAATGTCTTATGATTGGTCTTGCATTAGCACCAGATTCAAATGAAGGACTGAAAATATCATTTTCTGATTGATCTCATGTACAGTGCTAGGAACCATAAACCTGTGGTCATGGCTTCTCTTTTCAGGTAACATCTTTTATGAACTTTGACACATTTTTCCCTGTTGGTTGTTTAGTTTGCCCTAGCCCTAATTATATATATATATATATATATATATATATATATATATATGCACACAATTACATATATTTTTGGCACTGGGTATCAAACTCAGGACCTTAAGACTGCCAAGGAGGTGCTGTGCTGCTGAGCTAAATCCATGGCCCTATACACAATATCTTATCATGTTTAATAACTTAAATATATACAAGTTTAAATTTTTTTCAATTAAAAAAACCAAAATAGACAAATGCAGGAGAAGGATGTTCATTATTTATTTAAAATAAATATTTAAATATATATTTAAAACTATTTCTATCAAGAAAGTAAACATTCTATGCAACAATAGGACTTGACAATACAACATGCTGTGTTCAACCAATGCAATTCTAACCAGTCTTTAAAATTAGATTGATATAGCTCAGCAGCACAAAGGCCTGTCTGGCCATCGCAAGATCCTGACTGCAATTTCCAGTACAAAAAAAATTACATTGATAGAATAAAATGTAACGGTAGTTATCATAGTAGCTATAACTAATCTGCTAAGGTTCTCACTACCTGCCAGGTACTACTGGCAAATGTTGACTCACATATTCACAATAACTCTGCAAAGTGGGAATCATTATCATTCTCATTTTTACAAGTAAGGAATCTGAAGTAATTATTTCCATTCAAGGATAGGCCCAAGCATCACAGGCAGTGTAGCTCCCGAGCGCTTTCTATGAATGGCAACACAGGAGAATGTTAATCATTACAAGAGAAAATCAAGGCTTACAAAACTGGAAAATTTAACGGTGTAGCAAACACTTTAAGCAATCATATGACTATATATATGAAGAAAAATTAATTTAAGGAGACACTATTATGCAATAGTGTTAACAATACTCCCTCTGAGTAGTTGCATTTAAGTAACATTTTGAACAATTTTTATAATTATTATTGGTACATGTTTGAATTAAGTGATGATTACATTCATTGTGGGAAGTTGATGTATCTGTATAACACATCTTCTGTTTACTTTCCCTTCTCTTCCTGCCCCCTCTCTGCATTTATTATTTCCTTCATTATAATTTTCTATATTGCTTTTTTGTAATAAGCATTTATTTCTTATTAAGAAACCATTATGATTTCTTAATGAGGAAAATATTTCTAAGACAAAATGCTGAAAAGTGCTAAAATCAGCTTACAAATTTAACCTTTATGCTGTAAAATCTTTAAGGTAGTGTGATGTGAAGCTGTAGAGAGAATGTCATTTGGGAAAAGCTGTCCAGGGACATGTCTGGATCACATCATGCAGACTATTTTGCCTCAGCAGAAAGTGAGCTTCAAATTCATTCATATAAACCCAGTGCCTGAAAGGGAACCCTATTAGCACCAAACAGATGTTAGAGCTAGGCCTGGTAGGAACCTCCAGCCTCTCGAGTCCAACCCTCATTTTATAGAACCTGAGGCGAAAGAGTTACTACACAAAATCAAGTTGGAAAACCAGGAGGCCCTTATAAAACATGGCATTAGTTCCAGGAAGCAGAATCCAGCAGAAAATTTCAAAGGTCATTTTAATTTAGTCACAGAAAGTCAGGACATACAAAGAGGGCACATAAATCCATTTCTCTTTTCTTGTGGCCACAGAAATTTTTTGAGAAAAAAAAAAGGAGGAATGTGGGGGTTTAAGAAAGCTCTGTGAATACTGTGTATTGCTGCAAAGTTATGCATATAGCTTTGGGAAACTCAAAATCTGATAGTGGGGAATCTGCCACAGTGAAGGATTTATGTCCCCCAGGTTACACTTTCCAACAAGGCTGAGTGACATCTCCAACAGTGAAGATGGCCCAGAGTTCTTGTCCCTCCAGCCCAGTCTAGATTTCCTAAAGGAAAGTTATTAGTCTGGCACCACCCTACCAAAATATCACAGTGACTCATGGAGGACCGTGGAATAGGCTGAAAACCTAAGTAACATAGTTACCCAGAACTTGACCTTGCCTTTGATTATTCCCACACACAAGACCGGTCAAGTTCTGCCCACAGAATAGTCATTTCCAGACTGCCCATCCCAACTGAGCATCATCCAGTATCTCGCACCCGTCCTGTAACCTTACTTCTCTCTAGAGGGAAATTTGAAGCAGTTTCTGAGTTCTGAAAAAAGTACTTTACCAAAAAAAAAATTATTTTAAACTGTTCAAAGTGCTTTAGATTTGCCTTAAGAGAACAAATCTGTATGCTTTCACAGAATGTCACAATTTTAGTCGAACTCTCAAATACTGTAATCTTCAGGATTCCAGGAGGGCAGATCAAGTATGCACACAAGTATTTAAACTAACAGAAAGTATGTAACAGCTGCTGGAATTACAAAAAAGAGGGCTGATTGTTCTAGGTGAAATGGTGAATAAAGCATTCTTTGAGGCAATACACTTTGAGGCTGGGCCGTACAGATGGGACGGACTTTTAGTAGACCAATGGAAAGGGAGGAAATGATACTCAAACAGGAAAATGCATAAACAAAAATTTGCTGGAGTTATGAGACTAGGAAAAGAACCACTGAATCTATGATGCTATGATTGCCATCAATGGTGAGGCGCATTTGGATTCCAGAGATCTTTCTAATGTCTTCTGTTTTCACAATGTTGAAACAAGCCATGGATGGTAGAATATGCCTGTCTGGTAGGGTGAGGCAGGAGGATTGCAAATTGAAGTCTAGCCTGGGTAATTTAGCAACTAAATGAGATACTGTCTCAAGGGGAAAAAAAAAGAGAGAGAGGAATGTAAGAGGCTTGGGACATATAGCTCAATGCAAAAGTGTCCCCGGGTTCAGCACCCCCATGTACACACATACATGAATTGTTAAAACATACTTACTGGAACCACATTATGGAAAGCCTCAAGAACTAGGTAAGAAAGACAGATGGTAAAAAAAAAAAAAAAACGGGGGCCCCTTAAATCTTGTGATCAATGGAATGATGTTTTCCTCTGGTGATTACTCTAGTTGCTATGGATAAGACTGATGTAGGATATATCGTGCTAGAACTACTGCCTTAATATAGGCCCTAGGGAACTAGAAGGGTGTGAATTGTAATGGAAAGGATCAGACATGAGGCCTTTTCCAAGGAATAACTGAATGAGTCAACGTCCCAGAAATGGTGACTAAAAGAAGAGTCAAAAATGAACTCCAGCTGAATAATGAAGAACTCGGTAAACCTGTCATAATTTGTTTTCTTTTTTCTCTTTCTTTTTTTTTATTTAAGGAGAAAAGGAAAAAACAGAAAAAGGGTACAAGTAATACAAAATTTTAAAAATAAACAGTAAGAAATCACTAGTTAATAGATTACATATTCTCATCTTAGAAATAGTTGTTCAAGTTACAAAATTGAAGCATATAAAGTGGACTTTCAAATAGTGAGAGTGCAAACAGTCTTGTTCAATGATCCCAAAAGGCTCAGTAATATGGTTATCTATCTTATACACTTAAACATATATATAGTTATAACCTTTAGAGCACTTTCTTTTCTTTTCTTTTGTACAATGACAATTACACATTTTGGGTTTTATTACTCCCACAGTTCTTATTACTTTTTTGAAGAGAGTAAAACCAAATGTGACATATCAGAACAGAGTCAGTCAAATCAAAAGGATGGACATAAGAGATAATGTAAAAACAAAATACAAGGTGATCAACAATGGTTACCATATTGCCTCTTGCTATTTTAAGAAGAATTGGCAGTTATAATAAAATTGAACAAAACAGTAAAGAATAAAACCAAAGCATTGGAGACATTACAGGACTTTAAAAGAAGATAATAGTCAACTGGAATGGGCATCATAATGCATCTTATTGTCTTCACAGTTTTGCCTATACTTTCAAACTTGGTACTATCAAGCAAAGCAGAATAGGGGAAAATCAGTCAAAACAAGATGGTGAGGGCAATACAGGATTTCAAATCAAGTTAATAGGAAATCAAAGTGGGTTACTATAATGTATTGTGCTATTTTTATTTATTTTCCCTCAATTGAAAAGATAAAAAGAAAAAAGTAAATAATTTTTTTAAAAAAGGGATTGAGATAAAAGAGGGCATAACAACAGAACAGCACAGGTCAAAGCATAACCATTTAAGCAAAATAGTGTCAGATATCCTGACATAAAAATAGTTACCATAGTGTCTCTTTCCTTGAAATCTTTGAGTATAACTTCGTATACTGTAGCATCAAACATATCAAGACACTATAAAACTATTCAAGAGAATGACATTATTACAGGGTATTTAGAACCAATTAACAGAAAATGAACAATGGTTTCTGTATAATCTCCTTGTCTATAAAAGTTTTTACTTATATTATCATATATAATAAAATCCAATAAGATACAACCTTTTGAGACCAATGGAGACAGAAGAATACAAGTTTGATGGGACTTCAAAGCAAGATGATACTAAATCAGCACTACCTATTATGATGTCTTGTTTTCTCCAAAATAGCTGTTCCTACCATCCAATCTTCTCTGCCTCATTTCTGTTGAGCTCTTTTTCTGTCATTAGTTGTCAGTTTGTCTTCTTCATTTCACTTTCTGCTCCATTCATTGTGGCCTCTCTGCCACTATTTCTGGAATCTTGGTATTTTCCATTTTTAGAATATCCTGTAGTATTCTCTGTAGAGTTGAATTGGTGGTTCCCCTAGTTCCTCTTTATCCTGGAAGCACCTTGTTTTTTCATCAATTTCTAGGGACAGTTGTGCAGGATATATCAATCTTGGCTGGAGGTTATTATCTTCCAAAGCTTGAATTATTTCCCCCCACGCTCTTCGTGATTTAATGGTTTGTGCCGAGAAGTCTGCTGTAATTCTGATGGGTGTTCCCTTGTAAATGATCTGTTTCTGGTCTCTGACAGCATTTAATTTTCTGTTCTTATATTGGATTTCTAGAATTTTGATTATTATATGCCTGGGTGTAGCTCTGTTTGGGTCATAGGTGGCTGGGGTCCTGTATGCCTCATACATCTGAGTATCTTTACCATTTGCTAAATTAGGGAAATTCTCTTGGATTATTTCTGTGAATAGCTTTTGTAGTCCATTTGTTTGTGTCCCTACTTCTTCTTTTATGTTCTTAATTCTTAAGTTATAGATCCTCTTATCATCTTCTAGCCTTTGTATTGTTGCTGTTTGTATTTTGGTCCTGGATTTTGAAGGATGGAGAGGCCTGAGGCAGACTCAGGCTGGTGTTGAGCAGTCCCCAGAGCAACAGCAACACCAAGGTCTTGTTTTTGTCAGAAACTACAACAGTGACAACAGCAGTTCAGAGGTGGAACCAACCAGCATATTTTGTAAAGAACTCTGTGTAAGGAGTCTATAGGCCCCAAAGTATTACCTTTGTACATGAGCTTCACTAAAAAGCGGAAAGCATTATCATGATGTTCTATTTGGACCAAAGAAAAATAATTTATTTCCTGAGACTAGAATGAGAGTGATAATGGGTATCAGTGGGGAAGAACTGTGTCCATTACTGTAGGATTTTCCTGGAGGTAAAAGATTCAGAAGGCCAGGAGAAAAGTAGATATTCTTTCAGAGCATAAGACAGTAAAGTTTCAGATGTATTTGAGAGTGCTTTGAGAGAGAGAAATTTCCAGCAAAAGGGGTGATAAGAAAGAATGCTGTGATAGTTTTGTCATAAATTGGAAGGATGTTTTCCTTTGTCATAGACTTAAGAGATGGGCATACATGGGTTATAGAGACAGATTCTCAAGGGTTGGTTAAACATTATGTCTAGTTGAATTAACAGGAATTTTACTGATGGAAGCTGAAACATATTCCTGACTTTTTGAGATCTATAATAGAGACACCAGGGTTCCTTTTCACAAAATTCACTAGGTACTGCGGCTAGACTCAGAATGCAGTATTATGTGGGAATGGTGGTATTTACAGATGTTCATTTCCACTGAGGTTCTGCAACTCATTTTCCATATATTAGATACAGAAACAATTATTGAGGCTTTCACAAAATAGATGCAGTACCTCAGTTCTTATTTTAATTTAATGGACTTAGACTTTTATAAGGGGCCAAATCAACTCTTATTAGTCATGTGAAATTTTCACCAAGAACTTGCACATTTACCAAGAACTTGTCCTCTGCTCTGATGACAGAAGGAAAAGTATTACATGCCAGGGGAAGGCCATCACCTGACAGTCTAATGTAATGTGGGCCCTGAGCTCAGTCTCTATGAGCAGTAAATCCAAGCATCTCCAAAAACATTGCTGTGAGTTATTAACTTGGATCAGATACATTTCCCAAGATTTAAAAAAAAAATATCAAAGTAACATAATATATTAAGTATTTTGTAACAGCTCAGGAAAATAAATTACTAAGAAATATCCACTATCATATGATGAATAATTTCTTTTGTCTTTAGAAAATGTTAGTTAAACTTTAGGGCTCTGACCAGCCTCATATTGTATTTCAAGGTGATAACCTGGGGTATGATGAGATTAATATTTAAGGTTTTAATATAAATTTCTTCTATGAACAAAATCTTCCTGAGTATGTGGTAAGCCTGAACTGTCAGCTCTTACCTCTTGGCTATAACCAAATATGTAAAAGGGGGTTCAAAAGTTCCACTTCAGGGATGTTTCATGTTCTTATCAGCATAAGCATTACTCTGTTCTCAGGAGTTTGTGAGTCCTCCACAAGGTCAAATTTCTTTCTGTAGGCAGACAGTGACTATCCAGAGTCAGTCTCGCCTAATCTGTCTCTATCATCTGACCAGAGTGGATCTGCCTAGCTCCAAACTGCTCTGTCTTCCTGTCCTCTTTTGACCTTTCCACTTAAACCTGAAGTCATATTCTCCTAGAACATGTGATCAGGAACATAATGTCAGGGATCAGGGCTCGACTTTTATAGACACAGTCGAGTGGCAGCCAAGGAGTAGTTCCTCTGACTTGGCCTTTCTAGGGTTCTCTGAGGATTCATTTTCTGGCAATCATGTCACTTGGACCACGTTAGCTTTATAGTTCTGAGGAGTAATTCTGAATTACAACATGGCAAGATTCATGATGGATGAGCTCATTTTTTTTGCGTGTGGTATTTGGGCACATTATCTCCATGATACTGACCTGAACTGCACACCAAGAAAGAGAAGGGCTTCAGTTTTAACTCTGTTATTGTTGTAATTCTATGGCATATAATGAAAGCAGAACTTGGTTAAACATAGAATTATAAGAATGGTGAGGTTTTTGCTTATTTAATGTCATAACAGAAGGTTATGAGCTATGTATCATTCAAGGACCAATTACATCTGCATTAATAATGTCATAAGAAGCAATATCTATCAGGACACAGAAAACTTAACAGAGGTGTGAGTTTTTAGAAGTCTAGTATTTTCTCTAACAGGCAAATTAGATCAGTTTTTGTACCAATTTTCTCATAATAGTAGTTTCTAGGAAAATAGACAGAGATCTTCCTACATGATAATTAAATGATAATTAATTCTCTACAACTCATCAGATATTCAAAACATGGAACTTTAGGCTGACCAAAAAAAGGAGCATGAATCTGACTTCCAAAACTTTAACTGATTTTCAGGTTTTCTTCAGAATAAATCTCACTAATTTCCTCACTTAAAATAATTTTCTTAATTGTGTTTGTGGTTGATTATAGGATCAATGCAGCCCAAGGGCAATATGTGCTGACCAAGCATCTGAAAAAAACAATGTGGCAAAACTATTATTGGAATTTGGGACTGATTTGAGATTTCCTGCCATGATCTATTACAGAAATGTGCTTATTGTTCAGAATATGTTTTTGGATCTGTCTGTCTAGGAGCAGGAGTTAGCAGCTAAAACATTCTTGTTGCCAACAATATGGTGCTTTGATTCTGTACAGAAGTTTCATCAGGTTTGGAGAGCTGCACTTCATTTAATAAGACAAAATCTCTTCTTTAAAGCTGTGATTTTCTCCTTCATAAATATATATAGAGAAATAGTTTGACAGTTCCTCAAAACAGAATTCTCATATGACCCAGGAGTTCTACATTATATGGCGAAGGAGAAGAAGGAGGAGGAGGAGAAGGAGAAGAGGAAAAGGAAGAAGAAGAAGAAGAAGAAGAAGAAGAAGAAGAAGAAGAAGAAGAAGAAGAAGAAGAAGAAGAAGAAGAAGAAGAAGAGATATTTATACAAGTACTTTATTTTTTCATAGCAGTCCTATTCAAAATGGTCATAAGATGGAAACAATCTAGATGTCTACTAATAGATAACTTTTTGTTTATACACACAATAAAATATTATTCCATCACATAACAGAAATAACGTACTAATATATTCTGGATAAACCTTGAAAATGCTATGCTAAGTGAAAACCAGACACAAAGTTACATATTTTGTGATTCCATTTATATACATAATAAGTAAATATACAATGACTGAAAGCAGATTGGTTATTGCCAAGGTCTTTATGATTGTTATGGCATTTCTTTATGAAGTAATAAATATTTTGGAATTTGATGAAGATGAACAACATTGTGAATGTACTAAATGCCATTGATTATTCACTTTAATGATTACTTTTATATTAGATGAATCTGACCACAATAAAAATAATTTGAAAAAATATGAAGCAGCACTTTGTTCAATTCTGTGCATTACGCATTATTCAATAGCTTAGATGTGGAATGTCCTCCAAAATCTCAAGTATTAAAAGCTTGGTCTCCAGTTGTTGGCATTACTTGAAGGTGACAGAAACAGGAGGTGGGACCTAGCTGGAGGAAGTAGATTACTGGTGGTGTATCTTGAAAGAGTATATTTTGTCCCTGATCCTTGCTCCAAACCCTATCCATGCTTCCTGGCCACCATGAGCAGTATTCCTCTCCCCATGCTCTTTCACTATGATGTTCTTCCTTATTAGAAACAATAGAGCTAGCTGATTACAGACTGAAACCTCAGAAACTATGAGCCAAAGTTAAACTATCCTCCTTTAAATTTTTTAGAGCTGCAAAAGCTGGCTAACAATAAATTGGTGCAGAAAAGTGAAGGCATTGCCATTACTATATCTGACAACGCCATTCAGAAGCCCTTGGAATGGGTTTGTCAGAAAAATTTGGAAAATGTTGCAGAAATAGACTAGATAGAGCTTAAAATGCTATAATAGAAGCTTAATGGGCAATTTTGGTATGAGTTCAGAAGACTAAAATGCTAATAGGAATGTGGAGGTAATGACTAAGTTCCTCAGGTTTCAGATGAAGATGAAAACTAGTGGGAATTAGACTTTGTGCCATTCATGTTACATTCTGGCAATGAACATGCCCTAAGATTTTGTATAAGGTTGAATTTAAATTTTCGGTACTGGGGATCAAACTCACAACCGCCTGCTTGCAAGGCAGGTGTTCATGCCACTGAGCTAAATCCCCAGCCCCAAGGTTGAATTTAAACATGATGGACTAGTTTACCAATGGAGGAAACTTCAAGATACCACAACATTCAAGCTGTCACCTGGGAACCGTTGGATGTATTTAACCCACTTTACAGTGAGAATTGTGAGTCAAAACAGAGCAGAAAGATTTGAAAGCTTGCAGTTTGACCAGAAAAGAAGCACTGTGAGGCCAAAGGGATTATTATTATTAAAACAAAGCCAAGCATTATGTATCAGGGCAATATGAAAGAGGCAGTGAGGGCATCTCAGAAACTGTTTGGCCCCACCCATCAGAGGTTTAAGGATGTAAATGTATTAACTTCTTTGAAAGACTTTGCTTTGAAAAATGAGCATCTGGGCACCTTGTTCCCACAGGGCTGCTTTCCAAGTCTCCCTCAGAAATCATTTCATGGTGGCCAGCAGTCTAGATATGCAGAGGTTGCTGCAATCATGGCCCAAGTGGGCATAGCTACACTCAGGCTGCTAGCAGACTTTTGCAATGTCCATGTGGTGCTAACTTTGAAAACATGCTAAATACACAAGATGTGGAGTTATGAAAGCACCCACTGAAATTTCAGTGGAAGGTGTGGGAAGGTAGGCAACATGTTTCAGAGTCAAAATTCCTTTGAGTAGCCCGTAGGAAAGTAATATATAAAGTGATGAGTGTGAAGCTGAAGCTGTAATGGAAACCCTAGTAAGTTAAAGATACTAGGGATGTGGAATGTCTGCTGAAGGAAGCCATAGGTAATAAGCAGAGCAAGTCCTAGAGAGGGGCCATGAAGACTGCAGCAAGCTGGACCATAGGAAAAAGAGTGCCTAAGCCACTCGGAGCTCATACCTTGCACTGCATACGCTAGATGGTAGACACACAGACAGAGGATTTCATGTTTTCCCTGCCAGGTTTCAGTCTTGCTTTGATCTCATCTCTTCTTTCTATGTCCTCATTCCTACCTTTTGAAATGAGGAACTTGACTCAGGTCCTGGCCTTGCCCTGCCCAGTGCCCTCCAGGTAGCCAGGAACTGCTTGCATGTGAGCTGAAGCCTGCAACAGCAATCCCTACATAGCTATGCAGCCACAGGACTTTGTTCAGAACCTGGTAGGCTCCTGCCCAGCATCCTCAAACAGTCTGGGACCTTTGGATCCTCACTCAGGTCCCGGCTGTGCTCTGCCCAGTGACCTCCAGATATCCAGGAGCTGCTGTGTGTGATCTGAATCCCACCACAGCAAACTTGACCTAGCTGTGCAGCTACATGTCTTTGCTTAGAACCAAGTAGGGCCCCACCCAGAGACTCCAAGAAACCAGGGAGCTTTGATGTGCTACCTGGCATGAGCTGAAGGTCTGTCCATTGTACTCCACATACCATTCAGCAATAGTGTGCTACTGAGAACCTGACAGGGCCCTACCTGGTGACCTCAAGCAGCTGGGAACTTCAGTGAGCCACATGGGGAGTGCTGAAGGTCCACCCAGTGAACACACTCCCATCTGGGGAGCCTTTGAGTGCCACTAGGGATCTGGGGAATACAGGAAAATGACAAAATGAAAAAGCAAAATGCAATGTCAAACCTCCAGAAAATTACAAACAAGCCTAGGAAACAAGGACATAGGAGAAAGTGTAAGTCATACACCTGAAACTTCTGAAATGATAGCAACTAAAGAAGCACTTCCATGAAGCTGTAATATAAACTCAGATGAGAAATAATCTCCCAAGTAAAAGAAGAAATGATAAACATGATAAAAGAAATGCTGAACACATCTAAAGAAGACATAGTCAAAAAATTGAGGAGCGCTATAAAAAGATGGAAACCTTGTATGAACAATATAAGAAAGCAATAGAATGCATAAAACATCTTCAAAGAAATAGCCAGGAAATCAAAAATTTCATCAAAAGCTAGCAAAATTGCCTGAATAAATGTGAAGATAGACTTTCAAACCTAGAAGACAAAATTGTAGCCCTGAACAAGAAAGGAAGGATCAGGAAATACCAATTCAACACTTGCAAGATAATGCAAAATAAAACAATATAAGATTGATAGGGATAAATGAAAAAGAAGGTGACAACACAAATGTTATCCGTGACAACACAAAGACTGTTTATGGAAATAACAGCAGAAAATTTCCCAAACATGGGAAAGGAAACTGTTAAGTGAAGCATATAGAATTCCATTAGCCATAATCAAAATAAAGTTATACCCAGACATATAGTTATAAACATGCTAGAAATTCAACATAAGAATAGAATATTAAAAGTGTCAGAGAAAAAAGACAGAGCACCTATAAAGGAAAGCCCATCAGAATCAAAGCAGACTTCTCAACACAAACAATAAAGTCAAAAGAGCATGGAGTGAAGTATTTTAAATCCTAAAGGAAAACAACTTTCAACTCAGGTTGATGTACCCTGCAAAACTGTCCTTCAAAATTATGGAGAAATAAGATACTTACATGACAAAGAACAGTTAAAGAACTTCACGACCACCAAACCAACACTGCAAAGAATACTGAAAGATATTTTAGATAGACACAAAAATAACTATGACTCCAACAACACCAACAGAAAAAAGCCACTAAGTAAGGTAGACACTTAAAAAGAGGGGAAAGGTAAAGAACCAACAGCAGAAAGATAACATCAAAAAAAGCCTATAAATATTATATATATATATGTATATATTTATATTATATATATACATATATATATAATATTTATATATAGAGAGAGGTCATTTACATTATATCAATTATAACCATTAATGTATATATATCAGTTATAACCATTATATATATATATATATATATATATATATATATATCAGTTATAACCATTAATGTAAATGACTTCAATTCACCAATTAAAAGAAACAGACTAGCAGAATGGGTCAGGAAATAACATCTAACCATATGTTGTATACAAGAAATCCATCTAACCCAAAAGGAACTTCATAGATTGAAAGTTAAAGGATGGAAAATAATACTTCATGCAACAGAAACCCCCTCCTCAAAGCAGGGGTAGCTGTACTGTTTGCAGACAAAGTGAATTTCAAATCAATAATGATCAGAAAAGGTAAAGAAAGTCACTACATACTATTTAGAGGAAACTTCAAGAGGAATCGATAACAATCCTAAATATATGTGCACCTACACTGGGGATTTGAAAGTAAAAAAAAAAATATGCATCAAATATGGGAACACACAGCTATGTAAAACCAATATTAATAGAAATGAAAAATCAAATAAGCAATAATACAATTACAATTGGAGATCTTAACACCCTTTTGACACAAAGAGATGGATCAACTAGACAGAAAGTCAGCCAAGAAATAACAGAATTAAATCAAACTTGTAAACAAATGTACTTGGTAGATGTGTACAAAGTGTTCCACCCAACAACATCAGAATATACATGCTTCTAAGCTGCACATGGGATATTCTGTAAAATAGATCATATACTAGTCCACAGAACATGCATAAGTAAATATAAAAGAGTCAAAATTACCCCATGCATGTTAACTGATCATAGTGCTATAAAACTGGAAATTAATGACAAAAGGAACTGCTAAAACTCCATAAATACATGAAAATTAAATATACTCCTGAACAATCAATGGGTCACAGAAGAAATTAAACAATATCTACAAGTAAACAAAAATACAAATACAACTTACTAGAACCTGTATAATGCAATGAAAGCAGTTTTCAGAGGGAAATATATTGCAGTGAATTCTCACATCAGCAGAATATAATGAATACACATAAACAATCTGATGCTACAACTCAAACATCTAGAAAAAGAAGAGCAAATCAAACCCAAAGCCAGAAGGGAGGAAATTATAAAGATCAGAGCATAAATCAACACATAGAGACTAAGAAAACTATACAAAGGATTAATGAATCAAAGAGTTGGTCTTTGAAAGAAGAAATAAAATTGATAAGCCCCTAGCCAACTTATTTTAAAAAGGAAAGAAAAAACTCAAATTCATGCAATAAGGAATGAAAAGGGTGAAATCACTACAGACCCTGTGGGAATAAAGATCATCAATACCTGCTTTGAAAAACTTTATTCTGATAGGTTTGATAACATAGAAGAAATGGACAGATTCCTAAACATATATGAATTACCAAAGCTGGGTAAAGAAGATATAAAACTGCTGAATAACCCAATTTCAGTTAATGAAATTGAAAATGTAAGTAGAACTTTACCAACAAAGAAAAGGCCAGGTTCTGATGGATTCACAGCTGAATTCTATAAGAAATCCAAGGAAGACTTAATGCCAACCTGCAAACTCTTCAATGAAATTAAAAGATAAGACACTTTCCCTAACTCATTCCTGGAAGCAAGTATTACCCTAATACCAAAACCAGAGAAAGATCCAACCAAAAAAGAGAACTACAGGCCAATCTCCCTAATGAACATAGATGCAAAAATCCTCAATAAAATACTGGCAAACATAGTGCAGCAAATCATCAAGAAGATTATCACCCTGACCAAGTGGGACTCATCCCAGGAATGCAGGGATGGTTCAAAATATGCAAATCAATAAGCATAATACATTATATCAACACAATCAAATATAAGAATCACATGATCATTTTAATAGATGAAGAAAAAACTTTTTTATAAAGTCCAACACTCATTCATGATAAGAACCCTATGGAAATTCATAATAGATGGTCTATAAAGCCATTTATGACAGTCCATCAGCCAGCATCATATTAAATGGTCAAAAACTGAAAACTTTCACTCTAAAATCAGGAACAAGACAAGACTGTCCACTGTCACCACTGTTATTTAATACAGTGCTGGAAATAGTAGCCAGAACAATTAAACAAGAGAGACAAATGAAAGGAATAGAGATAAGAAAGGAAGAGGTTAAAGTATCATCATTATTTGCAGATGACATGATACTCTACATAGAAGACCTCCAAAACTCCGTTGAAAGACTTCTAAATGTAATAATCAAATTCAGTAATGTAGCTGGCTACACATTCAACACTCAAAAATCAATAGCATTCCGCTACACAAACAACAAACTCATTGAGATGGAAAGAAGAGACACTACACCCTTTACAACAGCATTCAAAAAAATGAAATACTTAATCAATCTAACAAAGGAAGTAAAAATCTATTCAGTGAAAATTACAGTACTTTGAAAAATAAATAGAAGAGGATCTCAGAAAATGGAAAGATATTACTTATAGATAGGAAGAATGAACATTGTGAAAATGGCCATTCTCCCAAAATTGTTATACAGATTTAATGCAGTTCCAATCAAAATACTATCAGCATACCTCACAGATCTAGAGAAATCATTCCTAAAATTCATCTAGAACCAAAGAGAACTAGAATAGTAAAGGCAGTTCTAAGCAACAAAGGCAAGGCAGGAGGCATCACAATCCCTGACTTGCAGTTATACTACAAAGCTACTATAGTAGAATCAGGATGGTAATGGAATAAAAACAGACCTGAAGATCAATGGAATAGAATAGATAATACAACCACAATTACAAACACACTCAACCACCTTATCTTTGACAAAGGGGCCTAACACTTTCACTGGAAGAAACACAGCCTCTTTAAATAAGTGCCAAAAACTAAAATTAGACCCATACCTATCACTGTGCACTAAACTAAAGTCTAAATGGATCAAAGATCTAAATTATTAAAACAGAAACACTAAATATGCTGGAAGACAAAGTAGGTAGAAGTTTTGAAGACGTAGGGGTAGGCAGAGAATTCATGAACAAAAATCAAAGGATTTGCACAGGAAATTCCAGAATCAGCAACCGGGATCTCGTCTTATTAAAAAATTTTACATGTCAAAAGAAATCTCCAGCAGAGTGAAAGAAAATCCATGAACTGGGAAAAAAACCTTAATCAACTGTCCCTCAGTCAAAGGATTTCTATCTAGAACATATAAAGAATTTTTTAAAAATCAGACCCCCAAAATTCAAAGATCCAATCCAAAAGTGGGCATCTGAGATGAATACACACTTCTCAGCTGAAGAAATACAAAATGCCAAATAAATATATGAAAAACTGTTCAGTATCATTGGTCATTAGAGAAATGCAAATTAAAACCACACTGAGATTCCATCTCATTCCAGAAAGGAAAGCCAGGATCAAAACAACCACCAATAACAAATGCTGGAGAGGCTATGAGGGGGAAAAGAACTCTCCTGCACTAGTGGGAGTGTAGACTGGTGCAACCACTGTGGAAATCAGTCTGGCTGTGCCTCAAAAAGCTGCAGTTGGAGATCCCATTTGACCCAGCTATTGCACTTCGGGGCATATTCCCAGAAGAACTGAAAACATCATACCACAGTGATATATGTGCACCCATATTTATAGTTGCACAATTTGTAATAGGTAAATCTTGGAAACAACCCAAATGCCCATTAACTGAGGAATGGATTAAAAAGATGTGCCATTTTTATTTTTTAATTTAATTTTCTTCACTTAAAAATTTTTTAAAATTTTTTTGTACTGGTGATCGAACTTACGTTCTCGTGCTTGCCGAACAGACACTTACTGCTGAGCTAAACCCCTTGTTCATATATTCCTTCTTAATACAATGATAAAACTACAAATTCTCTCTCTGGTTTAGTGGTGTCAGGGTTGGCATCACAAAATCAGAAGGACAAGAATAGTAATTAAGCTTTTGGGAAATAAATCTAATAAAGGCAAAGAAAGGGAAGGACAAGACAGAATTTGGTACCTGTGTTTGAGAGAAATCACATGGGATGATTATCATCTGTTTTCCTTTCTCTAAGGAAAGAGGAAAAGAATTCTGACTGCACAGTGAGATTTGTATTTGGCATTAATATGTTCTTGTTTCAAGATCTAAGAGGGTAAAATACCAAAACAAAAAAGACACCAAAAAAGGCTACAGTATTTCTTTGGGAAGATTTAGATTCAAGCTAGTAAACTTTTCTCTGGAGGAGATAGATTAGATCAATTCTGAACATTTCTAATCCATTTGTCTGACTCTGGTACTCTAACAGATCAGGACAGATCGGAGAAAGAGGGTGACTCCCTTTCTAGTAATTAGATAGAATTAAATAAAGATAGCAGAGGAGCAAATAAGAAAAAGAAGATAAGAGAATAAAGGGATTTTAAAAAGCAAATATATGGAGAATAAAAAAAAAAATGAAAAAGAAAATATTTACATAAGGAACCAAAAAATAAAGAATAAGAAAATCCCTAAAAGTAAGTGAACAAGAAGGAGAAGGAGGAGGAGGAAGTCTTAGGCTGCATTTTGCTGCTGATTGTTACTCTGCCATTTTGGCTCTCTGTCTCTGTCTCTGTCTCTCATCTTTTTGAGACGATGTTTCACTATGCAGTTCATGCTGGCCTCTAACTTGCAGCAATCTTTATGCCTCAGCTCCCGAGTGCTGGGATTACATGTGCCACCACACCCAGCCTGACCCCAAATTTTAAAGTGAAAATTCAGGAGTAACTTATTGCAAATCTAAAGCTCTGTCTACTGAACTTGACTTTCTGTATTTAGAAATTCACTTAATATAGAATAAATATATTGTAGTAATAACCATTCAAGCACTAGACAAAAAAAAAAACAAAACAAAACAAAACAAAAAAACTAATCTTATTCTGGTAGTAATTTGACCTTTTCATTAAATTGACATCTTCACATTTCTTCAGTTATTGGGTCTCATTTTTAAATAAATAAATAGTAAAGCAAGATTGTAAGCATATATATTTGAATAACAAAGAATTTTATAAAACTTGTCTTTATTTCTTTTGTGTCTTTTAGAGTCAAAAGTAGCTCTTACGTTTCTAGCTACCTCTTTCAAGGGGGAAAAATGGAGTTCAATCAAAATTACATGATATACTTAGTTTTAAAATGGTAGACTTGTTAGACTTGTTCTTGTACTTTTTATCTTTCACTTTCAAGAAAAATTATAGTGTGCCCCACTTTTTGCTAACAAAATTCTCAGCTGGATATGGAGTCATTTAGAAAACCAAATGATCTAGAAAACAATAATGTATAATGAAATTCACTTTCAAATAAAAAATGGAAATTGTGATTGGTTCAATCTGAGGGGAGAAAAAAATACTATCACCAAGCAAACAAAAGACAGTCGAGAAAAATGAAATATACAACTTAAAAAAGAAGACAGATATATTTTAAATCTAATAAGAAATTCAATTTTTATAGGATAATATAAATCTTTAGCTCTCAAGACCATTCTTTTGGCGTGAAAAGAACTTCAGCGCAAAAGGAAGCCAAGAAACATGGAAGACTGGGAAACTCTGGATTCCACTGCCGTGGGAGAGCACAGCCCCACAGTTATCCCTGACTTGCTCATTTTTATAAGGATAGTCTGGAAAGACAGTCATTTGCATCTCTTCCCAGGCCATTTGGCGGACCCTTGGGAGGTCGCTTGGTCATTCCTTCAAGTAAACAAGAATTAGCTAACTGAAATACTGTGGATGTGTCCTGATGGTAACAAGACTTGGCAAGGTGAAGCAAGCTGTACTAAGCACAGAAGCTGATAGTAGGAAAGAGTTGCAGAGTCAGTAAGATCACAATCACATGAGGACGTGTAAAGAGCTATTGCAGGTATTAAACCAAAATGAGAATCAATGAAGAACCAGATAATACAGTCAATAACGGAAGTAAATCTGGGGAAACATTCAGTTATGAGTTCAGTCAAAAACCATATATCACAGACACGAAAAAGTATACAGAATGTTGGAGGAGAAGGGGAAATTTAAAAAAGTAAAATGGCCGGGTGCTTTAATTTTGTCTTCCATGGGTTGGATGCTGTTGTGCAATAAGATAGTAACTTCTGAATGTGACTTTGTTTGGAAAAAAAAGTCTTTGCAGATATAAACAGGTTAAGAATATTGAGATAAAATTATCTAGGGTTATCTGGATCCTAAATTCAATGGAAAATGTCTTTGTAACAAAAAGAAGAAAAGGGATGGGGATAGGGCTGGGGAGTTAGCTCAAGGTGGTGTAAGTGCCTGCCTGGCAAGCCTGAGGTCATGAGTTCAATCCCCAGTTCAAAAAATAAATAATAAATAAATAAATAAAAGGGCTGGGCATATAGCTCAGTGGCATAAGCGCCTGCCTGGCAAGTGTGAGATCCTCAGTTTGATTCCTGCTACCCTGCCCCCATGCCACCCAAAAAAAAAAGAGAGAAATAAGAAAAGAAAACATAGAGAAGAAGAAAAGGCTTTGTGAAATTGAAACCACAGAACCCTCAGAGTCACTAGAACTTCAAAGAGATGAAAAAGATTCTTTTCCAAAGCCTTGGAGAGTGTGGTACTGCCTATATCTTAATTTCAGAACTAAGAGAGAATAAATTCCTACTGGTTTAAGCTCACCAGATTAGCAGTCACTCTTTATATAGCACTAAAAAGCTAATACATCAATTATAGTCTGGTTTTCATTTCAGTACTCTTTTTCTGAGGCTAATATTTTATTTTACTAGTACTTGTTTATAGAACATCAAAAGATATTATATCTGAGTAATGTATCATTTAGATTATCACCACCTATTCTCTTTTTCATGAGCACTGGATGCTATCTCTGCTAAAAGAGAGATGAGGTTAGGAACTGCATGATATTTGCATATGATTTAAAAACACCAGTGCCAGGAATGGTGCCACATGCCTATAATCCCAGCACTCTGAGAGGTTGAAGCAGGAGGATCACAAATGCAAGCCCAGGGGCTGGGGGTTTAGCTCAGCGGCATAAGCACCTGCCTTCCAAGCAGGTAGTCGTGAGTTCGATCCCTGGTACCGATAAAAAGGAAAAAGACAAAACAAAAAAACAAATGCAAACCCAATCTAGTCAAATTAGCAATTTAATGAGTTCCTGTCTCAAAGTAAAAATAAAATTAGGGCTAAGGATATAGCCCAGTGTGAAGACCCTGTATTCAATTCCCAGTACTACTATCACCAAAAAATAAAAATAAAAAAATAAATCTGGATATTGGATAGTCTTACTCAGGAAAATAATGTCATTTTTCTCTTTTTCTCAAAAAGCATAGTTCTTCACATTTTTGATGGGGCTCTCTGTAGATAGTCTTTCTAATTTCAGCTCATTGGTTTTTGCTGAATATTAGCAAAAAGAGCTTTGTCATCCTGTGTTATGTTTGCCAATGCCCAAGTTATATGACCAAATTACCTGTTAATTCCCTGTGCAAACGCAACTATTTTCTACAACTGGACATCCTGGGGCACCGACCACATTGTTGTAAAGTAACTGTAGCACTGTCATACTGTTCTGTATGTGCCATCTTCCTGGGTGACCTGATTGATATGTTAACCATTGTTCCCCTCTGCAAAGGACAGATGTTATCTAAAAATTAAGTGCTGAAATTAGCTGACAAAGGACTGTAAACTCCTGGGAGAAGTAAAGGGAAACAAAAGTCTTCCTCATTCCTTAGCTGACCAAGGGCTGTAAATTCCTGCAAAACTTTTCTGTCCTCAAGCAAAGGGAAACAGAGGTCTTCTTAATTGTTCTTTCTATAAAAGTCTGTCAAAATTTTAACTCAGTCACACAGCCTTGCAAACTCCAACTGCATTGTGTTACTGGTGCCAGGATAAATAAAAGTGCTCCTTTTTCTTTAAAAAGACATCTTGCCTCCTTTTTTGGACAACATTGTGGGGTCTCGTTTTGGGGATACAACATTTGGGGGCTCATCCGGGATTACTGGGAGACTCCTCCCCATATTATTTTTCACAGATCGATCAGCTAAACATCTGGTCCATGCAGCTTATTGGACTCAAGGTTCATAATGAAAACTATTTCCCTTTAGCTCATCAAACTGTGGACCGATAACCTTTGTTTGTGTCTTTAATGTTGGTCTTGTCTTTTGTGGCACCTTGTTTAATGTTTTAGTCCTCGACTGATCACTTGCAACCTCAGCATGTCTTTAAAAAGTATTTTTATTTCTGGTTAAAATGTGAAAATATATATATGGGTTTTAAAAGTTATATTAACTTTACCAAGTGAAACCAGGTCATACTGTAATTGAGCCAATTAAAAGAGTTATAGTTTTTAAAGTGTAGCATCTTAATGTGGTGAAAAGACACAAAATGATTAAATATGTTTTAGACTACTAAAAGAAATTCACTTCCAGGATTTTGTTGAAGGTTTTAATGTTGTCTAAAAAGTGAAAAAGAAGGAAATTGACTGGAAATAAGTAAAAAAGAAAAGAAAAAGAGGGACAAAGAAAGTGGTTTTGTCTTAAAGTAAAAATGTCTGGCTGTGCCAGAATGTGAAAGAGGAAATGCTTTCTGAGACAGAAATTTGGGGTCCCTCACCTGAAGGAACAGTTGATCTTGTGCTGAAAAAAGCCAATCTAAATTTAAAAGGAATAACTATTGTGCCTTGTGTGATTGATGGTGTAGAGATAAAATACAAGTTCTTGCATGTGCTGTGGATATCTGGGTTTTTGAACAGGGAGGCTACCTGGCACAATTGATTTTGTTATGGAGTGCCTCCCCTTTGCCTTATGAGGGGACCTGACCAACAAAAGGGTTTCTTTTTACCTTATGTGGCACCTATTCCAGTTAACTTATGGGAAAGAGATTTGTTACAAAAGTGAAAATTAGTGCTAACTAGTTTAGCACTAATTCTGATTCTGATTTTAAAGCTGAACAAACAAGTTCCAATTTGGAAGCTGAACAAACAGATTCAAATCCTAAAATTATCAGAAACAGCAGAACTCACCCTTTTTCTAAGGATCGCCAAGGCCTCATTTCTCTTCTGGAATCTATCTTTTTCACTGATCGTCCCATGTGGGACAACTGCCAGCAGACTTTACAGGTTCTGTTTACAGCAGAAGAGAGAGAACGCGAGCATTCATACCCTGGGAAAAAGCTGTATGTGATTCAGATGAAACCTGTCCTCTGATCCCGAATGCCAGAACATGTTTTCCCTTTGCTCCACCCCAATTGGACAACCAGAGGTAAGGAGGTTCTCAATTGGCATCACTAGTTGTTCTTGGAAGTCCTTAAGCACACCCCAGAAAACCCACCAATTTTCCCAAGGTAGCAGAGGTGAGACAATTGGCTAGTGAGTCTTCCTCGGGGTTTTCTGGAAAGATTGCAAAAGACCTATCATATTTATACACCGGTAGCACCTAAAAATTCAAGGGCCATTAATATTGCCTTTGTAACCCAGTCAACCCCTGATATTAAGTGAAAATTGCAAAAGTTTGAGGGATTTGAGAGAATGCCCCTCAGTCAGTTATTAGAGATTGCTTAAAAGATATTTGACAACTGGGAAGACCCTAAAGACCAGAAGCCAACAAAGTCACCCAGCCCAATATGAAGTCTCATCTGCCCCTAGATAAAGATCAATGTGCTTATTGCTAAGAGAAGGGGCATTAATGAAAGGACTGTCCCAAGATCTTCTATGGGCTTTAGAGGAGCTGGGCTATAAAGTCTCTGCAAAAAAGGCTCAACTATGCCAAAAGTATGTGACCTAGTTAGGTTACCAAATCCATGAAGAAAAATAGAGTCTTTCCTCCCAGTGGGTGCAAGCCAACCAACAGATTCCAGTTCCTGTGACTAAAAAGCAAGTGTGAGAATTTCTAGGAGCCATAGGATATTGCCAGCTTTAGATTATTAATTTTGCTAAGATAGCTCAGCCTCTTTATGACTCATTAAGGGGAGGTACTCAGGACCCTCTAGAGTAGACAAACTTTTAAAGGCTGAACAGGCTTTTAAACAGCTGAAACTGGCCTTAACTGAAGCTCCTGCCCAGGCAACCCAGATGGGACCCTGGCAGAGGCCTGTTGCCTATCTTTTCAAGAGACTTGATTATGTGGCAGCCAGATGGCCACTTTGTCTGTAGGTGATTTCCTCGGTGGCCCTCCTGGTAAAGGAGGCTCAAAAATTGACTTTTGGATGAAAACTCTTAATTGTCCCCTCCCATTTGCTGACTCTCATCAAGGCTCTGCCAGACCGACAGACTGACGGCTGTGCAACTCCCGAGTCATGCATTATCAGGCATTACTTCTGGATCCGACTACCATCAGTTTCAAGGGGACAGTGGCTTTAAACCCTGCTACTCTGCTGCCTAATGATGACCCCTCCTTGCCCCTCCAGGATTGTATTGGGGACCAGACTGGACGGATGAGCCACTATTTGGAGTTCCTTTGTATTTCTCTGATGGAAGCAGTTACATCTATCAAGTTAAGCAGGTCATGGGAACTGCTGTTACCACAGACTCTCAGATTCCATGGGAACAAACCCGAGGGCCAGGAACATCAGCCCACTGGGCTGAACTCATTGCCCTCACTGAGGCCCTCAAGTTGTCAGAACATGCATTTGCTATGGCCCATGTTCATGGGGCCATTTATTAAGAATAGTGTTTATTGACTTCTGGGGGCCAAAAGATCAAAAATGCTCCCCAAATTTTAGGTTTGTTGGTCACCATTTGGATGCCAAGGAAAGTGGCTATCATTCACTGTAAAGCCCATCAGGTGGGAGATGATCTTGTTATACGAGGAAACTATCTGGCAGACGCCACCACCTGAAAGGTGACCACAAAATCAGTGGGGATTGAGATAGCCCAGATATTACTGCTGATCCCACTTACCATGTTAGAGCCTATTTACACTTGACAAGACTTGCATCTGGCAGCTCAACTTCAAGCAAAGCTTAGTATCCCTGGAAGCTAATATCAAAGCTTACCCAGTCTGTGAGCCTCAGAAGCCCTCAATGTCAATTAGTGAACCCAAAGTGGCTGCAACAAATAGAAACTACTCACTATTGTGGAACCATGCCTGGAGAACATTAGGAAATAGATTTAACAAAAATAAAAAGCCTGGACTTCAAGGGAATAAGTACTTAATAGTAATGATAGATATTTTCACTGGATGGGTCAAAACTACAGCCATGATGGCAGTTTCCCCAATTTGGCTTCCCCTTATCCATGGGGTCTGACAATGGCCCGGCTTTTATAGCCCAAATAACTCAAGAGCTAACCCAAGCTTTGCAGATTGATTGGAAACTCCATTGTGCTTACCAGCCTCAAAGTTCAAGACAAGTAGAAAGGATAAACCAGACTTTAAAATGGTAATAACTAAGATGGCCTTGGAACTGGTGAGAACTGGGTGAGTCTCTTCCTTTTGCCCTCTTGCATGCGTGATGTACCCTCTATGTTGCAGGTGATTCCCCTTTTGAGGCTTTATATGGGGGACCTCCTTCTCTTATCCCTAAGATTTCAAAAGAAAAATTAGCTGATTTAGCTATTCAAGATCTTATTAAGTCCCTCCAGGCCCTTCAGCCAGTTCTAACTTCCACCCAACAGTTATTCCAACAACATCCTCCACCTGCAGCCCACTGTGAAGATGAACACCCTGCAGTAAAGCCTGGGACAATAGTCCTCATCAAGAGGCATCACCGTGAATCTCTTGAGCTGCGATGGGAAGTTACCTACACTGTGGCCCTCAGCACTCCAACCACTGTCAAAGTCACTGGAAAGCCCATCTGGATTCATCATTCCCACTTCAAGCTGGTCCTGGCCTCTGACAGCAATCAACCTACAGATAAGGGGACTGTCATTCCCTCCAAGGACTCTTTAAAGCTTAAGATTGTCAAATGTATCTGATAATCTTGTTCTTATGTGTTCTCCATTATGGAGACCCCAAGGAAATCATTACCTTTTCCTTATGTGGAAGACCCCATCTTCCTGTGCTCTCAACCATACATCTTATGACTTTCAGATTCTTTAAGTTCACTGGCTGAGATGGTTTTACAAAACCAGTGGAGTCTAGATCTCCTGTTCCTAAAGGAAGGAGGCCTCTGTCCAGCTTTAGGAGAAAATTGTTGCTTGTATGCCAATCATTCTGGAGTCACCAAGCAGAGCATGGATAACCTAAAAAAGTGATTGCAAGAACAAGCCAGCAGGCAGAACAGAGCTACTTTGAATGTTGGTCTTCTTTCTCCCTTTGGTTAACAGCTTTAATAACAGCAGCCACAGGACCTTTGTTAATCCTCCTCATCTGTGTAACTATTGGACCTTATATTATAAACAAATTGGTAAACTATGTCAAAGATGGGGTTCAAACTATAAAGCTCATGATTTTAAAGACACAAGATTATAAAAAGATATCTATGTTTGGAAACCCCATGAGCAAATGACTTGGTTCACTGACAAAAATCAGTGGAGAATGCTATGCACTAGCAAAAAGAGCTTCGTCTTCCTGTTTTATGTTTGCCAGTGCCCAAGTTATATGACCAAATTACCTGTTAATTCCCTGTGCAAACGCAACTATTTTCTACAACTGGACATCCTGGGGCACTGACCACATTGTTGTAAAGTAACTGTAGCGCTGTCATACTGTTCTGTATGCTCCATCTTCCTTGGTGAGCTGATTGATATGTTAACCATTGTTCCCCTCTGTAAAGGACAGATGTTATCTAAAAATTAAGTGCTGAAATTAGCTGACAAAGGACTGTAAACTCCTGGGAAACTTCTCTGCCCTGAAGCAAAGGGAAACAACGGTCTTCCTCATTCCTTACCTGACCAAGACTATAAATTCCTGCAAAACTTTCCTGTCCTCAAGCAAAGGGAAACAAAGGTCTTCTTAATTGTTCTTTCTATAAAAGTCTATCAAAATTTTAACTCAGTCACACAGCCTTGCAAACTCCAACTGCATTGTGTTACTGGTGCCAGGATAAATAAAAATGCTCCTTTTTCTTTAAAAAGACATCTTGCCTCATTTGTGGACAACATTTTGGGGTCTTGTTTTTGGGGTACAACAGTTTTATAACTATTTTTAAGACAATTTCTATATAGACACCTAGGTTTGTCTACATGATCTAAAGGACTCCTGGGTTGTTTACCAGAAAGCAGAATAGAAACAAAACTTATTCTAGAATAATTTAACAATGGATTTGTTGTGAGAGTTACACACACACACACACACACACACACACACCCACAAGGAGTTGAAGATTAATAGCAAAAGGTGATATCTTTATTTAGTTGCTCACATGTCTGATATTGCACCAAGAATAGTCATGGAGTATGAAATCTAGGGTCAAATTCCTGTTTCATACCATGGCTCCTTTCTTAGTAGCAGTGTGTCCTCATGTAGGTTAGTTAATCTGTCTGTGTTGTTCATAATAATATTGCTGTTATTATAATAAGAAGCAAAAAAGAAGTTGTGATGTGAATAGAATGAAAGTATGATGAAGACAAATAAGGTATATAAAAATCACTTGGGCATGATTTCTTGATATGCTCAAGGAATTTATAGAGTAGGGAATATAAATTGTAATGTCAGGTATTCATCTTTAAAAAACACCCAGAAGATGTTTTTTAAGAGCATAGAGATAAAATTATGAGCTCCGGGAAAAGCATGATAACTTCCAACTGGTTGAGGTCCTGATTCATCATTACCCAGTGTCAAGTCCCTTTCCACATCTGAAGATATAACCTTTCTTTTTCTTTTTTTTAAACTTTTGATTGGTACCGGGGATCGAACTCACAACTGCCTGCTTACAAGGCACGTGCTTATGCAGCTGAGCTAAATCCCCAGCTCAACCTTTCAAATCAGACCAATTCACTCTGACGTCTGTCTGCTATCCTCAGACCAGAGGGAAAGTTGCTCTACCACAGTTAACAGCTGATGGGGCACAGACAAACCCAGGGAAGGGGCCAACCGCAGATATGTGTGGACTTTTCCCTTCTGATATAATCACCCCAAGAAACAGAAGATCTGAAACCTTTTCCAAAGAACCTATTATATAATTTGAACCAAGTATGATTTATTTGGCTCCAACCTGATAGCATAGGGGGCTGAATACATGAAAAAAATAGAAATTACCAGTCTGAATTAATTGGTCTTAACTAAAATAATCCTACCTGTGATATTCACAATAAGTACAAAGTTGTTGGGAGCCGCGGCCTACACCGGTCGCCTTACTTGGCGGACGTAGGGCCTGTGGGTGGGAGCGGAGCCTGAGCTAGATTGCCCCTCCCATCGAGTGAGCCAAGTTGGCGCCTGCTTCCTGCCCCCTGATTGTGCTGGCGACTTAAACAACCCGCTCTGTAAGATAGTCTGCCTAGCAACAGCTGATGTTAGCCAGTCAGCCCGCATCGCGCGCTTTGAACTGATTGGCTACTGTTGCCCTATAAAAGTGAATGCCTTTCCCGCCACGAGAGGAAGCACAAAGAGGGATAGAGAAAGTCCACCGGCGAGAAAGGGCTGGTGGCAGAGAGGAGGCCTCGCGGGGCCCACGTGGAGACAAATAAAGGCAAGGTTGCACACTATCAGAATCTGTCGCGTGTTCTTCCTGCAGGCCGGGAGCGACATCGACATTTGGTGACCCGCACGGGGACTGATCAACCCCGAGACACGGCGGTGGTGTGCAACGCTCCAGCGTGGTGCTGCCGGACAGGTGAGTTGGGGATAACCCTGGGCTCTGGGTGGCGCGCACCTACAGGGCTTTTAGACTCCCCTCAGGCTCACGCGTAGGTGACGGGTTCTTTAAGTCACACGCGGTGAGTTACAGCCCTTAGAGGTTAGAGATGGGTAATTTACCGAGCGCGGAGGCGCGGCCCTTGGTAAAGGCCCTTAGAAAGCTTTTAAAAGCTAGAGACCTCAGGGTAGGTCAAAAAACACTGGAACTATTCATAGCAGAGGTAGATAGGGTAGCTCCCTGGTTTTTACCCACGGGGCATTTAAACCTGCCGTCATGGGAGAAGTTAGGCGGGGACCTCGCCTCGGCGGAATTGGAAGGGGATATTTCGCCGGCTATTCGCCCCCTGTGGGAAATGATACATGCGTGCCTTGAAGGGGAGGGGAAGGGGTTCCCGTCAGCAGTTAGAGACGCGGAAATCATAGACGCATGCAAGGCTTTTGAGCAGGCAAAGTCGGAATGCTCTCGGGAGGGATCTGTCCAGGGGGAAAAAATCCAGGGAAAGATAGAGGACACCCAAGCTCTAGAGTCCTCCGACTTAGATAGCGAGGAGGAACCAGAAGGTGGGGCAGGAAGCCGAGAGGCCAAAAACCCCTATGCCGAGTTGCGCCGTGAATTGGAATTGTGTGCGTGCGCCGCCCGGGAAAAGCAGAGAGAGGAGAAAGGGCCCCTGAGCGCTCTCTGGCGGGGAGGAGACAGAGAGCCATCCGCTCCGCCCTGGAGCTCTTTTCCAGAAGCGGCTCCCCGCCGAGAGGCCGCTACAGGGAACCCTCCCTTCTCTCAGCCGGCACAGGAAGTGACGCCCCGTTCCACTCTGTCGCGACCGCCGTCTTATGACGCTGTGCCGCGGGGCGGACGATATTTTCATGGGCGGTTATGGAGGGGTGAACGATGGCCCGGAGGGGATCCACCGATGCAAGGAATGGATTACAGTCTTTATGGAGTATATCCTGTGCAAATGGCCCCAGGCCAAGGGCGCAATGTTTGGGAACCGTTTGAAATAAAACAGATTAGAGAATTAAAAAGCGCTGTCATGACCTTCGGGCCCACAGCTCCTTATACTATAGCTATGCTAGAGAATCTTGCCTCTCAGCCTCTTACACCAGGTGATTGGATGCAGCTGGCCAAGGCATGCCTTCCTTCGGGTAGTTATCTTGATTGGCGAGCCTGGTATGCCGAGTTTGCCATCGAGCAAGCAGAAAAGAATGTTAGCAGGGGGCATGCAAGGTGGAACGAAGATATGCTCCAGGGCTCAGGCAAATATAGGGATGACCAAACTCAGTTCCCCAATGAGGTGTATGACCAAATCTCTAATATTGGGCTCCGCGCATGGAAACAGGTGAACGGTGCGGGGGCGGCCTCATTATGCCTTTCTAAGATAGTGCAGGGTGCCACAGAGCCATTTGTTGATTTCGTGGCTAGGATGCAAGACGCGGGCGATAAAGTTTTTTCAGACCAAGAGGTGGCAAAGCCCCTGATCAAACAACTCATTTTTGAACAATGCACAACAGAGTGCAAAGCGGCTCTTGCCCCGCATAAAAACGAGGATCTCAATGCTTGGATTAGGATTTGTAGGGAGATTGGAGGGCAGATGACTGCAGCAAAGCTTGCGGCGGCCTTTGTAGCCGCGACAGCACAAGCTAAGGATGCTTCTGGACCTAAGCGAGATCGTAAGCCCAAAGGATGTTTTGGCTGCGGGGAACCAGGGCATATTAGGAGAGACTGTCCGCACAGTGTTAATACACGGGAAGGGCCAATAGGCGTGTGCGAACGATGCAGGAAGGGAACACACAAAGCGAAAGATTGCAGATCAGTTTTTGATGCCCAGGGAAACCGCATTAGTGGCAGGGGGATTCAGGAGCCAAAAAACGGCCAGAGGGGGCCCTCCTTACGGACGGGCCCCCGCCCCCTAGACAGGACAACACAAGGTGGCAGCCCTCCACAAGGGCTACCCCTGGGTCAGCAGGCGTGGACCTCTGTGTCGCCTCCAGACTCCTATTAACGCCCGATATGGGCGTTCAGGTGGTCGGGACCACCTTCAAAGGACCGCTACCTGAAAAGTCAGTTGGTTTAGTGATTGGACGGTCCTCCACAGCCCTCCGGGGCCTTACCGTGCTCCCTGGGGTTATAGACTCAGACTACACAGGAAACATTAAGATTATGGTCCAATCTCATGTAGGGACCATGGTGATTAATGAGGGGGATAAGATAGCACAACTTTTATTGCTCCCCAGTCTCCATGAGAGATTCCAGTCTAGACAACGGGTTAGAGGGGATCAGGGTTTTGGCTCCTCTGGAGAAATTTTTGAAGGACTTCATATGACTCTTGATAAAAGACCCATGCTCTCGCTCAGGGTTAATGGTAGAAATATAACAGGACTCCTGGATACAGGGGCAGACCGCTCCATTGTCTCCAAGAGGGACTGGCCTTCTAGCTGGCCCACCAATACAGCTGACAACACACTCCAAGGGTTGGGGATGGTGGCTGCCCCCCAGGTTAGTGCCGTGACCCTGCCTTGGTGTGATGAGGAGGGTCACCAAGGACATTTTCAACCTTTTGTTCTACAGCTGCCGGTATCTTTGTGGGGAAGAGACATCCTCACTCAGATGGATGTCACTCTTACATCCACCTGCTCTCCCCAAGCCAAGGGTATACTTAAGAATCAGGGATATGTCCCCGGCAAGGGCCTGGGCTCTGCCCTGCAGGGCCGGACATCTCCCATACCTGTAGAAAAAAGGGAAGGTAGACACGGGCTGGGTTTTTCCTAGGGGCCGCTGAGGAAGTTCTCCTGCCTACTCCAATTAAGATCACTTGGAAGTCCCTGAATCCGGTTTGGGTACCTCAGTGGCCCCTACCCAAGGAGAAGCTTTTAGCGTTAACCGAGATAGTCAAAACCCAGCTTCAGGCAGGGCACATAAAGCCATCAACCTCCCCTTGGAATACCCCTGTTTTTGTTATTAGAAAGAAATCAGGTAAGTGGAGGCTGCTCCATGATCTAAGGGCGGTCAACGCGCAGATGCAGCCCCTGGGGGCGGTCCAGAGGGGGCTGCCAGCTCTCTCAGCCATCCCTCAGTCCTGGCCAGTTTATGTTATAGATCTTAGAGACTGTTTCTTCTCAATCCCCCTGCATCCAGAGGACACCCATAGGTTCGCCTTTACCTTACCCACCATTAACCAAGAAAGCCCTGATCTCAGATACGAGTGGATAACGCTGCCCCAAGGTATGGCCAACAGTCCCACTATGTGTCAGATTTACCTTGATTCCCTACTGGCCCCCCTACGCAAAGCCTTCCCCAGAGTTAGGTGCATTCATTACATGGATGATCTGCTGATCAGTGCGAAGGACATAAATAGGTTAGAGGATATGCTAGGCCAACTGGTCAAGGCCCTGAGAAAGGCTAATTTACATATTGCCCCTGACAAGATTCAAGGAGGAGACATAGTGACTTACTTGGGTACCAAAGTCTCCCCTACATCGATTTCTCCACAGAAGGTAACCATCAGAACAGATAATCTTACAACCCTAAATGACATGCAAAAGTTACTGGGAGATATAAATTGGATCAGACCTTACTTGCACATCCCTAATTCGGACTTAAAGCCCCTGTTTGATCTCCTGAGAGGGGATCCGGATATTGCCTCCCCTAGAGAGTTCACCCCAGAGGCCAGAGTTGCTCTAAAGAAGATAGAAGAGGCCCTAAGCAAAGCTACATTACAGAGAATTGACCCAGAACAGCCTTTTGAGGTCTGCTTGTTGCAGACCAGTTCCCAGCCCACGGCAGTGATTTGGCAGAAAGGACCACTTCTGTGGGTGCACCCTAAGGTTTCACCTGCCAAGATTATTGAACATTACCCGGAAGCAGTTGCTTCTCTGGCTCTGGAGGCACATAGTAGAGCCATCCAGCATTTTGGCTCCACGCCTCACGCTATTCGGGTGCCTTATACCGCTTCTCAAATAAAAATTCTGACTGCTTGCATAGATACTTGGGCCATCCTGAGATGTGTATTTCTTGGGGAGATAGACAATCAGTTCCCTAAGGACCCTATACTACAGTTTATTACTCAACATCCGGTGATATTTCCAAAAATCACCGCCCCTGCACCCCTTACTCCTGCAACAACAGTCTATACTGATGGGTCAAAAACCGGGATAGGGGCCTATGTGGTCTCAGGCATGCCTCCAGTTAACATACAGTTTGAACCAGATCAACCACAGATGGTGGAGTTACAAATTGTACAAACCGTCCTCGAGAAGTTCCCAGGGGCCCTTAATATTGTTTCTGATTCAAAATATGTTGTCAATGCCATGCAGGTCCTTGAGACTGCAGGCCCAATTAAACCAACCTCCAAAGTAACTAACTTGTTTTTGTCTATCCAGACATTGCTCATAAATAGACACAACAAAATATACATCACTCACATAAGAGCACATGCACACCTACCAGGGCCCATGGTACAGGGCAATGCGGCTGCTGACGCGGCCACTCGCCCGTTATGGATTTTCAATATGTTATCTCCAATAGAGCAAGCCCGTCAGTTCCATGACAAATTCCATGTCAATGCCAGGACGCTAGCCAACCAGTACCGCATCTCCAGGGCTGACGCGCAGGACATCGTGCGACTGTGCGGCTCATGCGCCACACACACGCCTGCCATATCAATGGGGGTTAACCCCAGAGGGTTGATCCCTGGCGATATTTGGCAAATGGATGTCACACACATGACAGAATTTGGATCTCTTAAGTATGTCCATGTCTCCACGGACACCTGTTCTCATATTATATTCGCAACTGCAGAGACAGGTGAAAAGGTATCTAATGTGATCAATCACTGCTTAGCGGCTTGGGCCACGTGGGGCAAGCCCAAAATATTAAAGACAGACAACGGACCAGCCTATACAGGAAAAGCCTTCAATGAGTTCTGTAAGACTATGGAAGTACACTTAAAACATGGTATCCCATATAATCCTCAAGGCCAAGGAATTATTGAAAGAGCTCATAAAAGCCTCAAAGAAATCTTATGTAAACAAAAAGGGGGAGTAGGCCAGGGCCTGCCCCCAAAGGCACGGCTATCCATGGCACTATTCACATACAATTTTTTAAACCTGAACAATAACAACCACCCCCCGGCTATGGAGCATTGTAATCCATCTCCTAGCAATAAGGGATGGGTAAAATGGAAAGATGTCCTGACGGGACAATGGATGGGCCCGGATCCGGTAGTCAGCTGGAACCGAGGTGCGGTTTGTGTTTTCCCGCAGGAACCGGGACGAGAACCATTGTGGGTCCCAGAAAGACTGACGCGTGCGACAAGCCCTTCGACTGAAGACTAATCCTGTCCTGCCGGAGACCAGCAGCAGGCCTGACAGCCAGATGAACCCGAAAAAGGCTGCTTTTTTCGTTGGGGGCGTTGTCCTAGCACTCCTCAGGATAAGTATGGTACATGCGGGGCTGGGGGGCCCCGCTTCTGGAATAGATCTTCGCACGAGCCTTCTTGGCAGTCCGTGCGATTGCGGAGGTGGCACGGTAAGCAGTATACCACCTAGCGCCAAAAAAGGACCAGGGACCGATTGTGGGGATAAAACAGCATTCTCAGTTGTGTACCCCTCCACTGCAGGAGGATTTAGTCAACCATCCTATCAGTGCATACTTAAGCCTAAGGTGAGTCCCTCAGGGCCTGGTGATCTCGCCACATGTCCCTGCACTAAGTTTGAGGAATCCATGCATGTTACATGCTATGCAGAGACAAAACAATGCAAACTTAAGAGTACAACCTATTGGATGGCAACGCTAACTACAACTAAAAGCCCTGTTGCCCCTAACCATATTCCCGCTGCTGTAGGCAGTTCTCCATTCATGCAGTCGGGTTGTAATGGAGAGGTTGGAGAAACGGTCTGTTGGTCTATGACCGCTCCCGTTCACATCTCTGACGGTGGAGGGGTCCAAGACCAGTACCGGCAGGAACAGGTCATCGAGCGATGGGAACAATTAAATCCGTTCCCTGAAGTCAATTACCATCCACTCCTACGCCCAAAATCCCGAGGCATTAACCTTGACCCCGCTACTGAATCCATATTAGAGGCTACCCACAAAGCACTCAATCTTACTGACCCAGGGCTGGCCTCCGATTGTTGGCTGTGTATGATGATGGGAGAATCATGGCCGCTGGCCATGCCGTTTAGAGACTATGAAAGTGAACCTTACAATTATAGCACACCCTATAATTGCTCACATGGGCCTCCATTTCGGGTCCAGTTTATGGGACAGTTTAATGCATCCTGTTTCCAAAAGTACCCACAAAATAATAGTTATGATATTGTTGTTGGAGCGCTGGCAGTCGCCTCGTGTGAGTCCATAACCAATGTAAGTAGTAGCTCGCCGCTATGTGCCCCCTTTGGCAAAGTATTTGCTTGCGGCAATGGTCATGCTTATACCTACCTGCCCAGTAATTGGACCGGCCTATGTGGCCTAGCTTACTTGTTGCCTGACATTGGTATTGTCCCTGGGGACCAACCCATGCCCATCCCAGCTGTGGACACCTTTATAAAAAGACATAAGAGAGATGTACTGATTTTACCTCTCTTGGCTGGTCTGGGGATAACTGGAGCCCTGGCCGCCGGGACTGCGGGCCTAGGAGTTTCATTAACCAAATATACTCAGTTATCCAAGCAATTGATAGAAGACATGTCTATAGTTGAGAGAACCCTTCAGGAGATACAAGATCAAATTGATTCCCTTGCAGAGGTTGTTCTGCAGAATAGAAGGGGCCTAGATCTACTCACTGTAGAGAGGGGAGGTATCTGTATTGCCTTACAGGAAAGATGCTGCTTTTATGCCAACAAGTCCGGAATTGTTCGAGACCGATTAAAGAAACTGCAAGAAGACCTAGAAAAGAGAAGAAAAGAACTACAAGACAACCCCTTTTGGGGAGCCTGGAATGGCTTGCTCCCCTATATTTTACCATTGTTAGGTCCCCTGTGCTCCTTGCTTCTGCTCTTACTTATAGGACCATGCTTGCTCCGATGGGTCACATCATTTATTAATGGGCGCCTTGCGGCGGCCCGGCGTCAAGTACGCCTGGTTGCCCATGCGGCCCTGGCAGCAGCCCGTGATGGGCACAATGACCCCCAGGCCTACGCATGGCTCACTCGACTGGCCTACGACCGGGTCTAGGTGTGGCGGGTCTTCCGCATTCCTTCCCTAATGACACCACACAGCAGGGTAGGTGAGTCAATGACCGGTAAGAGCGTGCCTCCCCAGCACGACTCGACCTAAGCCAGGCCCTACCCCATACTGCACGAAAGCCGCTGGATTACTAGAATCTGCCCAGATCTAGATGTCTCTCCGAGGGGATCGCACGGAGGGGCATGAGTGCATGCCTATGTGCATCCAGGTTCCGTCCAGTTCACTCCTGGCCCTGGAAAAAGGACGAGGGTCTCAAGGCCTTGGTGGACCCGGGGACGGCCGACCAGGGTCCAAGCCAAGGGCCTACGGTGGGCCTCAACACAGGGCATAAGCCTCTGCACTCGATCCAGGGCGGGCTGCGATGCATACATTCATTCAAAGTAAATAAAATAGGGGGAGATGTTGGGAGCCGCGGCCTACACCGGTCGCCTTACTTGGCGGACGTAGGGCCTGTGGGTGGGAGCGGAGCCTGAGCTAGATTGCCCCTCCCATCGAGTGAGTCAAGTTGGCGCCTGCTTCCTGCCCCCTGATTGTGCTGGCGACTTAAACAACCCGCTCTGTAAGATAGTCTGCCTAGCAACAGCTGATGTTAGCCAGTCAGCCCGCATCGCGCGCTTTGAACTGATTGGCTACTGTTGTCCTATAAAAGTGAATGCCTTTCCCGCCACGAGAGGAAGCACAAAGAGGGATAGAGAAAGTCCACCGGCGAGAAAGGGCTGGTGGCAGAGAGGAGGCCTCGCGGGGCCCACGTGGAGACAAATAAAGGCAAGGTTGCACACTATCAGAATCTGTCGCGTGTTCTTCCTGCAGGCCGGGAGCGACATCGACACAAAGTGTCTAGCAATTAATTGAACAAATAAAATCAAGAAGGTAAAAAGTAAGTGAATCATTTTTAAATATACATGTTTAGATATTCCTTTGAACTGTGAAGAATACCAGTTATAACAGAAAGTACTTTAAAACTTCTTTCATATATGCGGTCTGTGTACCAGCCAGAGTAATAACACATACATAATCATTTGGGTTTTTTTCCCCTCCAAATAAATGAAGCACAACCAAGTAGTAATAACCAACTACCCTAGCTCTTGTGGAGCTCTCCTTCCCTTTTTAAAAAAATCATTTTGGAAGTTAAAATATATTTGGACTCTTAAACATTATTCTGTCATAATAGTTTTAATTTTTCCATTGAGAAACCTTGAATAACCCATGGTGGTTACGAAACATAAAAAGAGAATACTTAAAGTATACACTTATACTTCAAAATAGAGTAAACAATTCCATGTTCCAGAAATGGACTAGAAACACAAAATGGGCTAGACCCAAAGTGGGCAAAGTTGTTCAGGTTTCAGGGCAGGGACCAGGGCAGGAAGGAGGCACTCCGACTCATGAAGTTGTCATACTGATCCTTGTCTAGAGTGACAGATTATGTAAAGCAGCTTACCCAAGAAGGTGACAGGAAACAGGTAAGGTATGACAGCAAGGACCTGGCCAATCACCACCTTATTCAGGGAATAGATTTGTGGCACACTCACATCCTTGTAGGATCTGAACACTGAGCTGCTACCACATAAGTAATAAAACATGTTGGTGAACACATTTTAACTATTGACAATAAAGAATAAATTTATTTTTATTTTTTATAAGGAAAGTGTTTTGTCTTTGTGCCATGTCAGGTTCCTGTCACAGAGCTCCTAAAACCGTTTCTTAAGTGATGGAAATATCTTTTGTTACTCATCGTGAGTCCCTCTCAGTAACATCTGAGTTTATGTTAATGAAGGGGGGGATGCCCTAGACAGCCTCAGAATGGGCTGGGTCACCAGAAAACCAAGTGATTAGGGGTTGCAGAATTGATACTTTCAGGAACCTAAGGTGAGTGAGAGGTGTGGCCTGAGGATAAGCTCTATAATAACCTTGAACAATGAAATTTAATTAAATTCTAGGTTGCTGAACATGTGAACGTTCTGAGAGCATCCAGAGAGAGCTTGGAGGGTTAGGGCTCCTTTCCCAATGCCTTGATTTATGTACCTCTTCATTTGACTGTCTGTACCCTTTATTGTAGCCTTTATAATAAACCAGTAAATGTAAATAGTGCCTTTCCGTGTGTTTTGTGGAGTCAGTCTAGAAATTACTGAGTCCAAGGAGAGGCTCATAGGAGGAGGAGATTTATAGTTGGTTGGTCAGAAGTACAGAGGTCTAAATTTGGGTTAGTTATCTTACATTAACTTTAAATAGTGTCACAATCCAATTACATTATAAGATGTTCAACTGGTGTCCCGAGAGTTGGAAAATTACGTGTGGGAAAACCCAACAACCTGATATCGTAAGTGTTTTATTTGAGAATGAAGAATTTGGGAATGTATTTTCCTTAGATATTAGAAAAAGGAAGAATTTAAATTCTCTTTAATGGTAAGAAAGGTAGAGACCGGTGTTTCTCTGTAGCAAGGTTTTAGGAGCTCTGTGGCAAGAGTTAAAATAGGCTGAAATCTATTTCTTGTCAGGGAGGAGAACAGAGATACTAACTTCATGTTTTACAGAAAAATCCCGTGTATGATAAAGAGTAGAAAGTTCCACCTAGAAGAATGGATCCACTGAACACAAAGATGACAGAAATAGGTCGAAATGGATCAGTAATCACATTACATGTAAAGGAATAAAATTCACTTATTACTTTATCATCCTAGGTTTTAAAAAATCAAACTATAAACTTTCTAAAAGATATAAACTTTAAAACAAAACACAGAAAGAGTGAAAAACACGATGGAAATAAAAAGCTACGCCATGGAGGAGGGTCTGTTCTGAAACAGTTGCAGGCTTATTGGACGGCGGCCAGAACCCTGCTGGGAGGGGGCTGTGGGTGAGAAGACCGGGAGGTTAAATTTCCTGACCTCTTTTTTTGCCCTCCTGAACTCTGATCTGCTGTCTTCAAACGCACCAGGCAAAAGAAGACAGCAGGATGGAGAGAGAAGAGCCAAAAGTCAGTCTGGGAAGGCAAAAGGAGAATAATCAGAGAAGTTTAATAAAGCTTATTAATAACTGATAGACTAAATGAGCAAAATTTAGTCAAATATAAAACGTTTGTACCACACAGTTACCAAGCTTGATGCACAGGATGTGATGTGAGAATGGACAGAGATTAAAAGAAGAGAGACAGAGGGATAGAGGCCGCTTCTAATAAATAAGAAGTGCATATTCTTTTTTGAGCATTTTGCAATAAAACGCTTGTAAAATTTTGTAAGCCACAAAAGGATCAATTGTCAAATAATTGATTTTACTAAAACACAATATAGTTCAACTAGCAATCACTGTTTTGTTTTTTGTTTCTTTTGGTACGGGGATCAAACTCATGACTGAACCTTTCGGGCAGGCGCTTATGCCACTGAGCTAAATCTCCAGCTTTTTTTTTTTGATTGCACTCATGATCTAGCACTTGCCAGGCAGGCCCTTATATCACTGAGTGAAATCCCCAGCCAATTAATCACTCTTAAAATATAGATTTGTATGTACTAATTACAAAATGATCTTCAAGATATTTTTTTCCAATTGAAGTGTATATATTATATTGATATTAATATAAAATTATCAGTCTTTACTTATATCCACAGAAAATATGTGAATACCAATGAAACGACTAGTAGTAGTAACTTCTAAGGTGGAAAGATCATTTACCTTTTTTTTTTTTTTTTTGGTATTCTCAATCTTTTATACTATTTATACTACGAAAGAAAACCCCAGGGTTAACAAACACAAATCCCTAAATGCTGAATAAAATTGAGATATGTTTTCCTTTAATAATTGTTTTTAGTCCATTCTCAACACAGATTCCTACTAATTTGGCACAGGTAGGATTTTAAACAAGTGGCAGTTGCTTGCCTGGTACTCTGCCAGATTTCCACTTACCCATCGCATTTATTTTTTTTTCCCTACATAGAGATTATTATAACTTCAATATGTGTCTTTCCATTGGTCCCTTAAATTGAGGTGATTTCTGAAAAAATAAAAGCTGACCTCTCAAGCATAAATAACATTCCTGAGCCCTCTGAATACACATACTGTTCTGTGAGAATTTCTTTTTAGTAAGTCATTTATGAAGCAGTTGAGCAGGCATAATTCCATGGGCAAATAAAATCATGAGAACAAAAACCTGAACATCAACATAATGCAGTGAGATGGTGTCAAGAATGGAACATCTACATTACTTTAAACTTGTTAAAAGTGAATTCTCTTTAGTCAGAAACAGTTAACAGTTCTGGGTATGTGCTACACCTGACCATTATTAACTTGGTGTCTGAAATGTCAACAACAAAGTATTACCTCATCTGGCATTTCAAGGGCTAATGGGAACACTTAGGCAGAAAACACTGAACCAAAAACAAACTTTAACAGGCTTTTTGCACAAGGCAGAACTGACTTTGAGGATCACTGTTTTTATAATTCAGAGACTCAGATACAGGAGTTAAGAAGAACTGGCAGAACTGCATAAATAGACCTGCCACTCAGTTCCTTTATTTATTTACTTACAGATCTACCAAGTAATAATAAGTAATTTTTATCTGCCTGCCTCAGAGGACCATGATAAGTCCTAGCAGTTTGTATTAGCCAGTTAAACGGAGGTGTTCCTTTGTTTTTATAATTTTTTTGGAGGTGTTGGGGATCAAACAGGGCCTTCTGTGAGCTCTGCCACTAAGTTATAACCCTAAATTTAAGAATCATTCTTAACAATTTTCTATCTCCCTAACCAACCAGGCAGCAAATACTATCAATTCTGTCTCACATTCATTTCTGGAGCTTGTTTATTATGCCCTAAGCCTGATATAACAATTGTCACATAGACCACCAGGAATCTGTTCTCTCTAGCCTGTTCTCTCTAGCCCTACTTCCTGTAGGGCTTTCTGTGTTCCCTCATGACCCTTCTAATCTACACTCTACAGAGCAGAGTACATTTAAAAATGTAAATATTTTTTAAAAATTAACAACCAGTAACTCACTCTCCTAGTTCTGCCCACAGTGACCTTTAAGTTTCTTGATCTTGACATGTTTTTCCCTAATTCTAACACTTCCTACAAGCCATTTTCCTCTGTTCAGATGCCCCTTCTCCCATATTTAGCTAAATTCTGCTTACTCTTCAGATTTTAAATTGCATATTACTTACTGATAGCTCCCACCATAATTTCACTATCCCTTCACAGATCAGGTTCTGCCATTATAAACGCTTTTAGAATCTTATAATTTGTTTGTAGCCCACATATAATGCTAATTAAAGAATTTTCCTAGAACAGAAGTTCCATGTTGGAGTTTATCAGTGGCACTAAATCTCACACAATGCTTTGCAGGTATTGGCATTCTGTAAATCATTGCTGAATTATAGATGACTGTATGTATGTACATTAAGGCTACTAAGCCTGTACCCAAGTTCACCATAGTCAGGCCACATTTGGAACTGTTGGTGAGGGTGAGCCATCCCTCTCACCCACCCAGTGAGGGTTTGACTCATCGCTGAGATCACAGCACACTTTCAGCAAGGAAAAAGAAATACAGATTGTAAGTCCTTACGTAAAAGCACTTTTATTTTTTCTTACCCTTAGCTTGGTCATAATAGTAAATGTGCTCACAAAGAAAACCTGAAGAAATTCAAAAACACAAAAAAGGAGGAGAAAAAATTTCCTATAATCTTACCATTCAGGACAATGCCTAAGTTAAACCTCTGATAAACCTGTGTGGTGTTTTAATAGCCTTCGTACTTGTGTTTCAATATGAAACGCCTTCATCTTAAACTAGCAAACCTGTACATTTACCACATAGCTTGTTATGTCCTGCTAAAGTTCTGTGCTACTACAGGGAAAGTATCAAACAATGCATTTATTTTATTACTACAGTGCAATTCTGTGCAATAAATGCATCTACTTTTCTCAATAGGACAAAAACAGCCTAACATTGTCATATTTCACCCATTTCTAACTTTAACTGAACTGACTTAATAAAGGAGAGTTAGAGACAGATCTGCCTCTGCCTGTGCACACCACTACCAGGCGGCCTTTTCCTATGGGCTCCCAGTGCAGACAGAGAGAGCCAGACAAATCCGCCTCTGCCTGCTGGGTGCTGCCACCAGAAGGCCCTTTCCTGGGGTGGCCAGCACAGGCAGAGAGAACCAGCAGATCCACCTTGGCCTGCAGGGAGCTGCCACCAGAAGCTTCTTCCTGAAGGTGGCCAGCAGGAGCAGAGATACACAGCCAGGTAAGCCCTGTGCATCTGTAGAGACAAATCAACGTATGCTGGTTGTAACCATTAATGTAGATGACCTCAGGTCAACAATAAAAAGAAACACAGGGATAATGGATCAAGAAACAAGATCCATTTATTTTATATAAGAAGCACATTTAACTGGAAAGGAAATTCATAGACTGAAAATCAAAGATCAATATGAGATCAATGTATACAAGAAACACATTTAATTGGAAAGGAAATTCATACACCAAAAGTCAAAGGAGATAAAACAATTGTTCTATGTGACAGGATACAAAAAAAAAAAAAAAAAAAAAAAGCAAGAATAACTTGCCCATCAACCACAGAATGGATAAGAAAGACATTGTATTTTCATGCAGTGGAAAGCTACTCAGATATCAAGTAGAATAATCTCAAGGCGCCTGTAGGTAAATGGACCCAACAGGACATCATGTTCATGGATGAAACAGTTCAAATTCATACCCATGAACCCTAGCATAAGAAACAGAGGGAGTTAATGTTAGCCACTGTTGATGTCCTGTTGTCTTGTTGTGAAGTGCTGGGCTGCTTGCAGTGTTCTAATTTGCTTTGTTCTGTTTTGTTTTGTTTTATTCTCTTTAAAATAAAAATAATTTAAAAAATAAAGGAGAGTTAAACTTTATCTTTCTTATTTTTTCGTTACTAAGGGGTTAAAAAATATGTTCCTTAAAATATTGTCATCAGTACCTCCACTGCAGGTCACATATCCTGAGAAATATCTCTCCTTGCCATTCTTCTGCCTTAAAGATTTTACTAAGTCACCGAGCTTGACTATATTTTCATCTTTTTTTAAAAATAACAATTCTTGGGGCTGGGGATTTAGCTCAGCGGCATAAGCGCCTGCCTTGCAAGCAGGCAGTCGTGAGTTCGATCCCTGGTACCGATAAAAAGGAAAAAGACAAAAAAAAAAAAATAACAATTCTTCTGTGACAGGCTTAGCTTCAAAATAATAAATATCATAAAACAATACCAGTGCTAATGGGATTGAATCTGTGCATCTGGAAAGATTTAGAATACCAGACAATTATGTAGCTACTTTAAGAGTTGCTCAAATCTTTTAACAATAGCATGAGAAAATCCAAATGGAAAAGAAAGCAATAAATTTTAAAATTCTGCTAGCAAACAATTTTAGAAAACTGTAAAACTGCAACCGGTAGCACTAGTTTTTCTTGTTGAAGAACTCACTGAGAAGTTTATCTCTAAACCATTACACTGAAAATCTCCATCTCAGCTAGCTGTATGTAATTATGTGAAGCTTCTGAAAAATCTGTTTGTACACAAGGACTGAAATCAAGGAAAAAACCTGACTAAACCCTCTTGCTTCATTTGCTTTTAGTTAACTTTAAAAATCTCTAATTTTAGTGGTTACATAGCAAGCAATATAGTAGTCCTCTCTTCCTAGTTTTCCCGTAGCTTTGCTGTGAGTGATGTTAATGGTTGCCTGGGTTACTCTTCAGGGACCTCAAGGCTGCATTTGTTGACACCACAGACTGTTCACTGGGGCCTGTACAGATGTCCAAATGGTGACTTCTTTGATGACTTTCAAAGAAACTTTCAACTTATATCATGCTAATGCGCTATTTACAGGGATCCTATGAAGAGTTACAAAGATTTTTTGGGACACTCTGACCATGGGTTACTTTGCTTAACCTCAGCTCCAACCACTTTTTCCCATATATCAGACAATTCTACTGCTTCCCCCCAAAATCTCTAAATCCTGTCCTGGGGAAACAGATTTGAGACTTACTCTCCCGTCTCCATGCTCATTTGCTTTGTGAATAAACCCTTACCAAACTTGTTATTTAGTGACTGACATATTACACAACAGGGAAAAAAATAGGCCTGGCTTATTAACTGGGCAGCTCAGATTGTTTCTGTAACTCTGCTCTCAGCCATGAGGAACAATGTTCATATTCACTCTTCTCTGCAATTTTAAAAATAACCCTGTCACATGTTTTCACTTGGCAAGTAAATTGCTTCTACCTTGAAAGCAGTTTAAACACGCTGAAGTTAAAAGAACCTCTCCCTTAGCAATGCACGCTTCAGCAAATAATGATGCAGACATGATATCATTTTATTAGTATAATAAAACACTGCTTCCAGTAGAATATCTGAGGATAAAATGAATTCATCTTGTAACATCTAACTATGCAGCAATATAAGTAGTGTTACAATAAAATAAAAAGGAAATAAAAAAAAAAAAAAGAAAAGGAAATAGAGGAAGAATGGTTCAACCTTCCAGCAGCCTTCAAGCTTTTTGGAACTAGTAGAAAAAAACTGCTCCTGACCTGCCTTGAATGTACTTAAACAAAAAATAGTCTTTCAGATCCACATTTGGAGTTAATAGGCTCCTATTCATAGTAACTGGCACGGCCAAACACTAGAGCTGGATGAGAGCTTTCATTCAGAATTCAAGGAGCACCTGGTACTTTTACAGTTGTGAGAGTGATTGCCTCTAATTTTGATTCCCCGGCCCCTGACACTTCAACTAGCTCCCTGGTCTAGAGCCCTATCAAATGCTATATAACAACAATAAACATTCATGTGACATTTACTCAAAATGATGTCATAGTTTTATGTAAGTCTTATAGCAGCCATAATAAATGGATATATAATTGCAGATGCTGAAACTAAACTTGAAGTTTAAGTCATTTGCCCAGTTATTCCACTCGTACGTAAGGTATCAAGACTTGATTGTGTCTCTAACTTCAATGCTTGTATCTTCCACTCAGCACTCTGTTCATATACCATTAATAGACAGTGTCATTCTGCATTCCAAGCAGAATTTCAGCAGGCCTTGAGGAAATCTCAAAATCCAGTCTCATTAACACAAAATGAAAATATTTTGAAAGTTATCATACACTTATTTTCCATATAACTATTTATCCATCTCATTTAGAACTCAGTTATATATTCTCCTGTCCCCGCAAAAATCCTTAATTCATATTTTGTAGGAACATACATGATCATACTTCAGGTGGCTTTTGAACAAAACTTCATCAAACCCTTGTAAGGTTACTCTCCATATTATCCAAACTCACTACATTTTCTTAGGTACAGGGGTCCTCAAATAGGGGCAATCAATCACAGTGGCACATTTTATGAAATAAAATTGTTCTTTGAGAATATGTGCTGAATAACACATTGGTTTGGGGAGTATACGATTGATTGATCAATCGACTGATTTTGACACAGGGTCTCACTGCGTAGTTCAGGCTGGCCTTGAACTCACTGTGATCCTCCTGCCTCAGAATGCCAGGATGACAGGTGTGCACACCACCCTAGCTGAGTCAGAGGTTTCTAATCTGGTATTATCACAAAAGGAAACACCAATGTAAAATTCTGGTTATATATTCATAATTTCATTAAAATTATACAAATATCTTTTCCATTAAAATATTAGTATAAAATGTATTAAAACATGCCTATAGCCATTTCATAATATACCATACAAAGGGACAAAAACATCTTTTAAGTTCCCTGGGAACAGAGTGATTCTATGAAAAGGAGTTTCTGAATTTAAAAAAAAAAAGTATGTGTCACGAGAGAGGGTAGATTTAGTGCTTACATTTTTCAAGTGAATAAGTAAACTGAATTAGGAGAAGCGGTTTGGCGACAGTCACTCATGATTGCACCTTCTGATCCCTCCTAATCCAGAGATCTCCTCTGGATCTTGCTTCCTCTTGATAACATATCGGGTGATCTTGTTTTCATGCTAAAGACAAACCAGAAGTATTGTACCACTCAATTGTTCTATTTTCTTACTTAACACAGGAGATAACTTGTAGTGCAAGTCTTCTTTCCCCACTAGATTAAAGAGTTATAACAATTTTAACCAAAGTTTGCACAATAAAAGAGTTGCTGCTGAAAAATAAAGGTCACGAAGAGGAATTGCAGATTTTATCATTTTAAGGTTTTTTCTTTCTGTATCTGACACTCCTCCTATGTTACTTTTCTGAACTGCTGAAATTCATCATACATGATCTGTGCTTACTTTTATAACTGTTTCTTCCTTGACTTGCATTTATTTGTGAATAGTGGGTATTGGAGAAAGCTCTATTCTCCCAAGCAAAGGGCACAAGTAACTCAGTGTCTATTGTATGTAATTTCAGAGACCAAGGGAAAACTAAAAAAAAAAAAAAAAAAAAAGGTAAGTGTGCATATAGGCACTTATACACATACATGTTTCCAAGGGGCATTTGTATATATTAACTTGTTCAACCTTTAGTTCATTCTTAGGAGATAGATACTACTGTTATTCCTATTTTTTACATGAGAAAACTGACTTTCTAAGTGACTGATGCAGATCACACAGCTAGTATGTGCTAAACTCAGGCTGTCTAATTACAAAAGTTCAAAGGAAGGGAAATTTTTGAGCTTTATTTACTATCCTTCTTCTTCTTAAAATAGAAGGAAATATGAATAGGTGAGTCTGTCTCAGGGACAGTTAAAAACATATGAATGAAGTCTTCTAGAAACGCTATCTTTGTTAAAAAAAATCTCCAGGAGACTTTTCATATAACACAACCATTAACCATTTAAAGTATACAACTCAGTGACATGTAGTACATTTATTAGTTTGTGCAGATATTAACTCTAGCTTCAAGGCTAATCTAATCGGTCCAAAACACAGTCCTGTGCCCAGAGTAATAGTTTTGCAGAAATGAAAAAGACTATTAGAAATTAGCAAACTCAAGAAAGTAAGACAAAAATTTTATTGGAAATGGCAAAAAGTGACAAGTAGCAAACTGATGAAATTATCAGAAACAAAATAAAAAATCTTACTGTTAAGTATCTTGCTGGATATTATGTATAACGTGCTTGTGCTGAGTGTCAGCTGCTGTGACGGGGAGGATATGAAAAGTAGAAAAATGAGTATAATTTATATTTCTCTTCACAAGAGTTTGTAGTCTTATGAAGAATTCAGTCATGTTGTAGAATGTACAAGGTAAGAAAATGAGAGAGAGATAATATGCAAAAAGAACATGGCAAGAAACATATTCATTCTATTTAGATCAAGAAGAGTCTTATGCTTGGAACTGATGTATTTAAGACTACAGAAGTAGTCTATGGCCATACCACCCTGAATGCACCCGATCTCGTCTGATCTCAGAAGCTAAGCAGGGTCAGGCGTGGTTAGTACTTGGATGGGAGACCGCCTGGGAATACGCCTGGGAATACTGGGTGCTGTAGGCTTTTTAAAAAATAAAAAATAAAAAATAAATAAATTAATAAATTAAAAAAAAAAAAAGACTACAGAAGTACCTTTGGCACTATTCTTTTTGCTTAGGATTGCCTTGCCTACCAGGAGTCTTTGGGTTTCCACAGGAACTAGTTTTGTGAAGAATGCCATGGTATTTTGATGAATGTTACACTGAAACTGTACATCACTTTCAATAATATGTCCATTTTAACAATATGAGAACACCAACCCATAGGGAGAAGATCCATAGTAATAAAATCAGCATGGTATGGGCATAAAAAAATACATAGATGAATGGAGTAAAAGAACCAACAATAAACTCATGAAACTACAGCCATTCACTCTTTTAAAAAGGAGCCAAAAACACACACTGGAGAAACAGCAGCCTCTTTAACAAGTGGTGCTGGAAAACTTGAATACCTACCTATAAAACATCGCGAACAAATTCCTATCTCTCACTCAAAAAATCAACTCAAAGTGAATAAAAATCCTAAATGTAAGTTGTGAAACTTTGAAACTGCTACAAGGAAACACAGGGAAAATAGTAGAAATTATAGAACAGGCAGTGACTTGCTGAATAGGCCCTAACTAGCTCAGGAAATAGTAGCAAGAGTGAACACATGAGATCACGTCAAATTAGAAAATCTTCTAAACAGCAAAGTAAATAGTCAACAGAGTAAAATGACACACAACAGAATAGGAAAAACTCTTTGCCAGGTACTGTCCCTATAGAGGATTGATATTCAGAGTGTGCGTGTGTGTATATGTTTATATATATTTAAAAATTCAAAAATTTAACACCAAAAGAACAAGTAATCCAATCAATAAGAGGACAAATGAACTAAATAGACGTGTCTCAAAAGAAGAATTATAAATTACCAATAAATGTGTGAAAAATGGTCAATACTTTAACCATCAGGAAAAGAAAATCAAAATTACATTGAGATTTCTACTAAGTACAATCAGAAATGGCAGTGACAGAGAATACAAACACTAATAAATGCTGGAAAGAATGTGAGGAAAAGGAATGCATACAATGTTGGTAGAATATCAATTAGTATATCCACTATGGGAATCAGTCTGGAGGTTCCTCAAAAGCTAAAAATAAAACTATCATATGACCCAACTGTACCACTCCTGTGTATACAGCTGAATGAATTAAGGTCAGCATACTACAGTGATACCTGCATACCCATGTTTATTATAGCACAATGCACAATGGCCAACATGGAGCAAGAGGACCTAAAACTTACAATTTTCAAAGAATTCTTAGTGGGAATGTGCACTTACAAAACAATTAATAAACCTGAATATCAAAATAATATTTATTAGGGTACAGTTAATAAATAATAACAAAATAGTAAATAATACTAAACAGTATAAAATTGAAATATCTTGTAAGATATCTTACTTAACCAATGGGGCAGCTATTACCATTGTGTGAGCTCTGACCAAATATCTCTGGGGTCACTTAGACAAGATTAGGGGAAAGAAACTGAGTAAATGTCAAAGAGGAAACTTCAGATCTTACTCAGAGGAAGGGAGAGAGATAAAGAACAAGTCATCACCTTGAAAGGCTTAGCAGAAACACAGAGCATTACAGATATGTAAGAACTTAAGCACATATAAGTAAGATATGTTAGAAGAGGAATGACACAACTAAGGGGACAAAAAGACACCATGGGAAATCCACTGGATTGATTGATTGATTGATTGCAGTATTAGGGATGGAAGGCAGGGTTTTCACAGTTGAGTTACAACCTCAGCTCCACCTGCATTTTTAATTTTTTTTCAAACAGAGTCATGCTAAATTGCTCAGGCTGGGTTCAAACTTGTAATCCACCTGTCTTGGTCTCCCAGAGTACTAGGATTACAGCCTGAGCCACTGTACCTGACTCCAGCATTTGACATTTTTTTAAAGAGGATAAAACCAAGGAAAATAAAACAGAATAAAATCAATCAAAGTAAACTGCTATAAGGGATACAGGATTTCAAAACCTTACAGCATTAGCCGCATTCAGTGACTACAGTCTACTCATCAGGACTGGCTGGAAAATCTCTGAGAAATCTTGAGCAAATTCTTCAATTGGTATTTTAAAAAACTGAGATGTAGATTATGTATCATAATAGTCACCATTAAGATTACAATCCAGTGGCCTTTAGTATATTCACAAAGCTGTTCAACCACTAGCATTCTGCAATGGTGACATTTCATCATCCTATAAGGAAATTCCATGTCCAGCAGGAGTCTCTTGATTCCCCTCTCTTACATCCTCTGGGAACCAAGAATCTGTTATTTCTCTATAAATGTACGTATTCCAGAAATTTCATATGAATGGAATCATACCATATGTGGCCTTCTGTGTCTGGGTTCATGCATGTTGTAGTGTATCAGCCTTCATTCCTTCTAAATAAATACTACTTTATTGCACAAGTTTTCCACATTTTGCTTATTCATTCACCAGTTGATGGACATTTCCAATTATTTATTTTTATTTTAAAGGGGGTAAAATTAAACCCAACAAAACAGAACAAAATAGGACATAAAGCAATGCAAGAGATATAAATTTTAAAGCTAGTTGACCTGAAATCTTCACTATCATATTGTCTCTTGTTTTTTTCCAAATAGTTGTCCACATCTTCGCATACAGAGAATTCATACAAAACAACATAGTATAAAACTGACTCAAACAGAATGAGGAAGGCGTTTTAGGTCTTCAGAACCAGACAATAGGGAAGTCACTAATGGCTGTCATAGAGTCTCTCATTCTCTTCAAAATAGCTGTCCATACTTTCATGTATATTGAAGTTCAACAAAACAAAACAGGCTAAAATAACACCATCAATTAGAATAAAGCAAAAGTATTTACCTTCAAAGAGATGGTAGTAGGAAATCCCCCTATTTGGTACATTGCCTATGGTCAACCTCTCAAGGGATGTCCAGATCACTGGCTCCCACTTGCTGGGGGTGCGGGGAGTGGGGGTGGGGTGTGATATTTAATTCTCATCCCAGCAAGCTCACAGACCCTCACCAGGGAGAGGAGAGGTTGCTTGGTTTCTCAGTGCTCCAGGTCCCAGCATGGGGGGCGGGAGGGAGAGGAGAGGAGGTCCCAGTAAACACAGGTGGCTCCCATCCTGGGCAGCCTGCTGCCTGCCACACTCACAGCCACTCATGTGGGTGTGGGGGGGTGTTGCGTCAAACAGTTTATTTCTAATGAATTGACAATTTCACTGCCCAAGTTCTGAAATGGCCAACAGACCATACATAGAAAGACATCTCTTTAAACTCCTGCCTGAAACCAACAGCATCAGGAAGTTGCGGCCTTGATCCAGGGCCAGTCCAATTATTATTTTTATTTCTTTGAATTTTTAAAAAATTTTCAGGTATTTGGAAATTATTTTTGCATATATATAACATTGAGGACCGCAAATTCACGCTAAGTAATTTCAAGTACTTCCCTAAGGGATAAATGGAGGTTTGGGATTGTTGCTATCACCCATTTGAGATTTCACATTAACTCTTTAGTGATGGGCCATCCTCTCCCACACATGAGATTAAAACTAAAACTACTAAATTAAAAAAAAAAAAAAAAAACGCTACAGGACAAGATCTTTCTTAGCATAAAACAATCTACATTCTCTTGAGCTATCCCAAGATTATACTTACCACTTGAGTCAGACCTCTGAATCTTCCGCCAACTTTAAATCTTCCTCTGGCCCCACCTACCACTGTGTAAATCCAATAAATAGGGGCTGTCTTAGGTGGTCCCTCTTTCGGTCCATCTGGATACGCTGATTTCTCAGTCACTCATTTGTATGACTAAATTTGTCTGTTTCATGTTTTATCCTCATTATCTTGATACAGGTAATGGGGGATCTTGACCAGGTCCCTCATACTATAACCTTTATTGTGGTTTAGATCTAAGTTCCCCCAAAAGTCTTGTTTTGGGGTCCAGTTGGAGGGATGGCTCACTGGGGGAATGACCTGGAATTGTACATTCTCCTTCCCTGCTCTTCTCTTCTCCTGCTTCTTGACCACCATGCAGTGAACAACTTTCTTCCACCACATCAATGTGTCATGCTGTTTCTGTCTTAAAACTGTGCAAACAGGAACTGAAACCCACTGATTCTTTGAGCTGAAATAAATCTCTCCTCCCATATGCTGCGTGTCTCATATATTTTGTTCCAGAAATGGCAAAGTGACAAATATAATGCACAAAGAGGTTTTTAGGTTAATTTTAATATTTAAAAAAAGTATATGGATTAGAAAATGTTACAAAAGGTATTTATCTATCATCTACCTATCTATATTTTATAGCTAGTAATCTCCATCTATCTCTTCCCTTTGGGTGCATATTTTCCACTAAATGTCTACTGTTTGCCAAAAAAAATGACTATTCTCAAAAAAAAAAAAAAAGAGATAGAAAGAAAGACTATTTTGGCCCATGTGAAGCAGTGCTTCAGCTGAATTCTTCATATCTCTGGGTTGAAACCTGAATTTTCTATCACAGAGGTTAGTGTTGATCTTTCTCAGAGAATTTTATCAGATTTAACAAATGTTTGAATATCATGGTAACAAATACATTTAACCCTAAACCACAATTGAGAGTTAATAGCATACTATTTGAAGCTGGGGAGCTGATACTGATCACTTACAAAACTTGTAGTTTAAATTATTGTACTTGCTATAAACCAGACATGAGTATAGAAGTGTCAGATGATAGATAGATGAAAAGACAGATAGGTAAATGATAGATGATTTTCTCATTTTAAAAAGTTCCCTGTGAATGTTTCTAATTTGGAGTAAAGAATTTAAGTAAGTTCAGATTTCCATAGTAACTATATAATTTTTTCATTGGACAAGAATTTGTGGATGAACTACTACGTGCCAGACCTTTGAGAGCTGCAAATAGGAATGATACTGTTCTTATCTCATGACACTGAACTAGGAAGAAGAGATAACACTAACACAAGTATCTAAAATGTAAAGTAGGAAGTGAAAACCTCCGCAACAGAAATGCAATCAAGTTGCCACAGGAATTAATTCGGCAAAAAGATAAGGCGACTATCGTTGAGAAGAATCAAGACAAGCTGTACAAAAAGAAAGAGACCAGAATGTGAAATTCCAGTCAGCGAAATGGGATCAAAACAATGGACATGGTTTAAAAAAAATTATGAAAACAGATTTGAATAAATGTTTAATATTCCTTTTACCAATTTGTGTTCTAGGAAGCTACATCTTAAACTAATATAGAAACAGTTCCTTGATTGACTAGTGACACTATTTTTCTGGACCCAAAAAAACACACAAATTACTCCAGCTCTTCACCGAATGTAACTTTATCAGAAGCACAGTTTATAAATCTTTCTCTTTCAAACGCTTAGTTCATCATTAGGTTTCTGCAGGAAGAGTTCTTGTAATCTAAGACTCCAGCAACTCAGGATTCTGGGCCTATTCGCTTCACCTCCAATTTACTAAAACTGGCCCAGAGAAGGCACTGACACATACCTCTTGATGTCTGCTGCCTTCCCCAACTCACACTTTGCTGTGAGTGCTTAGATTATCTAGAATACTTAGGCATCAAAATAAAGTTTGTTTTGCTTGGGCTTTAAAAATTGGTTTCAAATGAACAATAATCAAGAAAAAATTTGGCTCCACCAGTAAATTGCAAATCTGTAAATTATTACTATCTGGATGGAATACTGACATACCACACTGCTTGTTCATCAGGTAATAAACACTGAGTTAAATGCTGCATAGCAACCTTTGGATTCATTGTAGAAAATTCTGGTTTCTTAGGGGAATTCCTTAGGTCTTATAAAGACTGTGGTCACCAGACACTAATTTTTTAAAACTGAACAACAAATATGTTTTTAATGTAACTCAATTTAAAGATTTCAGGAAGAAACTGGAAATCTGCAGCCTGATAGTCATTGCAGCCATGAAGGAAAAGGACATCAATCTCTCAAAATTCTGGCAGGAAAGGAGTGGGCTGTTTCCAAAGTTATTTTTCTTTTGCAATAAGCTAGTTGTTGGTGCCAAAGAACAGCTCATTCACAGTGTTGTTTTATTTTTCTAGGGATGGAAAAATCAGGGATGTGCACTGTGATTCTTCTAAACTTCATGCCTAAAAGCCTGTAATAATCTTACTGCTCTTTTTTAAAAGAAATAAAGCCAAATGCTTGCCATTTGATCTTTAAGTGTATCACATTAACTGCAGCATATTATGCTAACTTTACCACAGGAAGAAACATGTAGTTTTTGTAAATGTTGCCGAGAAAACAAACAAACAAACAAAAGTCTTCTATATGTAACTTCAGTTTCATAGAGTAACAGCCATCACAGGTCTAAAATAACATTTCTTTACCTCTTTTGAGTGCTCTTTTTACACTGCAGCCTATGTGCAAGCACCCAGTGGTGTCTCATGTGTATTCCGAGAGCTCATCTCTTGGCTACCACGTGATTCATGATTCTCGTCGCTTGATACAAGCAGTTGCTATCAGTTCTCCAAGCCTCATCAAGCCTCACCAAGCCTCCAAGCCTGACACCATTGTTGCTGATGCTGATATATGGAAAGAGATTTCCAAGGCATCTAGGATTCAATGGTCCTGAAGCCACAGCTGCCATCCCTGGCACCAATATTCGTATCACAGACAAGTTACACATGCCATGATATCCTAACAAAATTAGATAGGAACTTTCTTTTTCTTTTTTTCCGTGTGTGTGTGTGTGTGTGTGTGTGTGTGTGTGTGTGAGTGTGTAATAGGAATTGAACTCAGGACCTTACACTTGTGAGGCAGGCACTGTGCCACTGAGCTATGTCCTCAGTCCCTTAAGATTAGAAACAAACATTTCCTTTATTATCTCCAAGGCTTATATCGCCACCATTCTGGGGTCACAAAACTGAAGGACAGACTGGGTAGATGCTCCACCCAGGGTGTACTGGAAACAAGCTGAGCACCAGACATCACGATGTACTCAGACATATTTGCTCCTGACTGTTGATCTTCCAAGAACTTCTGTGCCTCGGTTCTTTCTTTCACTGGGATTAGTTCTTTCCTGGAACCTACTTAAGTTGTCTTATAAATAGAATTTTAGAAGGCCCAATTCTTCAAACACTAGATATGTCTCATATGGTTGAATCCTAGACAGGATAACATTTAGGCTCAACATTACCACATGTGAGAGATGATGAAGTCTACACAAGGGATGTAAACATTATGTACTGTAAATGTGTACAGAAAAGGGGAGAAAAAAAAGGATTAAGAGACAGATGGAAGGGGAAGGGAGAGAAGGGCAAGAGGGTGAATAAAGGAACTAAAATGTGTGGTGTACATGTACCAGCTTACCACAAGAAATGTAAACATGTCTACATACGTGTACTAATAAACTAAAATAATGAAATGTATGGTGACTGTTTTCTACAAATATTACAGTAAAAGACACATTGTCAAAATATTTCCTCTCGGGGCTGGGGATTTAGCTCAGCGGCATAAGCGCCTGCCTTGCAAGCAGGCAGTCGTGAGTTCGATCCCCGGTACTGATAAAAAGGAAGAAGACAAAAAAAAAAAATTTCCTCTCACTTCAAACACACTTATTCCATAATTCTTCACACTTTCTGGATCAGTTCTGAAAGTCGCCTTTCATGAATGTCTTTAGTTGCACTATTCTGGCTTCCTCAATATTCTGAATCAATTCAAAATAGTTACCTTTTGTGGCCATTTTGACTTTGACTTTGAGAAAGAGCTAGAATTTTCAAAGTGCCAGAATCAGTTAATAAAGATACATCATAATGTTTTTATATGATAGAAATAGACACGAATAGTTTGAAACATTGAGGCAGCCATGACAATGCAGCTAGACATTTACAAAAGAGGACCTCCACAATGGCCTCAGAAAGTGGCAAGAATGGTAAGATAAATGTTTTAAAAGCAAAGAGGATTTCGAGAAGGATTGATAGCAATGTGTCTTTCACTGCAGTTCAAAATTCCTCTTTTTGAGTGTCTTTACAAAGTGTGATAGAAAATATAGTGACCTCAGTGTAGTGAATGCTGCTGCCAAGTGACAGCCTACAGAAAAGCAGGCTTGTAAACACATTCATAGCGGATCCTCAATCACTCTGTTCACTGGATGTGGCACTGAGCAACCTCTGACTCTTCCCTAAAGTCAAAGATACCATTAAAGATAAACATTTTGAATTGATGTATGACAAATGCTCATGAAAGAGGACTTCTACAACTGCTTCAGAGTGGCAAGAATGAGGGGATGAGTGCGTTTGAAGCAAAGGCGAGTCTTTCACAGGGATTAATGGCAATGTGTCTTTTACAGTAACAAATCCTCAAGGATTGAAATATCACCATATTTTGTGAACATAATTTGTATTATCTTTATCTTAGAAAAGAGAAATACACAATTCACAAAATCAGATAAAAATTAAAGTATTTTTTTCATTTGACTCCCATTAGGAGTCACAAATTGGAAGCTTATAGGGCAATAATGGCCAGATGATTTTTTAAAAATCTACATGATTTTTTGTAAAAGTTTTTTAATTGGTATACATTTAAATCAGTGGTTCTCATACTTGAGGGTACATCGGAATCAAGACTGCCACAGTTAGAGAGCTTGTTAAAATTCTGATTTCTGGGTCTGACCTTCAGAATTTTTGATTCTTAGGTCTAGACTGGTAACCAGATAATTTGAATTTCTATTTAGTTGCTGATGTAACTGGTCTGGCGACTCACTTTGAAAACAGCTGGTTAGATGATCCAGTTTCTCCCATTTGTCTACCAGCCTTCATTGTAATTCATCTAGCCTGATTTATTAGTTTATATTACTGTACATCTTTTGAGCTCAAATCTCTGGAAGTATTAATATTGCAGGTGAAAACTCACAGTATGTCTCAGGGAGATAATTATATTATCCAATTTATTTTACTTGTAATACTTGGTTTATCTATCATCTCACAATACAATGTTCAGCAAACATTGTTATATTCAGGTTCTTATTTTTTATCATGACTGATATTGACACTCAATTGTTCATGAAATTACCACCCCACATTTCCCTGCACACATAAATTTTCTTGGTATTAGCTCATTTGAGAAGTAGGAAATGAGATAGACCAGAATATTTATGATAAATTAAAGAGAGATTTAATTTTGCTTTTTATTTTTGTCATGTCACTTTTATAAATGAATGATGATGTTTCAAGCACATATATATTTAGAATTTTAATCTGCATTTTGGTCAAAGAGCACATATTACCTCTGATTATATTCACAGCTATAGGCATAAGAATAAATGAGGATAAATCTATCAAAAGGATAAGAATTCACTATGCTTTTATTTTTAACTCTTTATTAACATATAACAGCCAAACAGTGGTAAGCACATCATAAATGTACAACTCACTAAATTTTCAGAAATTAAACACACCATGTAACCTGCACACAGAGCAAGAAACAGAATATCAGCAACATCTAGAAATCTTCATTTCAAATATTAACTTACAATGTAAACATTGTGCTGACTTCTAGGACCATACATTTGTTGTTGTTGTTGTTTTGAGGGGTGGGTACTGGGAATTGAACTCAGGACCTTATTCTTGCCAGGCAGGTGCTGCACCACTGAGCTAAACCCCCAGTTTCATAAATAGTTTTTCTGTTTTTGTCATGTGTACAAATCCTTTGTGTCCCACCTCTTTTTGATCAGCATTCTGATGATGAGAATTAGTCACATTGTTGTAATAGCTGTAATTTGTTCAGTTACATTTAGTATTGCATTGTGATGTTATACTACAATTTATTCATTCTACTGTGGTTGGATATTTGAATTGTTTATATGTTGGGACTATTATAAAAAATGGTCCTATGAACATTCCCATGTGTCTTTGGTTGTACATATTGTGTGTTTCCATTAATCATTTACTTAGGTGTAGAAATGCTGAATCATTGCAGTTCTATGGAGCTTCAAGAGATATAGCCAAGAAGTTTTTCAAAGTGGCGATACCAATTTATACTCCTACTAAAAGTGTAACAAAGTTCCAACTTCTCCAAATTATCACTAACACTTTGGATTTCACTTATCACTTTAAAGAAAGATAGGCTTGATAGATTTAAGTTATAAGTGTTTTCATCTGATTTTCATATATCTTGAGTTCACCATATAACTTCAGTTACTTTTAAGTAATCGAGGCATAACTCTTCCTTTAATTAATAATTGAGTGAAAATAGATACCTTATCTCTAGTTTGCAAATAGATACTGGCAGTAATTTTCTAAGTAAATATTCCCTCTTCTCATGTGTTACCTATTTGTTTTTAACTCACAGGTATATTTTGTGGTGAGATAATAATTGTATTCTTTGTTGCAACTGTAATCTAAATGTGTTACATGACAGTACTTTGTATTTGGTGACTAGCAACTCAAATTTGTAGCAACTCCTCCAGCAGATGATACTGTTATTTAAACCATAAATTCCATAATGGAGTAAGGTGTTCAAGACAAAAAAGAATGAAACATGTTACATAGATGTAACAACTGCACACAAGGAATGCAAACATTATGTATTATAAACATGTACTAATAAAACAAAACAAAAGCTTCACTCTGGTCTTACTAGATGAAAAGGTAATTTATCTGCTGCTGCTAGTTCCTATGGCCTAGAGCATGCTATATATATGAGAAGCTACTTGTCTTTTTGTTTAAGCAACAGGTCTTTCTCTCATCCATGTGAGACATACGTAATTGCTTTACCTATGAGACATTCTATCTTTGCATTTTTGGCACATCTACTTTTTTAAATTGAGTGTTTGTTAAAATTCTGGTGCTCTTTAAAAACCTATTACTGAGGAATTTTATATTAACAGGAAATTCAGGAAGTCAAAGGTTTCTGGATAATATTTATCCACAGAATGTTGCATTTTCTGACCAAAGGTTTTTCCTACTGATCAGTAGCAAAGGTCATTTTATGTCACTGATCTTACTTTACTTGCAGGCTGATCTTTAAAAGCACAGAACAAAGCATTTTCTAGAAACACATTTGTAGTGTGATCAAGGACTAGCACTACTCAGGCTCCCTGAATCTTCTTTTTTCAACAGGTTCATTTTTCTGCTTTACACCTTCATGGAGCTGGTTTTCTCCCCAGCATCTCTGGTAACCTTGGGGGGAAGATAATGTTTTATTTGTTTAACTGATCATGAAATGACCTTAATAGAATTCAGGAGACTTTGTATATCACTATGCTTGATGCTTAAAAAAATTCAAGAAATTAAGAAAACATAAATAAAGCAAAAATTATTCCCTCTTACCAAAACTCTAAAATAGCCATTGCTAATTTGGGCAAATATTATTCTAGACATCTTTTTGTCTGTATATATATAAAATGTTAGACAAACAGAAAGATAAATATTTGTTATTAAAATTGGACCTTATGCTAGCTGATGATTAATAAAAAATTATTAGAGTTAATTTTAATTGACCAAAAGAAACACAAATTGAATGATATGGAATAGCTAAATTTCAGATTAAATCATTCATCATGTTTCAGACATATTTTGGAGATTTTGATTATATGTTAGGCCTGATTCAGTTCTAAACTCTAGTTCTTGGCATAAACCTAGAGGAATTTCTTGATTGCATGACTAGCAATATTAATCTCCTTAATCTATAATTAATCTTATTGCAGCATGTGTTTTATTATAGCCCATTATTCCTTCTGTAAAAGATAGAAAGGAAAGGAGGAATGAAGGAAGGAAAGAAAAAATTTATCTCAATGTCTATATTCCAGGTTGTCTTTCAGTGATCCTCTTAAAGTGCTATGTTGGATTTGAGCAAAGATGGCAGAGAGATAACAGCAGGCTACAGAGGCTCCCTGAGATAATCAACTTAGAATTCAACATAATACTGCATGGGAGTCCCGAACAGAGGGAAATGAATCCTCTTGATCCAAGGTGAGAAGAATCAAACATACAGTCCTGGTGCTACTATTGGAACAGCTAAAAGTTCATTGCTCCCACTGCAGCACCCAAACTCACGCAGTGGTGACTTACTGAGCCATCTGAAATCTGAAATCCCGCCGCTTCAACTCACTAGAAATGTAGGCATGCTGAGTCAGGGGTTGGCGAGCCAAATGGAGAGCTGAGCTAGTGGGAAACCTGCATCGAACTGTGGTGAGTGATGGAAACAAAACCATCCCACAGGAAAAGGAGCTCCAACAGATGACATTCTGGGACTGGGCAGGACTGGAAGAGCAAATGGCAGCAGTGACTTCAGTCAGTTGTTCCCTTCCTGAACGGCATTGGTGGAGTGAGCTTAGCCTGAGTCATGTGACCTGGTTGAGACCCAATAGGTTATCCAAAATCAATTCCCTATGGCGGTGATGCACACTAATGCAGTGAAAGCCTCAGCAGGCTGACTGATCCGGAGGGGAGGGGCTAGCATAAGCCGCCCCTGTTTGCAACCCACTAGTGTGCAGCAGCGGGAAGGGTCATCTAGCCAGTGTGTTTCAGAAGAATTATAACCAACAAAGAAAGAAACTGGGGCTTCCTGGAAGAAACAAAAAGATAGGAAGAGGAAGCAACAAGAAAAAGTCTCCAGGCCCCAACCCTGAGAACATTGACTCAGAACAGTTAAATACAAAGGAAAATGAGTTAAATACAACACATGAGTTAAATACAAAAACAGTTAAATACAAAGGAATATTGCAAACATGCAATATCAGACACAGCACCAGTGGACATAAAGAGATATCTTGATCTCTTGATATCATAGAGGAGTTCAAAAAGGAAACATTTAGCCAAGTAAAGCAAGATATAAGAAGATTACTAAAAGAGATGCTAAGCACCCCTCAAGAAGACCCAGACAGAAGAATGGAGGAACTCAAACAGAAGAGAGAACTATTAGATGAGGAATATAAAGAAAATATAGCATACATGAAGCAGATTCAAAGAGATTACCTGGAAATTAAAACATCTATGGAAGGATGGCAAAACTGCTTGAAAGAAACTAAGGATAGATTATCTAAACTGGAGGACAGGTTTGCAATGTGGGATTATGAAAGGAAAAACTTTTTAAAAATAACAAGGAAACAAGCAGTAATAATACAAAGGCTAGAAGATGACAAGAGGATTTATAACTTGAGAATAAAGAATGTGAATGAAGAAGCAGAGGTACAAAGGAATTATAAAGGCTATTCACAGAAATAATTAAGGAAAACTTCTCAAACATAGGAAAAGAAAAAGATATTCAGATGTATGAGGCATATAGAACTCCAGCCACCTACAACCAAAACAAAGCTACACCCAGGCATATAATAATCAAGATCCCAGAAATTCAATATAAGAACAGAATATTAAAAGCTGTTAGAGACAAGAAACAGGTTAAAAAAAAAAAAGGTCCATCAGAATCACGGCAGACTTCTCGACACAAGCCATCAAGTCAAGAAGAGCCTGGAGCAAAATTTTCCAAGCCCTGTAAGAAAATAACCTCCAGCCCAGATTGATATTTCCTGCAAAACTGTCTCTAGAAATCAGTGGAGAAACAAGATTCTTCCAAAACAAAGAGGAACTTGGGAAATTTGCAACCACCAACCCAACTCTATAGAGAATACTGCAGGGCATTCTAGAGAGAGAGAAAAGTACTAGGATTCCAGGAACAGTGGCAGAGAGGCCTCAATACATGGAGCAGAAAACAGAATGAAGATGACAAGCAGACAACTGATAGCAAAAAAAGAGCACAACAGAAATGAGGCAGAGAAGGTTGGCTATAATCTCTAATATAGATGGCCTTGATACACTAAATTTAAAAAAAGAGAATCACAGGCAGAGTAGATCAGGAGATAGGGTCCACCAAGATGCTATTTATAGGAAATATAATTAACATGAAAAAGAGTACATGGACTGAAAATCAAATATGAGAAAACAATGCTCTATGTGACAGAGAACCAGAGAATAATAGGGGCAACTAGACTAGTATTTGTATATAGGTTGGAAAGACAGGCTTTAATAGGTAAAGGAATACAATTAGAGATCAAGTTCAGAAGAGAGAAGGTTGAGAACCACTTAGGTAAATAGCAGGTTGCCCCACCTCCACCCCATTTAAAACCAAGGATCTTGGTCAGACCCAAAAATGCACAGTGTACCCTGGGGAAGTGAAAGGGGAGGGAGAGTCTTACAAAAGATGGCAGAAGATATTAATAGTGTATTAGGATTTAAAACCCACAATACTTGCACCACTCTGCTTAGATAGATTTTATTCTGTCCCAATTTATCTACTTGCATTAGATATGAGGGCACAGACAGCTATCCCAAAAAACATCAGGATATAGCACAGTAATCATCTTTAATTTCCTATTAACTTAATCTGGAGCCCTGTATAACTTATACTGCCTTATCATGACTGATCTTAGTTAAATCTGGTTTGTTTGATTGCTGTTTGGTATCAACAGATTTTATTCAAAACTGATATGATTGATAGCATCAAGTCTGAGAGTATAGGCAACTACACTGAAGATGACAAGACTCACTATGATACAGATTCTGGTTTGATTACTTCCTGTTTTTGAAGTTTTATACCATATACAAAGTTGGGTTTTTAGTAATACTGTTATGTACTGATGTATTCAATTATACTATGTCTGATGATATAGCCAATTCTATTGAAGATAACAAGAGACAACACAGGAGCTATGTTAGAATACCTTATACAATGGTCTTATATGTCTTTTTCATTTCATGTGTTTATCCGAATATGTTTTGTTTTGTCTTCCTTTGTTATGTTTCTCCCTCTAATATAGAAATACATGTTAAGACTCATGCCTGTGTAGAACCTATAAACAGTTTATGAGAACTGATCTTATGACACATGATAAAATGAACAAATACTCTGAAGAAAAAGAGACACTAAAGTACCCAATGCTGATCCTAGAGTGTCATAATGTGAAACCCAGCAATAGTATTATTCTTTGTTCAGAGTGATATTAGCCTGCTTGGGTTTATTCAATCTCAACATAAATGAAGATATGGATAACTGCATGTATGTTTAAGTATATAGGATTGATAACCATGTTACTAAGTTTTTGTTGGATAATTGAACAGAGCTGTTTGCAGTCTCGCTTTTTGAATTCCCACTCTTTATGTTCCACTTTTGTATCTTGAACAACTGTTTGTAAGAAGACAGCACGTAAACAGCAACTAGCAATTTCTTACTGTTATTGTTTCTACCCATTTTCTGTTTTGTTTAGTCTTTCTTTAAATAAAATTTAAAAAAAATAAAGTGCCATGTTTATTCACAGAGCATTATAGAGTGACCTGTTGTTTTTTATTTTATTTATTTATTTATTTTTTGTTTTTATCGGTACCAGGGATCGAACTCATGACTGCCTGCTTGCGAGGCAGGCGCTTATGCCGCTGAGCTAAATCCCCAGCCCAATTGACGTGTTGTTATAGGTTAAAACTGGTGGTCAACTTAACACCAGCTGAATTAAATCAGTATGGTGCCCACCTGAGGAAAGTTGCCAGCCTAAAAGGAGATGTGGAGGGCTGGGGATTTAGCTCAGCGGCATAAGCGCCTGCCTTGCAAACAGGCAGTCGTGAGTTCAATCCCCGGTACCAATAAAAAGGAAAAAGACCAAAAATAAATAAATAAATAAATAAAAGGAGATGTGGAGAGGAAGAGCGAGGCATTGTGGGTTCTCCTAAGTGTCAGTGTTTGGAGCCATTTGTTCTCCTGGGGGAACTTGTCACGGCTAGCTTGAGGAGCTCGGGATCTTATTGCTGTTCACTTTGTGGGGAGCTCTGGTCCTTATGTGGAGCACCATTTCCTGGCTCCAAAGAGAAAGATGTGTGCTGTTTAATCTCCAGGAGAAGCTTGTCACACTGGCTCCCTAATATGTTCTCATTGTCGGAGGAGCTCGAGACCTCATCACTGAGGATGGCTGTGGTACTTTTCAGGGCAGCCCTGGTCTTTATTTTGAGCATTACTTCTTGGCTCCAGTATAGAACCTTTAACCCACTGGCACAGCTTCTTCACCCTGCTGGCACAGACTTTCTAGCTTCCACCGCTGACTTTTGGGCATGTAAAACAGACTTGCATGAGTCCTTGTTGTGGGCTCTAGACCTCTAGTTGGACTCGTGGGAAGCACTGTCATGGGCTCTAGGTCTTCAGCTGGACTCATGCGGGACATTGCTTTGGGACCCAGGCCCTTGGCTCAATTTTCTAGGTCTTTAGTGTTGTGGACAGATTTCCTGCACTTTCTTGTATTTAACGTGGTCAGTGACCATCATAAAATAGTATTATAAATTCTGTGTTTGTTGTCCTTGCAACCCCTAACTACCTGTGTTTTATTAAAGTGGTCTAGTTTTCCTGCTTCTTGTGGAATAGGTCCAAAGGGCCTTTAGGATAGTCATATCAGAGTTTCTGGTTGCCAGTTTGATGCGTATCACCTCACTAATGAGGTAGGTTGCACTAAAAGCTAGTTTTGCACAATCTACTTTATATAACTTCAATTGTGGTGAGAATTTCGTTGTTGCAGTTTCTGCTGCTTATTTTTTATGGTGCTAGAGATTCAACCCCGGCCCTCTGACATGATACTAGGCATGCACTCCCTCATTCTACTGCTGAACTGTACTATTAAGGTCTCTTTTGTTTTGTTTTGTCTAAATCAAATGAGTTGGTTTTGTTTGTTTGTCTTGGCAGTGCAGTGAATTGAGCTCAGGACCTTTGCACTGAGATATATACTCATTCCTTTCATATTTTTATTTTGAGTCATGGTGTCTTCTAAATCACTAAGATGCCCTAGCTGGGACTGGAATTCAAATCCTCTTTCCTCAGCCTCCCAGAGCAGTATTAACTAACAAAAAGACCTATACGCATTGACATAAAAATGTTGATGAATTATTATTTGTATACTCTATACCATGACACAGACCTTGTAGCGTGCCTGGACAATGTACTGAGCAGCACCAAGGAAATTTTTTACCTGGCCAACAATACGGAGCCCAACACTCAATTACATCTCACTAACTAGATGTTAAGAATTGAAAGTTGATGTAATAAAATGAACTGAAATTTTAATAATAAAAGCCAACAGGTAAGTGGAAGGAAGAGAGTTAACATTTCTTGAACATCTAGTCTGGGAGAAGAATAGAATATTTACATCTTTTTTAATTCCCAAACAATCCTGGGGAAAGGATATTTCTTGTGTTTTGGTGTTACAAATGAAAGGGCAAGGCTCAGAGGGGTTGATGTACACAATGAGCTGTAATTTAAATCCAAATCTATTTAACTCTTGTGTTCTTTTTCCTGAGCTGCTCTTTTCTATGAGCTGTTATTCCAACAAAATTCCAAACTATATGATGAAGATTTGTGGTAAGGTATGTGCAGCAAGCTACGTGACTCGCCTACTTAATCATGGCTCAGAGGGTTGAATTCAACTATTTCTGTCATCAGAGTTATCTTAGAGCCACACCTAATGTTAAGTGGATTTGGTTACTGCCTGTCAGTGCCACCTGATGCTGCCAGGGAAAATGGAAGAACAGCTGCTGGAAAGGCTTACTAATTCCATTGAGTAGTTTGTGACATGATCTAAACTCTGGATTCTAAAGGGCTCTGTTGATACTTCAATTTAAGAAAATCAAGGTGTATCTGGGAAAAAGACAGTTTTTAAGAAAATTATTTTGTTATTATGTTGACTTCTCAGATAATGTATATGACATTTGATCCCAGTAATGAATGCTTGCATGACAGTTCGCAGCATTAAAAGGCAGTGTTCTACTTGAAAGGTTATGTGAACAGTTGAGCAACTTAATATCAAGTGATCTTATTAGGGAGATTACATTGTAGACCTTGTGATACTAAAAGCTTTGGGGGGGGTACTGTGAACTATTTAAAGGTAAAGACTATGATATTTTTGCATTTCTTATAATTTAATAACATGGAACACTTAAAATTTATTCGCTGATCATCACTGTTTCTATTTCAATATCTCTCCCCCCAAAAGTGGGTAGATATCATAATTAAATGTAACAACCAAAGATAGTCCTGACTAAAATTTAATAAGCCACGTTTTGACAGGAACAATGATCTGTACATCACCTTCTGAAAAAAGCACTGATTTCTTTAATCTGTAGTCACAATATGTTCCAGCTATATGAATGGTGGTTGGGTAGAGACATGAAGAAGAATAGTTACTTCTCATTTTGTTTTGTAACTGTAGAAACTAAAATGAGTGATTTGTTGAGGTCAAAGTGTCCTTGGAGAATAACACTCTTGTAGAGTTATGACATTTCTCTTTAACCAGAATTGTGATAGCTTGAAGTTCAGATTAAGGAGGTGGTGCCCAGACCTTGGCTAGAATTGGTGCTGCTGTACATGGTCCTTCAATTTGCCACCTTCCAACAGATCTAAATATGCTAACCTATTTAAATAGAAAATTGATGTATAGAGAAAAACATTCATATTTTGATGTACTCAAATCTTTGCTGTGTTAAAATGGGGTAAATAATATGATTTTCCTTTTGCCCAGTAATGCCACCCAAAAATGTGCCACCAGGACAGACCACCTCCCCCACTCCAGCCAGCTATGATACCAGAGGTGTTTTCTTCCATGTTTCAGTCTGCTCCACTCTGAAAATTATAAGAGCCATCCAGTGCTTTCCTCTGGATCTCTGGCCTTTATTTAATTTTATTTATTTATTTTTTTTGAATCAGGAATCAAACTCACAACCTCAAATCTGCCAGGCAGGTGCTTACGCCCCTGAGCTAAATCTGTGTCCTCTCTGGCCTTATTTTATGCTGATCTTTGGTTTGAAATGATGCACCATTCTTCTTTTGATGTCAAAACAGGACTCTCGGGACAGTACCACCTTGGCATTGCTATCATTGAAACAATTGGACCCTATTCTATGAAAGATAATGCTCTTTCATTGTTACAATTTCATATTTTTTTCATATTTATCAGACCCAGGCACACAATATCCAGACTCACCCTGGAAAATGGTGAGCCTCTCTCCCATACTGGAATTAAACCATTAAGCTGCGATTGCTTTAGAAAACAATGAATGAAAGATGTAAGGCAAGAAAATAAAAGCTGCTTACATCCTAAAGGGAAATTAATTACAGTCACATTTTTTAAATAATACTATAGTTTTTCTAATATTTTTCTCCTTTGAGAAATCTTCTGTATTCTTCTTCTCTTTGGTTTCATAACCTGTACAACTCAGGAAAACCTTCTGGTTAGAGAAATGTTCCATGTGTTGAGATTTTAGGTCCCCCTTCCCCTTACCTTCCCCTACGTTCCTACCCCTGCACAAATAGTTTCACCGTCTGTCTATAATACTGCCTGAAATTCTACCATTAGACATATCCCTGCAAATTAAGTCAGTACCTACTAATTTAAAAAATTACATCACTTCATCCGACATTATCGTAACACAACTACGTACTTATACTGCTTTAACTTTGATACATTCAGTGCTACTGAAAATATTTTAATAACACAAAACAGCTACTTGTTCACTTGGTGTTGTTTAATATGCCCACAGGCCAACATAAGGTATATGTTTATCATATTATTTCCTTTATTAATTGCTCTAACTTAATTGTGTTTTTCTATGCTGATGATTAGTATCATTTTTTAAAATGTAATACTATTTATATGTATAGCTAGAATTCGTAATTGTTAGCTTTATATTTTTTATCAGATAAGGTAATAGTTTTTCAACCCGTGTTCTTGTGTAGCCACTTCATCTCAGGAGTAAATATTGGTCTGATAGTTCTGTGTTATGCTTAAGGTCGTACAGCAAGTAACAGAATTAAGATTTGGTTTATATTAGTCTGATTTCAAATTACTCTACTATAAAGGATTGGGCTGGAGAAGTGGCTGATGATAAATACTGGAATGTCCTTTGCATATTTTATAAATGAAATTCTTTTTTAATATTTGTCATGAAATGTATAGAATATACACAGAAATATATATATTATTTAAATATACACTAAAGAATAATCATAAAGTGAACTTTAGTTATGAAGTAGAATATTGTTAATATCAACTGGACTTGATGGCCCACATTTGTAATCTCAGCATTTCGGGACGCTGAGGCAAGAGGATGGCAAATTTGAGCCCAGCCTAGGCAATTTAGTAAGACTTTGACTCAAAAATAAAAATGGCCTGGAGATATAGTTCAATGCAAAGTAACCTCCCTAAAAAGGAAATATTGTTAATATTTTAGAATCTCTGAGTATATTTTGTACTTTGTTCCACAAATAACTCACAATCTTATCTTTTGTGAAACCTTTTCCTTTGCTTTTATTTACACTACTTATGTATGCCTCCCTAAATTACGTATTTGTTTGGATTTTATCTCTTTTCAAACATCATGCAAAAGGAATAATATTGTTTGTTTTTACTTGTCATTTGCTTCTTTATCTTGCTCGTCATAAGATTTATCTGTGTTGATACATATAGCTGTAATTTGTTGATTTTTATTTCGGTACAGTTGTACTAATTTTCCGTGCTGCATAAGAAATTATCACAAGTTGAATGACTTATAACATCACATACTTATTATCTCACAGTTTCCATGGGTCAAGAGTCCAGGCATGACTCAACTGCGTCCTCTCCCAGGGTGTCGAAAGGCTGTAACGTAGCCAGATTGCATTCTCTTTTGGCAGCACAACTGGGGAAGGATCTGCTGCTAAACTCATTCAGATTTTTGGCAGAATTTGTTTTCTCATGGCTTTAGAATTCTTGTTTCTTTCAGGGCAGTAGGAAAGAGGCTGCTTAAATGTACATATAAATATTTACACACACACTATGAACACACAAATGAGAGAGAGAGAAGAGAGAGAAAAGAGAAAGAGAGGGGGAGAGAGAACAGACAGAGAACAAAGAGAGATAACACCCCATAATTCTGACTGTATTCTATTGGTTAGTAGTAAGTCACAGATGCCGTCTATATTACCATAGGAATATGGTAGAGATTATGGTGGCCATCTAGCAATGGTGCTTATCACAATAGTAATTTAGTATTTCTTTTTCCCTCCTTTTTATTATCAATTGAAAAGTGCACAAATATTTTCAAAATATAACAAATATGAAGTAAATAATTTAAAAATAAATAGAAAATCATGCAAACAGATACACCAGCCTAGCATTGACTAGACAAAACATACTGAAACCATATTTATTTGACACTTCAATTGTACCTCAAAGTGAACAAGGATTACAGTTATTCATATAATGATGGAAAAGGCAGTTCTCTAACAAGGAATTCTTAGAACATATTTCCCTAAACAAAGCATTCAATTCCATAAGACAAAAACATGAAATTGAATGGAAAATCATAGATCCACAAATATTACAGAAAACTTCAAGGTGCCTTCCTCAGTAATTAACAGCTAAAGAAGGCAGAAAAAAAAATCCATAATGGAACAATTAAAATCAGCCACCTCATGCCTTTAAAAAATATTTCTATTATACATATAGTCCACAGTTTATTTATCCAGGGATGAATGGATCCATCTAAATTATTTCTAGGTTTGGGCTGTGATTTTTGTAACTTGGCTTAGCCTTGGTACCCAGATATTTGATCATTATTATTTTGGATGTTTTTGTGAGCTTTTAAAATGACATTTACATTTTAGTGGATTTTGAATAAAGTAGATTGTTCTCCATAATAGGAGTGAGCCTTACCCAATCAAGGTGAAAGCCTACCAGTAAAAAAGACCTCCTGTCCATGAACAAGAGAATTTTGCCAAAAGACTGTCTTCAGACTTTATCTGCAGCATTAGATAAAGTCTGATTCATAAGCAACCAGCCTTTACACATAAACTACAATACATTTTTTCAGTTCCAGTCCGCAGGCCTCTCCTCTTAGATATTGGAATCACCAAGCCTTCAGTTACACAAGCCAGTTTCCTAAAATAAATTTCTTCACGCATATGCACGCACACATACACACAACACATGCACACAACTGTTATGTTTCTCTGGAGAACTTTGACTAATACAGGGGCTATTAATACATGCTTTCATGAATCTTCTCCTACAGGTCTCCTACTGCATATGAGATTACATGTAAGAGTGAAATTCCTCCTTTTTTACTTAAAATGTGCCTCTATTTGTCTTTATAAAAAAGTAACAAACTACTTTTCTTTTCTTTTTTTTTCTTTTTATCGGTACCGGGGATCGAACTCACGACCGCCTGCTTGCAAGGCAGGTGCTTATGCCGCTGAGCTAAATCCCCACCCCACAAACTACTTTTCAAAGTTTTTGTGTTTGCTTATACTTTTGCCTACACAACAGAGCTTCCACTATTGTAAATGCTCATCAACACAAGGTGTTATTTTTAATTATTTTTCATTTTGGTGGGTATGAAATGCTGTCTCATTACAGGTGCATTTCCTTGTCAACTAAAGAAATCGAACATGTTTTCACCTGTCGATGAGTCATTTGAGTTTCTTCTTTTGTGAAATATCTGGCCAAATCTTTCTGGTGCATAATAGACTGAGCATTTTGTCATTTTCCCACTGATCTGTGGCCGTCTTTTATATAATCTAGGTATTAGATCTTAGTAACATCAACTACAAATATCTTCTAGTTTTCTTGTCTTTGAACCTATGGTGTCTTTTGGTGATCAGAAAGTATTAATTTTTTGCAGTTTTAATTTTCAATATTTTTTCTATGTCTTTTTGTGCTTTTAGAAATCTTTCTATACTGAATTATTATGAAAATATTTTCTATATTCTCTTTTAAAGGCTTTAGTTTTACCTCTGACCTTTTATCTTTAATTCTCCTAAAATTTTATTTTCAGTTTAGGGTAGAGATCCAATGTAATTTTTTCCCCATTTGGATATCTTTATCCAGTCTCCTTTATTGAAAAATTCATTCTTTTCCTGTTTTCTGCAAAAACACATCTGTCATATACCTAGTATCTAATATGCCAGTGTCTTTTTCTGGGCTTTTATTCTTCCCCATTATGTATGTATTCAGCATCTATAATATAATATTTTAAAATTATAGCTTTCTAATATCATAAAATCTGATAGGGCAAGTCTTCCATATTCACTTATCCTGTTGAAGAGCCAAAGTTCCACTTTTAAAAAAAAAATCTGCTGGAGATTTTGAAATTGCATTGATTCTTTGTTGGAATAATTGAAGCTGAACTCATGCTCAGGGCTATGGGATGGCCCAGGCATGGCTGAACTGAAAATGAGGCAACACTTCAGGGGCAAGACAGGCCACAGCTGTCTGGCCACAGGCAAGACTGTTTTCCTTAATTAGCATTGTCTGTTGCTCAGACGGGTCCTTGAACCCCTCCAAGATCCTGATCAGGTTTCCTGCATTTTCCATTCAACTCCTTCCTTGTTTTGAATAAATACGGGTTGCCCAGGGACAGCCGGTTGGTCAGCTATCAGAATTATGAACTCTGCAGAGAATTTTAGTCCTCCTGGAGCCCCAAAACTCATGCTGCTTGCCTCATTCCTTTGGGCCTTTGCCATGTACTTGTTTGGGGGATTGGGGATCTAGGCACAGACCCCAACAATTCTATGGACTAAATGAGAAATGATCCATATCTTTACAATGAGTCTTCTAGTTCTATTTTTTCTTAAAGCCCTTTCATGTATTTTGTTAATTAGTACCTACATATTCTATATTTTTAAAAAGTATACACATGAGATGAATATGGATGAGATGAATTGATTCATAGATATTGTACATATGTGTATCTCTGTTATTTGCTAATTGGCATGGCTGTATAGAAATGAAATAATTTTCAGATTGAGTTGATATCTGATAACTTTTGTTAAATTTCATTCATTTAGAAATTTATTGGTAGTTCATTTTTAATCTCTCATGTATACATTATTATTTGCATTTAGACAGTGTTCCCTCCCTAATTCTTATTCTTTTTATTCATAGTTTTTGCTTTCCTTATGTAATAAATATATGTAGTGCAATATAAAATAGGAATGAGAATCTTTGTATTGTTCTAGTCTTAGAAGAAATTGTTTGAATAATTACTAAATATAATATTGTCTTTCATTTTACTTATTTTTAAATTAAACTATGGAAGACTCTACTTTTCCTAGTTAGCTAAACATTTTTATGATAAGTGTATGTTGTTTTATCAAACATTTTCCTGCACCTGAGATGATCGTACATATCTTCTCCCTTAACCTGTTACTATGTTGAACTAGATAAATTGCCATTACTTTTTAAGAAGTTGAGGAAGTACCCCCCTACTTTGTGAAATGTTCTAGTGAATAGGTGATTGATTTTTATCAAAAGGTTTTTATACATGTGAGGAAATGTAGAAATGTTTTTTTCTTCCTTTGTTCTGATAATGTGGCTATAGTGATGGATTTGTGTTAAATCCATCTTACGTTTTTGGGATATATTCTTCTTGGCTATGGGTTATTTCTCTCTCATTAATCCAGATTGACACGGGGAGCAGGAATGGCTTTCTTCTACACAATCATTCAGGAACCTGGTCTAACTGTAGACTGTATTTTTCAACATGTGGCATGCAAGATTGCTATGAGTATTACTATCTAGATGACTGGATGTATCAGTATTTATTGCTGCACAAAAAGTTTAATAGCTTAATACAGTAACATATTTACTGCCTCATGTTTCTGTGGTTCAAGAACTTGGAAGTGACTTAGTTGAATGGTTCTGGCTCAAAATCTTTCATGTATATGCTGTGAGATGTCTAATGTGAGTATAATTAGAGTTGAAGTATCTCCTTCCATCGCTACTTAGTACTGATTTGGGGTGGATGGTCTCAGTTCCTTAACACACAGTCTTTTCTATAGGGCCATGTGAGTATCCTCATGGCATGGAAGCTGACTTCCCTCAGAAACACATGAGCTAACAGAACAAGATGAATGCCCCAATTTCTTTTGCAACCTTACTTGGAAAACACACTTCATCATTTCTGCAATATCCTATTAGTTACACAGGTCAGTCATATTTATGGAAGAGTAGATTACACAGATCGCCAGGGGTCATTAAGAGTCATTGTAGAGGTAATCTACCAACCTGGAGAAACATGGCTAGGAAGACTTACCTGCTGAGTCTACTAAGCATTCCACTGCAGTAAATTATATGACCCCCTTCTAATTTCAGAAGCAAAGACACGTGCTATAACTGGTATGTGTCTTTTATTACAATGGAAGAGGACGAGAGAGTCATATTTAGATACACATCTGGTAGTTCCTGCTACAATTGGGAAAATGAATCAGGAGCAAAAAATAATCAAGAGCTGAATAAGTAAAATAAAAACAGTAAAAGTTAATCTTAGCAAATGTTCAGCCATGTATATTCAAACCTACATAATGTTTGACATTTTTTTCTGATTTCATGAAATTATATTTGCGTACAGTATTTGTCTCACAGGCAAAAGCTCTGAAATTCCAGTAGATTGAGGAGGAAAAAAAGCAGTATCCCAGTTTTAGCTTCAGCAAATGTTTACAATTTATTTCAAGTAATGACTTTTAAAAAATAGTACAAAAAATGGCAATGTCCATTAGTAAGACCCAAGCTACAAATAAGTCAGAGAAAATTGGTTTGTCTACATAGTCATTACCTAGAAAATTATTAACTAAGGAAAATATCCTACCTCTATTTTGAGAGTCTGCCTTGGGGAAATGTTACCTACACATTGGTAAATCAGAAACCAGGTAATTCCCATTGCATTTCCTATAAAGACTTCAGTCAAAAAATTAAGCCTTCATTTGAAAGGTATTTTTAATTAGTTCTGCTTAACAAGGAAAAGATGATATCTTGATTGTGACATGAACCTCTAGTGGAGGGTATTTTTCTTCCTAATTTGTCCCAAATATTCAGTTTTGACTTTGAATTATATTGTGCAGCAATGAACTGAAATTCAAACTTTTGCATTGTCCTATACATTTAACAACTCAAAACTAGTTTTGTTCATATTTCCACTGAAGGTAGTACATATTTATTATTTACATAGTACATTCATTTACTGGAAATATACTTGGTTGGAATGATAGAAGTGTCCCTTTGTAAAAATTCTATATTCTTTGAATTGTTGCATGCTGCCTTTATACAATAACAATAACACACTATTTTCAGGGTCTGTTGGTCCTTTGCAATGGAGAATGACATAAATTAAATGGCAAAATTCTTGTCACTGATTGCCATCTTTTTATGGCATTTTGGTTTATGAAAAAATATACAAATGTATATTATACATTTGCTATAGAGCTGATAAATTTGATCTTGAACAAGGAGCAGTTGTGCTAGAATAGGAAGAACACAGGATGTAAAGTTGGAGATGCTGATTCTATCAATTAGTTGCCAGAAAATCTTGGACATGTTATTTAATGCTTCTTCTTTCTTTCCTTTGTGTATGTGTGTGTGTGTGTGTGTGTGTGTGTGTGTGTGTGTGTGTGTTAAGGTATGTCATGGTTTATGTCAGTGGCCCCCAGGCCTCATGCATTTGTATTATGCATTTGTGATTGGTTCATTGTCTAGCACTTGGATTGGTGGTGTGAGTGCTACATTGGCCTAGGGGTGGAGCCAAGATGTGATGTAATGGCAGGAAGAAGGTATGTCTGTCTTGCCAGTTTTTGCCTTGCTGTTTGCAGCTGCCATGAACTGTGGCCCAGCCATGCCACCCTGCCTTGGATCCAACTGAGTATGGACTGAAACCTCCCAAAACTGTAAGAAATGAACCTTTCCTTTCCCAAATTGATACATCAGGTATTTTGTCTCAACAATGAGCTAAAAGTAACTAGGACAAGGTAGAAGACCAAATATACAACATTCCTCTGCCAGTGGTTGAGTACTATTACCTGATTAAGCTTTGATTTTAAGAAGTTCATTTTTTTTCATTGTTTTATGTGGCCCCTAGGTCTGCCTCTGCATGTGTATGTATACGTGAGTGTGTGTTTGCATGCATGTTCATACATGTAGATATACGTATAAAAATTATACATTTTTAGAAAAATCCTTACCCTTTTCTTATCACATTTATTTGAGCTTTGAATTTGCATGGAATTATATCACTTCCCAAAGAGGAAGAAAATCAATTAAAGGAGGTTTAAATAATTGGAGAAAGAGGAAACTTCTTTTTCTTCCATGTATAATTTGACTTGAAGCATGCTTAGCATCCCAGTATCATTTTTTGTGGGCTGTGTGTGTTAGGGGGTATTCGGGATTAGTCTCAGGACTTCTCACTGAACTACATTCCCAGCCCTTTTATTTCTTAATTTTTATTTTGAGACAGTCTCACTAAATTGCTAAATTGTCCAGGCTGGCCTGGAACTTTGAGTCTTCCTGCCTCTACCTCCCAAAGTGCTGTGATTATAGGCATGTGTCACCACATTCATCACCCAGCATCATTTAATTGGCAAGAGTTTTCATAAAAAAGTCTAGAATTGCCATAGCTGAAGAGCCCTCAAAAAGAGGCCCTAAATGACCCTCTGTGTCAGAAAAGCAGATTAGGACTGGGGATTTAGCTCATTGGCCTAAGTGTCTGTTTGGCAAGCATGAGATCATGAGTTCAATCCCCGGTACTCAAAAAAACAAAACAAACAAAAAAAGCCCAAACAAATAAACAAAAAGCAGAGTAGAAGGCAGGGAAGAGAGAAAAAAGTATTGTAATTATGAAGGTCTCAGCAAAAGTTTACCCTTCCCCTTGTCAGAAATATATGCTTGCTTACGTTATCATTTTCAGATTTCGTGATAAAGATTGCCATCGCTTTTTGGTCCAAGTTTAGGGCAGGATTGAGATGCTGAAAGTTAACTTGAGACTTTCCTATGAGACATCCTGAGGCAAATTAAGACAAAACCAGACTACTAAATCCAAGTACCTGGACATACAGTACAGGTTAGTGGAGTTAGTGAGTAACCAAGGAGGGGAGGTGTCTTTTTACAGGGATTTTTCTATAACCTTCTGCCCACTTTTGTGGGCAGGCTAAGTAAATTAAAATCAGAGAATCCAAAGATGCGACATGAAATTGTTGCACACTAGGAAGGGTTAGAAAAAATGAATTTACTTTCTCTTGTCTGATCATAGTCATCAAATTAAGCACTTCTTTTTTATTCCAGACAACAAGATCTTTTACCTCAGAGATTGCAGAAATTTGACTGGGCCAAATATTGCAAGAATACATACTCCTACACAGGCAAAGTTTAATGTTGAGGAGGAGAGTTTGGCTGAATTGGAATTTCAGAGGAAAGGAGTCAGCATTTGATCAAGAAAGGGACCAAGCCGCTCCCTGAACAAAGAAAGTAAGAGGGTTTTATTAATTTGCTGGAGAGGGCTAAAGTCTGGTAATTCCCACTGGCTTTTGTGGCTTCTGAAGAAGGTCAAAGGTAGAGGCAGAAAACAAGGGAAAAGAAAACACATACTAGCTCCATTCAACAATAGGCCAAATTAATCCTGTACGGTGGTCTTGGACTAAATGTTTTTTCACATGATCAACATGTCTATGTGCAGAACTTAGTAGAACCTGACCAAAGGATTAAAACAGCAAAGGAGGCAGACATAATATGGTAAGATGCCATCCTTTTATCCCATTTTTGTCACTCATCAGAGTCCTGTAATTTCAAGTTAAAGATCAGTGTTTACAACAAAAGTAGCCTTTGGTTCCCTGGGAAATAACCCGGATGAGTGGAATCATAATGTACATGTTAGAAGTATTATTTATGCAAAACAGATGAGAAACTAATAATGTACTGCCCAGATGTGTGACCTCCAAAATTTGTGATTTTTAAATTGGCTAAGAGTAAGTGAAGCTAGAGGGCTTATTAGGTTTTTCTTGGTAAAAATTTTTCATTTCATGTAAACATTCATCTATTCTGATTTGATCAGGATCTCATGATTAGTCCAGAGAAATATGTCATACTACAAATAGTAATAGCTGACTGCACCAAAAGGTTTATTTTCTCATCTCAGTCTTCTGTCCCACCACAATGGTTCCTAACTGCGTTTCAAATTGACATGAAAACTATCTAAAACAGTGAAGCTAGCAAACAATTATGGAAAACTTAATTCATTTATCAAAAAAAGAATATTTGCTGACTTTCTTCAATATGGCAAACCTATAGTGTATTCTTGGAATATAGTAGTGAACATGACAAAAAAGGTGTTGATATCCTAAGCATCACCTTCACCTTCTAATGTAGCTCTTTCTATATCTGAAACACAATCTTTTACATATTTAATGTGATTACTAGACTAATAAACATCTGTATGAAGGTTGGCCTTATTCATCTCTACATTTATCCCAGCACTTTATATCTGACACATAGAAGATGCTAAAGATAATATATTGGCTAAATTAATTCATTTCTGGTGAGAATAACATAGTTCATGAAATTCATCCAGAATATACATGTTTTAAGTTCAATATGATTAAAACTTCTTTTAAGAAAAAAAACCTATTTTATATATTCTGAAATATAACAAAAGTCATGTGATTAATGAAATTTTCTAGAAAAAAATCACTTAAAAGAATATATTCGACACTCAAGAAGCTTAGGCAGAAGGGTAGCCATGAATTTGAGACCAGCCTGAACTACATAGCAAGACCCTGTCTTAAACAAAACCAAAAAAAACTACATGCACAACTCAAAAAAGGATGTATTCAAAAATTTTTCAGGGGTTATTTTCATTTTATTCCATTATGTTTATTTCTCTGTGCCAACAATTTACTGCCAGGAATTGTTTTTAAAAGTAGAAGTTTAGGTAATAAATTAAGTCCAGCTGTCTTCAGCAGTATCAGGGGAATGGGTGTCAGATGGTCAGATCTCCAGGGAATTTTATCACTTAAAATTCCTGAACTCTCCTTGTAAGCAGATTCTATTTCTAAAGTAGTACTGTTTTTTGTTTTTTGTTTTTTTTTTTTTGAGGTAAAGTTCACATAACACAACATTAAACATTTAAAGTTGTACAATTCAGTGACACTGAATATATCTGTAATTTACAATCAACTCTCCTCCAAAACAAAATATTCCAAAATGAAACTTCATCTAGTTAAGTGGTCATCTTGAGGATTAATCTTTGGATTTACATAGCTAAGTACCAAACCTAGCTCTGTATTAGAGAAGTAACATGAAAAGTATTTTCCTCTAAAAGTACAAAATAGTAACTATAATAACAGAAGTTGCAGGACCAGTCAGAAGCTAGTCTGTGACCCTCAGAGTGATGACCTTATGACCTCTGATTCTGAACATGTGAGTAGGGTCTGCCTTCCAGAAGGCACAGTTGTATCTCTGCCCACACCCTACAGCCTTTGAGAAAGCTGCCTAGGCTGGTCATGGAAGACCAAAGTGTCAATGGAGTTTTGAAGCACATGTAAGATTTTCATACTTAAGTGAGTCTGATCTATCACTATCAAAAACCAGGTAATCAAGAAATAAGTGGTTAAAAAGGAAAGTACAGTTTCAAAGTATATGAATGAATTGGAAATGAAAACACAAGCATTACATATTAACAGGCTCCAAAAATTACCTCTTTACAATACTGACTTTCTCGAGAAATACGTGCTTAGGAAATTGACTCAAATTTATCAAGGAAAGATGAAGACACCTCCTAGGAGAAAATTCATCTTAAGGGAAGAATATGAAGATTTTGGCCCAAAACAGAGACTATTTTGGGCCAACGGGGACTATTTGTTCTATTTGTCATTTGATTCCACTCCTAGTCAAGATTGTCTTGAGGCTCATGTCAAAGCAGGATGAGGTGGGGACATGGTAAGTAAATTCAAAATTGAAAAGCTGCTCCGATAACTAAGGCAGATCACCCATTCAAACTTTCTTGTGGAAAGTGCTAAGTGCAAGGCACTTGCCACATACAGAGAACCTAATGGTAACAAGATAATAGCCCTTATAGTCCAAATGTAAACATTTAGAGTAGAATTCTCTAAGTCTTTATTGTCTTAAAAGCTATGAGTGATTCATTCAGTAGGCAATGGCAGTATATAACAGGAAAATCCAGTCTGGCCCGGAAAGCTACTAAACCAGTAGTATAAATGAGGCAAATTAGCATATATATTAAAATACTGAATCCAAGGAGAGAAACTGACATTTCACCTGAAGGATAAGACATTGAGAAAAGAGGAAGGCGTAGGCATAGTGTGTAAGTGCATTGAGGTGGAAAGAGCTGGGGTTTGAGGCCAAGTCCAGGAGCCAGAGAGAAAAGCAGCAGAAAGTAATTGATGGAAGGAGTGGTTCTTCCACTACGTGCTGAGCTGGGAGCTCTACCAGGGAACACATCTTGCCACTGGCAAGGCAGACACCCGCCCAGTGACAACACTGTGGACTCTAAAATGAAATGGAGCCTTGAGAAGCTTGGTAGTGAGTTAGGCAGGTGTTTGGTTTTCTTTATAGCTAAATTAGACCATTAGTGTAGCCAGATCACTTGTCGCAGGTTCTTATGCAACACTGTGTCACAGGTTTGCATAAGATTTAATCCTTTAAAAAAACTTCATAATTATTATAGAATCTGCATTGTCTCATACTAGAAACCTAAATGTAAGGGAAGTGGTGCCATTTGAGCTGGAAAACTGCCTGTTTAATAATTTGACTCAGCTCAGGTCTACATGTGTTTGTACATCTGCATAAGGAACTCATAGCAACAGTAAGTTGGGGCTGGGGATTTAGCTCAGCGGCATAAGTGCCTGCCTTGCAAGTAGGCAGTTGTGAGTTTGATCCCTGGTACTGATAAAAAGGAAAAAGACAAAAACAAACAAACAAAAAAAAAAAAACAGTAAGTTCTCTGTGTTAGGAAGAGTTCCACCATGTTTGTGATTTCCCTAGCAAGAAAACATCACCAGGCAGAGTCATAAATCTTTCAGTCACACCAGGACCTGGTTTGCTATCTGATATTTGGGGAAAGCTATATGGGTGGGAACAGACAACACCTCCAATCACCTTGGCACCAACATGCCTCAAAAACTTGCTCATCCTGGGCCAAATGTGGTGGTGCCTGACTATAATCCCCGTGCTCAGAAGGCTGAGACAGATGGATCGCAAGTGTGAGTTCAGCCTAGGGTGCACAATGAGTTCAAGGCTAGCCTACTCTAGATAGCAAGACTCTGTCTCAAACAACAACAAAAAGTTGTCCATTCTGGTACCTAGCACAGTGCATGCTGAATGACAGAGAATCAAAAATAATGATTGTAAGAAACAGGGGTGAGGAGGTGGCGTGCAGAACAGGCAGTTCTGCCAAAGTAGTTCCCAGTTCACTCAGAAGATGAGCATTCTCTGATCACAGAAATGTGAGAAGGAAGCAGCTAACTCAGTGATTCTATTCTCTTGCCTCTCATCAGTAAGTTAAGTATAAACTGATATTCTTTATTCTATTAATGTCAGGGATTACATCGACTGTCAAATAGTAAACCAACACTGCACTCCTGGAATGCATCCAACTTGCAGTGTATTATCCTGTTATGCATCCCTCCTTCTGTCCCACTCACAATCTTCTCCTCACCCACCTACTCCCCCAGCTCTTTCCTAAGCTCCAAACAACCCAGGGAACTGTCGTTTATTCTTATTTCCAGCACTGTGCCCTGCAGCCACGTTTTCATCTAAGCACAGCTATTTCTGTCTTGCATGAGTCCCAAATGTGGCTGATGCCCAACAGTGACTGGCAACCAACAGCCCTCTCAGTCCTGTGTACAGTACCTGGCCCAGAGCAGGGGTGCGTAATCATTTGTAAATAAACGAGTACTGCTTGCATCACTCTGCTTAAGACCAACTTCCAGTCACCAAGACTAGTGGAAAGAATTTTTTCGTAGGTTATGAAGGACTGTGGCCAGACCACAATATAGAAGAAACAGAAATGTTATTCTGCTCTCCACCAGTAAGACCTCCCTGTTGGTGAGCCAGACTAAAAATTACTACTACCAGACTAAAAATTACTAAAAATCTCTAATACTACAGAGGAGAGATTTTTTTCTGTTTTTCCTTTTAAGCACATAACTCCCGAAACACACTTGGCCTAATCAGAAATAGAAACTAAAGTGTAACAAACAGAAGGCAACCCCAGGAGAATCACAGTGTTTCAATCAGCCCATGAGACTGATTCAAGACATGTGTGGCTTTGTTTAACAATGGTGGTCTTATCAGAACAAAACGTTTTCTTTGTTTCTACATGCTGATGGATAATCTGTGTACAGGTAGAAAGCAATATTTATTATGATAACTGACTTTAGATGGAATGGAAAAAATAAAGGAAAATAGATATACTCCAGTATGAAGTAGCTCTTTTAGACTTGGAAATAAAATAAAATAAAATAAAATAAAATAAATCAATATGACCTAAAACCACTTCACTAATCAGTCACCTTGTAGCTCTTCTTCAAAAACAAAACAAACAAACAAACAAATGACACCTACCCAACATCAGAAAATTAGAACCAGATTTGATACAGGTTTGGTTCAAGGAAAGGAGATTGCTCTTTGTGTCATTTGATTTAGTAAATCCTGTTTCTCTCCTCTATTGTTATTGCAAAACTGTACTCCCTGGAGAGTGACATAGATTCTGCTGTAGGAAGCCCTGTAATTGGCTGCCACCTTATATCTGCAGGCCGCACCACCTTAACTCCCTGTAGGAGTTAAGTTTGGTAGTTAAGCAGCACCTTGCCTACCTAGCTTGTTTGGCCTATTCAGGAATTATGCTAATCAGCCCACCCACCCCGTGAGGGAAGTTTGAACTGACTTATAAACTCTCAGTCTTGCCACTGTTGCTAAGTTACCTGCTGATGTCTCAGAACCCAAATCCCTCCTCCTCAATACCCTATATATTTGATACTCATTCCTTGAATAAAGAGAGACTTGATTGGACTTCCTCAACTTGTCTCCATTCTTTGTGTCTCTTGTTTCCTTTTCATCCCCACGACCCATCTAGGGTCTCTGTGGACTTACCCACAGGCCGGGTCATTCTGCAATTTATTTCCTATCTTGCTCCCATACTTACTTCTGGTCCAAATGAACCTAAAATGCAGCATAGATATTTATTGAACATGAGCATTCCACACATGGCATATATCCTCTGTCACTCACACCTGTCTGTACAGTATATGTCCTGTGTGATAAATATGTGTACCCCAAAATGTTGAATGGATTAGATGTGGGATAACTTGGAAAAAGCAGCAGAGGGAAAGGATGGATGTTATATTTTAGTGCCTGCATATATCAGGATTGCTATAAGATACTTGCCACACATCAGCTAAAAGTGTGTGTATCTCTCCCCCGTCCCATCTGAGATTTTTCACTTAACAGATTAGTGTTACTACAGGTGGAATCATGCCCCAGTCATCACCCAGGCCAAAGGGGTGGAAAGAGGAGGAACACGACATCCAAGGAGAGAAGACACTTAACCTTCCCCAGCAGTAGTAAGAACTCTCCTCTTCTTTATTTCATTCATTTTTGAAAAGTACACCAGTTGTATTCATCATTTCATTCATTCATTCAGTCTTGTTTATTGAGTGCCCACTCTATGCACTGTGAAGTCACTACGCTAGATTCTCAGAAATAAGACTATTTTGGGAGCTCAAGAAATAAAGCCTTCTTGAAAGGCAGATGAAATGTAAACAACAGAAGCAAAACAATCTGCTCAATAAGCACAACAGATGGAGCAGGTATAAGACATCAGAGAGGAATGGAGGTGGGAGCATCCCTTTGCCTGGGGGAACCAAGGAAGCTTCTTGGAAAGGCATGTCCCTGCCACAAATTATTACGGCTGCAGTTCCATAAAATGAAATCCCAGATACTGCTGAGGAGAAGCCCACAGGAACCCAGGACCACCCCCATCCACAACTCAAGATAACCTTCCTAGGACAATCATATTCCTCCCAGATGTAAGCTGAAAACTTTTAGAGAGAATTGTACAATTAACCAAAAATTTCTTTTTTCTTCTCTTTCCTATGTCAATTCATCCTTCAAATTGCAGCTGTCATTTCCTTTTGAAAAAACCTGGCCTGAATTCACCAGCTAAGCCAAATTCCAGTACCAAATCACCAGCACCGTATCATGTTTTCAGGGTTGCTTTTTGTCTGTGTGTTGGGTTTTTGTGGGTACCTAACCCGCTTTCTACACCACTACTCTATAAGGGCAATGACCATGTCTTTTCCCTTATCACTATATTCCCAGTGTCAAGCACGGTATGTTTTCAATAAAGAAGCTTTATATGAGGTAAAACAGGGAAAAACCAAGTCAAAGTGGGCCATCATTCACGATGCTCTGAATAGCAAGGAGTCAGCAAAAAATCCCTGGGAAAAGATCTTTGAAGCCATTAGAAATTCATATAAATGAAGATGGGGAGGTCCCCAAAAAAATCTCTGACCCAAGACTAAATAATGTCATAAGTTAGCTGGAACATGAAATTCCTTTTGAAAATAATGAAACAAACTTGTATGTAATAGCAGAGTTTGAATATAAGAGCATGTAGGCTCTCAAAATTTCTCATTCTTCCTATAATACTGATAGTATAGGTTGAAAATGCAAGTGACCAGCATGTGGAAAACCAATTCATTAAAAATAATCTGTAGAGAGCATACACATAAGTGAATAAATCAGACTCACGTATACAACATTCCTGGTATGAAAAACTGAAAGAGTAATTAAGTTCTAAGAAGTACAATATATATTGTGAAATGGGAAGAAATTGTTCAAAAAGAAAAAGGAATTAGGATGAAGGAAAGGGAAAAGAGGAAGAAAAAGGGAAAAAAAACACAAGTCAGTTATACTATTAGTGTCTCTTAGTTCATTAAAAAGAAAGGTTCATGCTAATAACCATTGGCGAAATTGTTATGCCCATATTTTATACTCCATAGTTGTACTGAGCAACTACTTTACAGATAACAAGTAATGCATTACCTATTGTTATTCTACTATTATTTTGTTATGAAATTTTGTTTTACCTTTTTTCCATGAAATAAAATAATAATAATCTCTAAAAGTAAGGACTATTAAAAAAAATCTCTATTTAAAAGAAAAGTAGCTTCTAAAGGTACTTTAGAAATCCTGACAAAATCTTGATGCAATAGACAATAAATAATTCGAAACTTAGACCAGATTAACTAACACAAATGTTAGCAATCAGAAATATTCTTATAAATTGAAAATTATAAACTATGTACAAAATTGTACTATAGTACTCAAATTCAAATCAAGGTGTTAAAGCTATGCAAACAATCATGTTGTATTTAAGAAACAGACTTCAAAACTGGCAACTTGATGATTTGAGTTTCTTTTCCTTTCTTTCTTTTTTTTTTTTTTTTTTTTTTTTTTTTTTTGAGGCAGAGTCTTGTTATGTAGTATAAGCTGCTCTTGAGCTCACTTATGTGTCCCAGGCTAGCCTTGAATTCATGGTGAACCTCTTTCCTCAGCTTCCCAAGTGCTGGGATTACAAGCATGTTCTACCGTGCTTGGCTTGAGTGAGTTTCGTAACCTGTAGCAACCTTAGTTTTTTAATATGGACCACAAAAGATTATACTACCTACAAAGTTGTAAAGGTTTATTGGGACATATGGATGTGATCAAAGCACATTATTTATTTGCATGTATGGAAATATCACAAAGAAATCCATGATATTGTTCAACTAATATATGCTAATAATTATAATTTTTAAAAGATCAGATGATTCAATGCATGTGAAGTTTTTCTTTACTTTCCATATGATAATTATTGTCAAATAAATCTCACATTTAAAAAAAATTTTTTTTTTATTCGTATCAGGGATCGAACTCATAACTGCCTGCTTGCAAGGCAGGCACTTATGCCGCCGAGCTAAATTCCCAGCCCCTAAATTTTTTTCTTAAAATTTGTTTCTGGATAAGATTTGAGAGTTGTTTTTTTTTTTTTTTTTTACCCATAAGAAGAATATTTAAATATACTTTTTTTTTTTGCAGTCAAAGCTAGTGAAAATTGTCTCTGTAAACAGAGAGGAGAGAAAATTCCTCCCTCTCCCTCTGGCCTCCCTCTCCTCTCCTCCCTCTCTCTCACCTCCAGGTTCTTTCCTCATCCTCCCTCCCTCTTCCTCCTTCATACACACCTAGGCTGGTTGCTTGAGATCATCCTAACTGCTTTTTCTCTGTCTCTGTGATAGAGAATTGAGCTTATTCATTATTGAACAAAGATACAGTGTCATTTTTTTAGTCAGTATTTTAAATAGGCATTTAAAAATTAATCCATGAATAGTATATTCATTTACTTTCAATTTTAATATTTATAAAGTTCTCAGTATAACACTCTTGCACATATTTTCCATTATCAGTGCATCTTTCTTTATTTACATGAATCAGCACATGCTAGGATTCTAAGAAAAACAAACATGGAATTGGTACATTTAAACTGGAAAATATTATGGTACTCATGATCTTACGCAATGAAACATTTAGGAAAATGAGGAAACATTTAGAAGAACAGAGTTCCTGACACAGATCCTGCTAGGCAAGAGTGACTTCAGGAAGGAAGAAACAGGCATTTAAGATAAAGGTTGCCCTTATCGCAATTTTGATTGTTGCATCATCAGCAAGTGTGTTTAAGCAAGCAGAGCAGAAAACAGACTTGAGAAGTTTCTCAGCTACACCTATTGTTAAAAATACTGGATAAAAAGATAAAATATTGGGGCTGGAGATTTAGCTCAGCGGCATAAGCACCTGCCTTGCAAGCAGGCTGTCCTGAGTTCGCAGGCAGTTGTGAATTCGATCCCTGGTACTGATAAAAATGAAAAAGAGACAAAAAAAGATAAAATATCTACTTCTTGGAGAAGATTTATTTGAACTTATATCAAAGTAATTTGAGTTAAAATTTTAAAGGCATCATTAATTCTTTTCTTTTTCTTTCTTTCTTTTCTTTTTTTGTTTTTTTTTTTTGTACTGGGATCAAACTCACAACCTTGCACTTGGCAGACAGGAGCTTATGCCACTGAGCTAAACCCCAGCCCAAGGTCATCATTAATTAAAGACATTAAAATTTAGAAAAAGGCATGACATTTTTCCTTTCAGTTCTCTTTTATATTCATTTTCTTTAACTCACACATATTTGAAGTATATGCAATCTGCAATCATCTTGGGGAGGAGGTACGTGTACATAATACAGATTGGTTCCTTCATTCTTTAACCCCCTTCCCATTTTCCCTGCCTCCCTCCCTCCTCCTCTAAATCCCCTTTCCTCATTTTTTGTCTTTGTTCTATTATTAATCTGATCTCATATTTGTGACACACAGTGTTGACATCCGTTTAGGTTATTATCTTCTGTACATTGCATATCTTTACTTACTCCTCCTTCCCCTCCCGCTCACCTCTCATCTGTGTTTTGTTTGGATCCCTTCCCATTTGCAAAACGTCTGTCCCCTTGTCTCCTTTGATCCAGCTCTTTGTATTTTCTCTTATTCAAATGAGAGATACTATCCGGTACTTAAACTTGTGTGTCTGATTTATTTCACTCAACACTGTATTTTTCATATACACTCATTTTTCTACAAATGCCTCAGATTTGTCCTTCTTTGTAGCCAAGTATTATTCCATAATCTACAGATACCACCTTTTCTTTATCCAGTCTCTGTTGATGGGTATACAGGCTGCCTCCGGAGTTAGTTACCATGAGTTGTGCTACTATCAACACTGGGATGCATGTGTCACTGTAGTATGCTCTGGGGAAGAAATCTAGAAGAGAGATAGCTGGATCATATGGAATTTCTAATTTTAGTTTTTTGAGAAATTTCCATACTGGCTTCCTTAATGGTTGTACTAGTTTATATTTCTACCAACAATGTAAAAGTGTTTCTATTCACCACAGCCATGCCAGCGTTGATTATTTTTTGCTTTCTTGATTGCCGTTCTTTCTGGTGTGAGGTAGAATCTTAGCATTGTTTTAATTTGCATTTCTCTAAAGGGAAGGAAGGTCGAATTTATTTTTATCAGCAGTTTCAGAACAGATGGATTTAAAAGATCTATTTATAACAAACATCAGAATAGGATTACCTCAAACTGAATTTGAAGACTAACTCTAGTACTGTTTCTGTTAATTAAAAATAATAAGTATGTGTGATTACTAAACTATGGAATCAAAATATAGGAAGTCAAGTATTATAAAAACTAAAAATGAAGAATATGTCATTGATGGATATGACTTGCAGGGCATTTGCCAATGCACCTTTCTAATTAGGAATCTAATCAACAGACATAAGATAAATGGAGAATTTTCCTTGGTAAAATCTCCAACTTCATATTTTTACTCTTGAAAGAAGCATATGGTTTAACACTTACAGACTTAGCAGTTAGTGGGAGGCCTGTGAAAGCTGTTTGCAACCACACCCTGGAGCACATTTTTAGGACTTCTCTCAGAACTCATTTAAGATTTCTTCTCTTTCTAATGCTATATACAGATCTGGTTCTATTTTATTCACGTGTATCATTATTCTCTATAATTTATATGAATTATTTCTAACGGATATCTAAAAATATTTTTATTTTCACCAAGAGAAACCAATGGCCATATATCAGTTATGCAACTGATTAAAAATGGAAAGAAAAGAAAAAATAAATCTTGTCTTACTTTCTATTAGTCAATCAATTCCATAAATGTTTCTCAAAAACTATGATGAAGTGTGTGCAAATTCTCTCTTCCTTGATGGTTCTCCTGTTTTCAGACCACATTTCTCTGTTTAATGGTGCAACTATGTCACCTTCTGATGCTGGCATTGCCCAACTTCAGTATTATACACATCAGTCTGTAGAGTCTGGTTGTAATTCTGGCTGTTCAGACACTAAACACAGATCCTCTCAGATAATAGCAAATAGACAAACACATCACAAAAAACCAACCATCAAAACAAAAGAACAAAGCAGTGAGGAGAGAGTATATAGTTGAAAGGATAGGAAATACCAACAGAATGATCATAGCACTTTCTGTATTTCTGAGGAATGATCCTTAGAAATATTAAACAGCCTGTGAAGCTAAGTATGAATGCATGATAAAGTATTAAAATTGCTCACTTTGAAATGAAATAACCAATAAAGATCTCAGACACGTGCTATGACCATGAAAAGAGCAATGCCAGTTTAGATTACTAAGATGTGAAAAAAAACTTGAGAATAGTTTTCCTTTTTTATTTTTTGCTAGGATTTCACTATGCAGTTCAAGCTGGCTTTCAACTCACTTTGTAGCATAGGCTGATGGTAATTATTTTTGATCATCCATGCTAGAGAACTGTCCTTTATTTTATTTCTATAAAACATTTATGAAATCATTGCTATATGTAAAGTTTAGTAAGCAATATATAAACAAAGTATAGGAAGATATTACAGTGGTATGTCATATAATAAGTTAATAAAGTACTATGATTTTAGATTTTGTCATTTTAGTGGTATTTATCAGCTTTTAAAAGCTTAAACTTGTCATAATTTCTTTTCTTCATTTACTTTCATACCTAGTTTTTGTTTATAATTAAAATATTTTTATTAACAAAGGCCCCTTAATTATACAAGTTTCAGGCCACATAAACCCTGGATCTGTCTCTGTCCCATTCCTGGCTCAGAACCTGGCACTGTAGGTGCTTTTTGGAAGACTCACTCTGTACTTGTTACCCAAGGGTGATGACTTAACACTGGTGAAGCAGAGGCCTGGGCTGAGGGTTCTCTCGTGTTCCCTGCCTTCAGGCTTGGTCACTTTGGAAATCCTGATGGTACCAGAGAGGCTGAGCACAGTTAGTGGCAGATGGGAGAGAAAATGAAGCTGGAGTCTATTATTTTACAGTCAAGAAACAATAGTTTTCCTTATGCTTTCATTCTTCAAGTATACTGAAATGAATAAAAACAAACTCTTCCTGTCTCCAAAGAGTATGCAAATTAATTTTCATGTGTTTGGAAGTTTATTCTTTTGAGTTATGTTTCTCATTTGAAGAAAATGGTACTCTTTTTATCCTTTAAACTGCATAATATGAAACATATGTGAGTGGGATTACATCAAGTCCTGAAATATCAATGCCTGGAAGTGACTAAAATGTCCCATACAGAGTTCCAGTTAAAATACTTTAACTTGAATTAACATGCATTTTGTTATTTGATTCATGTTCTCACTTGACAATCTTTCCAGCCTACAGAAATGTTTAGCCTCTAAATTTCTAGGTTGCTTCCATCAACTACTAGAAGACTAGAAAATGCTCTAAATGTAAGACAAACTCTAGATATACAACTGGGTTAACTGCTTTATGATGAAGTTACTTATGAATCACTAGCATCTAGAACTAGGGTCACCCATGCTGGTCAGTAGGGGAAAGTATAGAGATGATAGAAAGTTACACATTGGGGGACCTGAAGGACACAGAAGGTCCACAACAGTATGCTTTGCTGGTTATAGTTAGATAAAGAAACAAATATATCAGTGTATAACACGTATATCATCATTTGTTAGCTCTTAGACCCAAACGACATGAAACTATTTCCAGAACAAGGCATATAGCATTTCTAGTTGCCATAGCCTAAGACCTAAAGATGTTAAAAAGGGGAACATTCTTCAAAGATGCTCCAGCTTTAGACTAAGACCTGATTTAGATCGGATTTTCTCCATTTGTAAGTTTTTGACATGATTAAGATCCCCTCTCCCAAGGGAACACTGATCATTTGATAAGAACAAAGAAGACATTTTGCAACAGTGAGATGTCAACATTTCAAAGTACCCTCCAAGTAAAATATGATGAGCATATACATCCTGATGATAAAACACAGATAATCACCATAGTTCTCTGAATTCCACAAATTGCTCACCCATGCATAAAGAATATCCAGACTCCCACACTGTCCGCCTTCTTATTTGAAGGTGTATTGTCTCTATGTCTTTACTTTACAACAAACTCTGCCTATATTTCTGAAGGGCTGCCTGAGTGTCTAGTCTGATTTTTTGTGTCTTTTATGCAGTACCAGGAACGGAAGCTTGGGATGCTCTGCCACTGAGCCACCTCCCAGCCTTTTATTTTTTTGTTTACCTTTTATTTTGAGACAGTGTTTTGCTAAGTTGCTTTGGTGGAACTCAAACTTGTGATCCTCCTGCCTCTGGCATTCTCAGTGCTGAGACTACAGGCGTGTACCACTGTGCCCAGATTTGTCTGAATTCTTTCACTGAAAACACCAAGGACTGAGGAGAGTGGTGACCAATTCCCCTGGCATCAGGACCAACTTTCCCAGTGACAGAATTATATGCTATCTAAAGGGTATGGCAAGAAACCACTGACTTCATAGGTTCTAACAGTTATAATGGGGTGCCTTAAAAGGAGAAAATATGGAACCCAGAGCAAAGCCATTTGGAAATTTAATGATCAGAGTCAGAATTAGGAATGCCCATCTTCAGATAACAGAAAATACTACCTGCCTAGATGACATTCAGGGACAGACAGTAGAGAATAATAGAGAAAAAAGGACTCTGTTGAGGGTATGAAGTTAGACACCAGCAAGAGAGAAGAAAGGCAGAAACTAATGTAACTATCCTGAGCACAGGCAGGTGGACAAGTAGGTGTTAGAACATCAGAGCCGGTCCAGCAACAAAGGTTCTAGCCCAGAATATTAAGTGAGACCACTTATATCTCTTCTGCTCACTGTCTGAACTCAATGCCAGGATAAGCTGAGCTCATGCTTAAGGCCAAGTACACTCTGCTAAGGAATAAAAGGGCTACAGAGACTTGGAACCAGATATATATTAAGTAATGGGGTAAAGAAGGTCTTATGCACAAGGCTTTTGAAATAAGTCACCAAAATTTAGCCCCCCACAAAAGCTAATTTGAATATTTTATACTATTTCTATCAAAAAGGAGAGCCCTTGGTAAGGAAAAATATTTTTAGTGAGAGAAAGAAAGAAGCAGATTTTTTTTTTTTTTTTTTTTTGTGGTACTGGGGATTGAACTCACAACCTCATGCTTGCCAGGCAGGCGCTTATGCCACTGAGCTAAACCCCCAGCCTAGAAAGAAGCAGATTTTAAAATGTACATTCCTTAGCCTTTCTTTGAACATAATAATGTAAGCAAATATCAATACAGGTTGTAATTCGGGAATCTTTGTCTTTAAAATTCAGAACAAATTAAGTTAGGACAAAGAAAAACATTTTCTCTTTTTAATCACTGATTTAGTAATTGTTTGACATGAATTCCTTACCTAGAAAGCTGCTCTGTACATGTTTTTCCTCTTTGATCACTGCCTGATTTCTCCAAGGAGATAATATTAGTTCTGAACATCACTGAAGTCTGAAAGGGTTTTGGCCCAGGCCGGATACTGTAGCCGGTAAAGCCAAGGAGCTCCTATCTCCCCCACCCTTAGGAATTACCTCTGGCGCCAAACTAAGACCAATGGGCTACCTGAGCATCCCTAATGCCCCCTTAGTTTCCACCCCAGGCCGAGGCTACTCATCTGCCTCACTCCACGGAGAGATCTGGAGAGATCGCTGGCCCGGGGTGGAGATGCCACGCCACGGGGGGTTGGGGGTGTCTCTCCCCGCATTCCCAAAATAAAGGTTACTTATATTTTATAGTTCTTATCTTTTCAGCCGCCGCCGGTCCTCCTCCTCCTCTTCCCCCACCTTCCACTCCACAGTTCTATTAGATGGTGCCGTGACTCGGATCCATCATTTATCCCCACATATCATTTTCAATTACTGAGTTTCAGGCAGAGAATAGTCCAGAAGATTCAATATATCATGTCACTGGGTTTTGTTTGTTTGTTTGTTTGTTTGTTTTTGTCTTTTTCTTTTTTATTGGTACCGGGGATCGAACTCACAACTGCCCACTTGCAAGGCAGGCGCTTGCTGAGCTAAATCCCCAGCCCGATGTCACTGGGTTTTGACACTGGTTCCTCACTTAGTACAGGGTGTGATCAAAACATGCCATGAATGGTTAAATTTAGAAAAAAACGATTACAGTAAAAGACACACTGTCTTCCTCTCAATATACTCCCATTTGCTTCTAACACACCATATTGATCTTGCCTTTCTGAAGCAGTCCTTGGAGTCATCTTTTGTGAATGTCTAGTTACACTGTTGAATGCCTTGATGTTCTGAATTGATTCATATGGAAATTTCTGTCACATACAAACATTACTGTGTCATCATCCACTTATTAACCAGCTCTGGCCCTATGCAAATTCTGATTGTTTTCCAAAGTTAAAATGATCATGAAATGTAAAATTTCTGAATTGATTCCAGACATGGAGGCAGCAAGGACTGGGCAACGAAAGGCCTCTTTCCTGAGAAAGATGATTTCCATAACTGCTTCAGAAAGCCTCTAAATTTGGCAAGAATGATAAGATAAGTGTGTTCAAAATGAAGGGGAGTTTTCTGAGGCGACTTAATGGCAATGTCTTTTGCTATTATAAAATTTTTAGAATTTAACCATTCACCATATTTTGTAAATGCACCTTATATTTCAATTCACTGTAAAAATGGAGAATTATGCAGAAACCTAGTCTACTTGGCTGAGCTGCTGATACATTGTGACTTCTGGATCTTATCTCATAAAAGACTGATTCTTATTTTGTACACTCTCAGCTTTTGCCTAGCTATCCTCTGGGATGAATTATAACCCTGAATCATGAAGCATTGCTTCCTGCCTGAGCATCTGCCTGGAACAACTAAGATTATCACTTCTCACCATTAGATACTGAAGAGAACCACTGGGTACTGATCTGAAAGGCCAATACCTGATAAGAGCAGAACACCTCCCAGTCTACATTTTTACCTGCACTACTATAGAGGATCTCCATAATGTGTTGTATAGAAAAAAGAGCAAAAACCCCAAAGAGTTGGAACTTGGTCACGGTAAGTAAGCTTAACTGTGTCAAGCTGAAGGGGAGATTGTAGCAGCACACTTCTTCAAATGACTGGGTGATCATGGAGGGCATGCCTTTGAGGTCTGTATCTACCTGGTCCCTCACCTCTTCCTCTGTGATATTACTGTCTTGCTATGCTCCCACTCGCCATGAACGAAGCAATTTTGTTTCTTCACAACCTTCTGTCATGTTTCTGCCTGGGAGTCAAATAACCACAGACTGAATCCCTAAAAAGCATGAGCCAAATTAAACCTCTCCTCCTTTAAATCGCAAGTGTCAGGTATTATGTTTCAGTGATGAGACACTGTATTGATAGACTTAGTGTTGATCTCTCTGTGTCAATTTTAGATAAATGACTGAATTCGACCTTCCTATGAAGCAAGTCCCTCAACCAGAAGAGAAACTACACCTTCCTGTGAGCCAGCTGTGTGCAGGCTGAAAAACCAGAAGAACATCCTACCCACACCACTGATTCGGAGGACTCAGGGTAAGATGACAGTAACTGAGGGGAAGGGAATAGCTTGTTGCTTGTATTGTTTGGTCAACTTTGCAGACCTGAGGCTGGTGGTCTGGGCATCTACTTGGAGGAGGTAGTGTGCATTGTATTAACTGTGGAGAATTTCCTCCTGTCTTGTTTTTGAAATCCAATGTTTTGTTCCATTTTATTGTTTTGTTTTATTCCTGCATCTGGTAACCTGAGCAACTATTTTAAATGTATCCATGTGCAGTATTGTTCTCACTGTTTGGTTTTGTTACAATGTTTCATTCAATGTTATATTTTGATTGGTTTTATTCTGTTTTGTTTAATTTTGCTGTGTGATGGTATGGACAACTATTGTGAAGACAGAAAGACATATGATGGTAGCCATTGTTGATTTCCTATTATCCTGTTTTAAAGTTCTGTACCACTTTCACTGCTTTGTTTTGATTGGCTTTATTCTGTTTTGTTTTGTTGGGTTCTATTTTCCTTAAAATAAAAATTTAAAAATTGATAATAAAAAAGATAAATGACTGAGCTCTGAGCATATTTCCTTATTGTAAAAACGATGATAGTGATTCCTAATCATAATCAACTGTTAAAATTGGATGAGACAAAAATGTACTATTATACTGTCCACATATAATTGCTAGCAAATAATAAGAAAAAATAAATTCATTAATCCAAAGGATCTTTAATAATTGCATATTCCCTGTTAAGTATTGTACTGAGCTCTGTAGGTACAAAGGCAAAGATGCTAAGGTCCTTTAGTGGGGGGAAAATCAGTAAGTTAATATTTTCAATATAGTGTGCTGTGTATAGTCCAATGACATACGTCAGCCTGTGTGACAAAGATATGCATAGGTGGGGCATCTAAACTGGAGGAGATGATCTTAGGTAGACGTCTGAAAGAAAAGGACTAATTATGAAGAAATTAGTAATAGAGGGGGCAAAAAGATCATGAAAGAACTTGGTTAATTTGAGAAACTGTGCGTAATCTGCCAGAGTGGCTGGACTATGGACTGAGAACAAGGCTGTAAGTCACAAAGGGAAACAGAAAGTAAATAGAGGGGGGTCGAAGTCCTGTGAGTGCAAAAACACAGTATGATCAGATTTGTGGCTCTGGCAGCTAAGACAGGCTGGATAAGTCTAATAATCAAGACAGTCTAATTGTCTATCACTGATACAGGAGCTCATGCTTAATCCAAGCAGCACATAGAATTTCCTTAGAAATGAGTTGATGAAGGAACAGACTTATAAACATATCTAGACCAGTGAGACATGCCAGAAAGTTTGCTGGGCTTCCTAGGAAAGTCTATCCCACCTGTGAACTTCTATGTGTGTAAACCAATAATTTTCCCATTTAAGCCATTTTGAGTTGGTTTTTGTTACTTGTAGTCAAAAGCATTCTAAGTGATACAGTTTCTTACCACCTGGGCTTCCAACCAGAAGTAGCAATTGGCTAGCTTTCTTAGTTCTAACTCAGAGTACCAAATTGCTTAGCTAAGGGAATCATCTTCTCTTGTCTTTCTAATAGGATGTGATATACACTATGGGTCAGTGTCTGCTGGTGTCATTTCCCCTTCTTCTGTTTTTCAAAGCCAGTTTTAATATTAGTTATCTCGTCCTTTCTATACTTGGAATAAGTTTTGGGTAGACAAGTTTTCTTTAAGCCATGGGTTCCTGATTCTCAAGGAGCCAACTCCAAACCTAGTGGAAAAATTGTGGAGTAGTTTGTTAAACTCACTGGGTTGCTACCACTGTGTTGCTTCCACTGGGGAGGAAACAGATATGTCTCATGTAGGTATGGACATTTTTAGGTTGTTTATATGAGAAATATGAAGCTAGACTAACCATTTATGATACTATCAGATATACGTCCCACTTCCATTCCGTCTTTTTTATCGTTGCTTTGTTATGTTTTTGTTTTTTGTTTTGTCTTAATATGTAATTCAGACTGAACTTGAAAACACTGTGTCCCAGGCTGGGCTTGAACTTGCAGCAATCCTCCTGCCTCAGCCTCCTGAGTGCTGGGATTGCAGGTGTGCACTTCCACTCCTGGTTCCTTCTTCTTTCTTACTGAAAGGCCCCTAATTTTATTCATGAAGCAATCTCCTTCTATGTGTTCATGTAAATCCGGAGACATTAATTACTTTCCAAAAGCAAATCCTTTACTGGCCTAAACCAATCAAGATTTTCCCACTCTCCTTGCCAAAGATCGTATTTGGCATGGGTATGCTGCACAATGAGACATGAGGAAAATCTTGCTGGAAGTCTTCTGGTAAAGGTTTCTCTACTAAAAAACAAAGAAACAAACAAACAAACAAAAAACAGACACACTTCTGTATGCACACTATACATGTTCATGTCACATTGTAATGCATGAGCCTGGTAGGCAGCTGGTGACCACGGGGGAACTTTATGCTAAGTGTAAGGCTGAGACGCCAAGAAAGAGGTAACAATAGAAAAGAAACACAGTCTTTCAGACACTGAAGCAAATAGTCTTGGAGCCTCTCCCTGAGAATTTCTTGTTATGTTAACAATAAATATCCTACTGCTTAAGTCTATTTTTAAATTAAGGCTTTTTTTCCCTTGCAGTTCAAAACATCCACACTGATATGTCTCTGTCTCACCCCATGAGTGCTGTTTTTACGTATGTTTTTCATATAAATCTCCCTAGAGGTAGCTCATTAAAACTGAACCCTGGACACTAATCTGGGCACTATATTCAAATACAATTTTTTAGACCATGAGTATATTTATTCAGTTATTCCATTGAGATATTAATTTAGACCCAAATCTTTTAATATCTGTTAAAGGTTGAATTGTGTCTCTCCAACTCACAAAACGTATATGTGGAAATTCTAACATCCCACTGTTTCAGGATGTGACCTTATTTGGTTCTAGGATCTTTATTTACAGATAATAAAGTAAAAATGAGGTCCTTACTGTGGACCATAATCCAGTTTGTACAAATAAAAAGAAGAAATTTGGACATACATACACATAGAGGGAAACAACGTAGGGAGATACAGATAAAAGCAGCCATGTGAACTAGGAGAGAAGCTTGCAACACACCCTTCCCTCATCCTTCAGAAGAATCCAGCTCTACATGCAACTTCGCTCCACTTGCAAAAAATGAAACAATACGCCTCTGTTGTTCAGGTCACTCAGTTTGTGGTTCTGTGTCATGACCGCCTTAGGGAACTAAAATACTTGTGACATTGCTTCTAGGAATAGAAAAGTTTTTCTTTCTTAAGAAATTGGAAAATAGCTCTTTTTTTTTTTTTTCTTTTCCTTTATTTCCCTGTCCGCTTCCCATTTGAACAATTTCTTCCTATTTCACAATATCTATTATACATTTCGGTCCTTATTTATACTTTCAGTTTCTCACACCAGAGAGACAATGTGAAAGTTAAATTTAAAAAAAGTTTAGCAAATAGCATAGCCAATGTCACGATACTATTTATTCACTTACTTGTTCAACTTAATTTGAAACAACTGAACAACTACTATGTACCAGGATTTACTAAATTCTAGCTTCACAGAAATAGATAAATACTCAAAGATGTCAGTACAATAGCCTACCTTGTAATTGCATTTTAGAGAAGGTATAATCAAAACTCCTAAAGAAACTATAATTCAGCAAGCCATATGCCAATCACAGATCTTACTTGTATGAACATTAAAGAATTTCTGTGATAAGTGTATATAACAAATAAATGTTACGTTCATGAGAGGAATAAAATTGTTAATCTTAAAATATTTGGCAATTCAGATCAACATTCTAGAATCTGAATTTCACACAGTCATCACTGGGCATGTTATTTTTCTTCCCTGCTCGTAGCCAGGAATTAGAGATTTACATTTACGTTGCCAAAGAAATATCAGACAGTCTTTACTAATGAGACTTAACAGAGGACAGGGCCCTCTTCCTGCCGACTCACCTTTGGGCAAACTAGTGAGCTATAAAATTCTTCCAGTTCAGGGGCTGGGGATTTAGCTCAACAGCATAAGCACCTGCCTTGTAAGCAGACAGTTGTGAGTTCGATCCCTGGTACTGATAAGAAAAAAAAATTTCTTCCAGTTCAATTGATTTCAATGCCTAATTCAAAAAACTGTACAGTTGTTCCCAAAGAAAATAAGTGGTCACAGTACAATAAATGTTTACATTGCATTTAAAGTCTGTCTATACTGAGCTTTTCTAAATTTTCTTTATTAGCATAACCCGTTATAATTTGTAGAAAGCAAGTTGATTCTTTAACATTCGAAGATTTTTAAAAAATCAGAATTAATAAATGTATTAGGTGAACATGGCATTTTTCAACTTTCATGTTTAAAATCAAACTTCTTTGTAAAATGATAAATCTTTGAAAATGTCATTTTAATGTTCAAATAATTACTTTAATCCAAAAGAGACTTTTAGTCAGGAAAATAAACCAAAATATATGTACTTTACTTTGGTTTGTAATCAGACTGCATCATAACTAGTTTTTTAATTGAAATTTAAAGTATCTTAATCAGACTGCATCATAACTAGTTTTTTAATTGAAATTTAAAGTATCTTATCAATGACAGTACAATATTTAATATCATTAAAATGTTGCATTTCTTAATTGAAATTAAGCCAATCTTAGAATTGCTTACTTTCAACTTCAGTGGTGGTCTTAGGTACATGCATGATTTGAAATATTTTAAAAGTGAGCAGTGTATGTTTCTCACCTTTGCTTAATTACATATTTTTAAGGTTGTTTAATACTTTGAAGTCTATCAATATAATTAATAGCTATTTCTGGAATCATCTCTATTATGAAAATCAATTGCACTTCTAAAGAGCTGTGTTAAAGTGAACAGAGACAGCCAAGAAATACAGTGTATGAGGGATTTAAGTAAAAGATCCACAAGCATCTTGTTATTTCTTGAATTCAAGGAGAAAAGCTGGATATAAAGAAGGTAGCCTACAGAAGATTGGTGGTATCATAGAACCGAACTTTTAGGTTTGGAAATCAACTAAACCATTATCAAGTTACAAATGAGGTAACTGGGGCTTACTGAGATTCAGTTACGTACCCAAGGCCTCAGTGCTAAAGTTTTAGGAATATACTAAAGTAACTTTGACTCCAGTCTTTCCTTAAAATCTACCCTAATGGTGATGACTACTCAATGCACTAGTATCAGTGTTCTTTCTAAAGAGAATTAATTCTAGGGTAACATAGGCAAGAGGTTTAAAAAACAATTTTTGGTAACAGATTAGTTAATAAATATTTCACATATTGTAGGCCATATTCTTTGTCACATATTCTTCTTTTTGTATTTGTGATTCTTTACAAATAAAGAAATATTCTTAGTTGAGCTCCAATGTACAGGCTGAAGATTAGATATGATCTCTGAGACAAAATTCCACCAATCCCTATTACAGGTCAGAGAGTGTTGATCAACACAATTTCTCTGTTAGTCAGATGTCTTTTATAACTAATACTTGAGATAATTAACTTTTAAGAGAGAAATATTTACTTTGGCTCACAGTTTTGCAGATTCCAGTCTATGACCAGATGGCTCTGTAGCTTTTAGGTCTATGGCAGTACATCATGGTAGGATCACATGGCAGAGCAAAACTTCTCACCTCATGGCCAGGAAGCACAAAAGGGAATCCTCTTTGAGGGCATGCTCACAATGACCCCAAGACTTCTCACTAAGCCTTAACAACTAAGGGTCCATTACCTCATAGTGGCACTTCAACGAGGACTAAACCTTCAATGCATGGGCATTTAAGGGCACTACAGATACAAAACAAACTATAGCAATTTCATTGGCCCAGAGAAAAATTAAAAACAGTAAGTATAATGCAGTAAACTGAATTAATTCTGTCCTTTGTTCTAAAATCATATCCTCAGGGACTGGGAATTTAGCTCAGCGGCATAAGTACCTGCCTTGCAAGCAGGCAGTCGTGAGTTTGATCCCCGGTACCGATAAAAATGAAAAAGACAAAATAAAATAAAATAAAATAAATTAAATTAAATCATATCCTTCCTTCATTTTGGAAGAAATCGTTTTAAAAAATTCTCCTATAGAATATGATGACTATTTATGGTCTTTAAAAATGTTTTTCCTTAGCAAAAAAAAAAAAAACAAAAACAAAAACAAAAAAAAACAGAAGGAAGGAAATAAATATCCTAATTAAAAATTATGTATATTTTATTTTCCATGAAATACCAAAATTGAATGATTTTGAGTAACCACTGCTCTCAAATAAAGCATATGTGGCTCTTAGAATATATCTAAATGACACTCGTATTTGAATGTAACATATAACTTCATCCAACTGAAGCCTGGCAATCATTTCAGAACCATTTGACAAGTTCCTGTATTCATTTTATTGGATGATAGAAGTTATTTTTATTGTGAGTTTTAGACTCACTACTGTCACATTTTAGTATTTGCATAATGGACATAGCCTTTTTTGAGACCTATCTCTTCTATTATGGTGTTACATAAGAAGTGAAATCATTGTCTAGATAGGTGGGGCATGCTAATAAAGGCACTCTGGGAGGCTGAAACAGTAGGACTGAAAATTCAAGACCAACCTGGACAACTTAGTGGAAGACTGACTCAAAACTTAAAAATTAAGAAAGGTCGGGGTGCTCAGGGTGAATGCAGAGAGCATACTTTGTTCTATTTTTCTCTTCCCACAGCACCCAGAATAATTAAAATCATAATATTTCTTATTCAATAAAAAAATCAGAAAGTCAGAAATATTATATGTTGGGAAGATTACTGTCTATAGTAGAAATGAATCTGAAGGAACATGGTTGGATAATCCAAGTGAAACACGTGTACCTCCCAAGCAAAATTCCACCAAAATTCCACCGTTTATTGCCTTATTCAATTATTTAATTTGACATCTTTTCGGAGCAGTATCTAAAAACTAAATGTTCAACACCAATCAAGAGTTAAGGCAAAATATATCATGAAGGAAGAGTATATTAGTTATCTGTTGCTACATAACAGATTACCCAAAAACTTAGCAACTTAAAATAACACTTATTCACTAGCAATTTCTGTGGGTCAGGAATTGGCATACAGCTTAGCTGCGAGATTTTATACCATAGATTCTCCCATGATTCTGTAGTTAAAGTGTTAGCTGTGGCAGTAGTCATGTGACGGCTTGACTGTGCTGGGGAGATCTATTTTCATGTTGATTAGCTCAAAAGAAAACTCACCATGTGAGCCTCCTTATAGCATGGTGTAAACGTCTTCATGACATTGCAATTAGCTTTCCTCAGAGCAAGTAATTCAAGAGAATAAAGAGAAAAACACAAAGTCTATTATGACCTAATCTTAAAAGTCACAGTGTCTTCTGTACTATATTCCACTTGTAAGAAGAGAGTCACAAGGGCCAGTCTATAAAACACAGGGTGGAAAGCTGCCTTTTCAAGGAAGAAGTATCAAATAATTTTTGGATGTATTTTAACCACACTAATTAGCAAGGAACAAGAACATTGCCTCTCCTCTATTGTTCTAAAACAAGTCAATTTTCCATATACTATCATCAGCATTAAAGATATTTTATAATTTTTAGCATCTCCAAGGAAAGGAGGTCTTATTCACCAACTCCAAGTAGTTCACTAAAATATATCTTTCAGACTATATATATACCAAGCGCCATTTACATAATTTTCTTCATATAACAATATTTCTGGTGATCTTTCAGTCTCATAGTGACTTTAAAGATAACTTGAGTAACAGCAACATCCTAAAGAAGTACCTTGATGAACTTTAGTTCGGATTGAAGGTAAAAATTGTGATAAATATTGGACAGAATTTCTTAGAGGAACATTTCCTACAAAAATGATGTTTTAAAATTACATAGTATTTATATCTTATCTAAGAATTTTGTTCATTGTACCTAGTTTAGCAAAAGTGTATCAGAAAATTTTCTATAATATCGTTAGACTACACAACTTTTTATAAAAAAGGACACATGGAGATATAATATGTTTATATCATCTAAAAAAAGCAGCAAAAATTCTACAACAGTTTAATTCTTAGATTTAGCACATAATAGAAATAGAGAACTTGAAGAACAATGTTAAATTAACTACAAAAGCATAGTTTGCCACTAACACTAAGAATAATATTAAGTATCTCTTCTTAGATTTAAAACATTTTTAGCATGTTCTTAAGGAATTGCTAGAAGATATTACTCTAAGCATGGAACATTCTTCCCACCCAAAATACTAGATTTCGTACCTGTGTTAGTTGAGGAAGTAAATCTTTTTCACATGGTAATAACACAAAAAGCTCAAGGTTTTCACTTTACATGATTTCTAGAGATGTTGATATTCCAAGTCCCAAACCTTGAAAGCTATATTTGAAATAACACAGACACTTCAGAAAGGTGATCAGAGGGGGTTGTTCCTATCCATCAGCATTTACTATCAAATGGCAGGTGTTTATCAGTAATTGCCATTAGAAATGTATAAGTTTCTAAATGGAACTACTGAATGAGATTTTAAACATTTTCACTCTGATATTCAAGCCCTTGGCAAAGAAACCAACCAGGACATCAGACAATACTGTGAATATGACCTGTGTATGCCAAACATACAAGGAAAACTAGTTTATGATTTAATCCTAGAAAACTAATAGTTATTACAATTTCTAGAATAGTCCTGATGGGTTCTAGACTCACAAGGCTCATCTAGAAATTTTATTAGGAAGCTAACTACAAAGTGAAAACCTTGAGTCTTTTTGTGTTACTAACGTGTGAAGAGGGTTTACTTTCTGAACAGGTATGGGTATGAAACTTAATGTTTCACTGGGTGGAATGTTCTACGCTTAAGAGGAATGTCTTAGGCTACTATAACAATTCCATACGAGTGTGCCAAAAAACAGCACCTAAGAATAAAAATTTTACAGAATACTTGCTGTTTCTCTTCTAAATGGAAGCACAGTCATCTGTCTTTTTCTTTTTTTTTTGAAGCTGCATGGCCTAACAATAATATAAATTTTGAGAATTATGAAACAAACTTCTTAGATGAGATGTTGTGAATTTAAGAAATTATTAAGGACTTGCATGTATACTAGGATAAATGAGGAATAATTCCAATCCAGTTATTAGATTTGTTGCTTGCAATAAATCTGAAAAGTATTTCACTTATACAGCAATAAATTTACACATTCTAAAATGGCAAGGTATTTTTGTTTGTTGATTTTGTACAGTAAAAACCAGGAAAGCATCATTTTTCATATTATAGCATTGAGTTATATAGAACTAGCATAAATTAAATTTTGAAATTTTGACTCTGCTAAGTAACTTTGTGTGGTGAATCATACAACTCACTAGCACTTAACCAACCATCTGCTCTAACTCCTACATCTATATTTTTTCTTTTATACTGCTTAGCAGCTCTTAATATAGAAATTACTATTACAATTTACATTTTACCTATTATATTTACTTACTATGATTCATTTATCACGCTTATTTATTACATTTCACTACTTTTACAAAATAGTCAAGAAAAGGATGGCATTTCATAGAGTTACTATTCACGATTACTGAGGAAGTTAATATCTGTTCTGACCTAGCCTCCGTTTCACTCACCATATATGGAATTCAGTGTCCAGCTACATTTAAGGCATTTTCAGGCATGCTTTAAGAATTTAAATTATGAAACACAAGCGCATATAATCCCTGTATTTAGCTTTAGATATATACTTAACATTAGTGACAAACCATGCTTTTATAATTAACTTAACATTGTTCTTCAAATTTTCTATTTCCATGTGTCTTCTCTAATCAAAAAACTACATGTGACAGAGTAACAAAAACTGAATTCAAATGGAAGCATCTGCTTCTGGGGAATATTTTCATTTGAAAATGAGTTTACCTTATATGATAATGTACTTCTCTTGGAAACACAGAGTGACTAACTATGAAATTGTATCTGGCTCCATTCTCTTCTGCATAATCAGAGCTGGGCTGGACTAAGAACATTAAGAAGCATTTTTTTTCAGTTCCTATTCTAGGCTTTTGGAACATCGATATATCCTGGAAAAAAATCCAAATGCTCATACTCTAATTCTTTGCATGTGCTCTTTTCTTTCTACCTACAAGGCGGCTGGATTCCACTTTTGCAAAATAATGTTGGTGAGCAGCATTCTGCCCAGAGTGACCTAGGAAGAATTCTTGAGAGTCATGGTGGAATAGCTGTCTTCTTCCCGTCGCCTCTTTCTCGGATCTATCTTCTGAGGTCTAGCCTCATCATGTACAGTCCACACCAGGGTTTCCTTGGCTCAACATAAAAGCAAACGAAATACCACCATGTTATATCACATTCATACAGTTTTATTTCCCTTTATAGAAAGTAATGTGTCAGAGACAACAATTTAAATCAAGAAGTAAGTGTAATTTGAGAAGCATATTGCTTTCTGTTAGAGACTGGTATGTTCACTGCTGCGTCCATCTAACCCCTATTATATTTCAGAATTGGAAGGTATGTTAGTGGTTCCAACTGGAGTCAGGTACTTAAAGGTCAAAATTTCACTTTTATTATTGATAAAGCTGTTCATGGAATGAGGGGTAGGGCTGAAGGCCCAATGAGCTCGCCAATGTTTCCTGACATACTCTATCCTTTGTCAGCTCTACCCTGCTCCCAAATCAGACTCTGGGACAGAACTTAAACTGATTCAGTTTGGTCCAGGGCTTAAATTTTATGAGTTTATGATCATATTGATACAGGGGAATGAAACCCTCAACCTACTATGTCTGGTAAGAGCTCGTGTTCTCTAAAATCAAGGAATGAATTTTAGGAACAATGGAGGTTAAGAGCAGAATGTATTTATTGAGAAAGGCTTCTGACTGAAGAGAGACAGGAGTCCGGAGTGAGTTGTCAAGGACTCTTGTCTTTTCCAGGGACTTTTATAGAGTAAAACTATGGGTTCAAGGTAGGGGAAGACTGTGAACTCACAAGGCAGATGGGCATGAGGTGGGACATAACTATAGTTAGCCAATAAGATCAATAGTTCAGGTAAAATTGACTACATTAGGGACAAATGGGGATGCCAGTCACATAGAAAGCAGGCATTCTTATGGAGCAGTGACTCTTCCGTGGGGGGATGTGAACTATTTAGGGTATCAATCCTCAGGATATGGGTGCATTTGTTTGGTCTCTTGTCTTGAGGCTCCTCCCACAGCAGGAGGTGTCAGTCTCCCTCCCCCAGTTGCCAGGTTTCTGCACTGGCTCCATTGAGGGCCTAGCCCTGTCTCACTGCCTATAATGCCTATAATATTTCTAACTCACTAAGCTCTTGCAACAATGTTAGTAGATTAACTCTACTTAATTATCATCTCCAGATTAATGACAGTTACCAACTGTATAGGGTAAGAGACCAGCTACTACCCTTGTGAAGTCCTTACACACAGAAGCAAAAGTAAGAACTAGGGATTTAGCTCAGTGGCTCAAGCACTTGCCTGGTAAGTGAAAGGTTGTAAGTTTGATCCCCAGAAGAGGTAGTAGTAGGTAAAAGCAGAGGTGGCAGGGAAAAGAGTTTGAGAGGCAGTGTGAGGGGGTTTTTGGCAAATAAAATCCCTCCATTTCATTTCAAAATATTTTGAGAACCGCTTAACAGGAATATACTATAAATTATTAACACAGAATTCTATAGTCTTTTCTTAATAATATATAAAAGGCTTCTACTTATCTCTCACTAACATCTTAATAAAATAATGTTTTAAAACATTCTAAGAATGTTTGTCTCTCTCCATGCCTCATCACAATTTGTCTCGCATCTCAAATTATGAATAATTTTAACTTTGTAAAACACGTAACAAATTACATTGTAAAACAATAACAAGGCAAAACAAATTCACTATGAAGGAAGAAATAATGAAAACAAAATTGCTCTATGTTATAAAACTTCTAGATCAAAATGAAGATGAATTTTGCTTATAATGTGATTCTGAATTATAGTACTTTAAAAGCCAAAAATTAAATCTCAGAAAATGGCATTATAGTAGAACAGTGAAGTTCACAAGTATCTTATAGAAGCCATCTACAAGCCAGAAAACAATCAAACCAACAGAGGCAGTAAGTGATTCATATTCAGTATACTTGCTTAATTATTACAAAGAGGACCTATATAAAAATCTAAAGAATTGAGCTTTTATTATTGAACATTTAGATCTTAATTCACACAGGGCTTACCATTTCAATAAAATACCTGCAATATGAGGCTGTGAGTTTATATGTTATGGTCTATAACAGTGTGGTGGTCCGCTTCCCGAGGTATGAAGGAGCCAGAGAAAATAATTTGGAAAGAAAAAAATTATTTATTAAAGCACAGGCCTGGCGGCGCAGCCTCCAGTAGCCAATACGGAAGACTGCGCACCTAACAGCTAAAGGACAGGGTTTTTATCCTGTAAAACCGCAAACATCTGCTGGTCTCACAATGCAAGGAGGGGGTGGGTTTGCGGCACACCACAGAACAGGAACACGGTGGTTACATTTCTTGGGAAGAACAAGGTTCAGGTAAGAGTTGGGCTAACAAGCAAGTTTAGATTAGGCAAACATCCTCTGGGGGAAAGCACATCCTGCAAACAAGCAAGTTTAAATTAGGAAGACATTCTGATCTGCTCTTAGAGTTACCTTTGATCTTTCTCTTGCCTTCGAGGAGACTTATGAGGGGTTTTTTTATATATAGGTTACAACAAATAGAAATGATATTTCAAACAGAAATGTACTAAAATTAAACTGACAAGATACTGAAAAATTATTCAAGTTGCTTAAATTATAAAGTTGAATATTTTATGTAAGATTTCTTTAAATTTCTTTTATGAGAAATATTTTTTACCTAAATGAACATTTTTATCTACCTACAGTATATCTTACTTAGAATGTAGCAAGAACCCAAACTACTCTGCAAAATTTGACTATTTACTCAAAACAAAAAGTAACTAAAAGATTAAACATCACCTAAAGATATAGGAAACTACAAACACAAAGTTGGTCTCACTAACCACCCTAATTAAAAGTTTTATATTGTTTTCATTTCTCCCTTTCTCTTCTTAATGATCTCTTGCACTCTCAAGACTTCAAATACCATCTTCTATGTTAATTACTTTCAAGTGTGTGCTCCAACCATCACCTCTGTCTTGCTGTGTTGACCTGTACTTTTCTCTACAGTAGGATAACTTCTTTGAGAGATTTACAGTTGCATAAAAAGATGTAGATGTAGAAAGAAGTGTATAGGGCCAGGGATTTAGCTGAGTGGCTCAAGTGCTTGCCTGGTAAGTGCAAGGTTGTGATTTCGATCCCCGGTACCAAAAAAAAAAAAAAAAAAAAAAAAGGAAAAAGAGAGAAACAAATGAAATGTATATAAGTGTTATAAATATGAATATCAGTCCACACAAGATAGTGTAAAGTTACAGAAGAGAGAAAAGAAACAATTCAAAGAGGAAATAGAATTGTGATAGATATACAGAGAAGGAAACGACAGGAAAAAAGGAAAAAGAATGGCACTGTGGGGAGAAAGAAGAGTAGGAGTCAGGTTTCTGAATTGTAAAACAACCTGCAAAATAATTCCCTAAAACTTGTGCCCTGGAGTACAAAGTGAGTAATGTTCATAAACCAAACAACAACCAAATCCGGGATGGTCAGACACATCAGACAAATTTTCTATGTAAATAGAAAAAACATGAAAGGGCTTTAAATTTAAGTGAAGGAGGAATCGGATCAGATTTATATACAAGAGTATGGAAAAAAAGCTTTTCTGTTTTAGTTCCTTCTAAAGAGTCTAACTAAATGTGTTCTGTTTAACATAGCCTCAGCCACAGCCACAGCCACAGAAATGTGGCTGTACAATCTATGACAGCAAAGCTAGAGAAGCCACGCCACTGTGCTCTCCAGAAAAAGAATTTCCTAGGACAACTGTAGAGGAAGGAACAGAGGTGAGAAAAAAAAAAAAAAAAAAAAAGCCAGCGAAATGGCAAAAGGCAACAGGCTTACATCTTCTGTAAAGTACTAAGCCACAATCACTGAGTGGCCGGTGTTTAGTTTGGGGTAGAAACTAAGCTTCATTTTAAGATCAGCTACACAGTCAGGACTCACGGAGCAGAGCCTACGGTCAAAGATGACTATGAGGATGTTGTGAGCAGTTCTAACAAGGCTCCCCGTGACCTTTGCTCTTCAGTGTTCACATCGTGGATGTTCAGACTACTTTGAGTGTGGGCAGGTCCTGTTAATTTGTTCCTAACAAAGTTTAGGGATGTTTCTTGCATGATAACATTGCTTTGTCTTGCCAACCAACTAACTCTAAAGGCTTCCCCTGCTGATATGGTGGATTAAACAGCCATATTAGGAAAATCTGCATGGCAACAGGTGGCCTCCAGGAACCACAGGTGGCTTTTAGGTGCTAAGAACAGCCTCCAGCCAATAGTCCAATGAAGCTGGAGATTACAGGCAGGAGATAATGGCAATAGCACCCATGAGAAATGATGGAGCCTCAGCTGGGGAAACAGCAGAGCCATTTACCAAGGTAAGAAATACAGGAGAACAGGTTCCAGACAAAATACGAAGAGTCCATTTGAGACCTAAGTTCAAACTGTCTGTAGAGACTTCAAGTGAAGCTAACTAGTAAGTTTTTTCACTAACTTTGCAAGATGTTTAGTGAATCTGACAAAATTCACATTTCTCTTGTCAGACTGCCTTCGTGACCTGACAGCAGCCTGCCTGTCAGTACTCATCGTATATTGTACATTCTCCAAGATTAACTGACGCTCCCCAAACAGGTCTTCCATCACATTGTGTCACAGGCCACATTGCCATATCATTGCTTGTGTTGTTCCCTTGAATAAAAAGTATTTCTTCTTTATACTTATTTATGCTTGTTTATTCCTATTTTATAAGTCTGTATCCCTCTTCATGTTTTAAAATGTCCCTATGCTGCGTTAGAAAGTAAGCTCCCTCTCAAAAATCTGGAAAAATGTCTGGCATATGGTAGGCACTCAATAAATACCTCCTTAATGAAGATATATGTCTCTCTCATATAAAGATATTTCTAATTCTCCTCCTGGTCATGGAGTAAATACTAAAGCTTTTCATATCATAGATGCTTAAAAAGCACTGCTGGTAAATAATACAACTAAGTAGTTCTGAGCTGGATATGATTGAGCACACTTGAAATCCCAGCATTCTGGGAGGGTAAGGCAGGAAGATCATGAGTTCAAGCCCAGTCCAGGAAAATTTACAACTTAATGAGACTGTCGAAATAAAGACTAAATAAATAAAAGTGCTGGAGATGTGGCTCAGTGATTCAATCCCCTGTACCCTTCCATCACAAATACAAAAAGAAAGAAGAAAGAACTTTCATTTCTGAACAAATGAGAAAAAGGAAATGTGATTCCATCTCATTCCAGAAAGAATAGCTATATCAAAAAGTCAACCAAAAACAAATGCTGGAGAAGCTTAGGGGAAAAAGAACCCTTCTTCACTGTTGGCGGGAATGCAGACTGATGCAACTACTGTGGAAACTGGTTTGACGATTCATCAAAAAGTAGGATTTGAGATCCCATTCAAACCAACTCTTCCCTTCTAGATATCTTCCTGGAAGAATTAAAAACTTCCTATCGTGGTGATATGTGCACCCATGTTTATAGCAGCACAATTTTGTAATAGCTAAATCTTAAATCAACCCAAATGCACATAAAGCGGAATGAATAAAAAAGATGTAGTATTTTTATACTCCACAAGGAGTGCTTCTTAGCCACAAAGAAGGATAAAGGAGACTTTCATAGGTAAATGGATGCAACTCAAAACCACACTCATAAGTGAAATAAATTAGACTCTCATGTATAAACATTGTATTGTCTCCCTGATGTGAGAAAATGAAACAGTAAATAAGGCCCAAAATGTACAATAGATACTATGAAATGGAAAGAAGCTGCTCAAAAGGGAAGAAGGACAAGGGTGGGGTAAAGGGAAAAGGAAGGGAGGGAAAAGGGGAAAAAAATTCAAGATAGTTACATCACTAGTTTCTCTTAGTTTTTTGAAAAGAAAAATTGGGGCTAATATCATTTGGAGAACTTTATATGCCCGTATCATGGACTCTGAGTTACCCTAACCCCTTTGTCCTTTTTTTTTTTTCCTTGTGGGAGAATTCAGTATAGATGATTTTAGAAAGGTAAGTGTTTTCTAGAGGAGAAAAAAAAGGAGGAGGAGGATGTGAAGGAAGAGGAGGAGGAAGAAGAGGAAGAGGAAGAACAGGGGGAAGAGGGAGAGAAGAAAGAGAAAGTAGCCCGCAGAGCCTCCTGTTTCCTGCCTTGGTTGGAGCTGTGAAACATGGAGATTTTGCATCCATATTGTGCCTATGAAGAGAGAGCAAAGAGAATTACAGAGCTATCAGTCCAGAGCCCTAATCTTGAATTGCTAACCCAATGCCAGCAAGCACCTAATTGTAGTAGACAAGCCCCTCTTGGTTAAACTCTATTAAATAGTCTGTTACTCAGGTACTTGTAAATGAAAATACTCCCAAAATACAAAAAGAGGTTAAAATAAAAACCCTGACTGATAATACGATATGGTAAATAAGTCAGTATTTAAGATAACTTTTAGTTGCTTATTTGATTTAAATTGTGCCTTTGAAAATAGCATTCGTGGAGCTGGGGATTTACCTCAGCAGCATAAACACTTGCTTTGCAAGCAGGTGGTCGTGAGTTCGATCCTCGGTACCAATAATAATAATAATAATAAAAATAGCATTCGTATTGAAAGGGTTTTGGCCCAGACCAGACTCTGTAGCCAGAAAAAGCTTCAGCTGAACCAGGGAGCTCCTATCTCCCCCACCCCTAGAGATTTACCTGTGACTCTAACTCCCCCCACCCTTAGGAATCTGCCCCTGGCACCAAACGTGTGCCAGTGAGCTACCTGTGCATCTCTAATGGCCCTCGGGCACTACCCTAAGCCACGTGTCTGCTGGAGAGATCGCTGGACTCCAGCAGCCGGGGTGTGCGTTATCTCTCTCCCTGTTCTCAGAATAAAGGCCTCTTTTGTTTTATACTTCATATCCTTTGGAAATAATATCTTTTGGAAATAATCCTATAACGTATGTCTTTAAAAATCTATATCCTAGCGGCAGACCAAGCAGCAGCCTTCTGGAGCCTCCCTGGAGCCGGGGGCGGGGGACCAGGTTTCTCCCGGCCGCCCTAGAGGCAGGGCAGGGAGGGGGAGGGGCAGCGAGGTTGTCCGCTAAACCTGCTCCCGAAGGCTGGAAACAAAGCCAAAAACTGCAGCGAGAAAGGATAAAACTTTTCTTTCTTTGAAAGGATAAATCTTTGGACAAAAAAGTACAAGCAAAAGGGAACTGGGGAGCAAAGGGAAAACAGGCCCAAGTGGTTAATCAAGAAACCCAGAAGATTTACCTGCTCAAAACGGAGAAACGAGAAGCACGGCGGCGAGCACAGCGTCTGACGAAGCAGAAGAGGAAGAAGCGGATTCTGCTTAACCCCACACTGTGTCTCCTCAGTGGTCCCTGGCTCCCTTCTTGTTCAAGCCCGAAGAATATTTTATCAGCTGTTTTGTAAATGAAAGTTTTTTAGTGTCTCTAGCAACATTTTTTAAAAGGAAGGACTCCTGCCTCATCACATTTTTGAATTGCAAATGATTTTTTTAGAGGTGAAATCATTCGCTGATTGTTTAGTTTTGGTGCAACCAGAAAATAGTGGGATAGTGAATCATGGCAGGCTTTGACTGTCTTGGGTGTCAACTTAACATTCCAAAGGTGGGGGTTAGTTTTATATCCTGCAGTACAAAGCACACTAAATAGCATTTTTGGAATCCCAGTCTGCCTTTAATATATCTTGGATATTTTAAATGACTTCTATTCCCCTGTTGTTTTTGGTAGAATTATTTTCTAAAGAAAACTGCTTCCTGATTGTTACCCTGTCAGAATCCTGTGCGCTGTGTAACATCTTTGCTCATGGTAGTTGTTTGCCTAATTTTATTAAAGTGCTGTGACAGACGGAAAATTTCAGAATGACACGAAATTGTGAATCAGTGAGACATAAGTAATGCTTTATCAACATTTGAAGATACTGATACTTAATCCTATTACTGAAAATCTGCCTCCAAATTTGAAGCTGGAAAATCACTGAAATAACAAAAAGAAACAATACCTGGCTTTTTAGACTGTTTGTTACCTGTGTTAAGAGTGTTAAGAGCTGTGTACAAAGTGAAATGTCTGTGCTGATCCTCAACACGACCAATAAAATCTCAACTTATGGAAGACAGAAAAAATATCTATATCCTAAATTACACTATCTAACATACGACTGTGTTGTCACAGTCTTTAATGTCTCATCTGTTAAACCTCATCCTGTGGATAATTGTGTCAAAATGTAGAAATTATAGTTTCAAAAGAGTGTGTTTGTTAACTCTGACTTCAGAGATCGGCCTACTAAAAATGAAAATCAAAGGAACAAAATAAAGTAAAACTGGAAGTTAGATTAGTGAAAATCTCAAATTTCTTCACCCAAAAGTTTCGAAATTGATCTCTCCTAGCAATGAATTGCAAAAATCTACACTTTCAAGTCAGTAAAGGAAGATTTTTTTCACTTTTAGCTATTTCAAAAGACAAGGGTAGTACTGACAGCACATTGCATAACCTGTTACATTTGCCAGTATCAACAGGGCCTGAGCAGTGTTTTCAACTGCTTTGATAAATGAGGAGTGTACCTAATCGACGGTTCTTAGAATTTTTGAATAAAGAAAGCAAATATTCAACAAGAAAACCACTTGTGTAATAAGTAATAAATAATAATCTTGAAGACTTTCCAATAGGTTAAAAAAGGAATCATGTGTTAAAATTATTTCTAAGAACTCCCATTCACTGGAACTGTCCTGCGTTAGTGGAGTTACTCAGCTGCAGAGAAAGTACTCTCTTCCTTCTTATTTTTTATTCACACTAAGAAAACACTTATAAGGTTAAGAAAGTGCTGCGCTATGCCCCGAGTTAAAGGATACACAGATGAATGAGATCAAGTCCATGACTTCCAAGGAACTTTCATTATAAGGTGGCAGCCAGACTCACAATCCGCATCCCAGCACTTCTGTTGAAGTTGAGCCCATTGGCGCTGTATTTAAATTACAGGTCAATTGAGTGGTATCAGTCATTCCTATGAGAAACAAATGTATCAAAGTTAGTTTAGAAAAGGATGGTAAAACAAATGAGAGAATGGGTCAAGATATCAGGATTTTTATTTGTTTTTAATCAAGTATTGCGATTATTTTAAGGAGTAATTTTAAATAAAGAAAATGCTTGAATGCTTTAAATAAAGATGACTATTTAAGTGTATTAAGAGGCAAAATGAAAATACTTAGAATTCCATATCTTGTCTCTTGATATTATTGTTTTCATGCATACAAAATAGTACAGAAAGATGTACCTAAATTGATCAATTCTTACATAAATTTCCACCAAAGTTAAAGATATTATTATGGGACATTGTTACTAAAAAGGAAATCACATTTTATGTTAAGATAATTAGAATTGGCACTCAAGGACTGTGAAGGTAAAAACATCAATGAAGAGTTTTGCATACAAGAGTAGTCAGAGAAGTTTTAGTTATAATAGCAAAAGAAAGAAAGAAAGAAGTGACTTGGAGTGTTATTCTATAGTGGCCTCCAAAAAGTGTGTCTACCTGGAAACTGTGACTGTGGCCTTATTTAGACAAAGGATCAAAAATTAAGGACCTTAGAAGATACCATCATTGAGAAAGGTGGGTAGTAAATTTGATAATCTTGTCCATGTAAGCAAAGAGGAAAAGACACAGAGGTACAGGGAAGTGAACCATGTGAAGACAGAAGCAGACACTGGAGTCATGCTGCCACAGCCAAGGATACCTGGGGCTAGCAGAAGCCAGAAGAAGCAAGGGCAGTTTGCCCCCTAGGATCTTCAGAGGGTGTACAGCCCTGCCAATACCTTGAGCTCAGGCTTCTGGCCTCCAGGACAGTGAAAAAATAACTTTCTGCTGTTTCAAGCCACTAGATTTGTGACAATTTGTTACAGTAGCCCAGGAAGTAACCATGGATATATAACTGCAATATTTAGATGGTAGAATACTACTCAGCAATAAAAAGGAATGGACTACTGGTATCCTCAACAACATGCATGAATCTTACAAATAAGCTGAATGAAAGAGGAGATTCAGACCCATAGGCAGAGTATACTCTATAGAAAGTTCAAGAATAGACAAAATCTATGGGCATAGACATCACAATGGTGGTTAAACTCTGAGGCCAAGCATGGAGACTGACCAGAAAGAAGCATGAAGGTGCTCCCTAGTGTAATGGAAATGTTCAAACTCTTGAGTAGGATGGTGATCACACGGGTGAATAATTTGTCAAAAACTCATCAAATCCTGCACTGAGTTGCTTTGTTTTATTGAATATAAATAAATCAGACACAAGCTTAAATACTGTACAATTTCTCTTATAAGAGAAACTTAAATTACAAATCAAGGGCAAAATAAAAAAGTAGATAATAAAAAATGAAGAGACAGAGAAGGGGAAAAGGCAAGGTGGGAAAGGGGATGAAAAAAGAAATGAAAGTGTGTTATGTACATGGATCAACCCGCACCAGAGGTAAACATTATGCACCACAAACATGGACTAATAAATAAATAAAATGAGATCTTAATAAAAGCTACAGAGGAAAAAATTAAAGCAAACAGCAGTGAAGACTGAAATTAGACTGAGGTAAGAATTGGCCATCTTCAGGCTATGGGTCAAATGTTGCCGCCAGTAAACTTTTGCTGGAACACTTTAAGGCCCAGTGATTTCTATAACTGCTTTCATCCTACAGAAGCAGGGTTGAGCGACACCCGAGGCCTACAAGGCTGAAAATATCTGTACCTGTACAGAAGAAGTCTGACAAACCCTCACTAAAGTGCTAAGGAATAGGGCAGGCTGCAGTCCCTTTAAATGCCTGTTACCATTGCCTCATTGTGTTTCAGAGAAACCACAGTGAATAATGCAAATGCTAAGTCACTATGATCCACTCTTCTAGGTATCTACGGTAAACTTTAGCCACTGTTATCTTATCTTAGCGCTAAATCCTCCACCCAGAGGCTGTCTAGTCTACTTATGGACATGTGATGTGTGAAGAAATATGAAGTAGAATTTCAAAAGAAGAAAAGATATATTAGGAAAAAGGAGACACGGAAGCTCAATGTTAAGCTGTACTTTTAACAAAAATTGCACCTTCAGGACAAAAAAGTTACACAAGAATTTTTTTTTTCTTTTTGGAAACTAATTTCAAAATTGTTTTTTATTTTTATTTTGTCTTTTTCCTTTTTTATCGGTACCAGGGATCGAACTCCCGACTGCCTACTTGAAAGGTAGGTGCTTATGCCGCTGAGCTAAATCCCCAGCCCCCTCAAAATTATTTCTAAGGCTCTTAAAGACACAATGAGCCTGTACATTGAGCTCTGGATATGTGCTTTTCACCTGTAAATTGTGCTTTTTCCCACTAACCCTCTAGCCCCAGAAAGCATACTAATAAGCAGACAGCGTATCTCATTTGCAAACACCTGTAAATGACTTGCAATACAGCCTGCCAGATGGGTAACTCTGCAGTAGGAATGCATATCCTAAAATCACTCATCTTAAAGATAGCCATGAGATCATATAAAAACACCCAGACCCAGGTCATAAAACGCCTCACTTTCTAAATGCCTACACTTCTTTCTGAATGTGCACTTTTTTCCCTAAGTAAATCTCTATCTCCTACTCAATATTTATTTTTCTGAGTTTGAAACACTCCTTTTCTGTGATGAGAGTCAGCAAATTTATTTTGTGGATGGAACGGGTCGGGGCTGAGATTCCTCAACTCTTCATTGGGGAACCTCATTGTGTCACTGGACTGAGTCTGAGAAGTTGTGGAAACTAAAGTTGAGAATCGAAACCTTCCCTAAATGTAGAATGCTTGAGGCTCACTGACTCTCTTCCCAGAAAAGAGACTTTTCAGGACTCATTAGTAGGAGGCACCAGAAGGGTTTACCAGGCAGAGATTTTAAGAATCACTTGAGTGAATACAGCTGCTCAGAAAAATGAAATGCACTGCAGTTTGGAACTGGAGATTTTTTTTTTTTTTTTTTTTTTTTTTTGTCTTTTTCTTTTTTATCGGTACCGGGGATCAAACTCACAACCGCCTGCTTGCAAGGCAGGTGCTTATGCCGCTGAGCTAAATCCCCAGCCCCTGCTTCATTTTTTTTTTTGGAGCCAAGGTCTCACTTTGTAGTGCAAATTGGTCTTGAACTCATGCTGTAGAACTCAAATTTGCAGCGATCCTCCTGCCTCAGGCTCTGGATTGCTAGGATTACAGAGGTGCACCACTATGCCCAGCTGATCCTGGGAGTCCTTATGTGGTTTTGGCAGTGGGAATCTGTGGTCTCAGTTTGGTGGGATGGGGAGGATGGCCCCAATGGTCAGATAACAGTGCTGTGTAGGAGAAAGTGTAATTTACAGGTGAACAGGTGGTCTATTCACAAGTGGAAGAGGAACACTTGGAGTAAAAGGGAATGGCTGAGCACTTTTACAAATGAAAGGAAATTGCTCGGGCATATTGTGTTCTGTGAGAAGAGAAAATAAATTAAACTGGGCTACCATCCTGACACTGTAGTTTTCATTCTAATATTATGAACTTTTTCCTTGCTTCCTTTCTGCATATTTTAAAATTTCTTTTACCGTACCTCACTGGGACCCTGTATGGTGACAGTATAACCTTAAACTCAGTACACTCAGGAGTGTGCCCATGTCTACCTGTGATGTCCAGCCTTTCCAAAAGGAACATGTCTGAGATTTCCCCACTAAAGTCCTTCTGAGGGGAGAGGTAGATGGATGAGGTGCCTCCTAGGTCTTCTAGCTAATCCTAGAGTTAAAAACAAACTACTAGAGAGATTCCCCTGGGGAGCAAGTCAGAGCCAGGAGTACAAGGCAAAAACAAAAATAAGAAACCAAGTTAAGAAAGGCACCAAACGACTGACAGGCAGGACACAGAGAGAAAAGCAGGTGCGCAGACAATAAACTGCCCCGGCCTCCAACAAAATATAAAGAAGCAAGAAAGTGATTAACTAAATTTAAGGCAGTATGTACTCACACGTATGCACTAACATATACACACACATATAGACATATGTATTCATTCTAGAGCCATATATTGGAGTCATTATAGAGTATAGTAGATAATCCATATGTCCTCTTATAAACTCTAGGCTAATCATAAATATGACACCTCCTTGGCAATCAGCCTGCAACTCCAAAGATGAGGCTTTAAAAGGTACACCAAGGGCAAGTAAGCAAACAGACAAGAAGCTACACGTAGACCACAGGAAGAAATGACATTAGAGGTACCTGGAAGCCAATCCAATTATGGCAAGTCCCGGGTGGAGGGGAAAGAGCCACTCCCCCACCCCATACAAACAGCTGAGAACAGGTCCATTATCTTTCTTGATCCCCCTACCTTGATTTTTTTCCTATCAGCATAGCTATCTATTTTCTCCTATCTCTTCTTCCTCTTCACAAATAAAGTGTCTTCCTCACATTAAACTTTGTCCCCTAACTTTTTATTGGGACTGAGTTAAGATCTCGGTGGGCTCAGACGACAGAGAAGCAGCGCTCCTCCCCCATACATCAGCCCCAGGCTCTCCTTAGGTGTGAAAGTTACAAACCTCTCTTCACTCTTTTATCTACTGGGGTTGTGTTTATTGACTTTGCAAGCACCAAAGAATGAACTTGTTGCTTTCAGTTGAATCTCAAGAAGTTAGAACATAGTGAAAGCCTAGAAAAATTTGATTGGGTTCTTGCAGGCATAACATCAGAGGGGGTCAACTGGATGGTCTGAACTTTGGAAAGTCAAAGTTGTCCGCTAGAAAAGTTTTTCACTTCCCTCCAAATAAAACCCACCATCCTTAAAACAGTCTGCAATACCTTGAGCACTGAGTTCAGTGCTTCTCAGCCTTTCTTCTTTTCCTCAGACAACTTCTTTTACCAGGAGGAACATGCTCAGTTGGGGAAAGCCTGGAAATGAGTTAAAGTCACAAAGATGATTTCAATAATAAATCATTTAATGACTGTCTGAATTAGGAGAGTGACACTGTAAATGAAGAAACTGCTATATCACATCTTAAAACAAAACCTAAAGAAGAAAAATTGTACAACAACTGTTCAGGCAAAGTTAACTAGGACTTAACTAGGATATAAAGAACAAGGCAGAGGATTTGAAATCAGCACAGGGTTCAAATCTTGTTACTGGTGATGTGATCTTGAAATTTTTAAATCTTTGTAAACCTCAGTTTTATTAGGAGCCGATTAAAGTTATAATCTGTCTTTGATTTTTTTTGTCCTTTTCTGAAGGCTCTGTTGGTGAATCATCCTCAAATTACTACCCATTATATGTTTTATAATTTCCTGTGCTTTGCTAATGACCCTGGGTTCCTTAGCATCTTTATAGGGCAGGTCAATTTCATTTATCTAACTTCAATATGCCAGCCAAGTGGAGAGGTATTTAAGCTTTGTTATTAAGCCTCTGCTCTGTTCTCCTAGCCCTGTGATTCTCCAATCTGAGTGCTTATCACAATCTCCTGACAGATATACTAAAATACAGCTGGCTGGGCTGCAGGTCCCAGAGCCTCTGATCTATCAGTCTGCACAAAGTTTGAGAGTTGCATTTCTAGCTTGTTCTAACCACCCTTGAGGGATGTCATTGTTTCCTGGACAACCTTTCAAGAACTAGTGGTCCAAAATCAGACAGGTTGATAAATTGAGTCCCCTGCACTAAAAGAAGGAAGGAAAGATCTTTATTCTCAGGGTTTTTAAGTACAAAGGAGAGAGACATTTTTCTCCCAGACACTGGGAAAGAAAGTGACTGTGTCTACTTATGTGGGCCCTTCTTCCTCTCAGACAGGAGCAGCTTTTCCAAGCTACAAATCCTAGGCCCCACTCCTACCTCCTCTTCTGGAAAACTCATGGGTGTCCTCAAAAGCAGGAATTACTTCCAGGGGTCTCTGGCTGTTTTCATCCCTGAATTGCTCCACTAAAGAATTAGGGTAGGGGAAGGGACAGGTCCAAAAAATGCATTTAAGATTTTTTTCTTCCCAAAACTTCTAGGGTTAAAAGATTTTTAGAGGCACAATACTTGGGATATTCAGAGAACTTGGTACATGTTTACTGTTATTGGTGATTTCAACTTTTTTGAGATGGAAATCTGTAAAGATGTTTCTAATCACAACAGAAACAAAGTACACAAGAACAGGTTTGTCAGAAAAGTGAAACCCTTAGGAACAATGTAATGTTTATTTTCATGTTTGTAAATTTTAATATCACAACTCTAAGGCTAAAAATTGAGAAGTTTTATAAAACAGAAGTGATAAGCGAAGATAGCAGAGTTTCTATAGCTTCTTATGGGAAATGGAGATGTGACCCAGTTTGAGTTCTAACTAGCTGGATGTTCTAAATGCCAGCAGCTGCATAGCTTGTGAAGACTAGTTTTTGAGAGCAGGCCATTTAGCACATGTTAACTTGTGATGTGCTTTGGCAGGGAATGCTGACAAACCTCTTTCATTCTTTAAACACATGGTTCTAAAGTTTCTAAACAAAGTTTAGTCTTAACTCTGTCTCCCTGAGGGTAGAGAGGAAGGGCTTATTTTGCAACGTGTCATTAAATATTTTAGGGCTTTGTTTACACCAAAGAAAATGTTCTTTTCAGGCAAGGTTTTTTTTTTCTTTTTTCTACCCTTTAATATTTGTATCCCAGCAATCCATTCAACTATTATTTCTATCACCTTCAAATTACTAAGGCAATTATATCATGTTTAAGGACACATCTTATTTTAAAGTAAAACAAAACAAAAAAGTATAAATTTTATGAAATTTATTAAAATAATAGCATATATTTTTATCTGTAAAAGTTTAGGAACCACTTTGAGATGTTTTTAAGGTCAAATTACAAACTGATAGTTTTAGAAAATCGATATAGTTAATATTCTTTGATATAAAATGCAGTTATTTATTTCATATGATCTAGTTTAATTCAATTTCACATTTATGTAGGTAGGTGCTGAACCCAGAAATAAATATATGACAAGCTCCTTTCCTTGCGGAGTTCTTAGTCTTTTTGATCGTGGTTTTACATATTTGCTTGCTTGTCTCTCTGCCCCACTCTATTATGATTAATATTTAGAAGAGGAAGTGACTGACTACAGGGAGTCCAAAATTGGAAGTCCGATAAAGAAGTTAGTTACTGAGGGATTCTAAGAATTGGGGTGAGAAGGGAGGGGGAAATGGTCAGGACATTCTTGTTCTGTTAGGTTTTGTTTTTTGAGACAGGGTATTGCTATGTAGCCCAGGCTGTCCTTCAACTCTCACTGATCTTCTTCCAAGCCTCATGAGTACTGGGACTACAGGTGTGTACCACCATGCCTGGCAAGACATTCTTCACTGAGAAGAAGGACAGTACAGAAGCATTAAAAAGGAAACTAATTGTCAAGATTGATCAGCAACGCTGTGGGGCTACAACACCTGTGTTCATTTTGAGGGGGGTGCAAATGAGGTTAAGGCCAAAGGGTGCAAGGTTCTTTCATTCTTTTCTTTTTTTTTTTTAAGTGTAAGAAGTTTTGATTTTACCTGTAGATGTGTAGATGTGCAGATGTTTGGGAATCATGGAAGAGTGACAAGATCAAATTTGTGTTTTGATAACTACAGATCCAGATAACTTGTTAACAAAGGTTAGACCTTATTGAAGTACTTTGGACTGGAGATGTGCTAGGCAAGTCCTCTACCACTAATGACACTTTTTAGTCCAAATCTTTTTTTAAGAATGACATCAATTTTTGTTTTAAACATTGAGCTAATCCCACCACTCACTTAAAATATTTTGCTTTTAATTTCCTCCACTTTTATTCTGTAAAATTTCAAACTATTTTATTTTGTGTTTTTTTTCAAATTTACATGTAAATTTTACCTTGAGCTTTAAGATTACACTAAGGAAAGTATAAAAGAAGTTTTTCCCTATCAAAACAAACAAACAAACAGCTCAAAACAAAACAAACTCTTCTTTTTTTTTAAAGACAGGATCTTGCTATATTGTTCAGGCTGGCCTCAAACTCATGTAATCCCCCTGCCTCAGACTCCCAGGTGCTGTGATTACAAGTTTGTCCCACAACACCTAGCAACCCCACTTTTTCAAACTTTCATAAAAGCTAAAAGACCAGTACTTACAAGGACCAGATTCATCATATTAACACTTATCTGTTCACCTTCATCCTCCCTTTTCTAGAACCAACTGAAAGTTGCAGATATTATAGACGTCATGACACCTTCTCCCTAAACATCTCAACAAAACAAGGGAAATTTTAAAAAATTATAATTACTCAATCATATTAGTTATACAAATGAACGGGCTTCCTGTGACATTTCCACACATACACATAGTGTGCTTTGTCCATATCCAACTCTCCTTACTTCCCTCCCCAAATCCACTCTCACCCCACCTTACCTCATCCCAAAGGGGTAACTTAGGAATCAAGTTTTGTTACATTTAATTTGCTAATTCAAAACCCATCCTGGAACAAAGAAACAAACACATATGAAATGTAAAAATGGGTACACTGAAATAAGTGCTTCATTATATTGGGTTAAAAAAATTATACTGCAAAAGCAAATTAAATTAGGGAAAGGGAAGGATTTCTCAATAAAAAGCCAGTGTTACTGGTTTGCAAAAAAAAAAAAAAAAAAAGAGAAACAAACCTACATTTTGCACTGTATATAAAAATAAAATATAAATAGATTGTGATAATTTAAAAACATTATTAAAAGAGAATGATAGTTTACTTAATCACTCATTCTGTTTTGTATTTATAGTTTTACTTCACTTGATATAAATATTTTATACAACTGATAATCAAACAGATGAGAAAGACTGAAGGGAAAATAAGTGAATAGTTAACAATTTCTGATTAATTAAACATTTAGATACAATAATGGACTAGTAAAGGAAGACGTATACTGTATAATAAATCTTTTTTTTTTTTTTTTTGGTCTTTTTCCTTTTTATCAGTACTGGGAATCGAACTCACGACTGCCTGCTTGCAAGGCAGGCGCTTATGCCGCAATAAATCTATAATTAACACAAACGACCAACAAAATGGAAATCTGGAGAATGAAATCACATTGCGCAATAATTCTGATGGGTATAATACAATAAAGTTCACAAAGTTGACAAAAAAAAAACCCTTTAAGATCCTAATAAATGAGTGGATAAGAAACAAAAAAAAAGTTAGAAATATTTAAAGAAACTTTGATCTTACTAACAAAGAAATGCTAATTAATAATTTTTCTCTTTTATTTAGAGGTAAGGTTTTTGTGTTATTTAGTAAGGTTTGGTTTTGTTTTGGTTTTGGAGTTTTTCTGAAGTTTTTTTTTCATGCATACCTAGTGTTGTCAGGATTACTGTGGCAGCTGGACTGTGGTGCATACCTATGGCCCCAGCTTCCTGGGAGACTCAGTAAGGAAGATGGCTTGAGCCCAGAGATTCCAGGATAATTTAGGATCTTAGCAAGAAACTATTTTAATAAATACCCAGATAGATAAATGAATAACAAATAATATCATGAAAGGGCACTCTTTCTACCTTACTAGTGAAAGGCATTTAGCAATATATATATATTACTTATACCTCTTGACTCAGTAAAATTCTCAGTGAATATTTTGGGAACACCTGCTAAGTAAAAGCAAGTTTTAAAGCTTTTTTGTTATTGTTTAAGGACTGGAAGTCCTATCGAGATCCATAGGCTAACGTAGGGGTTATTATTATAATTCATGGGACCTGAGAAAACGTCTGACACCAAAGAGTTCTGGGAATCCGCTGCTGTCTTATCTTTCTCATGGTACATCTGATTCTTTCTGCTAGTCTGTCCCACTCTCCTCTCCCTTGTCAAGGACTTTCTTCCATGTATATACGATTTATATACAGTTGCTGTTCTATATGTGTTTAATGCAAATTAGTAGGGAATTCTACTCTTTAACACGCAGAAGTTGTGGTTGGTTTCTTTGATAGCAGTAGCAGAGGGAGTGAAACATGGAGAACTGTGCACTGACTGAGGCTTGCTCTTAAAAGATCTGCCCAAAAAGTGATACATATTATTGCTGCTCACATTCGCTAAAAAGCTACACACACAGACACATTTCATTCTAAAGTGGGGCAGGAAGAGGATATTTTTCTCAGGAGGGTACTTGGATATTGCAAACAGCTCTTATGATTTCTTCATTTACCTCTTTGTGTTCTTAAGATATATCAGCAACTGTTTACTGCTATAAAACTATACAAATGACTACAAATTCACAACACACATGCATCTTAATTAAATGCCAGACAAAAACTGAATGGCATCAGTCTGACACATTCTCTGTTGCAGCAAATATCGGTAGCCATTATGTAAGAAAAACAACACATAAAATTTACTGTTGCATGATAAATGTGGTGCCATAATACTGTGACCTACACACTTGCAATTTTTAGTTCCTTCCTCTAGAATCTTTCTATTTATTAGATCTACTAAAACTGGCAAACTTGGTGGTTTAATCTTGAAACTAAACATTCAAAAATCTTCTACTCTTTCTCAGCCTTCTGAGTCAGTTTAACTGAATTGGAAAGTATCCTGAAACCGGTTATGGTGACATACATCTGACATCACTGCCCTCCAGAAACTGAGGCAGGAGCATCTCCGCCAGTTTGAGGCCAACCTGGGCTACATAGTGAGTTCAAGCCCAGCCTGAACAGCATAGTGAGAGCCTGTCTCAAAAAAAGTATCCTGAAATTATTGTTTACAGAGATTTGTCTTACTCTTTTTTTTTTTTTTTTTTGTCTTTTTCCTTTTTATCGGTACCGGGGATCAAACTCACAACTGCCTGCTTGCAAGGCAGGCGCTTATGCCACTGAACTAAATCCCCAGCCTGATTTGTCTTACTCTTGCACAATCAAATAGAGAAAAAACTGTCAATGTTAATAAGAGTGGAACTGTCATCCATAACTCCCAATTAAAAAATTTGTTTGTGTGTTCATCAGAATAATATCCCCCTCTACATGTTATATAGATAAACTTTAAAAATTTATGCTTATAAATATCATTTGATTAATTTATATATTGAAGTTCTCCGTAACATTTTATTTGAATTAAGCTTCCAATGGTAAGATTACTTTTGAGAACTAATTACATAGGCCATTTTATTTATCACAATTAATTTAGTATTTATTTGACTCTTTTTTTTTCCTTTTTATCGGTACCAGGGATCAAACTCATGACCGCTTGCTTGCAAGGCAGGTGCTTATGCCGCTGAGTTAAATCCCCAGCCCCTTATTTGACTCTTAAGTCTCTCCTGTTTTGGAAACTATTCTGAAAATGCAAATGTAATCTCTCCAAATGCAAATGTAACGTCTCCTGGCTTTGACTTTTCTGAATCTGTCTGCTTTGTAAACTGTTCTAGCAAGACTCATTAGTTAACAAAATATCAATTTTAAACAGGTTACACCACAAACTTACTTAAAATGCTTCTATAAACCTAGGAGATGAGACAAAAGTTTATTTTCTATAGCCACAACACTTCTGATATTTAGTTAACAAAATTAAGCCTTTCTTTTGAGCTTACATCATTGTCTCTTTCATGGCCTCTCAGATTTGTTTTTACTGAACAAAACATAGCAGAAGAGTGTGTTTTTCTTACCTTTCTAACAACAAATATTACTATACTTCAACTATTTCAACCAAAGCAATGTAGCAGTTCTGTGGTCTCATACAGATGTTGATTGCACACTGGCTTCATTAGTCACATCCATCTTTACAGACAGCAACATTTTAAGAAACTCATTGTGTGGTTAGGGTTTCAGTGACAGCAATTTCTTTCAGAATCTGAGCTAAGTCTGCCATTTCTAGCAAGATCATTTTGATTGTATAAGACAATCCAATTTAAGATGACTTATTAAATACAAAAGTAATCTATTGGCTTAAATAACTGAAAAGTCCATGATGGCAGGAAATGGGCCTCGTTTGAAGGGTTCAAGCTTGTTATCCAAACTGTTTCTTTTCATCCTCCAGTCATCCACTACTTTCATGTGGTAGTCCCCAGGAGCCTCTAGCACAACTTTCCTCAGATTCAATTTTAGCAAAAAAGTAATATCTCCTTCTTTGTTATTACATCTTATTGGACCATTTAAATCATATGGCTTTGTAAGATGCTAGGATTTGTGTTAGTTAGAAATTCTTTGGGCTGCAACTAACAGAAAAATCTAACTAATAATAGTTTAAATAATGCACAAATGTACTATACTTAAGAAGACTGAAGGAAGGCAGTATAAAAGATGATTATTTATTGAAATCTTTTTCCAGGGATCTGCGATAACCACCTACCATAAATCAATGCTCCATATGTGTGGAGCAGTATAAGTAACAGTTTCTTGTTTTGCTTCTATTAGTCACTGTCTTCAGATTTTCTTTTCTTTTCTGTCTTTTTTCTCTCTCTCCTTTTTTTTTTTTTTGGTACTGGGGATTGAACTCATGACCTCACACTTGCAAGGCAGGCTCTTATACCATTAAGTTAAATCCCCGGCTCCAAGTCACTGTCTTTGTCTCTAAGCCATTGCCTATATGGTTTACTTAAAATAAATTTACAAGGAATCTTGATATTTAGTAAAGCAAATCTTCCTTCTTCTTGAGGAGTATGTTGTCTATTCTTGAGCCTTTGACTTTCCACTTACATTCTGTCAAATTTTCAAGTTAAACAAATTTACCTAGGATTTTGCTTGAAATTAATTTGAACGGATTTTGAAACAGTCTTTCCACTCAAGAAGATGCTATATTTAACATATTTAAATTTTCATTAAAGTTGTATAATTTTTTCTATAAGGTTTTATCTAGTATCTAAAGGATGTCAATTTTTTCTATTGTAAAAATTCTCTCTTAAATTTTATTTTCTTAACTAATTAAAGCACTTTTAAATTACATACATTAATCTTATATTGGATATTTGGACAAATTCTCTGCTTAAATCTAATGATTAATAGGTACCTTTGATTTTTCTATGTAAACAATTGTATATGCAAATAATGACAGTTTTATATCTTTGGTTTTTTTGAGGTGGAGGTATCACTATGTAGTAGAAGCTGGCCTTAACTCCCTTATGTAGCCCAGGCTAGCCTTAAACACATGGCAACCTTCCTGGCTCGGCCTCCCCAGTGCTGGGATTACAGGTGTGCACCACCATGCCCAGAAAAAGTTGTATTTCTTCAATTTCATCCTCTAACTTCTTTTTTAAATCTTACATACAGTAAAAGTTTTTTCTTTTTTAATTATTATGATAAAAGAATTATATGGGTGAGTCTAAAAAATTCTAAGAGTACAAATCAGTAGGAAAAAGTTGAAAGATAATAATGGAGCCTAATCATGGTCTCACAATCAGTTCTACTTCCACTTTGTTGCCCAGGACCCAACTAGGAAATACACTTCACATTTATGCATAAAGCTGAAAATATTCTACAAATTTTCCTAACCCTTACTACATAACATTATCTGATATTTTTTCCTACCCTCTTTTTCTCCTGCTCCTCATGTAGGTTCCACTAAATTTGGCTTTCCCTCCCCCCACAGTGTGAGAAACACTGACCTAAGGACAGATACTTTGAACTGTATTTAGTACCTCTAGTCAACTAATTTGAAATAAAATGCATATACTGCCATTTCTTGCCTCATCTCCTGATTACTTTTTAAAATTGACTTCACATTTTGAAAATGAGCAATGAGAATTTAGTTTAGTTACCCTACTCCATAGCTTTCTTCTCTTAGTCTCTTTGCAATTGTTGTTACATTAAATTTTGTTACTTTACATTACTGTAAATAATGTTCTTAAACCTATATTTCTTGATCCATTTTATTTTACTTTTTATTTTTATTTGAAAGAGAATAAAAACAAACAAAACAAAACAGAATAAAGACAATCAAAACAAAATAATGAAAGCAATACAGGACTTCAAAACAAGATAATAGGAAATCAACAATGGCTACCATAATATATCTTGTTATCTTCAAAATAGCTGCCCATACCATCTGACATAGTAAAATCAAACAAAAACAAAACGGAATAAAGCCAAACCATACAAAACAATGAAAATGATATAGAAACAAAATAGATTAACAATGGCTACCATAAAATGCCTCTTGGTATCTTCCATATAGCTGTCCAGACCATCAGACATAGGCATGTAAAATTAACCAAACAATAGAAGAACTAAGTTGCTTCTTCTTTACCTCAGATGTTATCTTTACAGAAATTTCAGGCATGTGACTTCTACTTCCTACTATGTCTGTGTCTCCTGAACTTGTTTTGTGGGCTGGAGGTCTGAGATTGTTATTTTGCTCCTTTGTGTTGACCTTTTCCTGTGTTCCTGTGAATCAGCTCCTTGCTGCATCCCGGGTGCTTTCTGCATTGACTGCTGAACCCTCAGTGTAGTGGACTGAACTAGGCACCTGGGTTCCTCTGATCCAGGGTTCCTGGCGTGGTGGAAAGGCACAGGGCAGTGGTGAGGGCAGCGGGGCCTCAGAGCACAGCTTCTTCTCCAGGCCTGTGCTGGGCTCACCAGATCTCTCTTGGCTCCTCTATTGTGTGAGATTAACAAATTCGCAACTTTTTACTTCCATTTCCCAACTACCAATAGCTATAGCACTACTTTTACACTGTTTATATTTATATTTGATATATTTATTATTTCTAATAAGTAATTCATTTTGTCTTTATTTTTGAAATTGAATATATTTTCATATCATAATTTTATAAATCTTACACAATGTAGAATGAAGAAATATGAATAGACTTGTGGGAAGAGAAATATAAACCATGTTATTACATCTACACTTATAAAGGAAAATGTTCTAGTTGTTAAGATCAAAGAGACTCTCTTACTTGTGCACTGATTACTCATGATAATGTTACTTTTCTATTACTGTAGTGTTTGAGATCAAATCCAGGGTTATTCTACTACTGAGCTACATCTCCAGCCCCTTTTATGTTTTATTTTGAAACAAGGTCTCACAAAGTCCCCCAGACTGGGCTCAAACTTTTGATCCTCTTGCAATTAGCCTCCTGAGAAGTTGGGGTTACAGGCATGGCTACCACTATGCCCAGCTAATGATGTCACATTTAGGGCTTTCTATCTTTGAAAAATAGATTAAATAATATTTTGTCTTTACTAAGGTACTACTTATCTTTCTTTGTTTCTTGATCAGAGCCTTATACATGCTAAGCAAACACTTTACCACTGAGCTGTTTCTCTTGCCCTCTTTCATTGATCTTAATGACAGTTGAAGCATTTGTTACCCTACCATAAGCATTAAGATTTTTGATTAATCAGGGTACTTCATAAAGTGAATTTATTTATTTATTTATTTATTTACAGTTATTTGAGACAAGTCTATGTACTTAAACCTGGTCTTGAACTCATGTTAGTCCAGGCTGGCCTTGAACTCATGGCAATCTTCCTGCCTCTGCCTCCTGAGTACTGGGGTTACAGGCAAAGCCACTACCTGCAGCAAATTTCATCTTCTTTAAAACATTCATCTGGAATCCTCTAATTCACTGTTGCTATCAATTACTTTGAATGCCTAATTATTCCCACTCCTGAAATATCCTTCATTTGTACTCTTAGAGCAGATCCTTACTGAAATCTTATATGGAATTTCATTACTGGGATCTCACGTTTCCTTCTTGAGTTTTCATTTAATTAAGCAATTCATTTTTTAATTGCTTAGATCGCCTTCCCCTGCATTTACAATAAAATTCAAAATCTGTAGTCATCCCTCCATGTCTGATTTTTTCCTACCTATTTCTTTTGCCACTCTCCATCCACATATTTCCTTTCTCCAGCTTCCTGTATCTCACAGAATACATTTGCTTTTTCTATCTCAGAGCCTCTGCACTTGCTATTCTATCTCTTTCCTCAGATCTTTATATGGCTGACTCTTCTTCATTCTTCAGGTTTTAGTTTAAATGTACGGGGCTTTCATGGTATCTCATACAGGGAATTAGAAAAATTAGACTTCAGAGTATCATGTGGGTTAGCTTTAGCTCGCAAAAGGCAGCAGTATAAATGTCAACCGAGTCTATTTTTTACCATTTTACCACATGAATGCTCCATTATTCTAGATCATAGTAGTTGTCTCCTCTGATTTTTATTCAATCTTTCATTATTGAACTATTATTTTATTTACTTGTTTATAGTCTGTTATGCCCACTTAGTGTAGTAGCTTTTCCGTCAAATTCACAATTATAAACTTAGGACTGAGCAGAGTGCCTGGCACATGATAATGGTTCAATAGTTTCCCTGACCATCCTGTACTAAGGATTAAACTCAGGCTTTTCACTTTGAGCCACATCTCTTGCCCTTTTAAAATTTTGAGACAGGGGGGTTTAGCTCAGTGGCATAAATGCCTACCTTGCAAGCAGGCAATCATGAGTTCGATCCCTGGTACCGATAAAAATGAAAAAGACAAAAAAAAAAAAAGGCCATTTTTCCTTTTAAATAAAATTAAAAAAAAAATAAAATTTTGAGACAGGATCTCTCTAAATTGCTTAATCGCCCAGGCTGAGCTTAAACTCATGATCCTGCTGGAGTGCTGGGATTACAGATGTGCACTACCATGATCAGCCTGAAGTTTCTAAACAATGTGAAAAAGAAAACAGTTTCAGTCATCCAATTCAAATTTTCATGGGCACATTTTATTGGAAAATTTATATTTTTCTTCATATTCCGGGAATTCTTTTGTTCTCTACTTCCTGGAACGTGTTCTTGACAGGTAAGAGTTGAGTGGGACTTATCCCAGGGCTCCAGAACTGACAGTAAATTAAACTGAGTACAACTAGGTGTTAAATATCTCTTAAAGAGAGAGCTCCAACTATTTTGAGTTTTACTATTTCCAGCCAGTACCACAATCCCTCTCACTGTCCATTCCCAGTGTATATGAATAGAAGATTGGGAAGGGCAGTGAAATAAGAATTGTTGACCTTGTTATATGCCATGGTACAGCATCTTTTCTATGTGTTTCTTGTCACTCAAGCCAGGTCAGATATGAAGACTCAAAAGCACCCCTTACAAGCAGAGAAGAGCAATATCAACCTTATTTGCTGAACATTTTATTTTATTTTATTTTATTTTATTTTTAAATTTTATTTAAGGAGAAAAGAAAAAAAAAGCAGGGAAAGGGTACAAGTTATACAGATTTACAGAAAAAAAATGAACAGTAGGAAATCACTAGTTAATGGATTACATATTATCATCTTAGAAATAATTGTTCAAGTCACAAAATTAGAGCTTGTAAAGTGGACATTCCATCAATGATACTGCAAACAATTCTGTTCATTGATCCAATAAAACTCTGTGATATCATTTTCTATCTTATACACTTAAATATACATGCAGTTATATAGTTTGGAGCACTTTCTTTTCTTCTCTTTTGTACCATGACTATTACACATTTTGGGTTTCCTTGCTCCCACGGTTCTTATTACTTTTTTGGAAGAGAGTAAAACCAAATGTGACATAACAGAACAGAATCGGTCAAGTCAAAAGGGTGGACATAATAGATAATGTAAAAACATAATACAAGGTGATCAACAATGGTTACCATAATGCCTCCCGCTATCTCTAATAGAATTGCCTATATCATTAGTTATAATACAATTGAACAAAACAGTAAAGAACAAAACCGACAAAACCAAAACATTGGAGACATTGTAGGTCTTCAAAAGTAGACAAAAGTCAACAAGAATGGGCGTCATAATGAATCTCATTATCTTCACAGCTGATGCCTAAACTTTCGAACCTGATACTATCCAGCAAAACAGAATAGGGGAACATCAGTTAAAAACCAGATGGTGAGAGTAATACAGGGCTTTAAATCAAGGTAATGAAAAGTCAAAGTGGGTTACTATAATATATCCTGCTATTTTTTTTCCTTTAATTAAAAGGATAAAGATAAAAAAGTAAATAATGGAGTGGAGATTGAGATAAAAGAGGGCATAACAACGAAACAGCGCAGATCAAAACATAACCATTTAAGCAGAATAGTGTTTCACCACCAGATAATCCTAACCTAAAAGTAGTTACCATATTGTTTCTTTCTTTGAAATCCTTGAGTACAACTTCGTATACTGTAGCATTAAGTATATCAAAACAATGTAAAACCATTCAAGAGAATGACAGCATTACAGAGTATTTAGAATCGACTAACAAAATGAACAATGGTTTCTGTATAATCTTCTTGTCTTTAAAAGGTTTTTGCTTATACTATCGTACATAATAAAATCCAATAAGATACAGCCTGTTTAGACCATTGGAGACAGAAGGACAAAAGCTAGATGAGACTTCAAAACAAGATGATACTAAATCTGTATTACCTATTAAGATGTCATTTTCTCCAAAATAGCTGTTCCTATCATCCAATCTTCTCTGCCTCATTTCTGTTAAGCTCTTTTTCTGTCCGTAGCTGTCAGTTTGTCTTCTTCATTTTGTTCTCTGCTCCATTCGTTGTGGCCTCTCTGCCATTATTTCTGGATTCTTTGTATTTTTCTTTTTTTAGAATATCCTGCAATACTCTCTGTAGAGTTGAATTGGTGGTTGCAAATTCCCCCAGTTCCTCTTTATCCTGGAAGCACCTTGTTTTTCCATCAATTTCCAGGGACAGTTGTGCAGGATATCTCAATCTTGGCTGGAGATTATTATCTTTCAATGCTTGAATTATTTCCCCCCACGCTCTTCGTGATTTGATGGTTTGTGCAGAGAAATCTGCTGTAATTCTGATGGGTGTTCCCTTGTAGGTGGTCTGTTTCTTGTCTCTTACAGCTTTTAATATTCTGTTCTTGTATTGAATTTCTGGAATTTTTATTATTATATGCCTGGGTGTTGCTCTGTTTGGGTTGTAGGTAGCTGGGGTCCTGTATGCCTCATACATCCGAGTATCTTTACCTTTTGCTAAATTAGGAAAATTCTCCTGGATTATTTCTGTGAGTAGCTTTTGTAGTTCACTTGTTTGTGTCCCTACTTCTTCTTTTATGTTCTTAATCCGTAAGTTATGGATCCTCTTATCATCTTCTTGTCTTTGTATTATTGCTGTTTGTTTCTTTGTTATTTTTAAGAAGTTTTTCATTTCATTCTCCCATATTACAAGTCTGCCCTCCAGTTCAGATAGTCTGTCCTTAGTTTCTTTCAAGCTGTTATGCCAGTCTTCTATAGACTTCTTAGTATCTTGGTAGTCCCTTTGAACCTGCTTCACGTATTCTATGCTTTCTCTGTTTTCTCCATCAAACAATTCTCCCCTTTTTTTCTGTTCTTCCATTCCACCACCTGTTTTTTCTTGGGTGGTACTTAGCATTTCTCTAACTATTCTGCATACTTCTAGCTTCAGGTCGTTGATAACTTCATTCCTGAATTGGTCTATGAGGCTCTCTATATGGTGCCTTATGTGTATTGGTGTGGTGTCTGCTATTGCCTGTTTCTCAGAATTGGGGGCCGAGGAGCCTTTCTTGTTGCTGCCTCTTCCCATGCTGCCTCTTCTTCTCTGTTCCTTATATATGCAAGCTTATATAAGAGGCCCAGCTTCTCTCCCAGTCAGCCACAGCCTGATCGAATTGCGCCAGTTAGTTGTTCCCACTCACCGCTGTGCACCAGGGAGTTACAGACCAGGCAGCCTACGCATCTCCCCTCCCGGCCACCGTCAGGCTCTGGGATCTGGGTTGGGACAGTCTACCAGGTCTGCCGGCAGCGTCACGCAGGCCAGGCACTTTTCACCAATCCCGCCCAAGAGGGGGATGTGTGGCTGGAGTCCCACCGCGCCCTGCTCCCGCAGGACTGCCCGGGCCCAGAAAGTCCTCTGCTGGAGTCAAACTGTGGTAGAGTGTCAGTTTCTCTCACTCACCTCACCACAAGTCAGTGCACACCTCCCTGCCATTCGCAGATTGCCGTTCTCAGAGCTTCCGCGCGTCTCTCTCCTTGCCGAGCCGCTGTAGAGGCAGCCAGCCGCCGCGCGGCGGGAAACCCAAATCGCGGCTTACAATGGCGCGGTTCCAGCCTCCACACCGAGTCTTTTCTGTTCCTGTTTTAGCACCAGGACTGCATTCCAAGTTGGCTTCTCTCAGCCCAGTTCGTTCCTGAGTCAGCAGAGCATATCTCCACCGACTTATGTCTCCTTAGTCCGCACCATTCCTGGCTTCTGAGCCGAGTCTTTCAGAGAGCCTCCGGTAGTTGCTGTTATCTGTCCGCCATGTTCTCCCGGAAAACGAACATTTTAAAAGTAATACCACTTTAGGGAGAAGAGAAATAAAAGGAATTCGTATGATGGAGAGCGGGAAGCAGAGGAGTAGCATAACTCATTTGGTGTAGCCAGGAAGTAGGAATTTCTCATTTGCCAAAAAACTTCTTGAAGGGTATCAGGGCTTAAGTCATTTGACTAATGTTTCACCGAAGAGAACAGTGAGAACACAAATAGTAAGAATTTGTGGGGCCAGGTTTTAAGAACTGAGGAAGAGGAAAAAAACATAAGAATGTTTTTACAGGGCTGAGGATTTAGCTTAGTGTCATAAGTGCCTGGCTGGCAAGTGCCAGGTTGTGAGTTCGATCGCCAGTACCAAAAAAAAAAAAAAAAAAGAAAGAAAGAAAGAATGTTTTTACAAAAATATAATATATACATACTATATTAGTTCATTTTTTCCTACTTGACATAAAAAATATATTTCACTGAAAATATATATTCTGTTACCATATTTCTTTTTTTTTTTTTTTAATCGGTACCAGGGATTGAACTCATGACCATGCGCTTGCAAGGCAGGTGCTTATGCCACTTAGCTAAATCCCCAGCATTACCATACTTCTTAACAACTGATTGCATCATTTTATATTAATAACTACACCCAATGGCAATTGAGTTGTGGCTTCATTTTTTTTTTTTCCTCAGCACTAGGATTGAATCCACCGCCTTTAAACAAAACAAATTTTTTTTTTTTAAATTTTGAAACACAGTCTTGCTAAGTTGCCCATTTTGGGCTCAAGCTTGCAATCCTCCTGCCTCAGCCTCTGAGAATCATGGTAGTATAGGTCTGAATCACTACATCCAGCTTAAATCTTCATTATTACAGCTGAGACACTGCATGGAATGTCTTGTGTATACAATTCATATTCAATGCGACATATTTTAAATTTGGAGGAAAATACCTTTTAAAATAAAAATTCATCATATTCTATTTAGAGAATTTCAAAAATTCTAGTTGAAAAGCAGATCTTTAACTTTAGGGCATCCAACTTGAGAAGGAAAGATAAAAGAGAATGTTTTCCTCAAAACCTTTGAAAAACAGAGTTTAGAGGTGAGAAATATGTAGGCTGAAAATATAATTTTAGTGTGCAAAAGACTAAGGATAGTTTTAGGGCAAGGCAGAGCAAATAAGTGTGGTTTGGTTTTTCTTTGACACTACAATTATCGTATGTGAGTTTTGTTTTGTTGTTGCTATTTCTACTGTGTAACAGTACACAGTTATGAATATAGCTCAGCTGGACCATTCTTTTCCTGGTCTTATGTAGGTCACTCATGTGGCCAATTTTGATTCATTAAGCAGCCTGACAAGAGCTAGATAGCCTAAAATAGTCTCTAAAATATGTCTAGCAGTTCACAGTGGTCTAAGGGGTGTCCACTAGAAAAATTCATCTTTAGTTCAGGTAACCTGCCATTTTTCAGCAGGTCAAAATCCTTCTGCATGTACAGTCTCAAGACAGTATTCCAAGGGCTGATGCTGAAAGGTGGAAAGTTTCCTGAGGCCAAGCTAGGAAGTCTTCCAACCAACATTTCTTTTTTTCTCTTCTCTTCTTTTCTTTTAAGAGAATAAAACCCAACAAGACAAAATAGAATAAAGCTAATCGAAACAAAGCAGTGACAGTGGTACAGAACTTTAAAATAGTATAATAGGAAATCAACAATGGCTACCATATCTTGCTATCTTCACAATAGTTGTCCATAATATCAGATGTAGCAAAATCAAACAGAATAAAACCAATCAAAACACAGCATTGAATAAAACAACAATAAATTGAAACAATACAGTGAGAACAATACTGCACATTGTTATCTTCAAAGTAGTTGCTCAGATTACCTGATGCAGGAATAAAACAAAACAATAAAATGGAACAAAACACTGGATTTCAAAAACAAGACAGAAGAAAATCCCCCACATCCTGCCATCCTCCGAGTAGATGCCCAGACCACCAGCGCCAGGCCTGCGGAGTCAACCAAACGATACAAGCATCAAGTTATACCTTGCCCTCAGTTGCTATCATCTCACTCTGAGCCCTCCAGATCAGCGAGGGGTGTGAGGGGAGTACTCCTCTGGTTTTTCAGCCTATGCTCATGGGAAGGCATGGTTCCTCTTCTGGTTTATGCTCTTACCCATCAGCAAGGCAGAGCTGCCGTCATGGGAAGGCTCACCAACAGTTCTGCCGTACACTACAGGTCAAAGAAAGTCACCAGGGCAACCCAAATTCTACTTCATAACAGGAGGAATGATAAAGTCATATTGCAAAGAACTGGAGACAGGGATAGGAAGAAGTGTGGTCATTTTTCCAAATAATCTATTATAAGAGGAGCTGTTTAGAAATGCTCCTTTTTGTGTTAAAGTAAAATTATAAGCTATTTGCCACACAAAACACATTTCCTATAAAAATAACAGGTGCTGGGTATTTAGCTCAGCGGCATAAGCGCCTGCCTGGCAAGTGCAAGGTCATGAGTTTGATCCTTGGTACAAAAACAAAACAAACAAAAAAACCCCAGGAAAAAATCTAATATCAATTGCTTATGTAGCACTCTGCAGTTATTAAGGTTAATTTATACATATTTCACTTGATAATTAATTCAACAAATTTCTTTTGGCCAAACACTGTGATACACTTTGGAGATACAGACCTGGGCCTTGCCCTGAAAGAGCTTATAGTCTATAGTGGTAAATATTGAAAAAGAAGTAATAAATCAAGAAATGAGAATAATAAGATTAGTATTATGACAGAACCATACAGGAGATGATATTTATAATAACTCCACAAGGAGCAAAGTAGGTTACTAACTATTCTCATCTTTAGGTGACGAAACAAAGTTTCATCTACTTGTATGAATAATTTATTCAAGTTATTTAGGTTCTAAGTGGCAGAATTTGAAAATTTAAAAAAGTTTATTTTCTAAAGAGTCTGCTTTTTCTAAAGAATTCTTCTACCTCCTCTGATATCAAGTGTTATAAGTAAACGAAACAGAATAAAACACCAATAAATAAGCCATCTCTTAGATAATAGCACATATTCCTCTACTGAGAGGACTAAAGTGCTTACAGCTTTAGAGACTGACCAGGTAGAGCATATCTAATCTAGAACATTACCTATAACAAGGAATTGTACTTCCTAAATTTCCCTGGGCCAGAATCTAGACTATCATTTGGGTTCAGTAAGTTGAAAAAAAAGAGACACGTAAAAAATATTACATGAATGAGTTGCTCAACATGATTATCTAAAGACAACAAAAAGGCTGAGAGAGAATGACTAGTCAGAATTTCTACCACAGCATGAACTATTCTATACCTATTTTACTACGCAATTAACTTAATCAGAATCATATCTTATCAATTTTTTTGAAATTAAGTACATATATTATAAACTTATGAGTATATGAAAATGTATATATATATATATATATATAAGTATACAAACACAAAAATTTGAAATATTATCAATTTGGCTTTAGTATTATTTAGTTTATCTCCAAGAAATTGGTACAACTCTTAGTCTAACATTAGGCTGAAAGAAATTTTTGGTCTGTTTGGGTCATTTTTTCTCTCATTCCCCTATTACTCCATTTGTGGCTTTATCTAATCTTCATTCCATTCTGGTCTCTTAGAAAACTTAATGTATTAAACATCTGAAAGTCTCTGAATCTGAATCTCAAATGTAGACAACTGTCTTAGTTTCCCATCACTGAGCTACAATACCTTGCATCCACAACTTAAAGGAGGCTTGTTTTGCCTTACGTTTTAGAGGGCTCATCATGGTCAGCCAGCTCCATGGGAGACACTGCATGGTAGAAGAGCTGGGCAGAGGAAAGCTGCTTGTGTCATCATGATCAGGAAGCAGAGAGAAGGGAAGGTCCTGGGAGGGAGATATGTGGACCCTTCTAGGTCACACCCCCAAGAACTGGCCTCTTCTGAACAGGCCCCACCTGCTAACACCACATTCACCTCTGCAGCCATGATTCACAGTTTATAAAAGCCCCACTCCTGAACACATGAGACTTTGGGAAGGCATTCTAGATTTAAACTATAACAACAGTCTTCAATACAGTTATTCCAACTACTTAAATACTCTCGGTTTTTATTTTTTTACTGTACAGATCTGCGTAAAGCTAGAACTTCAGTAGGTTGGCTGACCTCTAAATTTTTTTTATGCAAAATTCCGGTTGAAAGTCATGGATAATTGAGAATGGCTTGTTTCCCTGCACTGTTCTCTGCTCCAGATGGTCTGTCTCTTTTCTTCTCTCTCTCCTGTGCCGCCAAGCAGTGGTGGGAGGGGTAACTTAGACCAGAATCTTCCAATTGTATTTTTGAATGGTTTACACTTGTAAAGCATAATATTGGTCCTTTCTCACTTTGGGGCAGGAAAGTAGCACCTGAACTGCTTGTCTACAACTGCTTGTAGTCATTGCTAGAGCTTCTGGGAAGGAGGCCCCAAAGGAGGAAGTCTTTCTAGGTGAGGCAGATAATAAAAAACTCAGTAGTTCTATTGCACTCTTATCTAAGGTGAAGAGCAATATGCTCAGGAGCTGGTTTCTAAAGTAGCTGTCAAGATAATCAAATATCTCCTTGGTTATGCTTAATATATCACCAATAGTCGGAGCTCGGGGATGATGTGGCTCTTGTGGTTCTGAAATCCTGACTTCACAGACATCAGATACTTTTGATTGTTTGCAGCCAATGTGCCTTTTTATGGCACTCAAAGTAGTTTTGATCTGTCAATGATACATGCATGTCTTACAAATTTAAGCCTCATTATTTTAAAATACATTTTAGAACAGTTCAATTGGGCTAAAAAGCCATTTGCCTTATTACATTCAATTATATCATTGGGTTTGTCAATAAAAAAGATGGTACTAATGGACTCTATCAACCATCATGCAGTTGAAATGGTTGCAAAAGAGGATTGTACAAATTTTTAATACCAATTTGTGCAAAGTTTTTCATGAGTGGTAACTAGGTTAGTTTCCTCTATACAAATTAGGTTCCTGTTTAAACAACAAATATTCATTCTCTTATGAATATGAAATAAGTTTCTCTCAGTGTAAATCAGTATGATCAGGAGACAATCTATGTCATTGTCTTTTCTAGTTTAGGGAAGGTATCTTCTTTCCTCGCCTCACAGTCTGTATGACATTGCCTTTTCTCTGTCTGATTTCATTAGCACATTGCTTTCTTCTTCTGTCTTTTCCTCTGCCTATATTTTATGAGGAACCTGTAATTACATTTAGGATCTACCTAGATAATTCAAGATAAATCTCTCCATCTGAAAATTCTTTTTTTTTTAATTTTATTTAAGGAGAAAAGAAAAAAAAAGCAGAGAAAGGGTACAAGTTATACAGATTTACAGAAAAAAAATAAACAGTAGGAAATCACTAGTTAATGGATTACATATTATCATCTTAGAAATAATTGTTCAAGTCACAAAATTAAAGCTTGTAAAGTGGACATTCCAACGATACTGCAAACAGTTCTGTTCAATGATCCAATAAAACTCTGTGATATCATTTCCTATCTTATATACTTAAATATACATGCAGTTATATAGTTTAGAGCACTTTCTTTTCCTCTCTTTTGTATAATGACTATTACACATTTTGGGTTTCCTTGCTCCCACGGTTCTTATTACTTTTTTGGAAGAGAGTAAAATCAAATGTGACATAACAGAACAGAATCGGTCAAGTCAAAAGGGTGGACATAATAGATAATGTAAAAACATAATACAAGATGATCAACAATGGTTACCATAATGCCTCCCGCTATCTCTAATAGAATTGCCTATATCATTAGTTATAATACGATTGAACAAAACAGTAAAGAATAAAACCGACAAAACCAAAGCATTGGAGACATTGTAGGTCTTCAAAAGTAGATAAAAGTCAACGAGAATGGGCGTTATAATGAATCTCATTATCTTCACAGCTGATGCCTAAACTTTCGAACCTGATACTATCCAGCAAAACAGAATAGGTGGACATCAGTCAAAAACAAGATGGTGAGAGTAATACAGGGCTTTAGATTGAGATAATGGAAAGTCAAAGTGGGTTACTATAGTATATCCTGCTATTTTTTCCTTTAATTAAAAGGATAAAAATAAAAAAGTAAATAATGGAGTGGAGATTGAGATAAAAGAGGGCATAACAGCAAAACAGTGCAGATCAACACATAACCATTTAAGCAGAATAGTGTTTCACCACCAGATAATCCTGAGCTAAACATCTGAAAATTCTTAATCATGTTTGTAAAGTCCCTGTTACCATAAAGGGTAATCACAAATTTGGGGGGTTAGAACCTGGTTATCTTTAGAAGTCATTATTTAGCCTTTCATAGTTACTACTGTGAATTTTAAAAAGGTTGTATTTTGAAAGTCATGACAAGAAATTACATGTAACTATTCAAGCATAAAATATTGTTCAAAAAGGCTTGTTCATGCAGGCAAGTTCAAACTTCCTATTTAAATACTGGAAAAGATTTTTAAATCTCAGTTTTATATAAATTCAATATTTAATATTTCCTTTCTTACCTTGCATTCTTTATTTTTGTAACTTTATACTGTTTAAAAGGCAATAATTCTTTACCAAGTTCAACACAAATGTCCAAAAATTCCCTCTATTGTATTTCAAGATGCAATACAAATATCATAATTTTTTCCTCTGTACAGCAGTGGGAAAAGATTGGGAAATACAGTTCTCCAAGTTTAGAAAACTAATAGAATGTGGAAAAGGGCTGGGAATGTAAGTGAGCTAAGTCACCATCTAAAAGCCAGAAAGCAAAGAAATATAATTTAAGAAAGAAATTTAATGCAACATAAATGTTTAGAAATACACAGGTAACTGTTAGAAGAAAAATGATTGCTGCTAGGATACAGGACTGGGGGGAAGACAGGGAGGGAAGTAGAGTACTACTATGCATTATGGCATTTTGATACCACTGTATTTGTATTTTAAAAAAAGATGGCATTCTTACCGAAGTAAAAAATTAAAATTCAATTTTAAAAGACACCGGAATTTAGCATTAGTCATCCACATTTTCTCTTATGGTCTTTTATTTAAATTTGACATTCCTTTTCTTTCATTCCAGACAGAATACACCGTTACTTTTTATTTCCTTCTCATATTACTCATTTAATGACATATAATTATCCAATTATTTACGCCTCATCCAAAGAGTAGTACTGAAGATACTTTCTTTAATAGTTAGGGTGGTGGGTGTAAAATGTTTAAAATAAATTTCCAAAGACTAGGGAAACAGAAGCTCTTTATCCTTTCCTTGCCAGTGGTGGCACTGGCCAGAAACTTAGTTAGATCAGAGGCAGAGATTTGCGGAAAACCATCAAAAGTTGTATGATGGAATGCACAGCAAGAAGTCTTTAATATAGCTGACAGATGAAGAAAAAATAAGATTATACTGAAATGCTTATCTCTACCACAGCTCTTCTCTATGAAGATTTCAAAGTTAAGAAGCAACCTCATCATCTATACATATATTACTCAGTAAAACAGAATAATATTTATTCTACATTCTGAGTTTAGTAAGATATGTTGTGAGATTTGTATTTTCAATCAATGATCACATAATGATCCATGTTGATTAAAAACCCTGAAAGTGTTTCTTTTTTTATTTTATTTTATTTTTTTACTTAATTTTCTTATGTTTATTCTTGGCCTACTCACTAAAGAGAATGATTCTTCTGCCTCTGTAAAAGGCATCTGGAGATAGTTTGGCACATGATGGAGATACAATAATTTCCTGGGCATCACCATTTTTCACACTTGCCTGTGGATAACACTCAGAATAGGAGAAACATGGATGTGTTAATAAGGACCTGGCTTCTTTAACTGTTACAAGAGAACCTAAAGGGAAATTATTGAAAAACATGAACAAGATAATACATGTTGCGGTTAAACTGTATTCTTATGAGCCTAAAGATTTAAAACTCTGAAGAATGGACTATCAGTTCTTTAGATAACTGTTTTTTAAAGGCTCTAGGTTATTTGAAATAATTGCTATTGTTCTGATATAAAAGTTATATAACCTTCAAATATAATTTAAAAGTTATATAGTAACAAATGGAAGGACATGTCTTAATTTAAATTCACAACTTGTTTCGGCAAACTTCCCAATTTGTTAACAACAGGGTGTTGGCAACAGGAAGGAAGTCTTTCTCTTCCTTGAGATTTGGAAACTTTCTCTTCCTTGAGATTAGACCACTCATTCAGTAGCAGTCTATCTAATATGTACAATTTGATGTCTTCTTTCCAGTTAGCCCTGTTTAGTTACCTTTTAAATGAAATGCCTTATGATTAAATCTATTCAGTAACTGGCAACTGCTGATTCACAGTACCCCTTTTCCTGTTTTACATGGCTGGCCCAGGAGTTAGATGGTAAAGATGGGAACCAATATTGAGTGTGGGCAGCAGTCCAGTATATAACTGGTGCCTAGTATCTAGGCTAAACATTCTGGGTTTAATGAGAAATTTTTATGTCTATGGCATGTTTCCTTAAACTGTTTCATTTTCTTGAGTACAAACCAAGCGTGGTGGTGCACATCTATAATCCCAGCACTCAGGAGACTGAGGCAGGAGGATCGTTGTGAGTTCAAGGCCAGATGGAACTGCATAGAAAGACCCTGTCTCAGAAAATAAATAAATAATTTTCTTGAGTACAGAGAGTGGGGGAAAATAGTCAAGAAAAAAAGACATCCCACACATTATATTTTAGCAATCTCAGAACCACCCCTTATTAGATAATGTTCATAGTGACTGTTAGAAAAGCTTATTATAAATTTACCAGGGTACTTTATTTACTGCTATTAAACTTATATTTGGGCCAGGTTCATATTTAAAAATATTTACCTCAATATAAATTAAATTTCTTATTTATGGTTCTTAGAGAGTAGAAAGTGGGAGCTAATATTGGGAATTAAAAATACTTAGGGTTACTAAATTGAGGTAGTCATTCAGTAAACACTTACAGAGTACTTGGTATGTACCAGACACAGTATCAAGTACTTTATCTATTGAAGCATCACAAAGAATCTTTGGAAATAGTGAAGCAGACACTTTCATGGTTAAAAGAAAGTTCCTGTCTAGAAAAAAGGAAATGATATTGCAAGGCTAGTTAAACCAAAGTGAATTTTCTTATATTCTATGGGGAAGTAAAAAGAGGGAAAGAAAAAGACATAGGCAGAATTTATACTCTCCAGGGGAGGTTACATGTGGTATCACACAAAAACCCGCTTCCAAGATGGAAGTGTGGACAGGAAAGGGTAACCCATCTCATCTCAACTCTATCCCTGCTTGCAAACTCCTTCCCAGCTCACCCATCTTCATCTTCCCTTACCACAAGTTTCTGCAAATGTTAAATCTATCCATTACAGATTTCTGAGACTGATAAAAATATCAACATTATGCACCCCCGAAAGGGTATTACAAAGTAATACATTCTTTCTTTCTAAAGAAATTCCATTAGCAACACACTATGAAAATAATATTGGGCAAATGGACTCCAGAGTGCAAAGTCTTTAAGAACTGTTCTTTGTCTGGTTATAGATTGAAGCACTAAAGATAGGTAGGTACTTACTTTTTGAAGGCTTGTAAAGCATACAACATTCTTTGATACTATAACTCAACATTTAATGACTCATAAATCAAGTTGTCATTCTTAGGAATTGCCAAATGCTTTTGCTGCAATTAAAATCCATTTCCTTTAAAATCTGTCCAGGTAGAAAATAACTGATCACTCTTTCTCATAATAAACTTTATATAACTAAAGACTCATTGTAGAGTCCACCATCCATCTTTTTCAAGCCAAGGTAGCTCTCCTGGTCCCAAATCTTTAGTGGTGTTTTATTTGGAGCACTGATTCATACACACAGCTCATTCAGTACTGGAACAATTTCTCTACTGTTCACAAGCATGTAGAGATTCTGAGCGACATTGCCAGCCACCAAATGCTGATATTAAACTGTACCTCCTCTGGATGTTAGATACTTAAGTTGTATTTTGGGAAATTAGTTTTATAGCTGAGAGATTTGGAGTGTTATCTTTTTAGACACTAAAGTATCTGTGACAGTCGTTCTCTAATATGACAACTTTTCTGTGTTAATAACATTTCTTTATGAATATGTGAAACTAAAAAAATTAAAAGTTTCTTTTTTAGAGAATGAGTCATTTTAAAATTGTCACTTTCCTTGGTAGAATGTTGCCCAACGTCTGGATCTCTGAAAGTAGTTGGTTTATTGGAAGTACTTAAGAGAGGGCGCTGTTACATCCGTCTTGACGCCAGTTATTTGCATGATGAAGCGTAAATATGAAATCTGCGATATACCACTGACAGGCATCATATAGGTGGGGTTGGCAATAAAAGGCGTGAAGTCGCAGTCCGCAAGCTAGCGTCCCTCCCTCGTTTCTTTGAGGACTTTAACAGTCTATCAAATGGCAAGTATCTCTTGAGAGGGTAAAGCAAGCCATTTTTTACACAGATCAGAAATGTGTATGTCCGGGGCTGGAGATTTAGCTCAGCGGCACAAGCGCCTGCCTTGCAAGCGGGCAGTCGTGAGTTCGATCCCATTTCTACTGGAAGATGATGAGGGCAAAGAGGACAGTAGTGGAGGCTTCTTCTGGTGAGGGAGGCTTCATTTGGGACCTTCCCTTTGACGCCCTAAGTCCCCCCTCGTTTTGTAGGCCACACACATCTATTGCTCACTGCGGGACATTTGCCCAAGCCCCTCAAACCAGGACCGAGAAGGGTCTGGGCTTTCTGGTGCTTCATCCACTGAGATTTCTTCAGTCTCTGATATACCAGGCAGTTTTACGGACTGCAAAAATAAACCACTGGGGCTTGGGTTCTGCCCCTTGCAGTGATGTCTGCAGATGTCTCAGACGTCTGGAAGTGCTACCCAGGCGACATCTTTTGCGAAACCGCCGCAGCCGTCGCTGCCGCCACTGCTGGTGTCGCTCCCACGCGCGGGATTCCAGGGTCTGCCTCAGCTCCCGCCTGCGCAGGGCTTCCTCTTGAGGAAAGAGCCCCGCCCCCTGCCACCTCAGCATGTCTCATTGGCTAAACCCTGCGTTGACTTCAGCTTCTGATTGGCCACAGTGCCTATCGGTCTGCTCAGTAGGACATTTCCGCATTGAGGGGGGCTACAGTGAATGAAGGGCGAGGGGAGGTGTTTGAGAGAAAGTGGGGGCTTTGGTGTTGGGAGCCAGCTGACTAGTGGGAAGAAGGGGGGCAGCAGCTGGGCTCCTATTGCTAGCGAAAGGTTCCAGGTGTGTCTGTGTGGGAAGAGGTGGGGAGAGTAGTGCCTCAGAAGTGACTTTTTCCCTCAGCCTGTGAGCCTTCTTCCTGGGGCGCCGCCATAAACACCCCCAGTATCTCAGCTACTAAAAGAAGAGAGGAAGGTGGGTCTTGTGGTCGGCTTGTGGAGGGGGCGGGGTCGTGTTTGTTTCTCTCTGACCCGCTGGTGACTCTGAAGGCCGAATTTGGGATTTAAAGACGCGCAGGGCAGTAGGGACAAGAATATGCGTAGGAAGAAGGGTCGGGCCTTAGCCGGGGAGCCCATGAGGGGGCGCGGGCTCACCCCTCCGCCGGAGCCCCCGGGGTCCGCATGGGGGCGGGGCGACGTGGCCGTCAGTGGGCCTCTTCTCTCCCGGGAAAAACTGCAGCCGCGTGTAGCGGCTCCTGTCGGGCTGTAGAGGCCCGGCCAGTGGGTCCGCGCGAGTCCGGAATTCGTAGTGCCTCCTATTCCGGGATATTTATGAGCTGGCAAAAATGGTTACATTTGCCTCCCCTTGGCGGCCTCAGCCGCCTCCCTGACCTCTGCTTGGGCTGGAGCCCAAGTTGGCTGGAGTTCCTCCGGGAAGCAGCCGCTAACTGGACGGCGGCTCTGGGGAGGGGGCCGGCGGGGGTGCGGCGGGCGCCCGCTGCGGGCTTGCCCCAGAGGGCGTGGAGGCCGAGGGGCGGCGAAACAGCCACTGGAGACCCGCCTCTTCATTGATGAAATTTAAGTTCGTGTGGTTTTACCTTTTCGGGAGTCTCTAGCTGCCCCTCAGTTGTGTCAGGAGCTCAGTGTATCAACTCGGTTTCACCACGTTGCCGTCTTTTGCAATTGAGGGAGATTTTCCTAGGTGTCTTTTTTTTTTTTAAATGCCAGTTTTAAACGCTTTGAATGAATACTCCCTTAAGTAGCTAAACATAGGAAGAGAAAGAACACGTCGCGTGTTAAAAGCAAGAAAGATCTGTCCTAAAGCGTGACTCCTCTAGAAATTAAAAAGAAATAAAAACCAGGCAAAGTATTTTAGTAAAACTCTTAAAATGTCGAGATTTGTACAAGGTAAGATATATTTCTTATCTCGGGTTTCTTAAGCCGAACTTGGGTCCTGGCAGCAGGAGGTTGGTGGGTGGTTTGAAAGTGGAGTTGTTCATTTGAGATACCGTTTGCGGAAACCCTTTTCCTTAAATTGACATCTGAGCTGCCTTGAAATGCTTGCTGGGTTGGCCTTTCCGATAAATATAATATAGGCCCCTGTGCCCTGCTGGGTTCACTTCTGCCTCCCTAAAATCAGGTTTGTAGTATTCTGGCACCCTGATAGTGGGTGTTAATGATTAGAACAGGGTTTTGACTGCCGATTAATCCTTACTCTCTTTTTGCGTTCGGTGTCAAGGTACTTGTGCGTGGCATGTGGACGGGAAATGGAATCCAATGGGCTGGGGTGGTGGGCAGGTGGGTTTGCTAGAACTGTTGAGGAGGCTTTAGTGTTCCTTTCTACTCTGTTTAGTGTGTACGTGGTTTGAGTCTGGGATTCATTTATTGCGAAACAGGGAGGAGTAGTCCATTGAAGCTGGAGGTCATTTCATCTGGAGAAATGACTTTGCTGCATTGCTGTTTATTTTTCTCTTTGAAATGTGAAGATTACTTCAGATTTGAAAATTGTCCTTTAAATTCCACGTATGTATTCAAAAAGCGTTAGTGAATACCCACCACCTGAGCTAAAGAGTAACATTGCTTTTGTGTATGGGAATGTGGGGGTGGGGTATACCGCTTGAAATTAGTGTTGCCCTAAATCTCTGAAGCAGTTGTAATTGCTGATGTGCAAGTGAACTCTTTCCTTGCAGACCCCAGCTTGTGAAGGCTTCAGCCATCTTGCCGAACACACAGATCATAAAGTTCACAACCACTGAATGTGATTTTCAAAAAATGTAGACGTACTTTATAAAAAAGTTGTGTTGGTAGTACATAGAACTGCACTAGAGAGTTTTGCACCACTTTATTCTTCTTTAAGTTTTGGATGGTAGATTAAGAGAGTCTGACTGCCTGCCTTATTAAGGAAACAAATGAGACTCTCATATGCCTGTGTTAGCATTAAGCTCAGAAATGTCACTGTCTTTAGACTTTCAAGTTTATGTTATACTTTATATATACTAAAAGATATTTGCTTAAGTTCTGATTAAATAAATGTCTTATATAAGATTAGAAAGAAGTAGCTTAGAAACTTGTTTTGTAATCACAACCATATTCAGGACCCTAATGCCTGAATGTGCTTTTAATAATGTGGTAAGGAAAGCTAAGACAGGTCACTTTTCTTTCAAAGTTAGGATTATTAAACTCAGTGTATTCTGTGTAGTTATGTTTTAAAGTGGCTTGCAGAGTTGGTTCCCATTAAGTTTTGCTCTTAAGCTTGTCCCAAGGAGTTTTTGAATCAAGTGGCAGTACCTCAGAGTGGTTGTACATATCCGTCATTACTTTGCCATACACTTAAAAAAAAAAAAACAACTAGGTTTTGGAATCCTGCATTTATAGAAAAGTTGCACATTTAGGGTCTGGGGTATACCTCAGTGACACAAGTGCCCAGCTGGCAAGCGTAAAGTCCTGGTTCAATTCCTGGTACAAACAAAAAAAAAAGAGAGATGATGAAAGGCCACATATATTGGGGCTGGGGGTTTAGATCAGCGGCACAAGTGCCTGCCTGGCAAGGGTGAGTTCATGAGTTTGGTCGCCAATACCAAAATAAATAAATAAACAAATAAATAAAGTTGCACATTTGTCAAAACTAAGAAGTTAACAGAGGTGCATTTCTAATAAGTATAAATTCCAGATTACTATTCCCATGATTCAGCCCAAGATACCATGTTACATTTAGTAGCCATCCACTTTGACTTTAAATTGTAGTTTTTATTTTAAGTTGGGAGTTTTGAGCAAAATATTTTTGTGTGCCTGTTTTATCATTGCTTTAAATTTTGTACTTCAAGTTACTATATGTAACTCTGCTGGTATAAATTACAAACCTCATTGGATAATTATGTAGTTGTCTTTATCAGTTTTGAAGTCTAAGAATGTAATTTTTTTTTAAGCAAATCAAATTCTTTGAATTTTTTTTTTTTCCTTGCAGAATTTACTGATTCTTTTTTTTTTTTTTTTTTTTTTTTTTTTTTTGGTGACAGGGTCTCACTATGCGGTTCAGGCTGGCCTTGAGCTCACTTTGTAGCTCAGGCTGGTCTCGAACTTGCAACAACCATCCTCCTGCCTCCCAAGTACTGGGATTACAGACATGGGCCCTCACACCCAACTTTCCTGATGTTTCTACTCATTGCGAATTCATAGAGCAAAGGTTAACAAATGTTAGGCTTCTAGTTTCATACATTGTCTTCTTCATACATTTACTTCTCAAGAATCCTAGCAGTAAATTTTTATCATAACTACATGAAAAGAAGTTAAAACTGGATGTGGTAGCACACACCAGTAAATTCCAGCACTCTTGAGTTGGTAAGGCAGGAGGATCGCAAGTTTGAGCCCAGCCTGGGCAATTTAGAGAGACCCTATCTCACTGGAAAAAAAAAAAAAAAAAAAAAAAAAAAAATCAGTGTCTTGTTCAAAGTTCACAACCAGTAAGAAATCCTAAAATTCACATACATCTAAAACCCAGGATCTCTGCAACCCCTTTTGTTATTTTATGCATTAAAAACAGTAGGCAAGGCTTGTTTCTCCAACGAAGCTGTCATTCTCTGTGGGCAAAGATAATATATGCTTGAGGGAAACAGATTGTAAATATCAAGTGCTCTGAAACTGTAGATTAGCCTGTGTTTTTAGTTGTAGTTTCATAACCCCTCTTAGATTGCATAAATGCTGAGAAAGATGAAGACTTAAGGATTTAGATTTGAGTCTTATTACTAACATGTGACATACAATTTTTCTGAAAATATTTGTACCTATAGAAAAATTGGGTGTTGGGGAGTAGTAGAGCATATGATTAGCATGCAAGGGACTGCATGTAATCCACAGCATTAGAGAAAAAAATAGATAACTAGTATTTGTGTCTCAGGGTTATTAAGCTGAAATGAGACTTAATTATATTAGTATGCTAGGCACATATGAGTGGCCAATAATTTTTTTTTTCTAAACAGTCATGATAGCCTTTCAGATAGTGTTGCTAACCAGAAATATAACATGTATCATCAACAAAAATAAACATTTTCCTATTCTAGGTTTGCTTTCTGGCCTGGGCACTTGGGAGTTGTTGTTTTGTTTTAGTTAGGCTTAGGAAGGTAGAATTAAAAGGGTAAAGTTTGGACAGTATGAGAAATGAATGCAAATTGGTAGCAGTTTTTGTTTCAGCCCAGTCAAAAAAATATTAAGTGCTTACTTATCTACGATGTTGGAATTTCTGGTGTATCCCTTCTGCTGAGTGTTTGAAGTTCAGCACATCCAGTATCATCTATATGTTGTATACATGTACTGTATTTTTGAATGTCCTAGAAAATGAGGTTGCTATACTTGGCTTGAATCTCTTTCTCCAAAATAGTCTGTATATTTTATGGGAAAGGTGGACAAACATTTCCATCTTTAAGCATTTGGACCATAAACTGAATTGGAAATGTTCAGGTAATAAAGATACTTAATTTTCATATGCAGGAGAGTTGTTGATACATATTCCTTAACCAAAAGAAGTTTCAGGTTTCTTTGCCTATCTCTACAAGTCTGTGTTTCTAAGGTGTTTAAAGTTCTTTCTCTTAGGAAGATTCTTCTTTACGGGATCTATGGCATAATTCTTAGTTGATTTTTTTTTTCTTTCCCCTAAGATCCCTATTGCCTGCCTGTGAAATTTCTCCTCCACCTCTAGTTTTCTGTGCCTCAGGGATTGTTACATGGCCTCCAATTACTCTGTATAAATGTGAGCACTATCTCTTTTAAAGCTTGTCACATTTATAGATACTAGAGGTCATCAGTTATGGGGTTTTTTGTCAGGTTTATTAGTGGGTGCCATTTAGAATTTTGTTTTTAAAAAGTCCTGAATTATTTCCCTAAGTGTTTTTACTTATAACTAGTGAAGAGACTCATGTTGTCTAGCCAGCTAAACCCATGTTATAGTCTTATGCTGTAATGTTAGAGGCATTAAGTTTTTTTAAAAAATGCTATTATGTAAGTTATATAAAAATGTCCCTTATTTTTAAATTGAGGCACTTTGTTATATTTCAGGGAAAGCTATTTAAGTATCTCTGTGTCACTTAAAAAGTATTTGAGACCTGTCAGCTTACCCATTTGTTAGAATTCTTTTTGTGACTCTTCTGGTGATTCCCGTTTGGTAGATGGCAGCTAGCCAGGAAAGATTACAGAGCTAATTATAACTAGAAGGGTCTCAGATGAATACAGGGCTGAGAAGCCTTCTGGAGCCTGGTTGTTGAGATCAGGCCTGATTCTTCTCAAATTTAAAACCAGCTTTAGCCTGTTGCTAGTCACTTAAATGATTAGGATACTTTTAAAAACCCAGGAATATTGTGACATAGATTTGAGTGAGGCCTAACACCAGCTAAGTACCAACTGAAGCATACCCCTCATTTTGCAAAATTGTAATTCAATATTGTGTAGAGAGAGAGAGTGGGAGAGAGAGATACATTTAATTCAATTCAGTAACAGTTATAAGTGTACAATTAAAAGTGAAGAACTGAGCTGATGAAAATTTTACCTACTTTTCTAACATGGACCTTGTAATCTTTCTGGTTAAATTTCCCTTGTACTTGCTAACTCAGCCTTCTAATAAGATGAATGATTTTTATTTGTAAAAACCTATTGAGGAAAAAATTGGCAAAGAACTTTAGAGAAATCAATATTAGCTGGTATACTTCTTGGAAGTTCCATTTTGATAATCTGAAGATACATTGAAATATTTGAACAATAGGTATATCTTTACAATACCACTTCACAGAGAGTATTCTCTTTCTATGTATAGTGTTTTCTTCAGAGATGAATTGTAGCAAAATTGAAATATGGAACACTTTGTATAAGGAATATTAGTTGGCCTAATAGTAAAAATGTCCTAGATGAAAGAACAATATAGTATAGTTTTCCAGGTTCTACTAAGTTGTATTTGATATTTTTTGTAGAAATGTAGGCATTCTGAGTTTCCAGAAAATTTTACATTCATTACTGAAAAGTTAATATAAATAAATATTTATTATCTATGAAAATGAGTGAGAATTAGCTGTACTGACTTCCTGTAATGCTATTCGTCTTGACATCCATTATGCTCTTGGAGAAGAGTACCATTACACTTAACGCTGTTGGGGTAAATTCCAACAATATTAGAATAGATTAGTAGGATTTGAGATTTAAAATGGATGAGGAAATATAATTTGCTTATTACCTTTTTCATTATGTGGTATTCTATTATATGGAAGTTAGAATTTTTCTAAGGAGTGTTACACCTTTGATATACCCTATACTTTCATATTTTGAACTCAGACTAACAGTGTTTGAATTGTGGACATCTTGATCTTCATAATTTGGTGGATTATCATAGGCCCAGTGACTATTAATTAAAATCATGTTTCTTAGATTTCTGAAATTCTACCAGGCATGTATATATCTATTAAAAAATAAATTCTATGATAGTTTACTTGTTAAACTATTGGAAAAAAATGAAACTCTGTATATTTTTTGATTGTATAACTTTTGTGTGTGAAAGGAGATACTATTCATTTGAAAGCTGTTTCCTTGATTAGTCATTTAGGCTCCTCCTCCTCCTCCTCCTCCTCCTCCTCCTCCCTCATATCTCAGGAAAAGATTGAACAGCATAAAATGCGTTAAGTGAATGCTTGTTCTAATTTGTAGTTTAATATTACGTATAACCTCATTTAACAGACATAGTCAAATCACTCATTTTCATTTAGATTTGGTGGCATATCCTTTGGAAGGAATAAACCGTGTAATGAAAGAAGAGGCATTCCTTTAGTGGAAGGAGAAAGAAGCAGGCACCAAGCAATAGAGCTTGGCTTCCAGCTTAGCAGTGCTGCTGTGTCCTTAGCCATGTCAGCATCTCTGGCCCCCTTTTTCTTTATCTCCAAGATAAGGAATTGGACTCATTGATCTTAAAGCCCTTCCAAGCTTAAAAGTTTTATTTAAATGTACAGGTATCACATTATAGAAAAGGACTACTAGATCAGTTTGTGGTCCTTGGTGGTGATTTTACATTGTATTCCTTTCTCTGCTTTTCAACAAATACAATAGCTCTTTGGCATAATTTTCTTGTCATCTATTAAACTTAAAGTGGTATAATTTAGTGAATCCTTTCTGAATGCTATTGTCCAGAAGTGATATTTTCTTCTTCCTTTGAGATTTTTAGAACTATTCTATTGTATAAGATAAATCTTAATTATTAACAAGAATAATCTTAATTATAATAATCTTGATAATAATTATTAATGACCTTAATTATTAATAATTTTGGGGGGTCTTTTTTGAGACAGTGTCTCGCTATTTGGTTCACGTTGGCCTTTGGCTCACTTTGTGGCCCAGGATAGTCTGGATCCGCCTCTCTCAGCCTCCTGAGTGCTGGGATTACAGGAGTGCACCACTACTCCTGGCTAATTACTAATAATCTTAATTAACAAAAAGAAGCCAGGTTTGTTTATAAATTGTGATAGTGTTTAAAAATAAAGTAAGCAATGTATAATAGCAAAAATCTTGATCAGCAAATAGCTCTACATGTCTGATGCTATTCCAGTTCTCAAAAGCCCAATAGCTTTTACTTTTATCAAAAAGCATTTATTAAGCATTCATATGGACTTTTTCTTATTCCTGTTTTTCCTTTTTATTTTAAGTGAGGAACTGAGTTTTCTAAGGTTCTTAGACAAATTTGTGCTTAATAGCCAGAATCCTGCTAAACCAGTTGCTGAGAAGCCTTTATTTAGACCACGCAGAACCTGGTGCTAACTCTGAAACTCATGGAATTAGGGTATAGAATAGGTGACAGCAAGAATGATGAGCACTGGGATAAATGGAGTATAACCTTCATTAGAGCTTCTCAAAGCAATACTGGCAGTGTTTGCTTATAGAAATGCAAGTTCTTCCCATCCCAAACCTACTGAATTGGCGTCTCTGGGTCCTGGCCTAGGAAGCTTTGTTTTAACAAGCCCTCCAGTGTTTGTATTAGAGTTTTAGAAGTCACAAATGGAGAATGAAATTGCAGCCTTTATACATTCTGTAACTAGTTTTGGCTAGTCTGAAATGTAGTTCAGCCTAGATTTTAAGACACATCTGGGTAAGGAGTTTGAGAATCTTATTTCATGAGAATTCATGAAATGAGGAAGAGATGTGTCATAGGGAATTGGGAGTGATGATGTCGTTCTTCATACCACCAGTCATAACCAAGACAGTGAAAATGCTCCAGGAATTAAGGTGATAGGAAAATAAGAAGGCAATAGTAGAATTTTGCTCAACCAGTAACGTTTTGGCATTGGATTGAATTTAAAATGTGTGGGGAAAGGAGGGAAGAGCCAATTGTGTGGCTGCAGTTTCAACCTGGATGAATAGGAAAATGTTAGCGCTGTGAGGAACAGGAAGGACAAGAAGAGTAATTTAGTTTGGATATGATGAATTTCATTTTGGATAAAAACAAAGTTGAGTTTGAGGTGCCCGGGTGAGTATCCAGTTGCAAAAGATCTAGAAGATCTAGAAGATGTGTATCTGGAGCTCAGGGGAGAAAGTCATGATGAAAAGCATGTAATTGAGAATTGTCAGAAGATTGGCGGGGAGGTAGTTGAGAAAAAAGGAGGTCTGGGCACAGAATCTTTGGAAACCTAGGAAAGTAGGTGAAGGAACAGTTAATTATGGAAACAGCCATGATAAGAGAGGTAAGAAAAAATACAGGATGATATTGGTAATGGAAGCCAAAGAAGAGCTTTTCTAGAAAGAATATTAAAAAATAATTCAGTTTAAGGAACTATAGAGAGCCCAGATGAAGCTAGTTAGGTTGAATTGGTTGTAAATTTCATCAATATTCATGGTTATTTCTAGTTAGCATTACAATCTTATAGTTTTGTGTTTATTTGAGTCACAAGTCATTTCTTGGTTTAAGATGAGGTGGGGTCTCCAATTGTTGTAATTGAAGTATCTCTCAATGTGGGTTTTCCAAGAAGGTTAGGATTACTCAGATCTTAGGAGCTGAGAGAGGTGGGCTGGGGAGGGCTCTTCCATCTTTCCTTGCTCTAGGTATTTTCCCAGTGGATTCTTCATGGCCTGTGCATTGTGAAACTAGTTTTGTACTTTAGAATATGAAGTTATTTTGTTTGTGCCAGTAGTGGAGTGTCAGGAAAAGGGTCTTGTGTATACCTCTTAGTTGCTGAAATGCATGGAATGAAATATCTGAATTAAGAAACAAAAACGCTTGTCAGATCAAATGTCTCCTCCCTCTTGCTTTCTTTTGTTTTTCTTTCTGGTTAGGTTTTTTTCCTTTCTTTTTCTTTTTTTACCCTGTAGTTAGATAGCTGAAAGTCCATAATGTTGAAATTTTGCTTCCTATGAACAAGGAAGAATTAGGAAGTTGTGGGAATGGGGTAAAGGTGGTGAAAACAATTACTGCCTGTTCTATATGAAATCAAAGTGTGATGAAATAAATCAAGGTAATTCTTGAAAGGCCAAGATAATGGGATGAGGAGTTATTCAAAGTGTTGACTGGACATAAATTCTGACAGAAGTGCTTTTAAAGGTGACTGATAGACACTTCAAGGCAAAAAATTAAAGACAACCAAGCTGGTTTGGGGAGGCACAGAGTATGAATAGGCTGTTTCTACTCATTGTGGTAGGATAGGGCTCAAGAAAAAAAAAAAGCTTTCCTTCTGGGATCCAGCATTAGGTTTCTCTTTGATCTTGGATAAGTCATTGAACTATTTTCAACTTTAGTTTACTTATTTGCAAAATAAGGAGGGTACATTAATTGCCCCTTCTCTAAAAATGTTTTGATTAATGACTAACATAATGAGATATTTGATTTCTATATTGCTTTCTGCTGAAGTCATGGAGGATCAGTTCTGTTTTGCTGGGAGGAGGGGAAGGACAAAAACATTGAGGTTACAATCTTGCATTATTAATTGACCTTCCATTAGAAACACAGCTATCATTGGCAGCAGTATAATCTGAGAATGTTAAATCCAAAAAGAAAGTTTCTGAGATCTGTACTTTCTTTCCTTCCAGAAATTCCAATCCTTTCTTTAGCAACACAGAGTGTGAGCAAGGAAGTCACTGTAAAGAGAAATGGTTTGTAACTCTGTGCCTGGGTCTCTCAGCTTCTCTGGTTGCAAAAAGGAAAAAGTTTTCCTTTTTGTTTCTTCTTCTTCTCCTTCTTCTTCTTCTTCTTTCTTCTTTCTTCTTTCTTCTTCTTCTTTCTTCTTTCTTCTTTCTTCTCTTCTTCCTCTTCCTCTTCTTCCTCTTCTTCTTCCTCTTCTTCTTCCTCTTCTTCTTTTTCTTCTTCCTCTTCTTCTTCCTCTTCTTCTTCTTCTTCTTCTTCTTCTTCTTCTTCTCCTCCTCCTCCTCCTCCTCCTCCTCCTCTTCTGTCCTCCTCCTCCTCCTCTGTCCTCCTCCTCCTCCTCCTCTGTCCTCCCTCCTCCCTCCTCCTTTCTTCTTCTTCTTTTTTTTTTTTTTTTTGGTATTGGGGATCGAACTCACGACCTCTCTCTAGCCAGGCAGGCACTTATGCTGATGAGCTAAATCCCCAGTCCTTTTTTTTTTCTTATATATTTTTTATTTCTTGAAGACCCCTCTTTATCTCCCCACTCCCATGGTACCCCGGGTTGAACCCAGGACCTTAGCACTGAGCCTCATCTCCAACCTTTTATTTTTTAATTTTTTATTTAGAAACAGGATTTAGCCAAGTTGTCCAGGCTGTGCTTGCCTACATAACCCTTCCTTATTCTTTAATCACTAGACAGAATTTCATGGTAGCACTTTGTCCAGAAGAGGGAGAGGGAAATAGCAGCAGAATGGGGTAGAAGTGGCTATAGTTTTGTTATAATGTTCTTTTTTTGTATAAAGATTGCACTTAAAACCGTGGTAGAAAATGTGTACATTGTTTCTTCTGTGTATTTGTTATGTTTACCAAACAAATTCAAGAAAGAAAGGTTAGAAATAGTGTTTACTACTCAAAGTTTGAATCTTTGTTAGATTTTTTGAATCTGTGCCTTAAGATTTGACCCGCTGGCTTGCAAAGATCACAGTATTACTGATTCTTTCAGCTAGCCTTTTCTAGCTTGACTTGGTAGAGAGGCTAGTATTAACTTGGTAGATTCTGTATATTTTCACGTTACACATGTTAGTTGATTGACTGTTTTCCTGCATTGAGAACCTCTTAGTTTTTCAATTTCCACATTTGGACAATCTCAAATAACTATATTAGTTATTTTTAAACTTTGCAGTTACAGTTAGTTTTACCATCTTTTGTCTAATATAAATTAAATGTTTCCACCCTTAATTTTTAGAAAAGTGAGATGAATGTTGATCTTCTAACTTCATCAACAAAACGTAGCAAGTTTGTAAGACGTCTTAGAGTCTTAACAAAAAAATTTAGTTTAAAAACTTTTATCTATTTTTTTTTTTTTTTTTTTTTGTCTTTTTCGTTTTTATCGGTACCAGGGATTGAACTCATGACTGCCTGCTTGCAAGGCAGGCGCTTATGCCGCTGAGCTAAATCCCCAGCCCCTTAAACTTTTATCTATTTTAATTGATCAAGATAATGACTCAGAATCAAATAGTTTATGTATTCTTTAATATAGAAGTTTTTTCTCTATATTTAGATTTTTCTTCTAAGTTATTTTCCAAACATTAATAGGAGAATTAAAGATTGAAGCGGTTGAATCCGCTTCACATGAGGCATCAGTGTGAGAAATTTAGTGACAAATTTTAAGTTAATGACTATGTCTCCCAAGGGACAAGCATATGTGGTTGATGTTAATTTTAACTTTAGTTTAAACTATACTGCAGTAGCCTTTAATTGTCTATAGTAACTCAGGTACATGTGCCCATCTATTGTCATTGGTTTTTATAGATCTTAAACAAATTGCCTCTTGCTAGTCAAAACATAGTTTTTAAGTTATTTTTGAGGCATGATACTTCTTACTATCTCACAGAAAAGCTATTTATGAATAGCCATCTGACCCACAGTCTTGGGTCACTTTAGAATTTTATTGGAGTCTGTAAACTTAGTTTATGGCTATAAAAAGTACACAGTTAGAAAATGGCTATTTAGGTTTGGACACTGTCACCAAATTCCTTAGAATTTTTTTTCCTCTTGGGTTTTAATGTGATGGGAAGTATGTATGCATATGCCTTTCTATTTCTGAAGAACTTTGTTTAAATATCTCATTTGTTAACATTTTTATGTATTTGGAAGAAGTAGAGGCTGACTACATTAAATTATCCCAGGATTATAAGCCTTACTAATGCTTGTTCTTAAAAATATCTTTAAAATGTATTTATATTGGCTTTAATTGTCTATATAAATGTTCCCTTCTCTGGCCCAAAGAATAAATGAAATACTTTATAGTGTGAGGGAATGTAGAAGGGATTTTTTTTTTCTTTTTGCCTTTTGAAAATATGGTTCAGTAGAAATAACCAGCATTTCTAGAAATCACTAGCTGTCACATGAAATGTTTGAATATAAGCTTAACAATTTATAAATGTATAAAATAAGATTGAATTAGGTCCTGAGAGTAAAGGAAAAATGGACAATAATCTAATTGTCTCCTGTTTACAAGCAGTAGACAGGATGATTATTCCTCAGATACTTAAATGTGTACAAAAACCTGTATTGGTATTTTTCTGCCAAGGTATTTGGGCCTGGGGTGTTTTCTTTCTGTCTTCCTGTTTTTGTTTGTGTTCATCTAACAGGTATTTCTGTCATCTTTATCTGTCATAGAGGTGCCCAGCTATGCCAAAAGCCCTAATAGTCAAGTCTGACACAGAAAAGCAGTAAAAAGTCTTGGCTCAAGTTGGGGACCAGAAGAGGGCAGGCAGCCCTGCACTCTTCAGTAGTAAAAATGATCCATGACACACTGGAGTCACTAGCATCTCTCGGAGTTCTTTAATGGGAAATGTAACGGTGGGGGATAGTTTCTCTTCTGAAATGGAAAAGATCCCATAAAGAGTTAAACATATAAAGTTTAGATGGAAAACAGAACACTTTATTTGAAAGAAAACAAGAGAAATAAAACTCAAAGCTACCCTGAGAGAGAGGGGAGAGGGGAGAGGGGAGAGGGAGAGAAGGGGCCCTGGAGCCGGATAGTCATGGGCCTTTTGTATCCAGGTGTTTTTATTGAGTATCAGGGCCTTTCCTCCTACTTGGAACATGCCATTACCCTATTGGTTACCTGGGTTGTTTGTCACAGGTGGACCCCAGGCCCTAAGACTCGAATTTCACACACCCTCCTCTCCTTGTACTTTCCTAAGTGGTCTTTATTTGATTTTCTCTTCCTCTGTTAGGGTAGTATCTTTAGAAGGGACTTTACATACAAGCATACAAGGTTGAATTAGCAATGAAGTTTGAGGGATATTTGTGAATTTAGTGCAATAGAATAGTAATACAGTGTGTGTGCGTGTGTGCATGTACGTGTTTACATACTAAATAAGAACTGTTTTTAAGTGGCCACCCCTTGTCTCCTTCGTATTTTATTGAAGGTAGGGATGGGTGGCTAGGCTAACTTGGTTAGAGGCTGGCCTGGCTTAACAGTTTTCTGTTTTAACTTTTATGGGTCAGAATTGGCCAAAAAGCCCAGTCAGACTCTTGCTTCCCCTACAGAGTGAAGAGGAGTAGGAAAAAGTCTTGCTGCTATGAATTTGCTCTCCAGCTCTCTTATGAAGCAGCAGTTATTAATGTTACTTCAATTGTTTTTAATTTTTCTCCAGTTTTGATAGTTAGTAGGGAAACAGTAGAAATGGAATTAATATGTCCACATGTAGATTAATCCTTTTATTTTTAGCCTGTCTCACCTGCCCAAAAGTGTTTACTTTTGAACCTATTTTATTATATAGTTCTAATTAGTTAATCCTGCTAAAATCTTGCCAAGAGGATCGTGGGACAATAGGACCAAGTTCTTTTCATTTGCCAGCAGACCAGAAATAGATTTTTTGTAGCTGTTTGTGTAATTGATTTTTCCATTAACAGTTATATATATATATATTTTTTTAAGATCTTAGCAAAGCAATGTCTCAAGATGGCGCTTCTCAATTCCAAGAAGTCATTAGACAAGAGCTAGAATTATCTGTGAAGAAGGAATTAGAAAAAATACTTACCACAGCACCCTCACATGAATTTGAGGTAAGGACTTTACAGCTGTTTTTGTTTCATCCATCAACAGACTTAATTGCTGCCAATGGTGATTGTCTAGCCTGAAATAAGCATTAGATGTATGATAACAGCAAACAAAAAATTAGTGTTGCTTAACAATTAAGTTTCAACACTTGCCCATAGTAAAAACATTGAATCTTTCTTTAAGTGTAGAAAGTTTCCAAAATCAATGAAAATCAAAAGAAAATTACATTTTATTTGTTGTGTTTTGAAATCACTGAATGAGAAATGCATATCAGTAGCAATTGTGAATTCAATGGCAATTGTGAATCAATAGAACATGCTTTCTTTTTCTAATTTCAATTTGTACTTAATGTTTTAAGTTAGCTGTATTTTGTTCCTTAATGTTCTTTTGACAGATATCATTAGGGATACATGCATACCCATATTTATAGCAGCACAGTTATAATAGGTAAATCTTGGAAGTAGCCTGTATGTCCGTCATCAGACAGATGGAGAAGGAAAATGTGGTGTTTACACACTATGGAGTACTACTGTGCCATAAAGAAGATTAACTTGAATCATTTATAGGAATATGGATGCACCTTGAGATCATAATGTTTAGTGAAATAAATCAGATACACAAACTTAAATACTGCATAGTTTCTCCTATAAGAAATTCAAATATAAACAAAGAACAAAATAAAAGATAGTAGGAAGATAGATCTTTCTCAAAGGGGAAGGAGATTAGGAGATGAAGGGAGGAGAGAGGGAGGCCAAGGAAAGGAGGTAAAAAGGAACTAAGATGTGTTATGCACATGTACCAACTCCACATAAGCAATGTAAACATGTACTGCAAACATGTACAAGAAAAAAATGAAGGAGTTCAAGAGACAGACGGAGGGGGAGGAAGGGATGAGGAAAGAATTCTGATGTGTTATGTACATGTATTATCCTCCCACAAGGAATGTAAATGCGCTAAAACATGTAGTAATAAAGTGAAATGAAAAAAAGATTAATTTCCACATAGAGGTAAAGAAAGGTGTTGATGCTAATGCAGAGAACCAGTTGAAATTCCCATGAACCAAATGGTATTCAAGTAACAGATACTGTACTGATAGAAGATGGGGAAGAGTTTTGGCTTCTTTTCCTTTAATTGTGGTTCCTATTTGGCTTCTCTACTCTTTAGTTTTAAATTAGAGTGTGAAACATTCTTTTTTCATACATATTTTAAAAGTATGGTTTATATTTGTTTTTATTAAATATTAGGCAGCTTATAATGATAACTTCTGTTTTCACAGCACACTAAAAAAGATCTTGATGGATTTCGGAAGCTATTTCATAGATTTTTGCAAGAAAAGGGACCTTCTGTGGATTGGGGGAAAATTCAGAGACCTCCAGAAGATTCGGTAAGTTTTAGAAAAAAATTAAGAAAATTTAAGGTAATTTTGGGTTTGGTTAAATTTTGGAGTGAACTAGTATAGAGAACTTACAACAACCATCACATCAGATGTATAAATTGCTTTTCAATCTCTGACCTTTCATATTGAAACTACAGAGATGGTTTTCAACTACCGCCCCTTCTTTCAGACCTTTTTAAAGTCCTGCTGAAGACTTCTGAAAGCCTAATCTACCTGTAGCACTGCCCCATAACTCAACATCCCTATTAATGAAGTCTTTCTTTTGTAAGATGTGTTTAGTACAAAACATACCTTCCGAGTTTCACGCTTCTTCTTTCTCAGTTCTGAACCACTTGATTCCTCACTAGTCATTTTAAAGCTCTCCTCATGCTTTCAGCCCATCTCTATAACCTCATATTGCCTGTCTGTTTGCATGAACTAACCTAGCATTCTGTTCACATGTATCATCCTCTACTTCTGAATTTTTGTGTCTGTTGTTTTGTTGGGATGCCATTGTGTCTTCACCTATCAAAGTCTTACTCATCTCACTGACCTGTAACTACAAGCTGCACTAGAGAGGTGCGGAGTAGTAGTGCAGGAAGCTTGAATCCTGACTGCTGGGTTATCAGTTTTGTCCAAAATGAGAGTTAACTGGGGCTGGGGATTTAGCTCAGCGGCATAAGTGCCTGCCTTGCAAGCAGGCAGTCGTGAGTTCAATCCCGGGTACCGATAAAAAGGAAAAAGACAAAAAAAAAAAAAAAAAAATGAGAGCTAACAGCAAGTACTCATGGACGTCACAGGGTTGTTATGGGACTTTAAGATAATGTGCGTGGAAATCTGTTAAACCCTAAAACATCTTTCAGAGTTAGTGATTATTTCTACCATTATGTGTTTAGGCAGCCTAATTGGTAGTAGATATTTGTGAGTGTGTTGTCTTGTGTAGAGCCAAGGAACCATGTGTGCTGAGTAAATGTTTGTTGTATGAATCATCTAAATGAAATGATTGTCGGAAAAACAGGTTTTTGAAACACATTATTATTTTTTTTTTTTAAGTTTTTGGTCTTTTTCCTTTTTATAGGTACCGGGGATCGAACGAAACACATTAATTATTCTTCTCTTTCCTGTCAGCTCTGTTGACTTTTACAACTTGTAATACTTTTCACTACTGGTAGAAATTAAGACTTAATAGAGTGGAATAGTTATATGTAGTTTTATCTGTTTATCTTTTATCTCTTATTTGCCTGTAATTTTACATAATCTAATGTTGGTTTAAAAAGAAGATTGTTCAAAGCAAACTGACTGAAGTCTGCTTGTGTTTGCAAAGTTTTGGAACACAGGTGAACTCATGTATATACTATCTATGGCAGCTGAAGGTAATGGAACTGTTTTTATATCTTTCTCCTAATAAGAAGGTACTAAATATAGTGTCCAATTAGGAATTTTATTCCCATTTGTAGAAATGTGTAGAGAAGGTTCAATTCTTAAACTTTAATTTTTTTTTTTTTTTTTTTGGTACTGGGAATTGAACTCATGACTTCATGGTTGCCAGGTAGGCACTGCTGAGCTAAACCCCCAGCTAAAATTTTTAAGTAATATCGCTATTATATAATAAAGAATTGAAAATCCTCCCTTATTATTATCTGGAGAAGTCTCTCATTTTTTATTTTGAAGTTAAAATTCTTCCAGAATGCTTAATAATTATAGCTAATATTTTTAGAAAGTGTCTGTTTCTTGGTCTTTGATTTCCTTGGGCCAAGTGAATACATTTTGATTTATTTTTCTGCTTTTAAGTAATATAATTAATGCTATTTCTCCAAAAAAAGAATGAAAGAAGTCTTAAACAATTGTTATATTGTTTAAAAAAGGAACTAAGTGGGCATGGTGGTGCATGCCTGTAATCCCAGCACTTGGGAGGCTGAGGCAGGAGGATCGTTGTGAGTTTGAGGCCAGCCTGGGCTACAAAGTGAGCTCAAGACCAGCCTGAACTTGCATACTGAGACCCTGTCTCAAAAATCAATCAATCAATCAATCAAATAAGAAACTAAATGTAGATTCAGTCAGACTTGAAATTGGGAGCAGGCCTAAAATTAGTAAAATTAGGCACTGTTTATTTTTTGCCTCTTAAATACTTAAAATATTGGCCAAGGAATTGTTCTTAGTCAAAGTAATAGTCTAGTTACTAATGGATTTGGCTCTTGAGGTGTGCTTTTCTCACTTCTTAATTCTTGATTGCTGGCCTGGTAATGTTTTGTTTTTCTCTTCACAAACTTAACCTTTTGAAGATAGATCCTACATTGAAGGAAAGCACACAGATTTACTTCCAGTATACTTAAGTGTATCTGTTACTTTGAGTATACAGTGATACCTCAGTTACCAAACAGGCTCCCAGCTGAAACTTTCGGCTACTGGAACAGCAAAGTTCAAAAAACATCTACTCAGTGTCTGTAATTTTGCTTGATAATTTAACCTAAAATCCAACTTGAAAAATCCTGTGGCGTCCAAGAGTAAGTCCCTTTAGTCTAAGTGGCACTCCTGCCCAGGCAACATATAGTGCTTGTGTTAATGTTTTTAAACATTTGCCATTGCTTTTTGCTTTCTTGCACTTTATTTGCATAGAATATCATAACTATGACTCCAAAGAAAGTTAGTGATCCCAGCAGTAAAACTAAGAAGAAAACTATGAGAATCATGGTAGAGTTAAAGAATGAAATCATTGTCAAATTTGGTATAGTACTGGAAAATCGAATTTATTAGTGTAATTTTTGGGTCTCAAGCCAGTTATTTAATTTTCCACTACTTTTTTTGTTTTGTACCAGGGATTGAACTCCAGACCTTATTCTTGCCAGGCAGGTATTTGTGCTGCTGAGCTATATCCCTGGCCCTCTACTACTTTTTATAGGAAAACTATGTTCAGTTCTCAAACTGTTCACTGTGTGAAGGGAATTTGGAACAAATTGAGTTTGGCAACTGAGGGAAGTATCACTGTATTTGTTACTTTCAGTATATTCTGTATACTTCGCCTGTGTGGAAACTTGTCTTTGTGTATTTTGAAAGATCATGATGCATAGTAAGGGTTCTTGTAGTGAGATTTGGAGGATGGAGAAGAAGGAATGGAAGGATTAGAATCACCTTGCTATTTTTTCCATTTCATTTATCTCATTTCCATTTATTTCCATTTCATTCATCTGTTTATTTATCTCATCCTTCAAGGTTCTGATCAGGAGGCTGTGCCTATGTAGTGAGCCATAGTTGGAAAGAGGAATGCAAAATTGATATAAAAAGAATGAAAGTGGAAAATACATTCTTTATAGAATATGATTGTGTGGTTTTATTTCTTTGCGTTTGTGAAAGTGTAAATCTTCATTAAAGACATCTTTATATTGAGGCCTAGGTTTTGAACACCTTTAAAAAATGTCTTGTAAGCTCATATGCCTTTAATGCTTATATTCTTGAAATGCAATGGCAAAATAATTTTCTTTTCAACAGTGTCATGAGTTTCTTGAGGGAATAGATATGTGTTACACGTGGTGTGTTTTATGGTATTAGCTTCTATACGTAATTCCGATGATTATTGTCCCTTCACCCTGCTTCCCATACCCAGCCTCCTCTCTTCCTCCTTTCCAATAGTTTTTCCCCCTAGATCATTGAGACTATAAAATCAATTTTCCTTTCAGAATGTATTATTTAGTAAACATAGTTTACTTTTTTATTTTTCTAATTGCAAGTGATATTTTATCTTTCTAACGAAGTATAGTGATACCTCAGTTCATGAACTTAATTCATTCCACAATTCTGGAAAAAATGGCCACAGTCTTGTTCTTTATCCAATGCAGAGTTTGCAAACAAAACCAAAATTTTGCCGAACACTTCAGTTTGAGAACTAAATTATTTGCAAACAAAAGCACTATACCACTATAGTGATTGAAAGTAGCAATATAGTGATTATTGGGGGAAAACCAGCATGTAAAGTGACATTTTTAATGTCAGCTTTGCACAAAAGGTGTGTACATAGACATTTGCTGACCCTATTTTAGTGTATTTATTTTCAGAAGATCTTTCGTAGTTTTCTTCTTTGGCCCTCCGAAAACTGACCTCACATGCTTTTATCAATTCAAATGATGACTATTTGGTAAAAATATTTTTTCACAAATGCTAGATTGAAGAGTATACTTACAAATAGGCATTGCAATTTTACTGTCACATTTTACTCCCTTACTCTTCCCTATATTGAATACTTATTCTAGCTCTAAGTGAACACTTTTTTTGAAAAGCCTTTATTTTATTGCATATTATTGAGTTAAACTCCATTTATGGAATTTCAAATAATGCTGTGCCTTAATATTGTAAATGTTAACTAAATGTGTTGTGATTGTTTTGATGATTAGCTGTGTGAATATAAATAACAGCATGTTTAAAAATATATTAAAGTTAGTGTTTTGGATTGGAATAAGGAAGGACCAGCCGGCATATGCAGCTTCATTTGACCATTTTATTGTTTCCTACAGGAGCTGTGAGAGTATATTTGTCCTAGTTGAGCTTCTGTGTTAGGGAGGGAGAGGAACAGGAAAATACATGAAAGAAGAGAAAAACTATAATGCTTGCTGAAGAAAGGACTAGGGCTGACAGATCCTTTAGAGCAGTCTTTGAGCCTCACCGCAGGCAGTACTGTCTTTCAAAATTATTTGGTACTCGAACTTTACAATATTTCAGGACCAGGGATCTGATTAAGCAGCTGACAAAAGGCCTTTGAATCTTAATTGCATTCTGGTTCCTTATTTGTAATGTCACTTTAGAAATAATAATGGTAAATATGTGGAACTTTAATGGCAATTCCAGATATGACTTGAGGTATTATTGTTTAACCAGTTTCTGTAATTGTTGTTCTTGTACCAGAGTAAGAGACAGTCCAGTCCCATAGAACAAAACTGTTGGGGAAAATAAGAGTAGGTATGGGTGGTAGTACTATTTGACTTCGCCATTTTTTCCTTTCTACTCCCACATTATAGAAAATCTTTTTGGACCTTTCCTTATGTTTTACAGGGCCAGTTACACTTGATGCAGATAATTTTAGTATTACTTCCAGTAAGCATCCTATGCTTTTAATTGGGTAAAAAAAACAATGTATCTATAAGGTTCTTCTATCTCACATTTTATCTCTGGTACAATTCTGAGGATATTTGTACTGTCTTTATTTAATAATGGATACCCTGATCTATAAGATTTGTAGTGGAAGCATTTTTATATAAAACAAGATGGTAAGTCTATGTCCAGCTCTTACCCTTTCAGCTCTGAAATTCCTCGGGGGATCTTTTACTAGTTCTTTGTTATAGATCAGAGTTGAGTAACTAACTGACTAGTTGTGCCATTTTACATTCAAGATAAAACTAGTTTTATTTTTTATTTTTTTTGTCTTTTTCATTTTTATCGGTACCAGGGATCGAACTCACAACCGCCTGCTTGCAAGGCAGGTGCTAAGATAAAACTAGTTTTAAACCAGGCAACTCAACTTGGGAAATATTTATAGGAATTACAATCACTTTATAGATTTCTTAAAATTATGTATAAATGTACATGTTTTTCAGTGTACATTCCCTGGCTTTGCTCAGATTCTCAAAAGAATTCATGGCTTATAAAGGTTCACACCTTGTATCTTATTCAGGAAACATTTATCTAAATACTTCTCTTCTAGATACTAGCTGGACAGTGGGATTAAAAAAACAAGAATTGGGTTTTTCAGCATTTTGGTGGAGGAAATGGATCCACAGATAGCTAACTACAGAACAATGCTATAAAGAGTCCATAGGTTGACTTAACTGGCCTCAGACTGAGGAAAGACTTTTTGGCATTTAGATAAGACTCCTGGGGTGACCTTGTAGCAAGATTTCTGTAAAGGTAGGAGGATTATTAAAGAGAAGAAAGCCAGTAGGGGTCTGAAAGTGATAAGGTTAAAGCATAAGGCTTGTTCTCCGGTGGAACGTATGTAGAATGTGCCTGCTTCTCCAGGTCTAGAGCCAAAAGCATCTGGGTGAGAACCAGCTCACTGACTGAGAACCCTTCCTTTGTCTGAGTGGGTTGTACTGGGGAGATGGCAGAATTTGTAGTTTTCATTTAATAGAGAGACTAATGCTGGAAGATTGAAGCAAACTTTAAAAATTGTGCTTCACTGTATACCTAAAAGAGCTTAGTTAGATTTTACAGTATTATAAAACATAAATTAGTTAAAAGATGTTTGTGTTTCATTGTGATAAACATAAGGGTAATCTTTTGTTCTTTAGTGCCAGATTTATTAAGGTATAATTTACATGTAGTAAATTTTCCCTTTTTAGTATACTTTTTTTATTTATCATCTTAAATGGTGTTTCTGGGTTTTTTTTTCCATTTATCATCACAGAATGTTTCCATCATCTCTAACATTTCCCTTGTTCTCTTTTAAAATACACTTCTTTATATGTTATCTGATCCCACTTTACCTCTTAAACACACAAGCTAAGTAAATATGTACCTTGCTAAAATACTGTGGGTTTTCCTTCATTCAGACTTCTGAGGAAGAGACCAGCCTAGTGTTTACTCTTTTATGTCATCTGGTTTTTGTCTTAGACTTTCCTCTTCCCTCACATACCTGCCCTTTAATCTTCCATAGAATTTTTTTTACAGCCTCTGACCTTTTCCTTGCTCTCCAACCATTCCCACAGTGGAGTAAACTAATCATCTACTTTTCACTCATTTAATTAGTGGCTATTTTATATCTTAGTTTAAAGCCAGTATATGGCATAAATTTGATGTCAGAGACCTCATTTTCATTTTCATTTTTTAGGGTTTTTAAAGTTGTGATAGTTATTCCAGAGTCTCTCCACAGATAGGCTAATAACAGGTTTGGCTTATAGGGAAGATGCAAGATGATTTTAGTAAAGAGCTGTAGATTGTGACACAAACAAGTTGCTGTTTTGACCTCTTGCTCTTTGTAAATGGTTGGGACATCTATCCTTTGTCCTTTCTAATCCATAGTCAAGTGGAATGTTCTTTGAAAACTTCTTCCCTAGCTGATAAGGATATTGGCCAAATGCCTCATAAGGTTGACTTATTTTATGACGTGAGCTCTTACATCTATAAAAATCTATTACTGCTTGAATTTCTTTCTTTTTTTTTTTTTTTTTTTTTTTTTTGAGACAAGGTCTTGCTATGTAGATCAGCCTTGAACTCACTGTGTGACCCAAGCTGGTCATGAACTCATGGAGATCTCTTACCTTAGCCTCTCAAGTGGTGAAATCACAGATATATACCACTGCCTGGCTTTGAAAAATCGTTTTCCATTTTATTACTTAAACAAATATTCAGAAGTCTTTGAACTTCCTGGAATTTCTTTTAAAAAATTGCAGACTATAGTAAGTTTTAGGGCAACAGTTGGCACCTTCTCTTTATATTTACCTTCAACTTTATAAATCATTTGCTATCTGTATACAAGCTGCTTTTAATTTATTTTTTGATTTTTATCACTCAGGTTTTTTTTACCAGTTCTTTTATTGCCCTTTCTTTAGTTTACTAGTTTTAAAGTATATAATTGGGAATATTATAATTTTACATCTTTCAGCATTTTGGAAATTGCTGTAGTTTTCAGTGGGAGGGCAGTAGGTATGGGAATTTGAGAAACAAAAATATTGAGTAAAAACAAACTGCTATAAGTAGAGTAATACATAGGAACTGATTAAGAAGTATTTTATAATGTTTTAAAATAAGCTTTTTGTTATTGTTGTTGTTTTTTTACCAGTACCAGGGATCGAACTCACGACTGCCTGCTTACAAGGCAGGCACTTATGCCACTGAGCTAAATCCCCAGCCCCTAAAATAAGCTTTTAATGTTAGAGCAGTTTAATTCACAGGAAAGTTTCAGCGATAAACTGTTTTTAGCTAGAAATGCTAGAACTATCCAAACTAATTTTATTACCTGAGTCGCAATCTCCTGCTGAGTCAAAAGCACAGGATATTTAATGTAAACATTGATGGAATGTCCAAGTTTAAAACTGAAAATGTGTAAAAGGCAGCTTCGAAGAAAGGTGGAAATGTTAGAAGTCTCCGACTAGACTAAATTTGAGGAAAGTGGAAGAAGGGCATTAAACAGATTTTTATTTATAGGTGGATTGTGTGTTTATTATACATAGTCCTAAAGCTTTTGGGAGATTAGAATGTATTCTGTATTTCAAGAGAGCATAAAATGCTGCTTCAGAGCTTTGGTTTGGTTTTTGTTTTGAAGGACATTTTCCATTTATTTGTATAATTGTTATTTTATAGTGTGGGGCTCAAACCTGGGACCTTGCACATGATAGGTAAGCACTCCACCACTGAGTGGCATCCGCAACCCAGTATTTTTAATTTTTACCTATAATTCCAGCTACTTGGAAGACCGAGGCATCAGATCACACATTCTAGACCCGCTTAGGTAATTTAGAAAGAATTGGTCTCAAAATAAAATAACGTAAGGACTAAGGATGCAGCCGAGAGGTATTGGCCTAGTATGTGAGAGGCTCTGGGTTTCATCCCCAGTATATTTTTTTTTTTTTTTTTTTTTTTTTTAGCGCTACTGGGGATCGAACTCATGCCCATGCGCTTGCAAGGCAGGCGCTTATGCCGCTGAGCTAAATCCCCAGCCCCATCCCCAGTATCTTAAAAAACAAAAGCAAAACCTAAACACCTGTAAAAATTGTAAGATCCTGTGGATATGAAGGCCTATGCTATTATAGTTAATGATTATTACTCATAGTTGGCCCTTATTTGTAAAGCATCGTGTGTTGGTGATCTCATTTAATAATCACAACAGATCTGTAAAGTAGTTATTATGATACTCGTTTTACAAAAGAAGAAACTGAAGTTCAGAGTAACTTCTGTTAAGAGGTAGGGTCCTAATGTGAAGAGGTGGGTTATTAGGCTCCAAAGACCTGGTTATTTTGTTTCTTTGAGTAACAGTGAAGGAACTTGTTATCTAGAGTGCACACAGTGTGGCATACTTTGTGAGCTTATCAACAACAGTAATAGTAACAATAGTAGCAAAGATTTATTCAGCGTTTATGTGCTGGGCAGCTATATGTAGTTCCTTTCAGGACCCACACTCAGTGCTAGGAACTATTTCCCATGTTTCACAATGAGATACTTTGAGACTGAGAGGGATTGTTACCCACACAAATTTCTTTAGCTTTTTAAGCCAGAATTTAAGCTTAGATCTGCCTGAGGCTGTACTCTGAGACTACTGTGAAATATTGTAGAACAATCAACCAATTGCCATCAGTGTTTGAAAGGGTGAAAGTCTTTAAAATATGGTCTTTCCATATTTTTTTCCTTCTATTCTTGAGTAGAACTGTTTCCTCAAATTTAGTCTAGTCAGTTCCACTCCTTCTTGTATGCTAGAAGGTTATGACGTTCTTACAAGCATGTATTTCATAAGTACTTACTGAATAGATACTACTGCATATGGTAGGCTCCAAGGTATTGGACGAGGGAAAGAGACTGACAAGAGCCTGATATTCATGGACCTGTGTTCTAGTGGGAGAGATAAAAATTATATGAGTAAATAGTTAATTGCAAAAACTAATTTCCCATTGCCGCACTCTTGGCTCAAGCTTACTCTCAAGAGTCACATCTGGTCTGACCAAAGTCTTTTTGTTGGTTTATCTGTTACTCATTACATAAGGCTATGGAAGTTTCTACTATTCATTACTTTTATTCTATAAATCTATCACACACTGTTTTAGTTTGATTTAGTTTGACTCATATATCTCACTTATCTGAGAATGCAGAAATAAATAATTGTTCCTAAGAATTACAGTTTTATAATACTTTCTAGCCTTTCTCATGCAATGGCTTGCATGCCTAGGAAACAGATGTGGTGAAGGCAGGAGGCTAGTTAGTGGGGAGGAGGGCTTTTGCTGCCCAGTTCATAGGGCCAGAGATCACTAAACCACAGTTTTAAATTTTTAGGGAGATGTCTGCCAAAGATATGCTTAGTGCATATAGTCTTCATTTTCTTGGAATGCTTTGACCTCTTATGTATAAATTCTTCTTTTGTTGAAGTGAGTGACTTGCTCACCACAAGTTACTTGTGTTTGTCCACAAATGGGTTTATACTACTTTTCTTTGTGTAATGAAACAATTTGACTGCTATATAAACCAGTGAAATGGGTTTAAAATTTTTTATTAGCAAGTGTTTACAGTACATGATGGTTATTTTTATCATGGGGAGTTGGTACATGTACATAACATATCTTACTCCTCTCTATCCTCCCTACTCCTTTCATCTCTTTATCCCTCTCCTCTATCTCCATTTTCTTCAATTGTTTTTTTCATTCTCTTTCCCTCCTTTCTCTTCTTCCATTTCCCTTCCTATTTGAAGAAGATTTATTTCCTATTATCCATGTTTTAGTTTCTTTGTTATTTATATTTTAGGTCTCATGTAAGAGAAACCATGTGGCATTTAAGATTGTGTGTCTGATTGATTTCATTTATTATGGTCTCAAGGTGTGTCCATTTACCTGCAAATGACTCAAGTTTATTCTTTATGGCAGAAGAGTACTGCGTTGTGAAAGAACGTCACATTTTCTTTATTCATTCAACTGTTGATGGTCATATAGACTATTTCCAGGATTTAGCAATTATGAATTGTACTGCTTTAAACATGGGTATGCATGTGTCACTGAAATATGACCTCTTTAACTGTTTTGTTTTGGGAAGATACCTAAAAGAGGAATAGCTGAGTCAAATAGAATATCTTTTACTTTGCTGAAAACTCTCCCTGCTGATTTTCGTCGTGGTTGTACTAGTTTACATTCCCATCAGCAATGTAGTAGATTTCCTTTCTCTTTGCAATCTCATCAACATTAGCTGTTATTTGATTTCTTGATGATAACCATTCATTTTGGGCTAAGATGGAATTTTAATATTATTGTAATTTTTACTTCTCTAATGATCAGAGATGCTGATCATTCTTTCATGTATTTATTGGTCATTTGTTCTTCTTCTCCTAAGAAGTATCTGTTTCTCTACACTACTTTTTGATTGAGTCTTTATTGGGTGGGTATTTTTTCAGTTGTACCTGAAGAGTGGCTAACAAATTTTTTTCTTGTTCTGCAGGTTATCTTTTCACTTGGTTATTTGTTTCCTTTGCTTTGGAGACTTTTTAACTTACAATCCCTTATCTTGATTCTTGGTCTCATTTCTTGTGCCATTGGGATTCTGTTCAGAAAGTCCTTGCCTGTGCTTATCTGTTCAGTAGTTTTACTTATTTTATTTTTTGGCAGATTGTTTGTATTTTAACATTTAGATCTGTGACCCATTTTGATTTTTACTTTAGCAGGTGGTGAGATATATGAGTCTAGGATCAGTCTTATGCATGTGGCTATCTACTTTTCTCAGAACCACTTATTAAATAAAAGAGAGCATCTTTCCTTCAGTATATATTTTATTTGTTTTTGTGCTAGCACTGTGCTGTTTTTATTACTGTAGCTCTGTGATATAATTTCAGATCGAGTTGTGATGCCTTCTGTGTGACTTTTATTACCCAGAATTGCTTAAGTTATCTCTTCTGGTTCCATATGAATTTTAAGATTTTGTTTTCTAGATCTGTGAGGAATGCTATTATGTTAAATCTAATTATCAGTTAGGGAAGTATGTGTATTTTGATTATATTGGTTCTGTTTTCTATGTCCTCTTTGATCCCCTTTTTCAGAGTAATGTATGCAGGGCATTTTTTTGTTTGTTTGTTTTTTGATTTTTTTGGTAGAGGTCTTTCACTTCCTTGGTTAGGTTCACTCCTAAGTATGTAATTTTTCTTGTTATTATTGTGAATGGTATTGTTTTCCTAATTTAATTCTTAGTGAATTCATTATTGTGGAATAAATAATGTATATGGAATGTCACTGCTGTTTGTTGATTTTGTATCCTACTACATTTGCTGAATTTTTTGAGTCAGACTGTCTCTATGCAGTTCAGGAGCTGGGCTTGAACTCAGTATGTAGCCCAGGCTGGCCTTGAACTTTGCTGTGATCCTCCTGCCCTCAGCCTCTTGAATGCTGGGACTCTAGGCATACACCACCATATCTGGCAGGGTTTTTTAATGTGGAGAATCGTGTCATCTGTAAGTAATGATAATTTAACTTCTTGCTTTCCTATACATATCCCTTTTCTTTCTGTTAACTGATTATTCTGGCTCATGTCTGGGACTGTGTTGACCAGGACTGGTGATAGTAGACTTGTCTTTTTCTTCATTTTAGTGGGAAAGCTTTCAGTTTTTCCCATTTAATATGATGTTGGCAGTAGTTGTGTCATAAGTGGCTTTTATAGAATTGAGACCAGGTCCTTTTATACATGTTTTCTTCAGGGTTTTTATCATATGAGTAGATGCTGAATTTTGTCAAAACCTTTTTCTGTGTCTGTTAAGATCATGTGATTTTTGTTCTTCTGTTGATGTGATAGATTCATTTATTGATTTGTGTATGTTGAACCATCTTTTTTTTTTTTTTTTTTTTTTTGTCTTTTTTTATCGGTACCGGGGATCGAACTCACGACTGCCTGCTTGCAAGGCAGGCACTTATGCCGCTGAGCTAAACCCTCAGCCCCATGTTGAACCATCTTTGCATCCCTGGGATGAATCCTGTTTGGTCATGATTTATGATTTTTTTTTTATGACTTGTTGCATTCTGTTTGTCAGTACTTTTTGAAGGGTTTTATACCTGTTTTCATTCACAGGGTTGCCCCCTAATTCCCCTTTTTGGGGAATCCTTGTCTGGTTTTGGAATCAGGGTAATGATAGTTTTGAGGAATGACTTCATTTTCAATTTCATTAAAGAGTTTGAGGAGTATTGGTGTTAGATCTTCCTTGACGTTCTTTGTAGAATTAAGCAGTGAATCCATCAGGATCTGGGCTTTTCTTAGTTGGTAGGTTTTTTATTTATTTATTTATTTTTTTTTTTTATTGCCTCAGTGTCATTACCTGAATTGACATTCAGGATTTTTAAATCTTCTTGGTTCAGTTTTGTAATTCATATCTATCTAAGGATTCACCCTTTCTTTCTGAGTTCTTTAGTATATTGGCATACAAGTTTGTGAAGTAGTTGCTAATAAGCCTCTGGATTTCAGCAATGTCTGTTGTGATTTCACCTTACTCTTTTTGCATTGATTTGGGTCTTTTTTTTTTTTTTTTTTTTTTTGTAAGATTGACTAAGGATTTCTCTATTTTGTTTATTCTTTTAAAGAACAACATCTTCAATTGATTGGATTTTTAGTCATCTTTTCTTTGATTTCTTTCCTGATCTTTACAGTTGCCTTTTTTGTACTAGCTTTAGATTTGGATTGTTTAGATTTGTTTTTCTAGGACCTTGAGGTACATCATCAGTTTATTTATTTGAATTTGCTCTGTTTTTCTGATGTGAGCATTCATTCTTCTTAAGATTGCTTTCATGTGTCCCATAAGTTCTATTGTGGCATTATCATTTAACATATTCCCACCAGCTTGAACCACTGATGGTACATGAATGACTGTCTCATTGGGTGGCTTGAATCATTTCTCAGGGTGCCTCTGATGACAGTGATGCAAAGAAAGGCATTGATTTAGCAGACTACATGTCATATTACGGTTTCTTAAGGAAAACATTAAAATGGTATAAAAATTATACAACTAATTTATGGTACAGCAGTTATAAGTTCATTTATATATACAAAGGGGTACTTGTCAGACTTCCATGTTAAGATTTAGAGAATTAGCCCAGCATGGTGGCTCATGCCTGTAATTCCAGCACTCAGGAGGCTGAGATGGGAGAATCATTGAGAGTTTGAGACCAGCCTGGGCTACAAAGTGAGCTCAAGGCCATCCTGAATGGCATAGCGAGACACCGTCTCAAAAAAGACAAAAAAAAAAAAAAAAAAAAGACTTAGAGAATTAATTAATGTAAACCATTAACCCATGAAGAGATGTCACAGATAATCCTGAGTTAGTATGGCAGCTTAGTGGTCATCAGAAACCTGTGCTTCTGTGTGTTGTTGCTATGCCGTTGTGACCATATCTCCTGTGGTTCTACATGGCCACCAGAATGAACTCTAGTTGTCCTGCCTGTATTCTAAACAGCAGAAAGGATAGTGAAGGCATGCCTATGCCTTTCACAGACTTCCTGCAAATCTTTCAATTTATTTCTAGCTAGTCAAGTCGACTAGAACTTTGGCACAAATAGCTGCAAGGAAGGTGGAGAAATACAGTCTGGGTGACAGTGTTCCCAACTGATAGGATTCTAAATTGGATGGAAGAAAAATGATGTTGGCATCATTGGTAACTAATAATCTTTGCCATGCCATGTCATTGCTTTATCTGATCAAAGTAGTAGTAGAGAAAGAGATATAGTCAAATTCTGTTTTTAAAAAGATCACTACCTGAGAGAGGGAAGGTGGGATAGAGGGAGGTAAGAAGATCACTGTAGAGACAATTTCATGAGACCGAAAAGACTTGATGGGTGAGTTTTTTGTTTTATTTTTATTTATTTATTTATTTTTGTCTTTTTTTTCTTTTTATCGGTACCGGGGATCGAACTCACGACTGCCTGCTTGCAAGGCAGACGCTTATGCCGCTGAGCTAAATCCCCAGCCCCTTGTTTTATTTTTTTGAGTCTTGCTAACTTGTTCAAGTTAGACTTAGTGTTGTGACTCCCATTCTGCCTTAGCCTCTCATAGCACTGGGTTTACAAGCATTCACCACTATGCCCCAGGACGTGGTGATTGATCAGATGTGAGCAGGCTCCTGGCGTAGCAGCTGGGACATGAGTGATGAAGCTATCAAATTGGAGGTATACTTTGAATGAGTTTTGCAGGGATCAGGCAAAACAAGGAGGTAAGGTTTCAGAAGTCAAGGGGAAGAGAACATTTCAAGATTTAGGGAGTGGGGGGGCTGGGGATTTAGCTTAGCGGCATAAGCACCTACCTTGCAAGCAGACAGTCGTGAGTTCGATCCCTGGTACCGAGAAAAATGAAAAAGACAAAAAAAAAAAAAAAAAGATTTAGGGAGTGGTCAATTGTGTCAGGTACACCCAAGAATGCAGATAAGAGAAGTATTTCTGTTATTGCTAGAATTTAGCAGTTAGACATTGTTGATGCTGTCTTCAGAGCAGTTCATCCATGATAAAGACCAGCAGGTAAGGGAATCAATGGAAAGTAAGTAGAGGAGCTCATGGAAAAAATAAAGATTAGGCTGAGAATAATACTGAATGATTGATGAAGTGGAGTCCTTGAGGTGGACACATAGAAATTGCCTTAGGATGGGGCAGCTCTTCCTATTAGAAGAAACGGAAGAAATAAGAATAGCAATACAAGGAGGGTTTGAAGATCTGGTGGCAGAAAGTCAGTGGTTTTTATTCTTTGAAACAGGAGTTGAACTCATCTTGGTTATGGAAGTATTAATGAACTTGTGGTGGACTATGTGGCAATGTTGCCATGTATATGATTTAGCAGCTTTCTGTATTGAAAAAAAAAATAATTTCTGATCTAGGTATAGTTTTTCTGTTATTAAATCAATCTATAGGGGCTGGGGATTTAGCTCAGCGGCTTAAGCACCTGCCTTGTAAGCAGGCAGTTGTGAGTTCGATCCCCGGAACCGATAAAAAGAAAAAAAAAAAAATCAATCTATAGTCTCTTTCAAATGCCAGATTCTGGCCATTACCTTCAGAAATGTAAAATGACAGGACAGTACAGTATGTGAGTGTGCCTAGCACAGAACTTGGTATATACACACTGTGCTTAAGGGTTTAATGAATAAGCCAGTGTTCTTGGAATACTTTCTGTACATACGGAGCATCATTGCTAATTTATTTTACTGTTTACACAGCTTATTTTCTTTTAGGCTAACTTGCTTTTGTTGAAAAAAATTCTTTCAGATTGCAATAATCGTACCCTTGTGAACCATAACAGGGCAGGTACTGTTAGCTTGCTTCGGGTATTTGGCACTGTCTCCAGTAATAGCACAAATATGCTACCCAGGACTGGGTTACACTATTGCTAATGGGAACAGTGTGTCCATGACTGTGTAATGAATTTGCCTTTTCTTCTGACTGGAAACTAAGTTGTGAACAGACTTGGCAAGATACAAATCATGGGAGTCTTTGAAAAGATCTCTTTTCTGTTTCTGTAGAAAAACTAGGTTGACATCCTAGAGGGCAAAATGTTGTTTAAATCACGTTCTTTAGTAGGTTGCCAACTCCTTTCTTTCACTTTTTCCCCAGAGGAAGTTAGGTATTTGAGTGGTTCCCTTCTACTAGTTTAAAAAAAAAAAAAAAAAAAAAGAAGCTTAAATGTCCTGGCCTCCACTGCATATTTTGCCTGGTGGTGCCTCATGAAGTTTACCCTACCTCACCTGTGGCGGTTTCCCTACTGTATTTAGCTGCAGTAGACGTCTTCTTAGAACACTGAATTCTATTCATGTCTGGGCAAAAAGAGCAACAGGGTGATTAGAATTGCAAGCACAAAGATCGTACTTAGTGACCAACTGGAGTGATTCAGTCAGTGTAACATCAAGGCTGTATCCAGCAGTGCATGGTACTCCCTGTTGTCTCTAAACACCCTCCATTTCATCTAGTTAATGTCTTTGTGCATTCTCCTGGGGGAGCTGAGAGGGAAATTGGAAGACAGGTCTAAAAATGTCTCTGCAACTGTGTCCAGTATGACTTCAGCTGTTGCTAAGTAACAAACACTGATCCCTTTGGCTTGTTAAACCAAACAGCTCTGTGGGACGGCTCAGTGAGGTCCCCTGGTGGAGGGTGTGGACAGTGTCATCAATAGAGAGCACTTTTGTTGACATACAAAGTTGATTTATGTGACAGAAAACTATGCTTATGTTTCAGACAAAAATGTCCTGGCTCTCTGGAATCAGTTGTTTGATTTTAAAACTATAACTGAGTTTCTCTGCATGTGCATATGCGTGGGATGGGAGTGACAGGGGAAATGTAAGTCAACTTGAAACAAGTCAAAGACTTCTAACTAACCAAGAGTGGTAGTGCACACCTGTAATTACACCACTTGGAGGCTGAAGCAGGAGGATCTATGTAAATTTGAGGCCACTTAGAGTTAAATTCAAGGCCACTATACAGCAAGACTCTCCAAACCCAACTGAACACCACTGAACCTACAACAGGAGGTTTCTAACAGTAGCATTATTTTTACCCATCTGGACATCTCTCCCCTCTTTGTATGTTGTTACAAGTAGGTATTACTGGGTAGAGTAACTTTTTCCCCTCTTAATTTAGGGTGTGATACTTCAGAGTAATCTGGGAATCAAATGCTAAGTCAGACTATACTGTGAGTTGCCAGTGCCTATTCCCAGGGATCTATTAATTTGATTTTGGAATTTTAATGTTAAATATTCAGAATGACATTTAAAATTCAAAGTTAGACTCTTAAGGTGCAAGCTTTTAGGAGATTTGAATTAAAAGTAGATGTCTATTTTATACACCTTTCAGCTGAAGGCCAAGTGGTTTAATGTTAAAATCAATTTGAGGATGAGACCTTACTTTACCATCACAGAATAAGCTTTTAGGATATGAGAGAAAATTGTACTTATAATTCATTTAGAAATTTAATAACTACACTTTAAAGTGTTGGTTCAGTGGAGGAACAGTAATTCTTCATCATGGTCATGTGGTAGATTTTTGTGGTAGTCCCTACAATCACATCTGCGTTTCCACATAGACTAGAGTCAACAGAGGTTGGTGAAATGGCAAGTATTTTTCAGCTGTTTTTGCTAGTATCAAATGTACTACTAATTATGTAACTGTTGTGACATCAAACTGACTGAGGGTGAAGCTTTGTCCTTTCAGTATCCTGAACTTGGAAGTTTTATTAATGGCAGTGGTGCCATTTCCTTGTAATTATCCCACAAACTGAAGTTTTGTGACGCTCAGAGATGATATATTGTGTTTTTCCCATTTAATATTGCCTTATTTTGTGTTTTTAAAAAAATTTATTAAAGAAAGACAATACAAAACAGAAAATGGGTAGAAATAGTATATACTTTCAAAGAAAAAAAATAAACAGTAATCACTAGTTGATGTTTACATATTGTCCTCTTACAAATAATTGTTCAAGATACAAAAGTGGAACATGTAGATAGGAATTCAAACAGAGACTGCAAATAGTTCTGTTCAACTGTCTAATAAAATCTTAGTAATATGGTTATCAATCCTATACAATTAAACATCCACACATTTATCAATATCTTCATTAATGTTGAGACTAAACAAACCAAAGCAGACTAAAATCACTGTGAACAAAGAATAATAGTATTGCTGGATTTCACATCATGACGCTCTGGAATCAGCTTTGGGTCCTGCATGCCTTTTTTCCTTCAAGGTATTTGTTCATTTCATCATGTATCATAAGATCAGTTCTTGTAAACTTTATAGGTTTTACGCAAATATGAGTCTTAACATGTATTTCTATCCTTTCTATATTAGAAGGAGGAACAGAACAAAGCAGGACAGAACAAAACATATTCCTATAGACACATAAAACTAAAAGGCATATAAGATTGCTGTACAAGGAGGTCTACCATGGTTACTGAATTGTCTCTTGTTATCATCAATAGAATTGGTTATATCATCAGATAAAGTATAATTGCATATATCAGTACATAACAGTATTAATAGAAATACAACTTTGTAGGTAGTGTAGAACTATAAAAACAGGTAGTAATCAAACCAGAATGGGTATTGTAGCAAATTATCGTCATTTTCAGTATAGTTGTCTATACTCTCTGACTTGATACTATCAACCTTAACAATTTTGAATAAAATCTATCAATAATAAACAGCAATCAAGCAAATCAGATTTAACTAAGATTAGTCATGATATAACAGTATGTTTTACAGGGACCCAGATTAAGTTAATAGGAAATTAAAAATGATCGGGGCTGGGGATTTAGCTCAGCAGCATAAGCGCCTGCCTTGCAAGCAGGCAGTCGTGAGTTTGACCCCTGGTACCGATAAAAACGAAAAAGACAAAAAAAAAAAAAAAAAAAAAAAAGATTGCTGTACTATATGCTAACATTTTTGGGATAGCTGTCTATGCCCTCAGATCTAGTGCTTGTATACAAACTGGGATGGAATAAGTTCTATCTAAGCAGAGTGGTGTGAGTAATATGGGTTTTAATTCCTGATACATTATTAGCTATATCTTCTGCTGTCTTTTTTTTTAAAGAGTATTCTTCCCCTTTCACTCCCCCAGTTGTACTGCATATTTTTGGGTCTCCCCAACACCTTCAGTTTTATATTGGGAGGGCAACCTGCTATTTACCTAAGTGTTTCCAAACTTTCTCACTCCTGGACTAGATCTCTAGTTGTATTTCTTTACCTATTAAAGCCTGTCTTTCCAACTTATGCATAAATACTGGTCCATTTCCCCCTATTACTCTCTGGTTCCCTATAACATAGAATTCTGTTTTCTCATATTTGATTTTGGTCCATATATCCTTCTTCAGGTTAATTATATTTCCTATTAAGAGCATCTTGGTGGACCGTGCCTCTTGATCCACTCTGCCTGTGATTCTTTTTTTCCTTAATTTAGTGTATCTAGGCCATCTATATTAGAAATTATATCCAACCTTCTCTGCCTCATTTCTGTTGTGCTCTTTTTCCATCATTAGTTGTCTGTCTTCTTCATTTTGCTTTTTGCACCATTCATTGGGGCCTCTCAGTCACAGTTCCTGGAATCCTGGTGCTTTTCTCTCTCTTTAGAATGTTCTGCAGTATTCTCTGCAGAGTTGGATTGGTGGCTGCAAATTCCCCCAGTTCCTCTTTATCTTGGAAGCATCTTGTTTCTCCATTGATTTCTAGGGACAATTTTTCAGGGTACATCAATCTGGGCTGGGGGTTATTTTCTTTCAGGACTTGGAATACTTTGCTCCACACTCTTTTTGATTTGATGGTGTGTGCTGAGAAGTCTTCTGTAATTCTGATGGGCTTTCCCTTGTAAGTAATCAGTTTCTTGTCTCTTGACAGCTTTTAATATTCTGTTCTTATATTGGATTTCTGGGATCTTGATTATTATATGCCTGGTATAGCTCTGTTTTGGTTGAGGTGGCTGGAGTTCTATATGCCTCATACATCTGAATATCTTTTTCTTTTTCTATATTTGAGAAGTTTCCTTAATTATTTCTGTGAATAGCCTTTGTAGTTCCTGTTTGTAGCCCTGCTTCTTCATTCACATTCTTTATTCTTAAGTTATGGATCCTCTTGTCGTCTTCTAGCCTTTGTATTGTTACTGCTTGTTTCCTTGTTATTTTAAAGACATTTTCCTTTCATGATTCCACATTGCAAACCTGTTCTCCAGTTCAGATAATCTATCCTTAGTTTCTTTCAAGCAGTTTTGCCAGCTTTCAATGGAGTTTTTAATTTCCTGCTAATCTCTTTGAACCTGCTTTATGTATTCTATGTTTTCTCTATTTTCTCCATCAAACAATTCTCCCATTTTTTAGTGTTCTTCCATTCTTCCTTTTTTTCTTGAGAGGTGCTTAGCGTTTCTTTTATTATTCTATTTATATCTTGCTTTACTTGGTTAAATATTTCACTCTTGAACTCTTCTATGAGGGCCCAAAGGTATTGCTTTATGTCCACTGGTGCTGTGTCTGATATTGCATGTTTGCCATCCTCAATCTCTTTTGCATTTACCTTTCCTGGATCAGTGTTCTCTGGGTTGGGGGCTAGGGACTCTTTCTTGTTGCTTCTTCTTCTCATATTTTTTGTTCTTTCCATATCGGTGTATAGAGGAGGCCCAGTTTTTTTCTTTGTTGGTTACAGTTTGTCTGAAACCTGCTGATTAGGTGCTCCTACCCACTGCAGTGTACTATGGAGGTACTGAATGGGGCAGCCTATGCTGGGCCCCCTTCCGGGTCAGTCAGCCTGTTGAGGGCTTCACTGCATTAGGGTGCACCACCAGGTGTAGGGACCTCATTTAGTCCAGGGCATGACCCAGGTCAAGTGTTCCCCACCAATCCTGCTTGAGAAGGGAGCAGCTGGCTTAAATCACTGCAGCTCCTTATTCTCACCAGTCTTCCCGGTCCCAAAATGTCATCTGTTGGAGCCCCTTTTTTCCTATGGAAAGGTTTTATTCCCATCATTCATCAAGGTCAATGCAGGTTCTCCACCAGCTCAGTTCTCCGTTTGGTTCACCAACTCCTGTCCTCAGTGCAAGTGCATTTCCAGAGGATTGAAGCGGCAGGGTTTCAGACCGCTCGGTTAAGTCCCCGCTGCATGAGCATGAGTTTGGGTACTGCAGCAGGAGCCCCGAGCCTTTAGCTGTTCCAGTCATAGCACCAGGACTGTATGTGTGATTGGTTCTCCTCACGTTGGATTGAGATGATTCATCTCCCTCTGTTCGGGACTCCCCACGCTGTATTATGTCAAATTCTAAGTTGACTATCTCAGGGAGCCTCTGTAGCCAGTTGTTAGCTATCCGCCATCTTTACCGGGACTCCTTATTTTGTGCTTTTAAAAGTACTAATGGACACATTTTTTGCTCCACACAGTTACCAGATTATTTGATCTGGATATTTGTCTCTCTCTAGAAATGGAGTAATGGCTCTCGAGACAACAGGTTTGTCTGAAGTTTTATCTGTATTTTGGCTTTCATTGATAAACACTGATTTCAGTATCTTCCTAAGGCAGAGTGAGTGGAGAGCCTTCACACTTCTGTTTTATAAGAAATCTTTGCATAGTGAGGGCATTTTTCAGTTGGTTTATGGATACATCAACTAATAAACCAACACTAGTTGTTAGTAAGTCAGCTTTAGAGTTTATTTCTTCCAAAGTGTAATTTTGGACCTATCTTTCTGTTTAGGCAGCTTGAGTAAAACATAGTAGTTCACAAATGTCTTGTGTGAACATTTTAATGTAAGTACATGTCCTCTGGTGGCTTGTCTTTCAGGTAGAATGATGAAAGTTACTCATTGTCTCTTGAGCTCATAGCAAGCAGTTGAGAAGTCTGAATGAAACATTGAATGTTGCTGATTTGTATATAATTTCCTAACAGTATTTGTCACTCACAATTGCATAATACTTTCTTCTTCCATTTTTAAAATATTTTTTCAATCAGATTATATTTTTAGCAGAGTTGAATTCATCAGTCTGTGATGCTTTCAAACTTAGAAAGTTGTTCTGATTGTAACTGCCCAAGTAAACACAGGAAGGGGGAGGCACATTTAATTTCTTTTTAAGTAAAGTAGAATATAGAGTTTTTCAGTAATATTTCTATGAAGCACATGGGACCAAGGACTCACACCCTGAGTAGTATTAAGAATCTTTTCATCTACTTACAAAGTTTAGTAGTCTACAGGAAACATTTTTATTTGATTTTCATTATATTCTTCATTATAACTACCAGACTCTTTTATAAGAATTTGTCTTTTTTTTCTGAGACAGGGTTTCGCTGTGTAGTGCAGGCTGGCCTCAAACTCATGGCAGTCCTTCTGCCTTAGCCTTCCAGGTGCTGGGATTGCAGGCATGTGCTACCATGCCTGGCTAGGAATTGTCTTCTTAAAGTATTCTAATAAAAGCATGTTTTGAAATTTGATTACTGAAAACAAAATGTACTTAGGTAACTCTTTGACTTTACTTAATACAATTGACATTCTTTATGGCACATAAATCAAAGATGCCTTATGAATATACATGATTTTGAAGTTCTCTCCTTTCCTGGTAAAATTTTAAGGCAGTGATCTCAACATTTGGTTTTTAATTCATTTTTATAGGCGGTAAAAACTTCTGATTGATACTTTTTCTTGAAGAAATAAAATTAACTAAAATGGATTGAAGCACTGTTTAATGCTGTGAACATTGGTATACCAAATATTTCCTTACAGGTTAGAATTAAGATGCAATCTAATTTTGATGGTCCTACCTGGCATTATTATTTAAATGTGTATAAGTAACTGTCAGCTCAAAACTGAAATATCTAATGTGTGTACTAAATTTTTGTTTACTGTCATTGTTTCCCAGTTTAAAATAATTTGAAAATATTCATTACGGTATAGAAAATAACTTTCAGAATCATTAATTATTGTATTTTCACTCTAGTAATGAGCATTCATACTTCAACTGACTGATGTGTTATATGCAGTTTTACTCCAAATAACACTGAGGTTATGTTCACCACTATTTTTAACAGAGTATTTAAATGTCAGTAACTCATGCCAGGAATACACTTAGTTTGAGTTGCTGACGCTGTGCCTACTTTGTAATGAGATTCAGTTTATTTATAATACTCTCATGTTCGAAATTATAATGAGGATGGGGCTAACCAGTAGAAAACCGTGGAGAAGAATGCTTTGTGTTTCTTAGTGTTTATTCTAAGTAAGAAAGTGTATTAGTCACACTTGGTAGTTAATATAGTATACTGTAGGACAGAAGAAATAAGAGTTATAGACCAGTGTTTTGTGGAAGGAAGTGTTAACAGCATGATTTATATGGCTACATATGCTACACATACATGTTTGACCAAACATAAGAAGTTCTGCCTCCATGGGCCTAGAACACTGGGATGTGTGTCCATCACAAACATCACCCATCTCTTCATCATCTCCTCCCTCTCTCCTCCTCCTGGAAGAGAGAGCCTGCTCCCCAGGAGCATGGCTCCTGAGGGTGGTAGAACCAACAAAAGTGAATGATCTGAGAGCTCCTACTGTTTGACTTTATTCTTTTAGGCCACTGTGTCATCTGTCCTATACTGATGTAACTAAAGAGTCCATTTGATGATTTATTCCTTTGAAGCAAAATAGCAACAAAAATGTCACATAAGTGGATAGAAAATACACTGTGATCTTCTTAAAGCTTTCATTCTTACTCTGAGATGCTGAGGCTTGTTTGTGCTTCTGCTTTGAACAAAAAAACGTGGGTCTCTGCTCTAAGTGTCATTATTCTTTTCTTATAAGAGAGAAGTTAAAGAGTAAGGCTTGTGCTCAAAGAAATAGATGAGGATGCTAGGAAAGAGATTTTGTTGGGATTTTCTCAAGCCACACCCTTGATCTGGTCCTCCTTCCTAGGACATTTCTTGGCACAGTAAGAACACTTAATTTTCCGTATAAGCCTTTTATACGATGATATACGATGACACCTGGAAGTTTAATTCTTTAGGAAAGAATTCGGTCCTTATAAATACCTAGAAGAGCCGGTGATATAGCTCAGTGGCATAAGTGCCTTCCTGGCAAGTGCGAGGTCGTGAGTTCAATCCCCGGTACCCCCACCAAAATAAATAAATAAAATAAATACTTAGAAATGTGACTGAAAACTATACTACCCTTATAAAAAGTGAATTTAAGGTTGAATGGGAGAGCATGACAAGGAACAAATGTTTTGGTTTTTGAGTTTTGTAGTAGTAAGAAAAATATAGGTTATACATATTCTTCTCCAGAATTGAAACAGCTGCTGCAGAAGTATTTAGATTTGATGAACTTTATGTATCTTATTTGGCATATTGATGCATATTGGAAATCCTAAATTTGTGGAACTAGTCCAAGAGACGTGGATGTTCCTGCTAGCCAAATATATACAGACTACAACTTTTTCCTTATACTCGATTTTAATACAGAAGAACCACTGAACTATAACTATGTGCAAGGGAAGTTGCTTGTAAGGACTTGATTTTAAAATTAGGAGGGCCTGTGACATTAAAGGAAATGTAGTTGAAACTTTTCAGAAAGAAACCAAAATCCTTTCTTTCTTTCTTTTTCTTTTCTTTTCCTTTCTTTCTTTTTCTTTTCTTTTCTTTCTTTCTTTCTGTCCTTTATTGCAAGATCATAGAACTAATTACAAATTTAACCTATAACTTGGTAATCTTTAGTCAGGTAATACATTTTAACAAAAACATTTATTGAAAATGATCACAGAATAATTCAAAATGCAGTATAATAAAGATAAGAAACATCTGACTGACCAATAGATTTAGTTCATACTAAATGGAACCCCAAACTTTTCCTTTTTAGAAAAGTAAATTGTAATTTCCCTAGATGGCAATATGTAAAGTTTTTGTTACATTGACTACTTTCCATTTAGTCAACTGTTTCTGTGTGAACTGAGATAGATACATAAGGGGCTGTGCTTAAATTTTCTTTGCAAGCAGCTTTAGATCTGCAGTGCATTTGGCAATTGTCTCCTGCTGTGTAGAGACGCTTGCACCACTTGCGTTTCCACACAGTTTATATCATATACTCTTGTTCCTTTCGATGCATCATATTCTGTACAGAGATACAGCAGTCCAGGCAATTCTTTACTTCCTTATATACCCTATGCAGTTGTTCCTAGTGAGTAACCTCCAAGGCCATAGTAATATTCTTCTGGACATCAAAAAGGTAGTGGCACTGCTAAACAAGTGCCTGCTGGGACTTCTGCACTTCAGTTGTATCCCGATTTGTTTCATGGAAGCTTTTTCTGCCTCTTCTAGTTGGGCAATATATTTTGCTTACTGAATTTATCAACAAATTCTCCAAATGAGGTATCCTATCTTTTAACTACATAGACAAGTGGCCCTACTACAGATATGGTAAAGTTCTCTGAGGTAATCACATATTTCTTTGGACAGAAAATACAAGATAAGCCCAGTCCAAGCATGTAGGCTTGTTCTACACCAGTTTTAGGATAAAGGAACTGGAAGAATTCCTCAGAAATCACCCAAGGTGAACTTTTCCACCATATTCCAGAAGAGCTGCTAAGGAGCAAGTCTTGGCTGTCACATGTGAAAGATTCTTGTTGCCTGCAATACCCCTGGCCCTAGGAAGGCTGTGTTCTTCAGACCGGGGCCGCTGTAGTGGTGGCAGAAAGTTACCACCTGGGACAGCATGGTCATCAGAGGTCCAGGATGCAGCCTTAGCAGCATCTCTGTGACATGGATTGGAGACTCTGGTCAGGGGCCAAGAAACCAAAATTCTTTAACAGGAAGCATGGAGATGATCTTGGGACTGACTTGCTGTAGCTTCTCATAAAGCTATTTGAATTACTCCTATAATTTTATTTTTCCTTTCAGATTCAGCCATATGAAAAGATAAAGGCCAGGGGCTTGCCTGATAATATATCTTCTGTGTTGAACAAGCTAGTTGTGGTGAAACTCAATGGTGGTTTGGGAACCAGCATGGGCTGCAAAGGTCCTAAAAGCCTAATTGGTGTGAGGAATGAGAATACCTTTTTGGATCTGACTGTTCAACAAATTGAAGTGAGTAACATTTAGCTTTTCTGATGAGATACTAAAATAGGTTTTAGGTTATCAGGAATGTCATATTATTAGACATTTGACTTAAAGAGCTTGCTATCTTCAGTTTCTTTATTGGTAAAGGAAAAGATTTAGGAGCACATCCTTGGTTTGATGTAAAAGTTTTTGATCTTAAACAGTAGTTGTGGATACTGAAATCTCTAGATCTTTCAGATTCTCCTTTGATCAGCCCCTTTTTGCTCCTTTTGTTGCTAGTGGCAGCCTTCTTGTTGGTTAGACCAGTCTGGCTTTATTAACTCCTTTTGGGAAGCTGAGAAGGATGTCATATGTCCAGTTGGCTTCTAAGAAATATTTTTGGCCTCTCTTTTGTGACATTCATTAGTCACAGACTGTAAGCTCTTCAGAGGCAGTGGACCTCTCCTTCCCATCTCTATGTCCCTGTTGTCTAGTGTGGTGCTGGCAACTAGTCTTTACACTAACATTTATCCAGTACTTACTATGTACCAAGTACTCTAAGCTATGGCCATGAATTGCCTCATTGGTTCTCACCAATTCAGTGAGAGGTGTAATGTAATCATTCCCGTTTTATAGATGAGAAAGCCCAAGGCACATTGAGATTATTTTCTCAAGGCTGTCTAGCAAATTAATAAATCTAGAATCAAAATTTGAATATAGGATGGTCTGATTTTCTAAGTTGCTTTTTCCTACTGTTTTTCCTCTAAACTCTTCTGAGAGATTGAAAAATTGAGGGTGTGGTTCAGAGTTTTTGATCACTTTTCTTGAGACTAGGAAGCCATGTCTGCAAAATTTGTATTTTTGTCTGAGCACAGAGGACATGCTTAATCAGCACTGTCTGACTAGCAAGCCTGCCTGCAGCACTATCTTAACTAGCAAGCCTTACTCTGTCAGCAAGCCTGCAGAGTACTGTGGGTGTGCATACAGCTTCGGAGTCAGACTGCCCTGGGGTACCAAGCTGAGTCTCAATTCAGTCAGTCATAAAGTACACATAGTAGTTTCTATCTTCAAGAGTTAATTTATTGAATACAGGTGAATTGCTTAGCAAAGAGGCTTATAGCAAGCATTTATGGCAAATACATCTATTCCTGTCTGTATTTAAAGGAAATGTAAATCTGGGTAATCTTGCATTTTCCTCCCTAGCATTTGAACAAAACCTACAATACAGATGTTCCGCTTGTTTTAATGAATTCTTTTAACACGGATGAAGATACCAAAAAAATACTACAGAAGTACAATCATTGTCGTGTGAAAATCTACACTTTCAATCAAAGCAGGTACAAGGAGTGAAAATATAAACTGTAGGGGTACAATTCCTAGCAAAGAACTTCTATGCCTAGTTTATAGCAAAGCAGACTCAAGATGCACATGTGCTAAAGATGAATGCTTGCAAGTGCCTGATGCCTTTTAAAAGCTGTATATTTTTCATAGATGTGGGATTATTATGTTTTGGACTTAAATTTTCAGTTCTTAAAAAGGAATCTGTTTGAGAGTCTGTTCTGTGTCCAGAATATTTGAGGATAATTAGGTCTTTGCTTTAGAGCAGCATATTTGGTCTCCAGCTGGGTCTGTGAAAGTTTCTGTATTCTACTGTATCGTAAGTTCGTAACTTCATTAAAGTAGGAGTTTCCTCATCCTGAATAAGCCTGGGGTAATTAAATAATTGTAAAGAAAATAACTTACTTAGGGGGCAGGTGAAATGAGTAGCAAAGAATGAGAGGATAAATTATGATAAAGCCCAGGCAGCTGGAGAAGTAAGGCTTCTATGTAAGGATGTACACTAGCCAGTCTGCATAAACTTGTGGAGAAAGGATATGTCTGAAGTTCAGCTGTTAGTTTGTAAAAATGTTTTCCCATGGACACTTTTTTCCAACAGAGATGCTTTGCCTTTGTGTTCTAGTTGATCTTCAGTTGATGCTGTGCTGTCTTGTTTTCCTTTTCTCATTCCCTTCTCTTACCCCTGTGCTCACTGATGGTAGAAAGCAGACATCTTGGGTGCAAGTCTGCTGTTCAGTTTCTGGGGGATTAGGACCACCTTGGACTATACTAGGCTTGAGGAATGGGTAGCTTTCCCCAGATAGGTTTTCTGGGAAAAGAGCCATGCCTCAACCAAATAGGTTTGACAAGATTTACTTAACATTTTCTTCTTGAAGAGCATACAATATTAGTATTTTAAAAATATGAGATATCTTCCCATTTATTTGACCATGAAGTTATTATTGTTGTTTTTTTAGCAACTAATCCTATGTAGGAAACAGATTTTAGATAACAGATAATGATTTTCTTAAATGGATTCACATATAATTTACTTATTATTAATAGACTTGGAAAAGGGACATTTAACTTTAACACATTTTTTCTTGAAAGTCTGGGAATGCTCAGAGTAGATATTGCAAAAGAACTTTTCTTTTTTTATAGGTACCCAAGGATTAATAAAGAATCTTTACTTCCTGTAGCAAAGGATGTATCTTACTCAGGGGAAAACACAGAAGCTTGGTACCCTCCAGGTCATGGTGATATCTACGCTAGTTTCTACAACTCTGGTTTGCTTGACACCTTTATAGCAGAAGGCAAAGAATATATTTTTGTGTCTAACATTGATAATCTGGGTGCCACAGTGGATCTTTATATTCTTAATCATCTAATGAACCCACCCAATGGAAAACGCTGTGAATTTGTTATGGAAGTCACAAATAAAACACGTGCAGATGTAAAGGTAAATACTGAGAGGATGCAGTTTAAAGATTCATGTTTTCATATTTTATAGATTATAAGTTTCTGTTTTAAGCAGAACACATTAATCTACTTAGTATCGTTTGTTATATGAGAGTGAGATAATACTGTGTGGAGTATCTTAAGTTCTAACTTGTCAGTTGTGTATCACAAATCCTGAGTTAATATAGTAGTAAAATCATTTTTAGTTTTTGAATAATCTGTCAGTAATTTTAATTGAAAATATTTCTACATATAATCAGAAATCTGAAGCATGTGAAAACACTTTCAAGATTTTTTTTTTGTTTTATGGCCCCTTTTATGAAAACTATCTTCCACAGAATACTTTTATATAATTTTTATCATCATTGTAAAATCACAGTACTTGCAAAAATATGTAGTTATTTTTATCGGGTTCTGATCTAGATCTTCGATCTCCCAAACGAGTGTACGGTAGAGGTTAAATAAAAAGAGACATATTGTATCATTTTTAGGGCTCTAGGAGTGTCAAAACCCTTTAATTAAGCTCCAGGCTTCGAGGGTAAAGACAAAGGATTCTCTGGATCAGTCCACTTATATTAGGATCAAGGACAAAAGGTGGAGAGACTGAGGAAAGCGCAGGCAATGAGCAGGACCTTGGGAGTCACTCCAAGGACGTCTCCAAGTCATGAATCAAGTCAATTCAGTAGCACTGTCTTATGAAGACATGGTAGAAGTGAGACTGTAGGAGTAATCGTTGCAGCTGCAGTCTCTACCTTGTGAATTGGGGTTGGAGCCAGAGTGTCCACAGCTGTGGCCTTCCTTATCTTGCCCTCTGAGGTATCTCTGGCCTCACAGGCCACTACAGGCCTCAGCCAGGACCAGTGATTCATAGAAGTTCACTTACTATGAATCAGCTCCCGTCACCAGGCAAGGGGCCTAGACTCACAGATAAGTGTAGAAAGTCAATTAGTAAAATTTAAATCCTGCTCAGAGCCACTTTGTAGTGGTCTCCAACAATTTTGGTACAAAGTAAAATTTATTTTATCTGGCATGTTTGTTGGTTGTGATACTTGATGAAATGACACACAAGAATTTACCACTTTTCTATTGCAAGTAAGAAAAGCAGTGTGCAAATACTGAAACAGTTCCTGACTTGGATTCCATGTTTCTTTGAAATGTCTTCATTTGTCTACACTGGCATGCCCTAGTGAAAGAACAGTTTTAGCCTGAAGCCATGTCTTATACACTTGGGCATCAATTTCTTTTCTCTACTTGTCACGAAGTCATTCTGAGGAGGGCCTGGGATGGTGGATGTAGCTGTTTGGTGGTGGGCAGTGGTTTGGGACTAAGGAATGGCTGTTCCGTAGCAGACCTTAGGAATGAAAGGCAGGCTCTGGTGTACTTCCAGGCCTTCAGTTAAGGAAAAGATGGATATACATGGTAAAATGATAACCTGAGCAATTTTCTTTGGCCTACCTTTAAGCACAGATTTCTTTGTATACTAGGAGACTATATCAGTATTTCTTCTGTAAGATTTATAAACAGTGTATTATGGTTGTAATTAGGAAAGATGTGGAAGCAATCATTATTTTCTGCCTTTCTAGGGTGGGACACTCACTCAGTATGAAGGAAAACTGAGACTGGTGGAAATCGCTCAGGTGCCAAAAGCACACGTCGATGAGTTCAAGTCTGTATCAAAATTTAAAATATTTAACACAAACAACCTATGGATTTCTCTTGCAGCAGTTAAAAGATTGCAGGAACAGAATGCCATTGACATGGAAATCATTGTAAATCCAAAGGTAAGCCAAGGTTGCAGTCCATTGGGCTGCATAGTTCCCAAAATCAGAGTAGGTTACAGACCCCACTAGCCTCTCCCTCTGGCTTATATGTTCCATCAGTCACTCCTTTTTGCCTGCCTAGGCTCTCTCTCCAGTTCCTGGCCCTGTCTACAATCTACACTTATCCCGGTAACATCCATTTGACCCAAGGTGGTTGTAGTCAAGAGCGCTGGACTCAAAAGTGCAGAGCCTACCACAGTCTTAATTATTGCTCTGATACTCATTTGGCCATGGACACTTTGTATGAGTTAATTCTGTATAGATTTAGAGTTCTTTACTGCAAAATGAAAATAACTTAGGGCATGGTGGCTAGTTGCTTGATAGCAATTCTCCAAGCTGTATTTTCTTCTGCGGTTTTCTGAAACCACTTCTCAAATGTTAACTAGCACATTTGGAACTCTGTTGTGTTTTAGGTGACAAAAACCTGTTTCTCCTCTGTTCCCCCTTTGGTTTCTTTTAGACTTTGGATGGAGGCCTGAATGTCATTCAGTTAGAAACTGCAGTAGGGGCTGCAATTAAAAGTTTTGAGAATTCCTTAGGTATTAATGTTCCAAGAAGCCGTTTTCTTCCTGTAAAAACCACATCAGATCTCTTGCTTGTGATGTCAAACCTCTACAGCCTTAATGCAGGATCTCTGACGATGAGTGAAAAGCGGGAATTTCCTACAGTACCCTTGGTTAAATTAGGCAGTTCATTTACAAAGGTATGTAACTATAAAGATACAGTGATTATAAAGATATGTAAATGATTAGATTAGTTTCCACTATGAACTGTGTTCTTCTACATTTGATTGTAACTTAAAGAAACAAACAGAAGGCTGGTCCGATGGCAGTGGGTTATCAGAACTTATTAACATTAGTGTCACTAAAGTTGGTATACCACCCCCCCACTGCTAAATTTGACTGGCTTTAAAAAAAATAAAAAAAATAAAAAATAAAAAATTTAAAAAAAGAAACAAACAGAAGAGAAAGATGTACCTTACTTATGAAGCTTGATTGCTTTAGAGTTAAAAAGAATGTTTAAATGTGGGGACATTTTATTTCATTTTTCTTCCAAGACCAATACTGCTTTCATCAGTGGAAAAAGGTTAATTCTGTATAGATTTAGAGTTCCTAAACGTGCTAGACAATGTTCTAGGTGAGGGGATTTAACAGTAAACAAAATAAGACTAAAATCCTTGTCTTCACAGCACTGATACTCTAGTGGGGGAGGAAAATAAACAAATAAATATGTATTTTTCTAAGTAGCGAAAGATCTGTGCAGAAAAATGAAGTCAAGATAGATAATAGGAAGTGTCTGGATGGGGCAGTGGTCTAATTTACAGGCAGCCTAAGAACCTGAGTGAGTATGCCATATGTATGTCTAGGGCAACAAGCCTTTTAGGCTAATTTAGCAAAATTCCACCATAACATGCTAAGTGAAATGCTGAAAATTTAGTCACATAAAATATGTGGCTAATCAAATGACAATATGCCTATGGGTTCCTGCTAGACCACTGAAATCTATTCCAGTCCTGAATTCGATTTAGTGTCTTCTGGTGTGGAGTGCAGATGAGGAATTGGGTAGAAAATCATGACTATGAGTGTCCTAAAATTAGTTGAAAAAAATGTTTCAAGGACAACAGTATTGCCTTGCATCAAATGCTGCTGCTAATTCATATAAAATAAATGAGAATTCATATAAAAATGAGAATCTGACTGGAATGGACTTCAGAGAGAATGCGAAGAGAAATTGGAGATAAGAATGTAGACAACTCAAAAGCGTGGTACGGTGGCACACACCTGTGATCTGGCAGTCTGGGAGGTCAAGGCAGGAGGATCACAAGTTCCAACCCAGTTGAGGCCACTCAGTGACTTAATGAGACCCTGTTTCATAGTGAAAAGTGAGAAAAAGAGGTAGGGAGGTATCAGTGCCAAGGCTCAGTGCTGCCAAAAAAACAAAACATAAAACAAAAGTATAGACACTTTATTCAACAATTTAAAAGAAACGAGTTAGATTGTAGGTAGAGAGGAATGTAAGATTTGGGAAGTTTTGTTTTTTAAATATAGGATAATTTACATACATGTTGATGGGGGAATTGATGGTCAGAAAGGAAAGAACACTGAAGCAGGAGAGACTCCTTGGTATCTTTTTTTTTGTCCTGGGAATTGGACTGAGGAACTTGTACTTGCAGGCAGGCACTGTGCCACTAAGCTATATTCCTGGCTCTTCTCTTGTATTCTTGAAGACGTGGTAAGGAGCGGTCAAATACACAAGCAGAAGGGTGGCTTTTAAACCTTAGTGTCAGAAGGGAAAATAATGGGCTGGGACAGCAGAGATTAAAGGCACTGAAACTGTTTTCATTTTTTTCTTTTTTTCCTCAGCAAAGTAGAAAATAAGGTCATACAGGACAATCTCTGGTACTTTTAAAAATAAGAGGCAAAACCTCTGCCTCTTAGTGCTAGATTATAAGTGTGCACCACTACTTTGGCTAAATTATTTTTAAAAACTGATTTTAACTATATGGTAAATTTATTGATTATAGGGCCAATGTTCGTATTTCATACTTTTTCCTGCACAAGATCTTCTATATAGTAACTGCTTAATAAATAAGTTCTTCCTGTAGACATGAAGTTGGCCATAAAATGTTTTAGGTCAGTTAAATTCTTGTTAATATTCTTCTTCTATGAATATGCTTTTAAAACAATTTTTATGTTTCTGTTTAAGGTTCAAGATTATCTAAGAAGATTTGAAAGTATACCAGATATGCTTGAATTGGATCACCTCACAGTTTCAGGAGATGTGACATTTGGCAAAAATGTTTCATTAAAGGTTTGTTGTTATGAAAATTGTACTTCTTACAGCTTTAACAGGTTTCACTTTTTAGTCCTAACTTTACCTTTATTTTTAAGTTATACTTTTTAGTCTGAACTAGATTAAGGTAGATACAATTTTTTTTTAAAAAGTAGATATAAACATGAAAAGATTTCTACAACATTCAGTAGTATTATTGTATCCAAATATACATTCTAGTTAAAATATAACGTAATTATTTATAGGAATTTTTTGGAACAGAACACTTAAACAGAAAAACAAACACTAAGTAATGAAAATATTACTTTGATATGTGTGTTTAAAAATAGGATCACAGTTACCATTAGCTCTTAAATAATTGTTTGAAAGCAGAAAAAAAAACTTCATTTATACTGAATATAATCTCGTGTTAAAGGGATTTTGCCATCAGTATAAAGCTATTATTTATTATATTACTGTAGTACTTGGTGCATTGAGTATTCTTGTAGCCTAGCATAATACAAGGAGGGAAATATGGTCATAAATATTAAAGATCACAATTGAAGATAAAATAGCCTTTTCATAATCAGTTAATTTTTAAAAATACCTTATGCCCATATTTCATGTGTTGTTTCCATTAAAGCAACTTGTGTTGCTTTAATGAAGGCGTACCTCTAACATGAAGGCAAGGAATGTAAACTACTGGCAGGACTGGATACATCACAGTTTTCCTTACCTTATTTGCTTTGTAGGTTTTACCTTGCTTATGGTTACTCCATTATACATGGAGTTGTATTTAAACTTTTAAGATAATTACATTGAGTTACAAGTACACTCTTGCTTTTTGTTTTTCCTGTCACTTAGGGAACAGTTATCATCATTGCAAATCATGGTGACAGAATTGACATCCCACCTGGAGCAGTATTAGAGAACAAAATTGTATCTGGAAACCTTCGCATCTTGGACCACTGAAATGAAAGATACTATGTACACTTTATACTAATTATGGGCTAAAGAGTTTCTTATAATGTAGCCTCTAGGATTCTAAAATAGTTACTATATTATGTTACTGTACTCTGAAATACTGATTTTGAAAGTAGTTTTCTGCTTTTAATCTAAGAAGCACAGATGCAACAATATTTGCCTTCTTTGAAGAGAATCCTGAAGGTTAAAGTGCAATACTGTTTAATCATAAAACTGAGGCAGTCTGCTGGAAGATCTTTTAACAGAAGCCTCACTGATGGTCTTTGAGTTTCCTGTGATTTCAACAATAAAGTGGTGGAGCAATACACGTGTATACTTGGACTTTTTAATGCTAACTTTATTAACTGACAAAATGAAAGGGTTTACTGTTAAAATATTTAAGAATTCACTAGTTATGTAGCAAGTCTAGTTTTTTAATTTCTATAAATTTTGAACATTATTTCCATAGGAATTTAACTTGAAGGTATTTTCGTTTTAAAGCTGAGATACCTGCCATGCTTTCCATAGACGCTCCATTTACTTAAAGTGATTATTTCTTTTCCCAGCTGCAGAGATCAGGTGGGCAGAGGCAGGCCATTTCTTTTAATCCTTGTACTGCAGTATACTGGAGCAGGGAGCCAGCTTTGTAAGAGGTTCCCTTTCCTTTATATAAAGCTTCACTTGAAATTTGCTTATCGCTGAAAAAATGTTCATGAGTTACCTTCCAAATCAGATCTGCTGGTAGTTAAATTTATACCTTTTTTCTAAGAATTAAGCTATGTGTTCCAATTCTTCCATGCTTGTTTTCAGTGGGCTTTTGAAAGTTTACTGTATAGTGTACCATTAAAAAAAAGTTATCCTTTAAAGTCTGGTAATTTTTTACAACTTTATTTTAGACAGACAGTTTAAGAACCAAGACATACCTCTATAATGATAAAGGAAAGAAAACAAGCTTTCCTTTTGAGAAACCAAAGACACAAAATAAAACTGTTTCTTTTGTACATAATCATCACAAGATTAGGCACTCTGACAGGGTTAGGCAAGATTCTTGGTGTGAGGTGAGGCACAGGCACTTTAATTTGTAGAGTGCTGCTGAGTCTAATTATTAATTTTAAAGGTAGGTATTATAAAAACTCTTTAAGTAACTTACTCATCACCCCATATTTCTGGCTCCAACATAGCAGTCTATATTTTAAAAGTTCTGTTTTTCCCTGGTCTTTGTTGATACACACATCCAACATAACTTCTAAGAATCTGGGGGGGGGGCATACTTCATCTGTTATCTGTTAAGATGAGAACTCTTAAGTAAGCACAGTATATGAATACTTATTACCTGTGCTATAAATGGGGGGGGGGAACCAAACCTTTCATAGGAACTTTCATAAAAATACAGCTATTGAACTGTAGCCTTCTGTATACCATAGTTATAAAGTATTTCAATTACTAGTTGCATAAATAAATGCCAGTGTCCTCTTCTTTATTACTTGTAAATAGCCTTACATGTATTGAGATTGTTCTAGAAGGCCTTACTCAGTTGACATATGGTAGTGGAAGAAAGATTAAGTATGTAACACACAAAGCCTAAATCTTGACATTGGTCACTAAAACAAAAATTGAATTCCTAAATTCAAGCAATCAAAAAGGTGTTTATTTTTTATAGAAAGATCTGTAAAAAAATAATTTTTTCAAACAGCTTTACTTTCATAGAGAAAACTTTCTACAGAGGTTGACTAAGATTTTAATATTTTAAATTGTACCATCATTAAATAAGGTGGGACACCATATGAATTTCATTGCACTGGAAGAAATGCAAAGCATTTTTAATATAAAGTATACAGAGCATTCTAGTCAACTACAGCTGTGTTACAGCTATGTGTTCTTTTGGATTTGGTCCAAAGAAACCTGAGTCTGTTTCCAGAGAGAATGAAAAATGTTATAGACACCTGATCAATTACTCCTCACTGAAGGATGCACAAAAATAGCATTCCTTGTAAATCCCACTGAATCCAGTTTCCCCACACTGATACTTTCCTTTTCCCTTCCTCCACCTCAGTCCACTTTGTGTTTCAGGTTCATTTCTCAAAACACCAGGTATTCAGATTTTCTTCGGAAACGTAGACATCCCATGGTCAGATGAACTACCCAGTTTGCTAGTATGTCATCACCTCTTCTGTTCCCAGATCTCAGCCATATTTAGGTCCAAATCTTTAAGGCCTTTTAAGGCTTGAAGATTTCCAGTGTAAAAGGCTACATCTGCTGTGACCAACCTAAACATTGAAGAGAAAATTCTTTTTAAAACTGACATTTTATATTTTAATAATGAAAGAAGCAATGTTCACATATTATTATCTGAGCTGCTAGAATAGTAATTAAAATTCTGAATTCCTCTACGGACAAATGTCAAGATATTTCTCTTACTAGGATTCCTCCTGTCATAGTAAACCTTATAATGCTTTATTTCAGTGATGTCTGGAAAAGAAACTAATATACGTTATAGTCAGTTTTATGGTAAATTGTGCCCAATAAAGAGATTTATCTTAAAATAGTGTAAATTAAAATATGGAGAAAATAAAGCTTGAAATTCTTTGATCAGGTACTGCTAGAGTTTATGTCTGTGACTAAAACAATAAACTTATAGGAAAGAAAGCCCAAGTATACTGTGTATCATCTTAGGGAGTTAAGTGAAAGCTAGGATTCATATGTGTACGCACAACTGGATCTAAAACTAGATACAAAGGGCTGGAGATGTAGCTCAGTGGTAGGGTGCTTGCTAGCATGCATGAGGCCCTGGATTTGATCTCCATCACCCAAGACCAAACAATAAACTTTACTACTAACAATATTAACAATATGATGAAAAACTACTTTTGTGTTCTGAGCTGTCACACTACTGCCTACACCTAAGAAACACTTGACACTTAACTATTTAGTAGAATTTTTAAATTTTGACTCACTAAAAAACGGGCATGCCTTTTTAGAAAAGTTGCAAATCCTTATCTGCCAATATTACTTCAACTAGTCTCATTCCTTTTTCAGTGCAGTTGTATTCTAAGGTTCAGAAAACATTTTGAAAAGTAAATTGTTAGAGCTGGGGATGTGGGTCAATGGTACAGTGCCTGTCTGGCAAGAGTGAGGCCCTGAGTTTGATTCCTGGTACCAAACAAGAAAATGGAGGAGCCCCTTAAAAAGAAACAAAACAAAACTTTTAGAGAATTAAAAAAAACTATACAGAACAGTTTAAAACACCAACAGTAGATTTTTGTGTAGATAGTACTGGAGTTTGAAACCAGGGCCTCACAAATGCAGGCCAGACAAAATGCTCCACAAATGAGTTACAAACCCAGCTTAAGCAGATTTTTGAACTGTTATAAGGAGAGCTAAAAGAGAGAGAGAGAGTGTGTGTGTGTGTGTGTGTGTGTGTGTATGTGTGTAGACTGAATTTAGGCCTTTACACTCATCTACATTCATGCCCCTTGTGCATTCTGTATTTTGAGACAAGATCTCGGGGATGGGCTCAAACTTTTAGTCCTCCTGTCTCAGTTTCATCAAGTGTGGGGGTAACAGACCTGGGTTACCACACACATGGGCTGCTTTGTAAAATTACTGTCTACAGAGCAAGAATGATCACGCATAAAATATCTCAAAACCAAGAACTTTATGCACAATTATTTCTTGGTCTGGCAATCTAGCTTCATGTCTTTGACCATGGACCAAAACAAATTAGAATGGATGAAAGATCTAAAATTAAAACACAATCTGCTGGAAGATAAAAATAGGTAAAACTCTTGAAGACACAAGCATAGGCAAGGGAGTTTTGAACAGAACCCCAATTGTGCAAGAAATCATATGAAGAATCAACAAATGGGATCATACCAAACTAAAAAGCTTCTGCACAGCAAAAGAAAGAGTGAAAAGACAACTTATAGAATGGCAAACAAATTTTCCAGTGATTCTTTAGAAAAGACTAATATCCACAATATATAAAGAACTCAAAAAAATTACACCTCTCAAATAAAAAAAAATGACCAAAAATGGGCAATTAAAATAAACAGAAGTACAAGTGACCAATATGTGCATAAAAAAATGTTCAGCATCTTTGGTTATTTGATAAGTGCAAATTAAAATAACACTGAGATTCCATCTTACTCCAGAATGGCTATCAAGAAATCAAATAACATGTTTGTAAGATAGAGAAAAAGGAATACTTATACATATTTGGTGGGATTATAAACTAGTACAACCACTATGGAAATCAGGAGATTTCTCAAAAAATGAAAACTAAAAATTCCATTTGTGCCAGCTATTTGCAAATGATTTAAAGACATTGCAATGGTATATGCATACTCATGTTTATAGCAGTACAACTTGAATAGCTAAATCTTGGAAGCGGCCTATATGTCCACCAACAGATGACAGGATAAAAGAAACGTGCAGTACTATATTCATAAAACAATGGAGTATCACCCTGCTATAAAGAACAACAAATTAGAGGCGTGTAGGAATAGAGATGTGCCATGAGACCATAATGTTAAGTGAAGTAAATCAGACACACCAGCTTATAAATTGCATGGTTTTTCTTACATGAGAATAAAATAAGAGGTAGAGTGATAGATGTTTTGCAAATAGGAAGTGGGAGATATAAAAAGAGTATGTGTGGAAGTAGGAGATATAAAAAGAGTATGTTTTGTACATATACAAACTATCCACAATGAACTGTAATCATTATGTACTGCAAATGTACTAATAAAAATTTGAGAAAAATTTTGTACTTGATAATGAACAAATAAAATGTGAAGTAATGAATTTTACTTTCTAGTAGTGTATCAATAGAGTGGGACTCCATTGTGAAAATGAACAGAGTTCTACGACATATGGAATGATTAGCTTTCAACCTGGTCCCAGAATAACTCGCTAGTAGTCACTTGTTGATTTTGGGGACTTTTACTTAAGGTATCTTTGCCTTGTAAATAGATTACAATAAATACTGGTAGAAAACAAATGAGACTTCTAGTCTTTGGCACAAGTACGATCTAAAATTCAAATAAATGTTGAATGATACATTTTTAATCATGAGTTAATGTTCTAATAATCAACAATTTTGTAATGACAGGATTAAAAAATATAGACAAAGTATTGGTCTGGGACCTGACATAGACCACAGTTTATTCTCACTAAGAAAAACACTTTTACCTGTCCAACTCCTAGAGTCCAATCTCCTCTACTGATATGGAAGTGACCTACAAGGGAAGCTTCACTAGAGATCGTCGATCTGTTACACCTAAAGTAAGAAATCTTACTTATTCCAATCTCTCTTAATTCTGGCCTTAGTGAGGTTCTAACTGAATAAATAAATTGCTAAGAAACAGTCTCTCTAAACTATTCAATCCTGATTCTTCTGAAGTAAATAAAAGATCTAAAGCCATAATTCCAAATTTATGTGCTACCTACAGGCCATTTTGGAAGCGGCCTTCACAGGTGCAAAATAGGTAATAATATTTAGATAGCACCTAATTGGTTTTAAGTGTCTTTCCTTTAGACTATTTCACTTTATTCCACCACTACAGTACTCTGGGAGATAATATTATTAACCTAGTTTATAAATAGAAAAACTGAGGGTTACTATGACTTACGCTAAGTATTACACTTAGTATGACTTACAGTTGAGCCTGGAGTAGATAAATGTGTTGATAGCACTCTCATTCTTAATCTAGGTGGTTTTTAGTTATTATACCTTTAGCTGCATGAATAAGTTTAAGGAAAGAAAGGGCAAGGAACCAAATTTTGCTCAGTCTACAAAGTACAAAAGTAGACCTTATTGTGATCAATTCATGACTACTCAATTCAGAACCAAGAAAGACAAGGGGTTATTAGGCAGGTTAGATTTCTAACAAAGTAAAAATATATTCCTCCTACGTTTAATTTTACTAACACACTACAAATCTTAATATATCATTCCTATTAAGGGGAATATAGTTTTTCAGATGCCTGATTTCAATTTGATTCAAATTTTATGTATTTTGTACATCTCACAGGTAAACAAATACCAGTGCTTCATGTATAGAAAACAGGTACTGGGCCAATCAGATGTATGTTTTGACATATACATCCCATGAGGAAATAAAACAGGAGATCTTTAATGTTCTGTAGAAATTCAGCAATACTTCAATATTTAATGAGCACTGAAGTCCTGGATTGCTGTGCTACATGGAAACAAAGGTGTTATAAGCATCCTTAATATTTGTACTATGATTTACTTTACAGATACCACTGCACTTCTACGCTTAATGCCTCACCCTTTATGAGATGGCAGAATCTCAGAGGAGATTTTTTTTTTTTTCACTTGAAATGCATCTATGAAATGATCAAGCTAGACACACTGGCACACACCTGTAATCCCAATTACTTGGGAGACTGAGGCAAGAGGTTTATAAGTTTTTTTCCCCCCACCGGTACCAGGGATCAAACTCACGACCACGCATTTGCAAGGCAGGCGCTTATGCGGCTGAGCTAAATCCCCAGCTCCCTAGGCTTACAAGTTTGAGGCCAGCCTAAAAAACTTAGTGAGATTCTATTGCCCACCCCCACCCCCCAAAAAAGAATGGTGGAATACTTCAGTGCTCCCTGGGTTTAATTCCCCATACCACCCAGGGAGGAAAAGTACCTAAATCACAGTACTTTTTGTGATGATACGGTAAATACATCAATCCTGAAAATAAAGGCTCAAAACCCCAAAATTTTCTATTAAAAGGCAAAGTTGAGGATTCTAACATGGCTAGTTAGAGAAGGAGATACATCCTGAGAGACAAAGCATGGAAAAGACCATGGGATTTGCTGTGCAGTGAGGTGGGCAGGACTGGCAGGTCCTTGCTGGAAGGTGGCAAAGAACTGGGTCCACATCTTTACCCTAGTTAATTGGGGGAGGGGCAGATCTTGGGACAGAAAAAGTTCCACAGCTGCTAATAACTAAAGCAAGGATTGCCATCACATGGAGACTGGCAGCTCTCATCACTCCCAGGCAGGCTTTTAAGCAGCACAAGGAGGGAAAACTGGCTTGACTACCTGCAATTGGACTATGGCTATGGTTTGAAAGGAAATATGTGGACATTCTGGCTCTACGGAAAAGTGGCTGAGAGGGGATTTTTGTTTGGTTCCTTGCTTGTTCTGGGTTGTCTTTGATTTTTATTTTTTCTCTTTGGTTCTTGCTTCTATTAACATTATTTTAAATTTAAAAATTTTTTTCTTTTAACATGCTCTCTCTCTTGGTCTTTCTTTTCCTCTTTTTCACTTTCATTTTCCTTCTCCCCATCAGCTGTCATGAGACACATATATGCAGGTCCCTGTACATATATGAAGAGAGTAAGCATTAATCAGTACTTTAACTTGAATGGTACCATTCATGGCCATATAACCCTTAACACAACTGTGCGTAGGGATCCAAACAAGACTAGCTACAAATACATTAGCAGGTTTCGACAACCTCACATCTTCCCTCAATTTCTAATTCAACTTCCCTCTCTCTGCAACCTTCCTCTCATTCTTCACAAATATTCTTTCAGTCCCTTCAACATTAGCCCTTTACTCCAGCTATGAAAGTAACTCCGATGGAATAGGAATACCAGTTTTTTTTAAGCTACCAAAACTCACCCCTTCTCTTCTTACTGATGTACTGCTTTCTCTTTCTCTTTCCTTTTCCCACTAATGCTAACAGTGTAGTATAGTCTCTAAGTGGTACTGATGAAAGCACAAAGTTGTTAAGACAGTTTTTAATGTTCATGATTGATGTATGCTTGGATCTGTGGATGCTGCTATAATCAATAGGCATTCTCTACTTACAACCCAAGGCCTGAGTTCAGCCCAATCGAACTGAGCAGGTTCAAGTGGTAGACAGTACCTCCAGAGAAGTAAAACCAAGATTGCATCACTGGAAAACAAAACCTAACTAAAGAGATCTTTTATACTACCAACAAGGTCTCTTATTTAACCTTAACCCTCTAGACAACCCCCCCCCAAAAAAAACCTCCAAAAAACAAAAATAAGACATGCCAAAACAAGGCAACAAAGTGCCTCCAATCCAAGCTCTTTGAAAGCAAATCCAAGGGGGGCTGACAGTGAGGAAATCAAACACCAGATAGCTGAACTGTACAAAATGATCAAAGAGGAAGCAAAGAAACTTGATGAGCTCAAAGACAATGTAACAAACAGAGAGTGAAGTTAATTATAGCAGACTTTTCTACACAAACTTTTAAAAGCTAGGAGAGCTTGCACTGAAGTGTATCGAACACTGAAAGAAAACAACTTTCAAACACATACTAATACATGCTGCAAAATTATCTTTCAAAATTGATGGAAAAATAAAAATATTCTATGTCATAGAATACCCTAAGAAATTCATGACCACCAAATGAAGAATCCAAAACAATTCTCAAGGATATCCTAGATAATGAAACTAACAAAAAGTCCAATGGGCCAAGATATATGAAACAGACTGAGCAGTCAAAAAGGGAAAAACAAAGGAATGTACAACAGAAAAATAATCATAGCTCTGAATCAAAAACCAGAAAAGGACCCAATTAAAAATCTACAGGCCAATTTCTTTAATGAATATAGATGCAAAGATCCTGAACAAGATAATGACAAACAGAATGAAACAAATCATCAGAAAGATCATACATCCTGACCAAGCAGACTTCATCCTCAGGATGCAAGGAAGGTTCAATATGTACAAATCAACTCATCAACCACATAATAGAAGCAGGAACAAAAAAATCACATGATAACAATAGACATAGAAAAGGCCTTGGACAAAATCTAAAATCTCTTCATGATAAAAAAAAACTTGAAGAAACTAGGTATAGAAGGATCTTATCTCAATGTGACAGAAGCCATTATGAAAAACCTACTGTCAACAGCATAGTAAATGGGGAAAAGCTCAAAGCTTCTCTCTAAAATCAGGACCAAGAGAAGGATGTCTACTATCACCACTCCTGTTTATCTAGTTCTTGAAACATTAACTAGAGCAATCAGCAAAGAAAAAAATAAAAAGGATATGTGAAGGAAAGGAGTCATCATTTACAGATGATACCATCCTCCACATAGAAGACCCCCAAACTCCAGCAAAAGACTCCTAGAATAACCAAATTTAGTAGCATAGGAGAATACAGAATGAACATACAAAAATCAATAGCATTCTTGTACACCAGTAAAAAGTTCACAAAAAAAGAAGTTAGGAAAACAATAGCATTCTCAATAGCAACAGGAAAAAAAAGTACTTAGAAATTAACCTAATGGAAATATATTTCCTGTTCCTGCATAAATAAAAAGTGTTGGAAACAGAAAGTGTCACAAACTACTATTGGGGATGTAAACTTGGCACAACTATTGACAAAACCTCGAAGTGGGAAAATATGCCTCTACTTATAAGTATCTATGCTTTAGACATGATCTCACTATTGCACAGTTATAAGTATCTTTACTATGGCAGGGTTGTAATAGAAAAATGTAACGATCTTGGGGTAGAAATCTACCCCAAGAGAAATGAACACTTAAAGTGTTCATTTGATTCTATAGCCCTCAAAAAAAGGAATGCAATCATTCCTTGGTATCCTGGTTCCAAGACTTCTCTTAGATACCCAAAGCTGTGGATGTTCAAGTTCCTTATATAAAATGGCATGATATGGCAAGCTATCTAATCCTCTAATACTAGATCATTCTAGATTATTTATAATGCCTAGTACAATGTACAATGTTCTGTAAACAGTTGTTATAACTTGTTTAGAAAAAAATGAAAAAAATCCATACATTTTCAGTATATGGTTTTTCTATTTTTTGGTCTGCATTTGGAACCTGCAGATGTGGATGGCCTGTACTTCCATAGACAGAAACAGTATATAAATCAGTAACATTATCCAAAGGGAAAAAATAGATGCTTATGTCCAAAATACTATACATGCAAATTAAATTTACAAATAGCACCACATATTTAAATAACAAGGAGTCAAAGAATACAGATCAAATGATGCCAAAGGGTTAAGAAAAAAGAGAATAAGACAAGAAATAGAGCGTCAGAATGTACTTCAATTTCATTTAGAACACCATTTTTAATGTTTTAAAATGATAATATTTTTCAAGTAAAAATTTTTAGGTGAAAATGAAAAATATTAATGATTAATTCTAGGAAGCAAGAATACAAATACTTTATTCTCTACACATCTCTATACTTGAAAATATCTTTAAATAGACAAAAAGAAAACTACCCTAAAAGTATATGGCAGGAGACAGGAGCAATTTCCTAAGGAATATATGATTTTCCTTAGGTAGATAAAATGTTTTGGACATAGATATTGTGGTTACATTACACTTTGAATGCATTAACTGCCCCCAGAATTGTTCATATTAAAATAGCTAATTTCATATTATGTAAGTTTCATTTAAAATAAGAAAAAAGGAAAAGGAACATTTTTAGAAAAAAAATTTCCTTTTAAGCAGGTAGCTTGTTATGTTCTTGGCTAGAGCATAGACATTTCCAGGAGAATGCAGTTTCCAAGAGATCATTCAAAAGCCTGACTTGACCTATATGGAATTACTTTCTGTAAGTTGAGTGACAGTGATGATCTCTAAAGTAATATTGATTCCCAAATAGCTGTACTGCAAAGAAAATAACAGCAATGAGGTACCTTGCATCCCTTGGCAAACGCAGCTATTTTCTGCAGCCGCCACCCTGGAGGCAAGGACCACATTGTTACAAATTAACTATCAATTAACTGAAGCATCGCCATACTGTTCTTTCTTTATTTTTATCAGTACCAAGGATTGAACTCACAACCACCTGCTGGCAAGGCAGGTGCTTATGCGGCTGAGCTAAATCCCCAGCCCTCCATACTGTTCTGTAGGCATCCTCACCCTAGTAACCTGTTTGCTGTGTGAACCTTTGTTCCTTTTGCGAGAGACAAATGATGCTGTGTGAGCCTTTGTTCCCTTTGTGAGAGACAAATGTTCCTGGAATTAGCAGACCAAGGGCTGTGAATTCCTATAAGGAAGGAAAGGGCTAAGCTCCTACTACTAAACATCTCTGACCTTAAGCAAACGGAAACAAAGGCCTTTCTCATTCCTGCCAGGCTATGTACTTTGTGGTTTATGAGGTTAATGGGCTATAAAAATCAGTCAGAATTCTAACCCAGTTACACAGCTTTGCAAACTCTATCTGCACAGTGTCACTGGTGCCAGCTTAAATAAAAGCGTTCCTTTTCTTTTTAAAAGACGTCTTACCCTGATTTTTGGACATCTCGGGGCTCATTTTTCGGGTACAACAACCATATATGAATGTGCTATTTGTATCACTTGACATCAAGTAGAAAATTCATGCAGCGTGGTATTCATATTAAAAATAACTGACTGTATACTGGTATGATGCTATTAATGTTGATGTTTGCAGAAAGGGTTATGATTTTATAACTATTCCCTTGTTTTTAGAGATTTGTCTTAAAGTATTTAGGGTTTAAATCTCATGGTGATTGTGGTCTTACTTTTTGGATGTTTGATAAAAAAAATGTGTGTGGAACTGTGTGAAGAGGGAGGACAGTAATGAGGAGAATGTAATAAGATTTTAACAGTTAGTAAACCTAAATGAGAGGCCCTCATTATAATATCAGCTTTAATTGTTTTGTGGCTCTGAATTTGATTTCATTTGGTTATCACAATACTGTACTTTAAACCCAGGATCTCAAACTCTCACTGAACTACCTCCTGAAAGTTTTGAAAACAAGAATTCTTTAAGTACAATCAGGTAATAATGCAGACTGAACATTTCAAATAGGTTTTGTTGTTGTTGTTGTTGTTGTTTTTAATTAACTCAGTGTATTGTTTGTTGTTTGTTTTTTAGTAGCTGGGCCAAATTCTAACCCCAGAAATGTTTTTCTAAAATTCATTTCTATAATTGTAAAACTGAAATTCCTTTAACATTTTAAGAAAATAACAATTAATTCCTCAAAATAAATTAAAGAGACACAGCCAGGTATGGTGGCTCTTGATTGTAAATCCAGCCATTTGGGACACTGAGACAGGAGAATCACACAAGTTCAAGGCCAGTCCAGACAACTGGATTTATTGAGTTTTACTGTCTCAAAATAAAAATATTTTTTAAAAGGGCTAAGTGGAAGAGTGCTTATCTAACATAGATGAGGCCCTGGTTTACATCTCTATTACTAAACACACCCAATTGGGTAAGGAAGTGATCATTTATAAACCACTTTAACACACACTCAGTGACAGACAGACAGATACAAAGTCATACACACACACAAGACACAGAGAGACAGATCATCTCCCGAAGGGGAAAAAAAGGAAAATGTTGAATTTACAGTTTTGGTCCCCATTATAATACAATAGATAAGGACAGTATAAAGAATAAAAATTAACAGTCAAAACAATTCAATATGGAATATATGATAAAAATATATTAAAAATCATACCCATTTTGAGGTCCTCCATCATTTATCACATTTAAGTGACACAACTGCTTTTTCAAGTGAAGTTTGTAACTTGCATTAATTCTTAAAAATAACATCTGGAAGAAAAATAAAACAAATTTCTTAAAGAATTCTTGAAATAGAAAATATAAGTATCTGAGTTAGCAATACTATCTGGAGACTATTTTAAAAAACAAAACTATTTGACATAAACTTTTGGAATTGTCTGAAAGTATTTAATTGCAACCTTATTATGATTTTTCTTAGTTGGACAAAAGCCCTTTTTTCTCCTCAGCAGTATTTTTTTTCTCAGCAATACATTAACTTTCTGTAGATTGGAAGGATTCCTGTATGCTATACAAGCATGGTCAACTATGATAGGTAAAAATAATTTAAAAAGTAGTAAAAAAATTTATAATATATTAACTAGGAACTTCATAGAGGAAAAAAGATGACACTGAAAGAGGCATATAACTTTAATACAATAATTTCAAAGTATTTTATTCTTGTATGAAGATTTAATGTGGTAGCCCACTAATTCTTTGGAAACGAACAGATCTATAATTATATACAATTATATATTTTCTATGAAAAAAATGTATAATAGAATCACAGAAATTTTGTGTAATTCTAGAATTCAAGTAGCAATTAATGACAAAACATATAATATTTTTAGTTTTTTTTTTTGTTGTTGTTTTTTGAGTTTCACTATAGAGTCCAAGCCACACTTGAACTCACTAAGTAGCCAGGCTGGCCTTGAATTTGTAATCCTCTTGCCTCAGCCTCCCAAGTGCTGGGATTACAGGCATGCATCTCCATGCCCAGAAAAACCTGTAACTTTTGCCCAGCTTTGACAAGAGTACCTTTAAGTTATGGTACAGAATAAAACATGAAGTATCTATATGCCTAGTTCTCTGACCTGGCTGTCTTGCTCTAAAGTTAGACCCTAGATAGCAAGTAGAAAAGGTCAGAATGTCAGCAGGAATGGATTCTGCATGTGGAATGAAAATGATGGGCTGACTAGGAAGAAATCACAAGGAAAAGATCCTAAAGACTCCAGTGGGTAATTCATATCTAACGGCTCTCTCTCAGACTTCAGTGTACCGCAAAGGAGCCGGAAGAGATTTCATCACGAAGTTGGTATGATTAATAAAAACCTAAAAATATGGAAAAAATGGTAACAGCTGGTATAGAATGGAAGTCTAACAGGTATGAGAAAAGACCATGAGGACAGAGAGTAGGCAAGAGACACAGAAAGCTACTACCTCCTTCTAAAAACCATTTCCATGGGAGAAAAAAAGATGGCGGATAGATAACAGTAGCTACAGAGGCTCTCTGAGATAGCCAACTTAGATCCCAAAAATAATACAGCGTGGGGAGTCACAAACAGAGGGAGATACACCTGCTGACCCAGGAACAAACTAAGCTGAGAGAAACCAATTAAAAATACAGTCCTGGTGCTACAATTGGAACAGCTTAAGTCTTGGTGCGCCGTTTGAACTCGCAGCTTGAATACTCTGCTGCTGCTGCACCTAAATTGGCACAGCTGGAATAGCCCACTAGTTTCAACTAACTGGAGACACGAATGCTCTGAGATCAGGAATCGGCGAACCGAATTGAGAGCAGAGCTGGCAGGGAACTCTGCATCAACCTGCAGTGAGTGAGAGGAATAAAAACCCTTCCACAGACAAAGAGGCTCCAACAGATGACATTCTGGGACCAGGCAGACTGGCCAGAACAAGGCGCTGCAGTGACTTCAGTCACATACTCCCTTCTCACGCACAATTGGTGGGGAGCACTTGACCTGGGTGATACCACGGACTGAGGCCCAATACGCACCTGAGAATGCACCCTAACACAGTGAAGCCTTCAGTAGGTTGACCTGCAAGGGTGGGCCCAAAATAGGCTGCCCTGGTCTGTATCTCTCTAGTACACTGCAGTGTGTGGGAGCACCTAGTCAGCACTTCAGACAAACTGAAACCAATGAAGAAAGAAACTGGGCCTCCTATATATGCCTATATTGAAGGAACAAAAAATATGAGAAGAGGAGGCAACAAGAAAGGGTCCTCAGTCCCCAATCCTGAGAACACAGATCCAGGAAAGGTAAATGCAGAGGAGAACAAGGACAGAAAACATGCAACATCAGGCATGGCACCAATAGACATAAAGCAATATCTTCGGGACCTCATAGGCAAGTTGAAAAGTGAAGTATTTAACCAAGTAAGCCAAGATATAAATAGAATAATTAAAGAAATGCTAAGTACCTCCCAAGAAAAAAACAGATGGTATAAAAAAAAAAGAGGGAGAATTGCTTGATGGAGAAAATAGAGAAAACATAGAATACATGAAGCAGGTGCAAAGAGATTACCAGGAAATTAAAAACTCTATTGAAAGCTGGCACATCAGCTGGAAAGAAACTAAGGATAGATTATCCAAACAGGAGGACAGGTTTATAATACGAGAACATGAAAGGAAAAACTTTATAAAAATAACAAGGAAACAACCAGTAACAATATAAAGACTAGAAGATGCAAGAGGATCTATAACTTAAGAATAAAGAATGTGAATGAAGAAGCAGGGATACAAACAAAGGAACTGCAAAGGCTATTCACAGAAATATTTAAGGAAAACTCAAACATACGAAAAGGAAAAGATGCTCAGATGTATGAGGCATACAGAACTCTAGCCACCTACAATCAAAACAGAACTACACCTAGGCGTATAATAATCAAGATTTCAGAAATCCAATATAAGAGCAGAATATTAGAAGCTGTCAGAGACAAGAAACAGATCACTTACAAGGGAAAACCCATCAGAATTACAGCAGACTTCTCAGCACACACCATCAAATCTAGAAGAGCATGGGGTGAAATAATCCAAGCCTTGAAAGATAATAACCTCCAGCCAAGATTGATATATCCTGCACAACTGTCCCTAGAAATTAATGGAGAAACAAGGTGTTTCCAAGATAAAGAGGAACTAGGGGAATTTGCAACCACCAATCCAACTCTACAGAGAATACTGCAAAACATTCTAAAGAGAGGGAAAAGCACAAGGATTCCAGGAACAGTGGCAGAGAGGCCCCAACAAATGGAACAAAAAGCGAAATGCAAAAGACAAACAGACAACTAATGATGGAAAAAGAGCACAACAGAAATGAGGCAGAGAAAGTTGGATATAATTTCCAAAATAGATAGCCTAGATAAACTAACTTAAGGGAAAAAAGAGAGAATCACAGGCAGAGTGAATCAAGAGGTAGGGTCCACCAAGAGGCTCTTTATAGAAAATATAATTAACACAAAGAAGGGTATATGGACCAAAATCAAATATGAGAAAAATGGAACTTTATGTGATAGGGAACCAGAGAGTAATAGGGGTAACTGGACCAGTATTTATGGATAGGTTGAACAGACAGGCTTTAATAAGTGAAGAAATATAACTAGAAATCCTGTCTAGGAGTGAGAAAGTTTGGAAATATTTAGGTAAATAGTAGGTTGTCCTCCCAATATAAAACCGTGAGTGCTGGGGAGACCCAAAAATACACAGTTCACCCTGGGGGAGTGAAAGGGGAGGAATAGTCTTTAAAAAGACAACAGAAGGGGCTGAGAATTTAGCTCACTGGCATAAGCGCCTGCCTTGCAAGCAGGCAGTCGTGAGTTCGATCCCTGGTACCGATAAAAATGAAAAAGACCAAAAAAAAAAAAAAAAAAAAAAAAAAAAGACAGCAGAAGATATAGCTAATAGTGTATCAGGAATTAAAACCTTTATTACTCGCACCACTCTGCTTGGTTGGAACTTGTTCCATCCTAATTTGTATACAAGCACTGGATCTGAGGGCACAGACAGCTGTCCTGAAGATATCAGGACATAGTATTAACTCAATCAGGATCCCTGTATGACTTATACTGTTGTATCATGACTGATCTTAGTTAAATCTGACATGTTTGATTGCTGTCTATTATTGACAGATTTTATTCAAAACTATCAGATTGCTGGTATCAAGTTGAGGAATATAGACAACTATACTGAAAATGACAATGATTCACTACAATATCCATTCTGATTTGATTACTACCTGTTTTTTAGCTCTACACTATCTGCCAAGTTGTATTTCTATGAATTCTGTTATGTACTAATATATTCAATTACACTTTATCTGATGATATAGCCAATTCTGTTGCTGATAACAAGAAACAGCACAGTGACCACAGTGACCATGGTAGAACTCCTTATACTCCTGTATACAGCAGTTTTATGTGTCTATAGGAATATGCTTAGTTCTGTCATTTGTTCTGTTTCTCTTTCTAATATAGAAAGGATAGAAATACAGGTTAAGACTCATCCTTGCCTAAAACTTATAAACAGTTTATGAGAACTGATCTTATGACACATGATGAAGTGAACAAATACTTTGAAGGAAAGAAACGGGCACTGGAGTATCCAGTGCTGATTCCAGAGTGTTATGATGTGAAATCCAGCAATATTATTAATCTTTGTTCAGAAGGATTTTAATCTACTAAGTTTTGTTAGGTCTCAACATAAATGAAGATATGGATAAATGCGTACATGTCTAAGTGTATAGGATTGATAGCCATATTACTTAGTTTTTGTTGGATAGTTGAACAGAACTGTTTGTAGTCCCCTTGGTTGAATTCCCATTTATATGTTCCACTTTTATTTCTTGAACAACTATTTGTGGGGGGACAATATGTATACACCAACTAGTTATTTATTACTGTTTATTTCTTTTCTTTGAAAATATGTACTATTTCTGCCCGTTTTGTTTTGTCTTTCTTTAAATTAAAAAAAAAAAAACTATTTCCATGTTCAGTTAGACACAAACCAAAGTAAATCTGTCTGAATAGCAAAAATCCCAGTGAAAGTTAAATTTACTTATATGTTATATAACAACTAGGCTTATCACACTGTTTGTCATTCTACGACTAGGCTTTAATGAGATCATCTGATGTAAAAGTACTAAACCAGAATGAGCAATGACTAGGGGAAAAAAAGGAATGTTGGAACTCTCAAAGTTCCAGGAGAGGAAAACAAGAATAGGGGGTCACTGACAATTGAAGAAAACTAAGATTTTGGAGGGGAACACTGTAGGGAGAGAGGGAGAATATTTTATAGTGAGAACTGCCAAAAATCCTTCTTTTCCTATTTTTTCTATTATAAATCACTGATGTTAATTTAACAATAACTAATGATGAAGCAAATTGAGTTGATTATGTGTGTTAATCTTATTAGCACCATCCCTCTTTCGATATCCAATATGGATTATAATCACAGTGAATTAACAAATTTTATTACCCACTGATAAAAGCCAGCTCTGATTTTCAAACTAATAATGAGTGATGTAAGCAGATTCTGACACTTCTAATAATGGGCAAATGAAACATCTGCTATTTAGAGTTACTGAGCATATAGCAAAGTTAAAACTTTCTCCTTTCAGAACAATGGGCAATTAGAAAATTTTAAATATCTTCCCACTAATACAAAACCTTAAAAGACGTAACAATCATATTGGAACGTGAACTAAGCTTACTTGTGACTAAAGCAGCTAAAAACATCATTCTGCATGGATAGTACAGTACATGCCATATATACAAAAGTGATCTGGGGAATTACTACTCACCTGTGTTTGTTCCTCTGGAAGAAGATCGAATATAGCTTCATGCATTTTTGCCATTTGCTTACAAATATTCCTAAAACAGGCAGAAGGAACGGGAGCTTTCACCTCATACTGGCAGAGAAAAATAACGAGAATTATGCTTAGGTACTTTGATTGTATATTGTCTTCACTATTCTCAAGACATATTGCTTAAGGCCAGGGATTTAGCTCAGTAGCTTAAGTGCCTGCCTGGTGAGTGCAAGGTCATGAGTATGATCCCCAGTACTGGGGGAAGAAAAAACAAAAGAAAACATATGCTTAATTTTATGAGGAAATGTCAAGCTGTATGCCAAACTGGTTGGGCTATTTTACAATACTACCAGCAATATATGAAGACTTTAATTTCTTTCTTTTTTTTTTTAATTTTATTTTGAAAGTAGTAAAATACAACAGAACAAGACAGAATAAAGCCAACTAAGATCGTACAGTGAAATTAGTACAGAACTTCACAGCAGGTTTCTGGGATAACAGTAATAGGTATCACAGTATATTTCGTTATCTTTACAATAGTTGTTCTTTCAATCACATATATTAAAATAAAATGAAATACAGAACATTATAGAACTTATCAAAACAGAATACTGAATAGAGCAGTACCATTAATCAGAATAGAGCAAAACAGTAATAAAAATATTTGCCTTCAAAGAGATGGTAGAAGGAAGTCCCCCTTATTTGCTATGGTCAACCTCCCAAGAGATGCTCAGATTTCTGATTCCCATTTGTTAAGGGGAGGCGGGGGAGAATGACAGGAAAAGGGTGGTAGAGGAAGTGGATGTTTGACTCTAGGCCATGCACCAGTAGGTTCACTATTGCTTAGCACAGAGGCAGGCTGGTTGCTTGGTTTCCCAGCTTCTTAAGTTCCAACATGGTGTGGATCTCAGAAGACACTGGTGGTTCTCCCCTGGAGGGGCCATAGTCTGCCACACTGCAGCCACTTACCAGGGAGGGGAGCTGCTTGCTTGGTTTCCCAGCATCCTAAGTTCCAACATGGCGCGGATCTCAGGAGACACTGATAGTTCTCCCCTTGGAAGGGCCGCAGTCTGCCACACCACTGCCGCTTACCAGGGAGGCAAGCTGCTTGCTTGGTTTCCCAGCATCCAGGGAGGGGCGGTGCTTGCTTGGCTTCCCAGGGTCCTAAGTTTTAGAATGATGCGGATCTCAGGAGACACTGGTGGTTCTACCCCTGAAGGGCCACAGTCTGCACACCGCTGCCTCTTACTAGGGAGGCAAGCTTCTTGCTTGGTTTCACAGTGTCCAGGGAGGGGAGGTGCTTGCTTGGCTTCCCAGCGTCCTAAGTTCCAACATGGTGGGAATCTCAGGAGACACTGCTGGTTCTACCCCTGGAAGGGCCACAGTCTGCCACATCGCAGCCACTTACCAGGGAGGGGAGCTGCTTGCTTGGCTTCCCAGTGTCCTAAGTTCCAACATGGTGTAGATCTCAGAAGCTGCTGGTGATTCTCTCCCTGGAAGGGCTGCAGTCTGCCACACTGCAGCCACTTGCCAGGGAGGGGAGCTGCTTGCTTGGCTTCCCAGTGTCCTAAGTTCCAACATGGTGTAGATCTCAGAAGCTGCTGGTGATTCTCTCCCTGGAAGGGCCACAGTCTGCCACATCGCAGCCACTTACCAGGGAGGGGAGCTGCTTGCTTGGCTTCCCAGTGTCCTAAGTTCCAACATGGTGTAGATCTCAGAAGCTGCTGGTGATTCTCTCCCTGGAAGGGCTGCAGTCTGCCACACTGCAGCCACTTGCCAGGGAGGAGAGGTGCTTGCTTGGCTTCCCAGTGTCCTAAGTTCCAACATGGCGCAGATCTCAGGAGCTGCTGGTGGTTCTCCCCTGGAAGGGCCACAGTCTGCCACACCACTGCTGCTTACCAGGGAGGGGAGGTGCTTGCTTGGCTTCCCAACGTCCTAAGTTCCAACATGGTGGGAATCTCAGGAACCGCTGGTGGTTCTCCCCCTGGAAGGGTCATAGTCTGCCACACCGCTGCTGCTTACCAGGGAGGGGAGGTGCTTGCTTGGCTTTCCAGTGTCCTAAATTCCAATATGGCGCAGATCTCAGGAGCTTCTGGTGGTTCTCCCCCTGGAAGGGCCGCAGTCTGTCACACCGCAGCCACTTACCAGGGAGGGGAGGTGCTTACTTGGCTTCCCAGTGTCCTAAGTTTTAGCATGGTGTGGATTTCAGGAGACACTGGTGGTTCTCTCCCCGAAAGGGCCACAGTCTACCACACCGCTGCTGCTTACTTAAGACTTTAATTTCTCTAAAACTTACTTGCTTTTTTAAAAGCTAAAGTAGTGGGTATGAAGTGTTACTTCATTTTGGTAAGATCTTTACCTCTTTCAACTGATTAAACAGCGACTCCTCATTCATGTCTACCTGGTATTTCTTGAGGTCATAGTGGGTTAGAATGAGCTGAGTAACTTTATAAAAGAAAAGAGAAAGAAATCCAGACACAGACACGCACAAAAGGACGAAAATTATCTGAAGACAGAGGTAGGTTCTGGTATAATGCAGCACAAGTCAAGGATTCACAGCAATTCCCAGAAGCTAGTAAGAGGCAGGGAAGGAATTCTTCCCTATAGCCTTCAGCCAGAAAATGACCTGTCTCATAGCTTGATTTAGGATTTTTTAGTCTCTGGAATTGTGAAAAAAGAAGTGTCTGGGTTTTGTTTTTGTTTTTTGTCTTTTTGAAACAGGGTCTTGTTATGCAGTTCAGGCTGGCCATGCACTCATTTTGTAGTCCAGGCTGGTCTTGAACTTGCAACAATCCTCCAGCCTCAGCCTCTTGAGTGCAGAGATACAGGTATGTGCCACCATGTCTGACAAGTTTGTTTTTTTAAGTAAACTAGTTTGTGATAACTGGTTATAGCTGAACTAAAAATCAAAAACCCTCCCCTAAGAGCTTTGTTCACGTTTACAGAGTGTAGTTTGTTTTCTGTAAAAATGCTATTCTTTTCCATTTTACTTTCACTATCACATTTCTTCACCTACAGGTGACACTATACTTTCCTCTCAGTCCTTAAAATTTATTTTTTGTCACCACTCAGAAATTTCTCTGTGAAAAAAATCACTAAAGACATCAGAGCTTTCAAATTCAGTATCTTTCCTCACTTCCCTTCCTTATCACCCTGCAGCATTTCTACACTGTCACACGTAAAATCCTATCCTACGCAACAAACAGTGTGCCTACCTATTTCTTCCCCTTTTGACTTTCCTCTTCTTCAGTCTCTAGTCATCTAAGTACAAGGCTTCATCAGTAATCCTCCTTAATGTGCTCTTTTTTCTCATCAATTTCATCCAATATCATGGCTTAACAACTTTCTTGGATTTAAGTCTCACATTTCCTAAATGTTCCATTCCAATACTGATTTTACCATGATGTTTCCAATTCTATTCTACCTCATTGTTTTATTGGTACTGCTATTATATAATCCTCCCAGTCACACACACACCAACTTGGAATCCCCGATTCAGTTTTTACTCTCCCTTTTCCTTGTTTTCTTGTATTAAATCAACATGTAATTCTCATCAATTATACTTCCAAATTATTTTGTACATTAGTTTGTTCTGTTGGCCAGAGTTTATTAATCTCCACACTAATATCATTTTGGCCAGGCCAACTTTCTGTTGTAGGTGCTGTCCTAGGTCTTGTGAAATGTTTAGCAGATTGCAGGTTTCTACTCATCAGTTAGCAGTAGCATCTTGTCCTCCATCATCAAATTGTGATAGTCAAGAGGTGACAAATTTTCTAAATTTCCTGAGACGGGAGCATTAAAAGTGCCCCTAAATCACTTCTTTACCTATAACATCTTATATATTCTAACTCTTTTTTGTAGTTATAGATACATTTCCCCTATAAGATATTTTGCTGTTTGAGTGCAAGATGGAAGGATTATTCACATGCATGTAATTTACAGAATGAATGACCACATGGGGGCTAACACATTAGACTAGCTATTAGTATAATAAGATATTAATGTTTCATGCTAACAATGCAACTGTATTCCATTTATTAGCTTATTAGAACTATTATATATTAGATTAGGCCCCTGTTGCCAAAATTAAAATTTCAGAAAAGAAAATGAAAAGCCAAAAACTGAAATTCAAAAGCCTAACTTGTCTATTATTTTGGTACGAATTGAAAAACAGGATTAAATTCTCAGCAACACAAGAAAGCAAACAGGAGAGAGAGTGCCAAAGAGAGACTTACTAATACAAAGACAATGTAATATGTCAGGTAAAAGAAGGTATCAGTGGGGAAAATAAAAAAAGAACACTAAAACAAAAAAATTCAACCAAACAAATAATAGGGAGAAGGGTACTGCTTTGTAAACAAACAAATTACATATAATAATCAAATGCAATGAATGAATCAGGTAGAAGATTTTGTCAATAAATTATTTTAAAAATATATTTTAGGGTAGTTGGTAATTTTCAAATATAAAAATAGATGATATTGAAGAATTATTGTTAATTTTGTTAGGTGTGAAAATGCTCTTTTGGTTATGGAAGAATGTGTTCTTAGTTTAAAAAACAGACTTAGGTATTGAGAAATATTACAATGTCTCAAAATCATTTTAAAATATTTTAGCAAAATGTTATTAATTGTTAAATATAAGTGATGAATATAAACAGAGAATGCTCATTAAATAATTATTTATCTTTATGGAAAAAACAGAAAACATAAAGCAAGTTGTCACAGGGGAATTCTTGTTCAAAAATTGTGTATGATCAACCTGAAAGACTAAAGTTGGGATTTTAGGAGTACTGGCACCTTTTCAGTTTTGTTTTCATTATTTCCACAGCCTACTACTAGTTCTACGTATTTAACATTTATTCTACACTGTTAGCAGTTTACATTCTTCTGTCTTATTACAGGGTAAACTTCTTGACAATAGAATACGTTAGTGACCTCCGTTATACAGACAAATACCTTATACAAAAAAGGAATTTGTAGAATAGAATTCCTTTCGAGCTTAGATTGTACTTGACATCTATGAAGAAAATAGAGAATTTCTAAATTTTTCTCAAATAAAACTAGAAACTTAATAGTCATAAACAGAAAGGTATGTGTGTACATAACTATAAATTCCTTAAACTTCTTAAAAAAGAAGCATATAGTAACATTTATGTTATCAACTACACTAAAGGTTTTCAAAGTGTGGTCTGAGGAGCTCCTGGGAGTCACAGCTCCTTTCAAGGAAGCTGGTAAATAGAAACCATTTTCATAATAGTACTAAGACCTTAATTATCTCTTTGTACTGTCACTCTTTCATGATTAAATAGTGGGGATTTTTAGATGACTTGTAATGATGTTATCATTTTGAAGACTAACAGAAGGTATGTTTCGCATATTCTTGTGTTTTAAAATAGCATAGTTTTAATTTCTAATATGGTGTGCTTATTGATAAATTACATAAACAAAAGTCCTCAATTAATTTTAAGGATACAAAGAATCTATTGATTGAAACTTAAGAACTATTATACCACTGCAGTTTTACTTTCCAAACATTCCTTTGTGAATGTCATTTTCAAAGGATTAGACATGTCAATGTATATAAATGGGCATCATTTTAGAGCTACTGTAGTGATTAAATGATATTTTCCTAAAATACCCTCCCATTATAGTTGAGAATTCTTTGTAGAACATCACTTTGCTTAACAACCTATTGGGAATGAAAATCAAAGAAGAAGCAAATACTGAAATTGATTAGTTACAACAGAAATAATGGAATACTTCACATTGTAGAGCATTTACACATTGCAGCCTGCAAAACAAAGCAACACACTTTACCTCAAATTATTTAATTTTATCCTTTCTATTCTGTCTCTGCAAGGCTTTCAAACTAAACTCTACAGTGGACCTTTGATCTACAAACTCAATTTATTCTCAAAGACTTGTTGTAACTCAAGTTGTCAATTGACGGCTTAGCCTTCAAAGTCTCTGCCCTACATACAGGCAGATCACAGTATCCTTAGAGAGACACTGGCCCAGGATTTCTCAAATAACTCCATACAGGAAAAGATGTTGTAACATTTCTTACAGAACTCTTTAAGGGTTAAATCTGTAACTGAGATCATCTTGAAGCCTAAGTGGCCAGCACTAGGGTCATAACAAGACTTTGTAAGTCAAAACTAAACTTCTGGTCATAAACCAAGTTATTCATATGTCAAGCTAGACATACTTGAGGGTCCATTGTATTTTGAAGACAGTATATATTTGTCAATGCAACCAATATAAAAGATACCTGTGTGCAATAATTTCTACTATTGCTGGAATTATCTTCCCTACTCCTTCTAGCCCTTTAGAAGATAAACATCAACTACTTGGGAAATCTGATCAATCTCATGAGTTATTTTTAACTTCTGGAGCATTTGATTTGTTAGACTGGTTGGACCACTTACGGGTAGCTATGGTCATCACAGATACAATGTTTTTTTGAAAAACTGTTAAAAATTCTACCAATCTAATTTCCTGAAAATTTCTTATCACTTAACTTGTATATAAAGATTCTCTACAAGATGAAAAGTCTTGTGACTAAGCAAAGCCTAATGATTTTCATAAATTGTTACCTTTGATAACAGCTTGTCAAATAAGCTGTCCATTATCGCTACAAGCTTCGCTGATATTTCAGCTATGTGGTCATGGTAATCCTGTAATGAGAAACAGTATGGTACTTGTATTTTAAAGTTCTTGAGATACATCCAAAACACACTTAAAAATTAAGGAATTAAATTTATGACACTTCAATAGAAAACACATGGATAATACCTTAGTGATATGATCAAAATGCCTAAGCATGTTATATTGCTTAGGTGGTAGTCGAGCTTCAAAATGAGCCCGGATCACAGGAATGTAGTGCACAATTAACTGCAAACATCGTGAAGCGAGAGCTGAAGAATGGATATATAATAGAAACAAAAGATGTTAGTAGATCTTAATTACAAATTAAGTAAAAAAAAGTCAATTTTATACAGATTTCAGTTTATTTCATAAAGGAGGAACACCATGGCAGAAGGCAACGCATTTTATTTTTCTTAAGAAAAAAATTTGGTAGTGAAATACATAATGAACTTTACCAAGGGACTGTAGTTGTGAGAAGTACCAGTGTAAGGACAGTAACGAGACAACTGATTCTCGTCTGATATTTGAATATCCTTCAGCCCAGTGCACTGCATACAGCATTCAGGTCATAAATCAAATAACAAAGTTTTAGAGTGATTCAGCTTCCAAGTAACTTATACTTGTTGCAGTAGAAGTTCCTCATAACATTTCCCCAGAGATTAGTTTTTAAGTTATAATACATAAAATAATGAAGTAGCACTTGTCACTTTTATAGCCTTTACTTAGGGCTATTAAAACATTAGATATAATAAAAACATCATAAGAACAGTGACAATGCTTATCTTTCTGCTGCTCAAGAAGTGCTTCTGTCTATAAATTCCTATTAAATTGTATTTTTAGAAAAAAGAAAAGTGGCATCATTATAACACCTCAGTATATGAATTAAATGGAAGAATCCATACCCAAATTTTTTGTAGTTATTGTTTTTAGTCCAACAACTTGCAATGCACCAGCTCCAAGAACTAACTGGCAACTTCTTGAATTGAAGTACTAACAAAGGAAGAAGAAAAAAAAAAAAAACTCAACAATTTATTAAAAACTGATCTTTACATGCTGGCAATGTGTTAACTGTCCTAAAAACATATTCTTTTGTCATGTCATTCAAGGACTTTATGGAAGCAATTAAGACCTATTTATGCAAGAATGAAAAAAGAGGGAAATTCTAAACCTTAATATTTACCTCTAGTGGGAGAAAAAATTGAGAAATTAGTTTTTAGAAATTTTCATTCAAAAACTAGCTCAGTTTCAAAACTAGCTCAGTCTTATTTTCTTCACTAAAACTCAAGTTCAGGATAAAATTAACCAACAGAAAATAGGTTTAAAAAAATAAAGCCTTTCCTATATACTCACAGTAAAAATATGTTAGTATGAAATGGCTGATAAAATTATCATCACATTTTCATTTTATATCAATGGTTTTGAAAGAATGATGTAAGAAAAATTTCTAACCTTAGTGAGATGAATTTTGTAAAGTTCAGTGAATTTCTTCCATGCACATGTGAAACCAGTCCAGGTTTTTTGACCTAAGTTGCCTCAGTCATGTTCAGCACCTAACGAACAAATCATCTCCTGTCTCCAATGTTATTAACAACTCTATGGGTGTAATGAGGAATCACTAAACGTGGAGTGAGAAGGAAGCAGGCAGTCCTTTTTCCAGTAACATGTTGTGATGTAACCATGATCAAATATCACAAAATTAACACCTTGATGGTAACCTGACCTTGAGAGTTGAGAGATTAGTTATACCCTAACGATTCAATTATTCCAAATATTTTTTCATAAAGTGGTGAAGCCATACATACCTTCAGTAAATCTGACAGACGAGTAAGCATGTCAGTAGTAACAGATGGGATGTTATCCACACACTGGCAATACTCAAGAATAATTCTTATTAACAGCAATACAGTCCTATAAAAAGAAAGATGGCACACAAATCAAAACAAGAAAAACTATACTGATTTGGCATATAAAATCAATCACCTATCAGTTCAACGCATCTGAGTACGCTAATCTTGCAACTGTTAAATTATGTGTTTGTCTACACGCGCAGCAAGTACTGGCCTAATGCGAGGCAAGAAAATTACCTAAGGTGCAATGTTCAAGAAGGCATTCATTCTTTAAGTTGTGTACTTGTAGAATTAGCACTTGCATGACACTAAAAATGAGTTCATCAAATTTTGTGCTCTTGGCAAAGCACTCCCTGCGAGGTTTTCTGACCTGGAAAGTTTTTCACTAAGGCAAGTATTCTATTCTTTGGCCAACCCTGACATAATGACAAAAAGAATAGCCAGTTGTTTTTGATTACCTATGTAGTCAGTCCTAAATTATAACTACTAAAAGCAATGAAGGGAGCCCTTAGTGAGATAAAAGAGAGGTGCAATGGCTTCTAATATCACACGTCTCTTACAAAGTTTAATAGTAGGTCACAAGAGGTCCTGCAAAGATAATAAATTACTTCAATGGCAGAACAGGTCACAAGCTGCAAAAATACATTATTGGGAGGTTAAATGACACTGAATTTAAGGGGGTAAAGGACCATTTATTATAGAGCATCCAAGTTAATTGTGCAGCTCTGAAAAATCCATGTAAAGCCGGAGATACAGTTCAGCGGCACAAGTGCCTGCCTGGCAAGCGGGAGGTCATGAGTTTGATCGCTGGCACTGAAAAAATATCCAAGTAAATTTTTTATAAAAGTCTGCAGAATATCAACAAATAGTGACTCCAAAAAGATAGCTTCTAATCTTTATAATGGCTGACCTCTTAGTCCATATGTTATTCTCTCTATATATTCCTACAGCCTGCTCTATGTGGCGTGCGTCCATTGTATATCTTCTGTAATAGCCTCTCGGAAGATATAGTTACCTTTCAGCCAGGGAAATGAGCTTTTTAGCAATAGACTCTTTGCCTAAAGAGCTGGAAAACCAGATATCCAGAGGGGACCATTTCTAATCACACACATGAAGCATAACCAGATAACAGATAGTCAGAAAAATCATATTAAGGTGAAGGGGCAAATTAATAAGCAGATGAAAAAAGCTCTGCCCTACCAGAAAGTAGGAAAAACTCCAAAGGAAAAAGAAAATGAGTTTAGAATTTGTGTACTCCAGAAGCTTGAATATACAGACTGAGAAAAAGCATCAATTTTTTTAAAAAAAGCATCAATTCTGTACATACATTTTGAGTGTAAGCATTGTGGTACAAAGAAAAAATTAAAATGGTAATAATTTTAGAATAATAAAAAATAAAAAAGATAGATAATTCCCCTACCTTTGCAAAATTTAAAATCTTAACAAGGAGACATAAACACAAAGAAATAATTCTAATTATTTTTTAGTACTGGGGACTGAACCCAGAGTCTTTGCACTAAATTACATCTCCAGCCATTTTTAAATTTTAAGACAGGGTCTCACTAAGTCACCAAGGTGTCTAGGCTGGACTCAAACTTGCCATCCTCTTGCCCCAGGCTTCTGGAGTGCTGAGAATACAGGTGTGCAGCACCACCCTCAGCTAAGAAATAATTCTGTTGTACTAAAGTAAATGCCATGATAAAGGGACACAGAGATACTTTCTTCCTTGAGAGGTCATCTACTTAAAAAAACATAATAACATGAAATGAAGAATACAAAAGAATGATGGCTGAGATGTTGGGAGTTAGACATAAATGTCTCCATTTGGGGACATGGTATATTAACCATTAACTGTCAATGCTGCAACTCTAGTAACTGAAGAATAAAATCAATAATCTCTGATATGTTTAATTTACAAGGGGGTGATAAAAGGTCATATGGGATCATATATATAAAAATACATAAAAGCATAAAGTGCCATTAAAGAAAATAAAGACATTTTGTAAGAGAATATGAAGATATCATCTTAATTATCTATTTAATAAAAGGAATATAAAAATATCAGACAAATGACTCTGGAATTTGTACAATTCTCAGTTAACTTGGAATAAAGACATGTTTATTAATAAAAGTAAATGACCTAGTGATTCAAATGATAATAAAAACAACTGCAGCAGAACTGTACTAAATCCTTTAAAGCATGAGCTGTTTAATTCTCATAATATTTCTACATATAGAACTATTTTCCACATTTGGAGCCCACAATTTAAAACTACTATCCTACATAAGAAACCTGTGGAAAAAAAACTGCAAAAGCCTAGGATGGCAACAGCATCAATGGAGCCACTGAAAACCCCTGGATTCTCTACACTTCATTTTACTGTTCATGAGAAAAGCTTTTTGTTAAGCCTATGTAGTCCTTGATGATGATAGTCTTTAAAGCATACTTTAGACTACAGGAAATAAAAAAGCAATCTATAAAATATTGTTTAAATATTTTATAGGATTGGAATTTTTATTTCAAAATTTTCAATTTAACTCAAGAGGAAACTAGAATACTTATGTTTCAAATAATTGACTCAACTAATGAAGAACATGTACTACTCACCCAACAACGGCATACTGTTGTCCCCCAACAATAAGAACTTCAGCTGGCTTCCTTTCTTCTGTAGCTAGAGTAAACCAAATAAACAAGAAAGAAGAGAGTACATGATGAAACAAAATACTGGTGAAAAAGCTGAAAACAATAGCCCCTATTTAAGGCTTGGTGTGGTGGCACATAGCAGTAATCCCAGCACTTAGCACGCAGAGGCAGGAGGATCTCTGTAACTTTAAGGCTAGCCTGTGCTACACAGTGAGCTCGAAGCCAGCCTGGGATACATAGAAAAACCCTGCCCCCAAAAAAGTTCCTATTTTGAGTTTAAAACCACCCTATTTCTAAAACTAAATATCTAATTGTTGACAAGCAATTTCATACAGTAAATACATTACACTGGGTTCAGAGTAAAAAACATATAAATCTGGGTGGCAGAATTGCCTATTGTTAGAAATTAGGTCAATTGCTTAACTTTTTTGAGTCTCAATATCTGTAACATGAAATGTAGGTAAATAGTATCTGTCTTTCAACGTAGTTGTTAATGTGATAGTGATAATGATTACAAACTGCCTATCCTTTAAGCCTGGTAAATGATAGATGATTAGGAAGCTTTGTTTTTGTTTTTTTCTTTGGTACTAGGGATCAAACGCATGACCTTGCACTTGCCAGGCAAGTACTTGTGCCACTGAGCTAATTCCCCAGCCAGGGAAATAGTTTTTTAAAAAGTTTCAAAACTTTTTGGAAAGATAGAACAAGCACTTCAACTGGCTGTCATTATTATCATTTTTAGAATGAATTAATTTCTAAATTCAATGAAGAGATTATACATTTAATTTTTAAAATTTCAACACAAGTTACTTTAAGCAGGTGATTTTTACAATTGTTATATAATAAAATTTGATATTTTGAAAGGACAGTAACAGTAGACTGGATTATTATCTGGATTAACCAAAGTACTTTGATTATCTTCTTACTCTGAATTATTTGTTAAATATAAAACTTCAGCTTATCCTACCTCAAAAAACCCTTCTCTCAACTACCTTCTGAGTGGATTAAGGTAATAGTCTCTCCAATTTCACTAATGTGTTGAGTTACCACTTTGTCACTTACTTCCCTGTACAGCCAAACTTATTAAAAAGGTATACTTACTTGGCTATCTATCCTTAGCACTTAACTACACACTGATTCCCAACACTACACTGAATTACTTGCATTGCAAGTAATCTCCTATATGTCAAACTTATTGCCATTATCTTACTTTCTCTTATAGCACAGTTGCATTTTGTGCAAATGTATAGTACACAATTTGAGAATATTTTGTTAAAAAATTAAGCCTTCACTAAATGCAGAAAATTTGCAATAATGCAACTACATTCTCCATTAATAATATTCAAAACTTACTAATTCAAAATGTATGCAAATTTAATTATCACATGACTCCATTTCCACTTGTATACAAAAACATCTCCTTACCATTACATCTCTTTCTTATCAAACTTAACCGTGTTTTGTCACCAATGACAAAATTTTCTCATGTTGAACTTCCAATTTCAACATCCATGTTCTTGATTTCTTCTTACTTCTCCACTCCTTAGTTCTTAGTCTTGCATTTTTTTTTTTTGCCCTCTACAGTTTACATTTTGCTTTCCTCTACCATATATTACTTGTGATCAGTCATATATTTTCAGTTTCATTCATTAAACTTAGCTTTTTTAAAAACAGAATTATAGCTGTTATCATTCTCAATGAATGACACAAAATGGAAGCTAACTAGTGTTTGCTTGATGAAAACATATCTCTAGACAATTTGATATAAGAGTTTAAAAATACTTAACTATAAAATTACATAAAGCTAGGTTCAAATACCAGGTATAATTTTTGTAAAATTCTTCAATCCCTCTTAACCCTTAAGGATCCTCATTGTTAAGGCAACAATAGTAATGTAATTGTAGGTTGTTCTGAGAATAAATTGAAGTAATACCTGTAAAACGCATCATCAAGTGTTAGCATGTAGCTAACACTCAATAAGTATTTGAAATTATTACTATAAACACTTTTCATGTAAAGTGTTTACATGAAAAGTACTCTGCTTCATTATTAGTTTTAGGCTTTTCAAGGCAATATAAATTTTAAAAATATTACATGTTAGTACAAAGTAGACAAACACCATGAATTCAGAAGAAAATGTGAAAGAATATACATACTCCTGGGTTTCTTTCCAGGTAAAGCAATCTTTCCATCTGATATAGAATCAACAAGATCCTGAAATTCTGCTGGAACATCAGCTTGCTTCCAGCGCTCATTATCCAAGAGAAGGCTACACAAAATTAAAATGAAAGGAAAGCTATCTTTAATAATATTTCAATACCATCTTCTTTGATTGAAAATAAAATTAAAGCTCAGTTGAGTATACAACACTTTAAAAGTACTGAATAACTCAATAAATTGGAATCATTCATAAGTAGTATAGTACCTATTTTTTCAGAAAGTATTTTTATATCTCTTAGCCTAACCAAAGAGAATGATGAAACATTTGTTACTTACGTTTGAATGAGAAAAAAGTCAACCTAATGAGGATCTTTCTGATGAGTACTTTATAACAGAAGTAAATATTCTAATTCTGTTGTGAAAGCTAAAAAATGTGATTTTAATTCCATAATTTGCTTTTATCAAAACTTTCTTCCATTAAGAACTTTTGGTGATCCAGCCAATTAAGTTTTCTTTTTACAATTAACAAACAAAACTATACTTTACAATGAACAAACAAAACTGAAGAATAAAACATACAGTGATGATACCTGAGCTTGGTTTTTCTTTCTTCATGAAACCTATTTACAAACTTGTTAGCTTGGCTCTGAAGTGCTCCAAGTAATGACGTGCTTTTTCTTCCACAGATATGCTCAGTGTCTAAAATGAATGTTTCCATTAATCTGGAAAGTGTTATAAATTCCATGGAATTTAGTTTCTCGAGAAAACCATCCTAAATTTTAAAAATAACACAAAAATCACGAGAGGACGTCAGTATATCAAATATGATAAGCTATTTAACCAACATAGTTTAATGAGCATTAATATTAATTACTTTTATAATGCATTAATTATATCATTAATCATTTATAATTGATATACATACTTTATCATTTAAGTGAAATTTTATAATACTTTAGACACAAAAATAAAAACACTGAAGACACTGAATTTGATTTTGATTCTATATAACTAATGCAGTAAATCAAATTCAGCTCATACTCGAAAATTTTCACAATATTGGAGTTTAATTTTATTAATAGCATCTGTATATAATTGTATATATGTATAACATACATAAAACAGCACATTAGATTCAAATTAATCACTAAGGTTTTATATTTTAAAATAAATCCTTTGATAATTATTTGAAAATAATGGTTTGGGGGCTGGGGATTTAGCTCAGCGGCATAAGCGCCTGCCTTGCAAGCAGGCAGTCGTGAGTTCGATCCCCGGTACTGATAAAAAGGAAAAAGACAAAAAAAAAAAAAAAAAAAGAAAAGAATGGTTTGATAATTTTTTCTATTTCTCTTAGTTATTTTACATCTCAGTATCTCCCCTAATGTCTCAGTATCTTTACAACTCAGTACCTCAGTTTATGAACTTAATTTGTTCTACAATTCTGGAAAGAATGGCCATGTTCGTGCTTGTGCAGGAAAGATGGCCACGGTCACGTTTATCACCTGATGCGGAGTTCACAAACAAAAACAAAATTTTGCCAAAAAACAATTGTGGGGGCTGGGGATTTAGCTCAGCGGCATAAGCACCTGCCTTGCAAGCAGACAGTCGTGAGTTTGATCCCTGGTACCGATAAAAAGGAAAAAGACAAAAAAAAAAAAAAAAACCAATTGTGTTTGCAAACCAAACTGATCGTAAAAAAAAGTGTTTGTGAACCCAGGTACCACTAACACCAGTATCTTTATTTATTAACTGTTAAAACTATTATGTATGAATGGAGACTATAAAACACACATGGAGGCATACGAACAATTATATAACTCTGGATCTTTAAAATGTTACATATAAATATAAAATATCTAATGTTTGGTGAAAATACCTTTGCTCTTGCCATGAGAAACTTGACAGCTCGATCATGGCATATGTCTGAGGCACTATACAGTAATTCCTGGATATTATTTACCAGCTTTCCTAGCTCTACATCAGTTAATTTCATGTCTTCACTAATCCTGAAAACGACAAAATGAGAATTAAGGAAAAACCATAAACACAGTATTCTCTAAAAGTGATACATCAATAAAAAGCTGTAAAATTCATATTTGAAGAAAAATTTTGTAATCTACCAAATACTTTCTAGTTTTTAATGGTGAAATATCACTTAAATATGCTCAGATAACACATATTTTACCTAGTATCTTATAGAAGAATAACTATTTCTCCCTGCCATAGTGTTTTAATACTTAGTTCACACTCTAATCTGTGGAATGGAAAACAAAATATTATATATACACATACACACACAAAATAGAGTATTATTTGGCTTTGAAAATGAAGGAAATTCTGATGTACATACATTACAACATGAATGAACCCTGAGGACATTATTGCAAGTGAAATATAGTCACAGAAAAAAAGTACTATATGATTCTATCTGAATGTATGAACCTGAATATTTCAATTTATAAGACCGAAAGTAGACTGAAAGTAGAGGTGATTGCCAGTGGCTAGAAGAAAACAAAGTTCTTGACAGGTAGAGAGTTCCAGTTCTGCAAGATGAAAGTTTTTGAGATGCCGGGTTATACTATGTGAATATGTTAAACACTACTGAACTATATACTTAGACACTACTAAAATGACATATTTTGTTTCTTATCACAACTAAAAACTTTAAACAGTTGGATGTGATGGTGCATCTCTGTAATCCCAGTACTCAGGCTGACGCAAGAGGATCACCACAAGTTCAAGGCGAGTCTGTGTCACACAGTGAGTTTAAGACCTGCCTGAACATTACAGCGAGAACCTGTCTCAGAAAACATTAAAAATTTCTCTTAAAGAATTTCAGTCTTTCAATTTCTTCTCACTTTTTAAAACTCCACAACTCTAATATTTTCCATTAATTTTCTTTTCTATTTTCTAACTGGAAAATAATTTGTTCTTTTGTGCCTTTATCTACATTACACTAAACTATGAAAACTAAATCATTTTCACATAGGAAAAAAAGGAAAAATCTACCACTATAAAGTTAAAATGTTAGACATCATTTCTGCATATTCTACAGATTGTAGCACCACAGAAGTCACCGATCCCTTGTGCTAGGATGCTACAACCTGCAAGTTGTCAATTACTGTGTTGTCTTGTCTCCGTGGTCTTGATGGTTTCATCGGGTCTAAGAACTATTCCTCTAAACTGTTGCTCAAATATGGCTCAAGGGGCTATAACATTGTCTCAATTGCCAATCACTCACCTCCAATGTGGAACCAGATAAGACCAACAACTGGTATAGCATTCCAGTGTTGGGGGACACTGGAAACAATGACTAATTAGCAACATCTTCAGAAAAACTCTCATAAGGATATGAGGAGAAAATAGGGAAAGTGTGAGAGTTATAAATAGCAAGACAGAAGCCCTTCTGTTAGCCCTACCAAAAGGTAGGGTTAGAAGGTTATAAAGGAAGGGTTCTTACGCATAAGTACCTGATGATAATTATCACAAAGGACTCTGCCAAAATGCTAAGTTAGTTCTGAATCAACCTGAGCCTAACTTAACAGAAAATCTAAATCTTGAGATGTTCACTGGTAAAAAAGATTAAACTGGGCCAGGATAAACCTCAGCAGTATAAGTGCCTGCCTGCCAAGCACGAGCTCTTGAGTTTGATTCTTGGTATCAAAAAAAAAAAAAAAGTAAAAAAAAAAGATCAAATTTATATGAAGGGTAGACACACTGTTGAGGCATATCCTGCACATCACAGTCACAGAATTCCACATTAAGTATGGACTATATAGGCAGTGATTTGTAGTTGACCACAATGTGCCCCAGATAGAGTGATTAATATCAAATAGTACACACTACCAGAGAAGTATGAAGAAATTGTCTGCCCAGCCCAGAGTTCTTTCAACAGTCTAATGTAGCTGGCTCATGAAAATCATTGTGGGTTATAAAGTTACGTAAATTGCTATTCCCTGGCCATGCCACTGTGCCCAACACTGTTCCCTTGATTGAACAACTGATGCAGTTTGTGGAATCTTACGCTGTAGATTTTGTTAATGCTTTCTTTAGTATTCTCAAAGCTGCTGAATCCCAGAACAAGTTTGCATTCACCCACAACAGAGAGCAATGGACTTTTCAAGTGCTCCCTCAGGTCTACCTGCACAGTTCCATCATTTGCCATGTGATGGTGGACTTTGACTTGGACTTTGACTCATTATCCTGGAAATGTTTTTACTATATACATGGTATCATACTAATTTCTGAGTGTCTTATAGATTTAGGAAAATATCTGGAAGATACACAGGTACAAAGATGACAGAAATCAATCCCTACAAGGTACAGGAGTCTAGTACCACAGTAAAGTTTTCAGGGGTCTTATGATTGGGTAAATACACAGAATACCTCAACAGATCATTGAGAAAATTCTGTAGCATCTTATACAAATGGATGCAAAGTAATTATAGGTAGTACAATTACTCTTAAGGTACTGAAGCACTTTCATATCCCATGTTACTCAAGTTGTTCACTCGCTGTATAACTTGACAAAATGTAGAACCATGTGGAATGAGACAAAGGGCTGAAAAGACTTTTCAGAAAGTCTCAAAACTGTTTAGTAGTCACTCTGGTCCTGGCTGGGCCCCACCCAGTGACTTCCAGGTAGCAGAGAGCCGCTGCATGTGAGCTGAAGCCTGCCACAGAGATCTCTACCTAGTTGTGCAGCCACAGGACTTTGCCTACAACGTGGTAGGCCCCCGTGCAGTGTCCCAGAACACTGCAGGACCTCAGAGTCATCATTCCAGTCTTGGCTGGGCTCAACCCATCAACTTCCAGGTAGCAGGGAGCTACCATGTGTGAGCTGAAGCCTGCCAGAGATCCCTACCTAGTTGTACAGTCACGGGACACTGCCTGGAACCTGGTAGGCCCCTGTCCAGTACTCCCAAACACTGCAAGACCTTTGAGTTGTCACTCCGGTTCTGGTTGGGCCCTGCCTAGCAACTTCCAGGTAGTAGGGAGCTACCGCCTGTGAGGTGAAGTCTATCACAGTGATCCCTACTTAGCTGTGCAGCAGTGGGTCTTTGCTTAGAACCTGGTGAAGCCGTACCCAGAGCCCCCAAGTAGCAGGGGAGCTTTGGTGTGCTACATGGTGTGAGATGAAAGCCTGCCTAGTATACGCCATATACCATTCAGCATTATTACAGCACTCAGAACTTGGTAGGGCCCTGCCTAGGGACCTCAAGTAGCTGGGGGTACTCCCATGTGAGCAACATGGGGAGTGCTGAAGGTCCACCCAGTGTGCACCCTCATCTGGGGAGTCTCTAATTGCCACTAGGGAACCAAGGAATACAGAAAAACAAAAAAATGAAAGACCAAAATGCAATCTCAAACCTCAGTCCATGCCAAACAAGCCTAGGAGAAATGGACATAGAAGAAAATGTAAGCCATACACCTGAAACTTCTGAAATGATAGCAAAGGAAGAAAAGAAGCAACTCCAAGAAGCTATAAAGGAACTCAGATCAGAAATAATTTCCCAGGTAAAAGGAGAAATGATAAACATAATAAAACGAATGCTGAACACATCTAAAGAAGTTAGATGTAACTAACTTCTAGTACCTATAATTGCTTAGTTGAAAAAAATCAAGGAGCACTGCAAAAAGATGGAAGCCTTGCATGAACAACATAAGAAAACAATAAAATACATAAAACAGATTCAAGCAGGCATCCAAGAAACCAAAACTATCATCAAAAGTCGGCAAAACTGCATAAATGAATGTGAAGATAGACTTTCAAACCTAGAAGACAAGATTGAAGACAGTGAACAAGAAAGCAAAGATCTGTTAAAAATAATGAGAAACCAAGAAATAACAATTCAAGTTGGAAGGCAATACAAAGAAAAATAACATAAGACCAATAGATGTAAATGAAAAAGGTGTCAACACAAATAATATCAAGACTATTGACAGAATAATAACAGAAAATTTCCCAAATATGGGAAAGGAAACTGATATACAGATAAGTGAAACATAGAATTCCAATTAGCCATAACCTATATCTATACCCAGACATGAAATAATCAACATCTCAGAAATTCAACATAAGAACAGAATATTAAACATGGTTAGAGAAAAGAGATAGATCACCTATAAAAGAAAGCCTATCAGAATCACAGCAGACTTCTCAACACAAACAATGAAATCTAGAAGAGCATGGAGTGAGGTACTTCAAATCCTAAAGGAAAATTACTTCCAACCCAGATTGATGTACCCTGAAAAACTGTTCTTTAAAATGGATGGAAAAATAAGATACTTCCATGACACAGAAGAGCTGAAGAATTTCATGACCAAAGCAACCTTGCAAAGAATACAGAAAGATATTCTAAGATACACATAAAAACAACTCCAAGAACACCAACAGAAAAAAGCCACTATGTAGGGCAATTAAAGAGAGGGGAAAGGTAAAGAACCAACAACAGAAAGAAACATATAACCATTAATATAAACAGCCTCAATTCACCCATTAAAAGAAACAGACTGGCAAAATGGATCAAGAAACAATATCCAACCATATGCTGCATACAAGAAACCCATCTAATCCAAAAGGAAATTCACAGACTGAAGGTCAAAGGATGGAAAACAATACTTCATGCAACAGGAACTCAAAAAAAAAAAAAAAAAAAAAAAGCAGAGGTAGCTGTACTGTTTGCAGACAATATGAACTTCAAAGCATGATCAGAAGAGATAAAGAGGTCACTACATATTAGTTAGGGGAAAATTTCAAGAGGAACAGACAACACTCCTAAATATATGCATATATATGCACCAAATATAGCAGCATCTAGCTATATAAAACAAAAATTACCAGAAAAGAAAAATCAAATAAGGAATAACACAATTATAATGGGAGACTTTAGCACCCCTTTGACACAAAGAGACGGATCAACTACACTGAAAGTCAGCAAAGAAATAACAGAATTGAATCAAAATTGTGAACAAATGGACTTAGTAGACGTGTACAGAGGGCTCTACCCAAAACATCAGAATATACATTCTTCCCAGCTGCACACAGGACCTTCTTTAAAACAGATCATATACTAGCCCATAGAACATGCTTAAGTAAATGCAATTGAATTGAAGTTATCCCATGCGTATCATACTGCCATGAAATTGGAAATTAATGACAAAAGAAACTACAAAAAACTTCATAAAGACATGGAAATTAAATAATACATTCCTGAACAATCAATAGATCACAGAAGGAATTTAAAAAAGAAATTATACAATATCTACAAGTAAAAAAAAATACAAATACGTCTTATAGGAAACTGTGGGAAGCAGTGAAAGCAGTCCACAGAGAGAAATTTATTTATGTGAACTTGACATAAGGAAAACAGAATAAACACAAATAAACAACCTGATGCTACACCACAAATGTCTAGATAAAGAAGAGCACGCCAAGCCTAAAGCCAGAAGAAGGGAGGAAATTATAAAGATCAGAGCAGAAATCAACACAATAAAGACTAAGAAAACAATACAAAGGATTAATGAATCAAAGAGTTGGTTCTTTGAAAGAATAAATAAAATTGATAAGCCCCTAGCCAACTTTATTTTAAAAAGGAAAGAAAAAACTCAAATTCATGCAATAAGGAATGAAAAGGGTGAAATCACTACAGACCCTGTGGGAATAAAGAAGATCATCAATACCTGCTTTGAAAATCTTTACTCTCATAGGTCAGATAACACAGAAGAAATGGACAGATTTCTAAACAAATATGAATTACCAAAGCTGGGTAAAGAAGATATAAAACTGTTGCACAACCCAATTTCAGTTAATGAAATTGAAAATGTAAGAAGAACCTTACCAACAAAGAAAAGGCCAGGTTCTGATGAATTCACAGCTGAATTCTACAAGAAATTCAAGAAGACTTAATGCCAATCAACTTCAAACTCTTCAATGAAATTGAAAGATAAGAAACTCTCCCTAACTCATTCCTGGAAGCAAGTATTACCCTAATACCCAAAACAGAGAAAGACTCAACCCAAAAAGAGAATTATAGGCCAATCTCCCTAATGAACATAGATGCAAAAATCCTCAAATACTAGCAAACAGAATGCAGCAAGTCATCAAAAAGATCATACGCCATGACCAAGTGGAATTCATCCCAGGAATGCAGGGATGGTTCAAAACACGCAAATCAATACATGTAATCCACCATATCAATAGAGCTGAAGATAAGAATCACATGATCATCTCAAAGGATGCAGCAAAAGCTTTTGATAAAGGTCCAACACTCATGCATAAGAACCCTATGGAAAATTGGAATAGTCTTTACCTCAATCTGATAAGAACCATCTATGACAAAATACCTCAATCTGATAAGAACCATCTATGACAAACAAACAGCCAGCATCATATTAAATGGTCAAAAACTGAAAGCTTTCACTCTAAATCAGGAACAAGACAAGGCTCTCCACTATCACAACTCCTATTCAATACAGTGCTGAAATATTAGCCAGAACAATTAGACAAGAGAGAAAAATAAAAGGAATAAAGATAGGAAATGAAGAGGTTAAACTATCATTATTTGCAAATGACATGATACTGTATGTAGAAGACCCCAAGACTCCATTAAAAGACTTCTAGATGTAATAACCAAACTCAGTAATATAGCTGGATACAAAGTCAACATTCAAAAACCAATAGCATTTTTCTACACAAACAAAAACTCACTGAGAGGGAAATAAGAGAAACCACAATAGCATCCAAAAACTGAAATACTTAAGAATCAATCTAACAAAAGTAAAAGATCTATTCAGTGAAGATTACAATACTCTGAACAAAGTACAGTACTCTGAACAAAGAAATTGAACAGAATCATAGAAAATGGAAAGACATTACTTATGGATAGAAAGAACACACATCGCGAAAATGACCATTCTCCCAAAATTGTTATACAGATTGAATGCAGTTTCAATTAAAATACCATTAGCAATACTTCACAGATGTAAAGAAATCATTCCTAAAACTCATCCGGAACCAGAAGAGACCTAGAATAGCAAAGGCAATTCTGAGCATCATTGGCAAGGCTGGAGGCATCACAACCTCTGACTTGAAGTTATACTACAAAGCTACTTGATAAAATCAGCATAGTACTGGAATAAAAACAGACTTGACTATAAAGGGAATAGATTAGAAGATACGACCACAACCACAAACACATTCAGCCACCTTATCTTTGACAAAGGAGCAAAATATGTTCACTGGAGGAAAGACAGCCTCTTTAGTAAGTGCTGTTGGAAAAACTGGCTTCCCATATGCCAAAAGCTAGAACTAAACCCATATCAATCACTGTGTATTAAACTAAAGTCAATATGGATCAGAGATCTAAATATTAAAACAGAAACAGTAAATCTGCTGGAAGACAAAGTAGGTAGAAATCTTTAACACATAGGGCTAGGCAAAGAATTTATGAACTACTTCCCATAACGAACAACTAGGATCTCGTCTTATTAAAAAGTTTTTGCATGTCAAAAGGAATCTCCAACAAAATGAAAAGAAAACCCATGAATTGAGACAATATCTTAGTCAACTGTCCCTCAGACAAAAGACTTGTATCTAGAACATATAATGAATTTTTAAAAATTAGGCCCCCAAAATTTAAAGACCCAATCCAAAAATTGGCATGTGAAATGAATACACACTTCTCAGATGAAGAAATACAAATGGCAAATAAATACATGAAAAAATGTTCACTATCATTGATCATTAGAGAAAGGCAAATTAAAACCACACTGAGATTCCATCTTATTCCAGAAAGGATAGCCAAGATCAAGAAAACCACCAATGACAAATGCTGGAGAGGCGACTGGGAAAAAGGAACACTTTTGCACTTTTGGTAAGAGTGTAGACTGGTGCAACCATTGTGGAAATCAGTGTGGGGGTTCCTCAAAAAGCTGGGATTAGAGGTCCCATTTGAACCAGCTATACCACTTCTGGGCATATTCCCAGAAGAACTGAAAACATCATATTACAGTGATATATGTGCACCTATATTTATAGCAGCACAATTTATAATAGCTAAATCTTGGAAACAACCCAAATGCCCATCAACTCTGTAATGAATTAAAAAGATGTGATATTTTATAGAATGGAATACTACTTAGCTATAAAGAAAGATCACATTGAGGCTTATAAGTAAATGGATATAACCTGAGACCACAGTCATAAGTGAAATAAATCAAAATCACATGTGTAAATACCATATTGTCTCCCTAGTGTAAGAAACTGAAAGAGCAAACAAGATACAAAATCTTGAATAAATATTTTGAAAGGGTAAGAAACTGCTCAAAGAGAAAAAACTAACTCAGGGAAAAAGAGAAAAGAAGGAAGAGAAATAAAATAAGATATAAATTTGTATCCATACACTTAAGATTACTAAGATGATTGTACTAATAATTCTATTAGTTCTTGGAACAAAACAGACAACATCCATATGATTAGATCAACTTTGCATTTCTATATCTGGTAATTCAAATAAGACTTTTGAAGATAACTATGTAAAACAACAAAAATTGTCATTTTCCTACAACCTTTTTTTGTTCTGGGCTCTTAGATACAGTTATTTACTTGGGTTTTTTTCCTCTAATACAGAAAAGGTAAATGTACATGCATATGCTTATATATGCCTAGAACTTCACCTAAAAAGTTTACAAGAGTTGATTTTAGTATGTGTGATAATATGAACAACTACACTGAAGAAAATGAGACACCATAGTAGCCATTGATGATTTCTTATCATTTTGATTCAAAAGCCAGTAATGCTTTTATTCTTAATTTGATTGGTTTTAGTCTGTTTTCAATTACTTGATTCTAATATGTATGAAGATATGGACAGCTATTTTGAAGAAAACAAGAGACATCATGGCAGCCACTGTAGATTTCCTGCTTTTTCTGAAATCTTGTGCTATTTGCATTGTTTTACTCTGCTCTACTTTGTTCTGTTTTGTTTTGGTTTGCTTTGTTTTGTTTTATTCTCTTTAAAATAAATTTTTAAAAATTCAAGTAAAAAAAAAAACTGTTTAGTTTGTGGAAGGCCTAAACAGTTGTGTGTCCCTAGTGCCCATTTGATCTAGAGAATACCAAAAGCCTTAAAGGTTGTGGCATAAAGAAATCTAGACAGTTCCAACAGAGCTCTGGTTCTAATCATGGAAAAGGTTGAAGCCAAGCATATAGAACTGCTCCTGCAGCAATTCCACCTAACGCCCCCTAGTGGGTGCAATCTATCACTGCATCTACTTTAATGACAAACACAACATATCCAATAAAGAGCTGAACCATAGGCCCTTGGCCAAGCCACTCTCTGGGGTGGCACAAAATTAGATTTTGCAAAGTGGCATGATTAGTCTTGATGCAACCAACCACTTTCTTACACTGAGGGAGCCCACATTTGGTATTAGAAGCCAAGGCAAAGACCTGGTTGTTCTGTTAAATAGATATGTGCCAAAGAAACTGCCATCTAAATATCTGTGCCCATTGATTACTTCTGTTGTCAGCCTCACTCAAGGGAACCTTTTCTTGCAGCAGGCAGGTACCACTCTTACAACCCACAGTAAGTTCAGTTTATGAGTGAGTGAACTTCCCTTCTCCAGTTAAGTGAGCATGCATCAAAATGTGGTACCCTTGTTCCTCAAAAGGTGGAGTAACTTTAAGGAGACCCCAGAGATGAGGCCATCCTTTAAATAAATGAAGAAACACATAAATAAATCCTGACCCATCCACACTTAAACTGGGGACACATATTATTGGTGGATGCTTGCATCATTCTAGGAATAAGCATCTGCTGTTGTAATGTAACAGACCAGTGCTCAGTTGTTAGTCAAAGCTAACACTCCTTTCCAACACTGCTGCAGAAGAGGTGGAAAGATTATAAGAGTCGGTGTAAGGAGTGGAGTATAGTGAGAATTGCTCTCCAAACGCTAAGTCAAAGTAACTCCATCTTGTAGTGAGCCACTGTTTTAGCTGTTCAATGTGTCCTCATCAAGTGCTGAAGATGAGTGCCAAACTGAGAACAAGGTCATCTTGCTCTACTATAACTAGACCGTGCTTCCTGAGACCAGTGGAGTTTCCTGATAAGGACAGGATGGGAGTGGAGTTCACATAACTTTTCTCAAGGATCCTTCTTGCTTTTGATCTTACTTTTGTTGTTTTAATTAGTGCCCTATAAAACCAGTAGCCTGGCACAAGGAGGTTAGCTATTTCAGTGTTGCTGTAGCCTGCAAAGCTGTCACCTGCTTTGTTACTCGCAGAGCTAGACTTGTCCGAGTTGTTCTTTGAACTGCTGAGTGTTTCTTTCTCTTTCTTTTTTTTTTTTTTTGTATCAGGAATCAAACTCAGGACCTTGTGCTTGCCAGGCAGGCACTTATGCTGCTGAGCTACATCCCTGGCTTCTGTCTAATTTTTGAAGCAGACATTTCTTTTACATCTCTTTGTGAAATTTACACAACAGAAAGGGAGGTGTTATTGTTGGCTTAATGCTATACATGTGACTTTTTATAAACCTCTAGAAAATTGGCTGATTTACATAAACTGAGCAACAGCACTGTGTCTTGTTATTAATAACACTAAACCCGAACTATATTCATGGACCAGAAAGATTTTATTGGTTTTGCTTTAACTTTTAGATGCCAGAGATTACTAAGACATCTAGTATACTTTGAAGTAGCAGACAATGATGTCTGCTTCTTGGTGGATGAAGAATCAGTAGTACATTCTAGTTCAGTTCTGGTGGATGACTTAGTAATAATTTACCAGTTTTCTTGTATTTAAGTGGTATACTATGATTATGTAGAATGTTCATGTGTTTAGGACATATACATTGTAGTATGTGCATACATTGGGATAATAAGACATCCTCTTTGTAAACTGTTAAAAAAATTTTTTTTTGTTTTTTTTTTTGAGACAAAGGTCTATCTAATTCAGGTTGGTCTTGTACTCATTATCTAGCCCAGGCTGGCCTTGAACTCACAGCAATCTCCTTGCCTCAGCTTCCTAAGTGCTGGGATTACTGGTGTCTATCACCATGGGGGGGGGGCCCCTGCGGAATTATTTTTTTTATTCAGAAAAAAAACCACGAGGTATAAAGAGAGGGAGTTTTGAAGGCCCGTAATACTTTCATTCTTTTGTTTTGATTGGTTTTATACTATTTTGTTTTGTTTGGATTTATTGTGTGTGAAGGTATAGATAACTATTTCGAAGAAAACGAGATATTATGGTAGCCACTGTTGATTTCCTGTTGTCTTGTTTTGAAGTACTGTGTTGTTCGCATTGGTCTGTTCTGATCTGCTTTGTCTTGTTTTGTTTTGTTCTCTTTAAAATTAAAAAAAAAGAAGCGAGAAAAGAGGATCCAGGGGGCAATGTGATGAACTGTCAACAACTGGGAAATCTGGATAAAATATATATATTTAATATATATAATTTGTGTGTGTGAGAGACTTTTGTATTTTTATGGCAATTTTTCTATTAATTTGAAGTTATCTCAAAATAAAAAGTTTATTTTTTTTTTGTTTTTGTGATGCTGGGGATCAAACCCAGAGTCTTGGACATGCAGGTAACTACTCTACCACTGAGCCACATTCCCAGCCACAATAAAGTTTTTAAAATAATGTTTAAAAAGACTGTGATCCACCTGGAAATTCATGTCCTTGAAATTGCAAAGTTGCAAATCAGTCAAGTCTGGTGGTACATGCCTGCAATGTACTCTGGGAAGATAAGGCGGTGTGGACTACAAATTCAAGCTCAACCTGGTCACTTATCAAGACATTGTCTCAAAATAAAAAATAAAAGAACAGTTGGCAATGTAGCTTAGTGAAATTCAATCCCCAGTACCACCATTACAAAAAAAAAAAGCAAACCGAACAGATCTTCACTATATATAATACAATCATAACAAAGAACAAAGAACAAAATAACAACCCATCTAGGCCCACAAATGTTCTGCTTTAGTGATTTTAAGTAAATCATGTAAGTGCTCCAAGCATCAGTTACTATATCACTGATTTAAGGGCATTTAATTAAATAATTTAGTAAGTTAAAACTTTTTAGCTTTGAAATTGTATAAGTTCTCCATTACCTCTTATGCCAAAAAGAGATATTTCAAACAACGTATTTTTGTTAAATTCCAAGATGAAAATCTACATGGTTTTTAAATAAATTGAATATTTAATTGTACTAAAACTATTAATAAATGATTTAAAAAGCCTGTCTATTTAGCCATTATACTCACACAATATCCACACCTCCTGGAGTAGCAGATGACGATGTATGCTCTTTACTGGATGAAGAATCAGTAGCACATTCTGGTTCAGATACCGAATCACTGCTACAGGGCTCACTATTTGGAGATACATTTCTTTGAGAGGTAGTGTCAACTGCTACAGTTGCTAATTCACCCTCATTAAATGCATCACTTATAAACATGCCTTCGTGGATTAAATAAGCCACTTCTGTGTCCAGTGAATTATCTTTTGCAGCATTCTTCTGCTGTGAAATCTCCTCCAATTCTCTAGTCCTTTGGTTTTTTTCAAGAACTGAGAGAACAACACTGTGAATGATATTCAATGTCGCCTGCAAGGAGAAATAGAAAGAGGAAGAAAGAAACATTTTTTAAAGAATTTAAAATATCTTACACTTAACCCAGACATGGTGGGGCAAGGAGGATAACAAATTCAAGTCCAGCCTTGACGACTCAGAGCTTTAGCAAGATCATAACTCAAAATTAAAAAAACAAAAAGATGAGGATGTAGTACAGTACAAAAAACATGTGTTCAATTGTCAATAATACACACACATACTTACAGATACACAAAATCTTATACTTGAAGTCACCAAAAGTGAATTTTATTATACAGAAAAAAGTTTGTGACATTTTCTTACATGCACACAACATGCTTTGATCATCTTTTTCTCCTCTTCTTTCCTTTCTATCCCTTTCCTCTTCTCATAATAACCTCTCTTCTAACAAAAGTGTGCATAATAGCTATTGAGAGCCTGAAAAAAAAAAGTTGTTACCCAAACTAGTAGCTTCCAACAGCTTACAGTTAAGCAAACTGTGCTGAATATTTTTATGGTTATTGAGTTGTGAATATGATTTTTTGTTGTTGTTTTGTTTTGCTTTGTTTTATTTGGTTTTGAGGCAGGGTCTTACTATACAGTACAGACTGGTCCTGAACTCACTGTGCAGCCCAGGTTAGCCTCAAGCTTATAGAAATCCTTCTGCTCAGTCTCCCGAGTGCTGGAATTATAGGCATGTACCAGCACACTCAGGCCTGCGGACATGATTTTATTTATTTATTTTTTTATTTATTTATTTTGGTACCAGGGATCAAACTCATGCCTTCATGCTTGCCAGGCAGGTGCTTGTGTCACTGAGCTAAACTCCCAGCCTCCAGCATATGATTTTATATTGGAGAGCTCATATGCAAAAAAACAGGTATAGCTATAAAGTTTCAAAATCAATCTTTAACATTTGACTATATTTGATTTTTTAATGAGTTTTCTTAGACCATAAGTGATTAGATTCCTATCTCAGTAAAATATATCAAAAAAAGAGGTAGGGCCTGGAGGAAAGTAATTAGGTCATAAGAGCTCCACTTCATGAATGAATTGATGCTGTTTATTTAGATGTACTGGCAATTAAACCCAAGGCCTCACCATGCTAAGTAAGCTTTCTACTAGTAAGGTATACCCCCAGTCTTTATAATGTTATTTTTTAATTAATTAATTAATTTTGGGAATACTAGGGACTGAATCCAGGACCTCGATACTGAATTGTATCTATAGCAAGCACTTTTCCTTTTTTTTTTTTTTTTTTTTTTTTTTAAATAAGATGGTCTCATTAAATTGCTGTTTTAATCACTTTCTTACCACTGGGACACTGTATGTCTAATACCTTCAATTTAAAGTTTATTTTGATTTGGCTTTAGGAATTGTAGTCTGTATTTGACAGGCTTAAACTCAGAAGCAGCATGGTGAAAGGGCCTGGGCAGAGGAAGGCTGTTCACAGCATGGCAGCCAGAAAGCAAAGAAAGAAGAGATGAAGAGGGAGACAGACTCCCCTTGCCTCCTCTGAGCAGGCCCCACCTCCTAAGAGCAAGATGTCATACTCCTACCACAGTTCACTTGGCTTCCAAAAGCCCTGCCTATGAGCACATAAGGCCTTTGAGGGATATTCTCTTGTGTTTTGGGCCTTCTTTTTGAGACAGGTTCTTGCTATATAGTTCAGACTGGCCTTAAACTCACTATGTAGCCTAAACTGGCCTTAAACTCACAGCAATCTTCCTTGCCTCAGCCTCCAGAGTGCTGGCATTATAAGCTTATGCTACCACACCCAGTTGACACTCTTGATCTGAACCATAACATTCTTCCCATGCCCTCCCCAAAATTTAAGGATATCTCTTTATGCAAAATGCAATTAGCCTATCTCTAAAAGTTGCCAAGGTCTTAACAGTTTCAGCAATGTTAAAAAGTCTCTAAGTCCAGAGTCTCCTCTGAGACTCAGAGCAAACATCAGCTGTGTCCTTGTAAAATCAAAAAGATAACCCTCATGGATTCTGTCTTGGAGTGGCTCTACTCACTGACTTGTGGTTTTCCACAGATGTTTCATATTAGCGGCTTCTCTAATTTCTTGGGTCTCTAACACACTTTTGGCTTCACTCCCATGGCTTTATGCATGACCCCCTCAGGGGACACAATCCTGACCTTCCAGGCCTTCCTCAAAAATCTGGGTGGAATTCTCTCTGGCTCTACAATCCTACATTTTGCATGCCTATAAAACCAAGATGATGTGCATGATACCAGGCCTTTCAACCACTCAAGTCATGGCTGGGCCCCCTTGGATCATGGCTGTAGCGGCCTATGAGTGCAAATGACTGGGTATTGTGAAACAAATCTCAGGGAACTAATTCATTAAGGCTCTATTCTCAAAGAGTTGCCCAACTCTTGATGCTGTTTATTTAGAAGTACTGGCAATTCAACCCAAGGCCTCACCATGTTAATAGTTTTAGCAGTGTTTCACTTTTAGACTCTAGAGCCTGTAAAAGGTGGGGTCTTACTAGCTTCTGAACTTGTGATCCTCCTGAGCTGATCTTTATTAGCCCTTTGTGAAATGAACATTTCAGAGATTATTAGGGTTTTTTCTGCAGTTATTAGACTTGAAGTTTGAAGGTTGCATGAGTAACATAAAGTGATCCAAATGCAGTCAAAATTCAGGTTTAACTACCAAAATCTAGACACCATTTTTTTTTCATTTTCTTCTTTCTTATCATTATATTTTTTAAAATAGGTATTATCTCCAGAAAGAAAGTAACTCTGGGTCCCTTTATCATAGCACTTGCTTCTAGTGAAGTATAATAGAATTATTTATTGGTAGAGCAAGGTGTTATACATCTTTAATCTCATCACTCTGAGAGGCTGAGGTAAGAGGACAGCAAGTTTGAGTCTGGTCTGGATAACAGGGATTTTGCAAGATTGTGACTCATAATAAAATACATAAAAAGGACTGGGGATGGAGCTCATTCTGAAAGCCCTAGATTAAATCCTAGTAATAAAAAGGAGCAGAAAGGAGTGGAAGAAAGAGGTAAGAAAAAGGGTGAGTGGAGAAGAGGAAGAGGAAGAGAAGCATTATCTCAAGTAATTAATAGTCACTCAAACGTAAGTTTTTAGATTCTAATCTTTTATTATTCAATCCATTCAAAATATTACTGAGATGTGCTAGATTGAATTTTATGCTTTAATGTCATTTTAAAATATTTACTTTAATATTAAAATGATACATAAATATACTTTGTTTTTTAAAAATAAACATAAGGATGTAGGCTAGCAAATTATTAACTCTGACAAATTAAACAAGCAATTCAAATACTATTTATTCCTGTAATACAGTAAATACTACTAAAAAACAAAACAAAGGGCTGGGTACATAGTTTAATAGTACAACATGCATGAGACACTGGTTTAATCTCCAGTGCTACAAATAAAGATGCAAAAGAACTCTTTCGAATATAAAAAATAATGCCTTTTTAAGGAAAATCTAGGGGAAAACAAAGTAACACAAATTTTAAATGGGCCTATAATCTAATAATCTACATAGAACTAATTTTAATTTAAAAATTCTTCCATTAAAATGAATAGCTTGTAATTACCATTAATTTTCAGTAACATCACAAGCTTTTTTCAAATAAATATCATATTTGACAGTTTCAAATCACATTTATAGATGTTCTATTTAAATATTACACACTTCAAATGTGAAAATGTGGGATTATAGCTATGCCAAATTATAATCTCCATACTATACTTGCATCAGACAATAATTTTACTTACTTTAATAAACGTAGGGCCTAAAGGCATAGCTACTTTAAAAATTACTGGTGAAAACTTCATCAAATATATACTACACTATTTAGGAGTTCTGTATATCCAGACATGCAATAATAAATGAAATATGATGATAAAAGTCACAGAAATGTATGAAAACTGAAAACAGGGCCTAATTGTTGAATAATCCATCCATACAAAAAGGTCTGTTGCCTATTACTATCAATAGTAGGATCAATATTTTTAAGCACACTAATCCCAAGCAATCTAAATTAAGCACAATGAAATTTTTTCTGGTTTAGTCTGAAGCACTTCTACACGTGACTTAGCATTGCTCCTATGTAAATAAGGATAAACCATGACATAGAGAGGTAACAAAGTCCCTGAGATGATTTACCACAGCACTTAGGAAAGTCTAGAGATATTAACTAGCACATACAGCACACTTCTCACACTTTGTAACACCAACAATATCAAATTTCATAAATGGCTCCCTTTAACTGTCACATTCAATAATTCCTTCATACTGAAACATAACTATGGCATATTAGTAATTCCAAACAATGTGTATCATAGCCTGTAACATCTTTCTTTTGAAAAAAATGTTCTGTGGCAAGTGTTCTTTTCCACATACTACTTGTTTAAAATTATAGTAGTTCCTAAAATATTTCAAGGCACTTCAATCTTATTTAAAAATAAACCTCTTTAGAAAAATTACAAAAACAAAAAGTTATGTTTTATTCCAGAAAGCTGGCTGAATTTTAGGAATATTCTGGACAAACTTACACATAAGCTTACCTTAACTCTGTGTAGGAAAATTGTAAACTTAGAAAAAATATCCTTTAATAGATCAAACCACTGGAGAAAATTCAACATTCTCATTTGATCTGCTAGCCTAGAAAAAAATTAAACATAAAAAATGTCGCCTTAGAGCTAATATGATAACATTTCCAAACTGAAGGAAAACATACTTTTGAGTGATAAGAATAAAATACTTTATCTAGATTTCTAACTAAAATCATCCAATCTTAAAGAGGTCAACTGCCAAACAACTCCTACTTCTTTAAATATTTTTAAAAACTAATCTAATCAAATATACTAGCAAATCTTATAATATGCCAATTCCATGTGACCATTGAAGAAACAAATCATAAAGACATAAGCCACTTTTTGTTAAATGTAAGGGTATCTTCTGGAATAAAAATAGAAATTAACATCTTCCTTAACAAATTTAATAACCTACTTTTCTTACCACAAACTAAAAAATACTTTCCCACATACAAAAAGTAATGTGGCCACACTGCCTCAGTTCAAAACTCCAGCAGCTTGCTGGGATTACTAGCTATGTGATTGTCAAGTTTCTTTGTACCTATGTTCTCCAATTTTCTTGCCTTAACATGGGGAAAAAACAGTCTATACACATGGTTATTATAAGTATTAAATGAGTTAATAAAAAATATGTACAGCAATGCATGGCACATTAAAAATTATCACATATCAGCAAATACCATTATTTTGATAGTTGATATCAATAACTTCAAAGAATAATTAATGTAAAATACCTTCATAAAATATTTTATAGCATTAAGTAACTTATTACTCTAAAATTTTCATGAATATTGCTGTACCCAATAGTTTACTCTCAAAAAATACTGTCATACTGGATATAGAGGAAGTTCTCTACATTAAATTGAGAAAATTCTCTACAGAAAAGTCACTAACTCTTCATATCCATTGAGTTTCTAACAGTTCCACTGACTTATGTCTTCCAATTACTATCATTTCCTATCTTAATTCCTACTTAGTCCTTAACTTGGATCTATTTTGCTTCAACTAATTCTGAAACTGAGTTTTCATCAAAAATGGGCTAAAAATTAACACATTATGGTCTCCATTCTGTGGGTTTCCCCCAAGAAGCTTCACTGTGTCCATATTAGTATTCATATCCTAGGCCAGCTGATAAAGTTAAATACCCACATGAATGAAAAGTTCAGTCAAAACATACTATTTTTCTCAAAATGTAAGAACTGTTGACGGGGTACTTAGCTTAGCAGCACAACAGCCTGCCTGGCAAGCACAATGTCATGAGTTTGAACCCCGGTACCAAAGAAAGAAAGAAATTAAAAAAAAAAAAAGAATTGTCAAGGCTCAAAACAAAAACAAAAACAAAAGACTGAGTTCAAAATCAAATATTAAACTCCTCAAACCTCAAATCCAATTAGAATTCAGTTTTAATTATATAGCTAAATACTTTAAACTTAATACTTTCTATTCTTGCTATATGAATTATCTTCAGTTGTCCTGCTTTGAATCTTAGCTTTCATTCCTTTTCCACCCTCTTCTTTGTCCTGTGAGGGCAACCTAATGGATTTAGCCAATGAGGAGCCCTGACAAGGGCTCTGTTGTTTCATATTCTGTAGCAGTAATTGTCCAGTCAATCCAGTAAAATATATTAAATGAAAAATTCCAGAAATAAGAAATTCGTAAGTTTTAACCTATGTGCCATTCAGAATAACATAATGCCTTCTGCCAAACTGCTTCTCACACAGAACATGAAGCATTTTTTTGCCTAGTATATCCATGTTACTACCTGCCCACAGTCACTTAGTAGCCGTTTTAGTTTTCTGATCAACTGGTTTAATATTGTAATACTTGTGTTAAAATAATAATGTCCCCACAGCACAAGAGCAGTGACACAAAAAACCATGAGGATATAGAACATGGAAAGGAAGATTAACTCTGGTGTTATATGGCAGCACTTTGGGGACCATAGGGAAAAATGTGACATATGTAGGGTTTGGTAATATCTGTGGCTTCAGGCATTCAATTGGGGCATTGGAGTGTATCTCCCACAGATGGAGGCCTATACTATGGTACTCAACTACAGTGCTCTCCTGGAAAGTTACTTCAGGATGATTATTATCCTCTACGCAAGGACACAACTTTTACCTTTCTCCTTAATCCTGTTAATTTAATTCCCTTGTCTCTCAAAGATAGTGCCCTGTGTCACTTATGATTTTATTACACCCTGTCCCATACCTCAACCACTAATACCCTAACAAAATTAGAATAACTGGCATCTTTTCCTAAGTGAAAACTACCAACCTATATATTAATACTTACTTCATAACAACATCAGTGTCTATTTCTTCTATTTGTGAAACTTTATTAATCACACACTGCAAAATTTAAGAAACAAAAACAATTCGATTAATTCTTCAGAATCCTAAAAACTGAATGCTTCATCTGTAAATTAAAAAGGACTTGTTGACTATAATAATCAATTTACCAGATTTTTAAAATATCTCTTATACGTACCTTATGGTGTTTGAAAAACTGAAGCATTACTGCTACCGTATTAATTATTTTAGAGTATGCTTCAACTATAACAATCAAAATCTCTCATTCGAACTACTCAAAATCCTAAATAGAAATACAGAAATCTAATACTTAAAAACAAAGTATAACTCTGATATTAATGTCCCAAAAGAAATGCATATGGAGGTTTTTCTTTCAATAGCAAGCAACAGTTTTAAAATTTAGAATAATAAATGCTGAGACTTCATACTATAAATGCTTTACTATTTAGATAATGAATATTTAGACGTGATGTTAAAATTTTTGCTTAAAATATACATAATATATGAAATATATGAAGATCATATAAGCTATGTTGGTAATATAGTACTTCTTTACAAATGCAATACATCTCTTCAACCAAACTCAGCATTTGAAACTCAACAGTATCAGTGCCCAAGTTCCCCTTTCCAGCTCTCTGCCCATCTATTGCTTCCTCTAAAAAGATACTATCTTGTTTCTAAACAGTACATTGATTTTTCTTATTTGAATTTTATACAGTGGACTCATATATTATTTACTCTGGCTTCTTTGCTTTCACATTGTCTGTAATGTTCATTTATGTAGTTCTGAATAATTTACTTATTCTCATTGCTGTATAGTATTTCACTGTATAAATATACCACAATTTTATTTATTCTTTCTACAGATGATGGAGCTTGATTTTTTTTTTTTTTTTAGCAAGTAATGTTGTAAACATTATTCCACTGTGTTTTGGCGAACTTATGGAAGAATTTGTTGTATGAATATTTATGAATAGACATACTGGTTCATAATGTGTGCATAGTAGATACTGCTAAGTTTTCCAAAATGGTTATATCAATTTAAAAATACAATGTCTTAATCAGCGTTTGAGAGGGTTGTAACAGAAGGTGATTGCAAATTTTAAAAATTTGTACGAACACTAAAAATTCATAAATGTACATTCAACCTAATGATAACAATTAAGCCTTTTTCACATATAGAAAAACTGAAAAATCATTAGATGAGACTTATCAGAATAAAAAAAGATCAGGGAAAACAAAACATTTTAGTTTATAATTTCCTATGTATCAAAGTAAAAAGGAAATTAACATTTACCTACTTCTGGTAGAAGTATAAATTGGCAAAAGATTTTAAGGAGCAATCCAGTTCAACGTATCAAACAATTTAAAATACTTCTTACTTTCTGGCCAATAATTCACCTTTTGGAAATCAGTCTAAGAAACTTATAAGAAAAACGGACTTGAGTGATTCAGCATGGCTGAACAGAGGCAGACTTATGTTGGAGTTATTCAGAGAAAATCATCTAAAATTATAGGTAATTGGAAGAAAGGGAAAGATATATATCCTGATACCAAAATCAATCTGAAATAAGTGAGTTGTAGATCAAAAGAGCAAAGGCATAGGACTTTATAAAATGATGGGACAGACCACAGGACTGCCTGTGGGAAATCTGCCTGTGCACGAAACAGGAGCTGCCATTCTGGGAAGTTTCCTAAAGAGTTGATGGGCTGCACCAGTGTGGCAAACAAGCTACACAGGATAAATTTAGGATTTAAGGCCCCTAGCCTCTTTTGCCTTCCTTCAAACACAATCTATTGTAGCCAGGCAGCAAATTTTGCATGCATTCACAGGGGCAAGTGAGCAGGAAGCTGATCCTTCTCCATGAGCTGCCAATTTTTTTTTTTTTTTTTAAATGCTTCTTCTTTTTGTTGTGCATCACATCAGCTAACTGGAACCTCTAGGAACAACAAGGTTAAAGGTCTGTGATGTGAGAGAGGGACACAAACAGGATTTAAGCAGCCTTGGTCTATGTCAGGGCAAGGAGTGGAAAGTCAGCACTCCCTGTTAGAGAGGAGAAAAAAGCAGGACCAAGCAGGCTAGATTTGCCTCTACAGCCTTGGTAGGGGTGGTGAGTCTACCAACAGCACTTTCCCCATCCTGTGACCAGCAGCATGAGAGGAGACAGTGCAATGGCAGTGGAACAGAGGAAGCTCCGCAAGGACTGGGAGCAGCCTCAGAGTGTCTCTGTCTGAAGGTGCCACGGCAACTGGGAGGGCAAGGCAGAGACAAACATGGTAAGGAGACCTAAGCTGACCAAGACATAAAGTTGCTGGCTGAAGACTGGCCCCAGCCTCCATATCTGTTGGCCAAGACCAGCCTCACACCCAACACTAATCCTACAGCAGACTTGGCAGGACTACCAGCACAGTTTTAGACTCTGACTTGGACAATACCATAGAACTGTAGACATCAGAGAAATATTATTATTTTTCTCTTCTTTGTGTTCATTTTTGTCTTTTGGGGGGGTGGTATTTAAGTTTTTATTTTCTTACTTATTTACTTCATTGTTTATTTTGTTCATTTTTTTTTTCTCTCAACTGTCTTTCTTAAATATTTTCATGTGAGTGAACAAGGCCTCCAGTCTTTCTGGTTCACTTTGATATGCTTTTGCTTCCTCCTTCATTCTCTCTCTTGTCCTCCAGTTTCCCAAAACTTGAGAGATCTTCCTTTGTTCTATTTCCTTGCTCTCATTATGTCTCTTCTTTGATCTCTATTTTGTATCCTCTCCCTCTTAAATTCAGTTCCCCCACCACCATAAGGGGCAAAAATCACTGTACTGAGGGGAAAGTCACTACATACAAATTCCTGGTTTAGGTCAGAATTTGCTGTAAAACTGTAGATTATGTTCCTATGTTGAAAAGTACCAAATTGATAGTTACCACAGTTTTTCACTTCCTAGGCCGTGTTTGATACTTTTATTAATACTAATTGTATCACTTTAGCCAGGATGTAATATCTGTTTAATCCATTGTTCTCTTTTGTGTAACAACACTGTGATTATCTGGGGGCATCATCATAGTCCAGTACCAAAAGACTGGGTGGTGAGCCAAACAGATAGCAAGTTCTCAACCCTAATAAATTGAGAAGGTAGGATCCTGGGACAGACACAAAGACCAGAACCAGCCACACCCAGAAGACATCTCTGAAGAACAGACATTGTCTACAGAGGCCACAATACTAGTAATAAAAGAGATCTACCATAAGAATTTTATAAGCATCAACACAGAAAATGAATTAAAATTCAAATATAGAAAATGACAAGTCATAGAAGTAAAATGCAACCCCAGACCTCCACTCCACCCATGACAAGTCGAGGAGAAAACAAGAGAGAGGAAATCAGAAGCCACCCACCTGAATTTTCTGAATGGTATCAGTAGAAGAAAAGAAATAGATGAATGAGGCTATCGAGAAAATCAGATCAAAAACAATCTACCAGGTAAAAAAAGAGACGATCAAAATGAAGGAATTGCTTAGTGAATCTAGAGTGGACACAGAGAAAAATACAGAGGAGCTTAGGAAAATGATGAGAACCATGAATGCTCAAAAGAGGAAAGAAATGGAAAGCATGAAACAGATATAAACAGGTATCTAAGAGATTAAAAATTCAATATACATTTCCAAAGTATATGCAGCCAACTGAACCAAGATGAGTACAGAATATCATATCTAGAAGAGAAGATTGCAGTTAGTTATCACAAAAAGATTTTTTTAATAGCAAATGACCACGAAAAATCAACCCAACAGCTGCAAAATGTTGCAAAGAACATAACATTGATCAGATCAGTGAGAAAGCAGGAGACAATACAAATGCTATAACATACCTTTTCACAGAAGTAATGGCAGAAAACTTCCCAAGAATGGAAAAAAATTTGATATACAACTCCAATAGCCATGACCAAAATAAACCTACACTGAGGCATATAATAATCAAGACTCCAGAAATTCACCACAAGAACATTAAAGAATATTAAAAAGCAGTTAGAGAAAAGTAACAGGTCACCTGCAAAGGAAAGCTCATCAAAATTACAGATTTCTCAACACATACCCTGAAGGCAAGAAGAGTTTGAAGTATTTCAAATCCTGAAAGAAAACAATCTCCAACCCAGATTGATGTATCCTGCAAAACTATCTTTCAAAATAAATGGAAAAATAAGATATTTCCACGACGAACAACTGAAGAAACTCAAGACCACCAAGCCACCTCTACAAAATGTTCTGAAACATATTTTAGAAAAAAACCCCAGAATTCCAAGAATCCCAACTTCTAGAAAGAAGCCACCACTCAAGGCAAGCAATTAAACAGAGGGGAAAGACAGGAAACCGACAACAGGAAAATAATATAACAAGAATAAGCCAATACATATCAGTTATTACCATCAATGTAAAGAGTCTCAATTCACCAATCAAAAGAAACATGCTAGCAGAATGGATCAAGAAACAAGCTGCAAAAAAGAAACACATTTAACTAAAAACTTTACAGACTGAAAGTCAAAGGACAGAAAACAATGTTTCATGCAAACAGAGCCCAGAAACAAGTCAGGGTAGTTATTCTATTTGCAGACAAAGTCAACTAAAAGCCAAGACTGATCAAAATAAACAAAGATCACTACACACTTGTCAAAGGAAAATTCCAAGAAGAGATAACAATCATATGTACCAAATACTAGTGCATAACTATTAAGACATGAAAAATCAAATAAGCACTAACACCATTATAGTGGGGGATCTTAATCCCCCACCGTCACAAACTAGAAAAAAACAACAACAACAAAGAAATATTAGAATTGAACCAAATCTGTGAAAAAAGGATTTGGTAGATGTCTACAGAGTGCTCCAACCCACAACATCAGAATATACATTTTCTCCAATAGAGATCACATATTGGGGCTCACAGAAAATGCTCAAGTTAATGCAAAGGAATTAAAGTTATCCCATGCATATTATCAGATCATAGTGCAATGAAATTGGAAATCCATGGCAAAGAAACCACACAAACTTCATAAACTGATGGAAACTAAATAACATCCTCTTAAACAACCGATGGGTCAATATTAAATTAAAGATGAAATTAAACAGTATGTAAAATTAAATGATAATGCCACTACTATATACCAGAACTTATAGGATATGATGAAAGTCTTAAGAGGGCAATTAATAATGGTGAGCTCTCACCTCAGGAAAACAGAGTGAACTCAAAATAAACAATCTAATGTTGAACCTCAAGCTTCTGGAAAAAAGAGCAATGAAGCCCAAAGCTTATACAAAGGAAGAAATTATAAAGATCAGAGCAAGAAGTAATGCAGTGATGACTAAGAAAACAATACAAAGAATCAATGAATTGAAGAGTTGGTTCTTTAAACAAATAAATAAAAATTACAGACACTTAGCCAATCTTACTTAAAAAAATAAAGGGAAGACTGAGGAAGAAATATCGCTGTGAGTTCAAGGTCAGCCTGTGCTACAACAGAAGTTCAAGGCCATTCTGAACTGTATAGCAAGACCCTGATTCAAAAAAACAAAAACAAAAAAACCTCAAATCTATGTAATTAGGAATGAAAAAAAATGCAATCACAAGAGATCCTGCAGAACTTCAGAAGATATCGAATTCAAGAACCTGTATTCTAATATGAAGATGTAATTAAAAACCTTCCAACAAAAAAAAAAGCTCAGGTCCTGGTGGACTCACTGCTGAATTCTACAATAAATTTAGAGAAGATGTAATGCCATTACTCCTCAAACTCTTTAATGAAATTGAAAGGGAAATAATACTCTCAAAGCCATTCCTAAAAGAAAACATTACCTTTATACCACAACCAGAGAAGGACCTAACCAAAAAAGAGAACTACAAGCCAATCTCCCTAAGGAACATAGACATAAAAATCCTCAATAAGACACTGGCAAATAATGCAGCAAATCATCCAGAAGACTGCACACCATGACCAAGGATGCATTCCAGGGATGCAAGGATGGTTCAACAGATGCAGAGCAATAAATGTAAAACACCATATCAACAGAGCCAAACACAAATCATATGATTATCTCAACAGATGCAGAAAAAGCATCTGACAAACTCCAATATTCATTCATGATAAAAACCCTTTATCTCTGTTTGATAAAATCTATGACAAACCAACAACCAACATCATACTAAATGATCAAAAACTGAAAGCTTTCACTATAAAATCAGGAGCAAAACAAGGATTCCACTATCACCATTCCTATTCAATATGGTTCTGGAAACATTAGCCAGAGCAAGGACACAACGGAAAGAAATAAAAGGAATAAACACAGGAAAAGAAAAAGTTCAATTATCATTATTTGTAGATGACATGATATTCTACATAGAGAACCCCAAGAACTCCACCAAAAGACGCCTAGATTTAATAATGAAAGTCAGTTGTGTAGCTGGATATAAAGTCAACACTCAAAAATCAGTATCATTCTTAATACAAATAATAGATTCATTAAGAAAGAAATTAGGGAAACAACAACTTTCACCATAGCATCCAAAAAACTGAAGCACTTTGGAATCAACCGAACAAAGGAAGTAAAACATCTTTACATTGAAAAACTACAGTACTCTGAAAAAGGAACAGAAAGATATCAGAAAACAGAAAGTTATCCCTTGCTCTTGGGTAGGAAAAGCCCATATAGTAAAAATGTCCATTCTCCCAAAATTGTTACACAGATTTCACGTGATCCTGGTCAAAATGCCAACAGCACAGAATTAGAGAAAACCATACTAAAATGTATTTGAAACCAGAAGAGACCCAGAGTAACAAAAACAACTATGCGCAACAAAGGTAAAGCTGGGGGCATCACAACCCGTGACCTGAAATTATACTACAAAGCTACTATGATAAAAACAGCATGGTAGTGGCAAACAAACAAACGAACAAAAAAAATAAAAACAGACCTAAGGAGATTAGAGATGCAGATCCAACTCCAAACACACTCAGCCAAACATAGTCAAACACACTCTTTGACAAAGAGGTCAAACATTAAGTGGAAGAAAGATATTTTCTTTAGCAGAAAAACTGGTTTTCCATGTGCCAAAGATCCATGTCTCTCACCATGCATTAAATGAAACTCAAGATGGATCAAAGATCTAGATATTAAAACAGAAATACTAAATCTGCTGGAAGAGAGAATAGGTAGAATTATTGAAAACAGAGGTATAAGCAAAGACTTTATGAACAAAACTCCATTGCACAAGAAATATTACAAAGAACAACTAGGATCTCTAAGAAGCTTTTGCACAGCAAACAAAACCACCAATAGAGTGAAGAAACAACTCATAGTGTGGGAAAAATTTTTGACAGTTATTCCTTTAAGATCTAATATGTAGAATACATAAAGAACTCAAAAAAATTAGACACCTCAAATTTAAAGACTCAGTTCAAAAATGGCCATCTGAAATCTTGGAAACAGCCCAAACGACCATCAACTGATGAATGGATAGAGAAGTAGTTTTTTTTAAAAAAAAAACAAAAAAAAAGAAGTAGTTTTTTATACAATACTCATCCATAAAGAAAGATAAGACTGAGACATTTCTAAGTAAATAGCTGTACCTTGACATTATACTCTTAAGTGAAATAAATTATACACACATGTAAATATCACACTGTCTCTCTACTGTAAGAAACAAAGTGTAAATAAGGACTAAAACGTATACCAGATATTATCAAATAGGAAGGGGAACTAAGGAGCAGCTTGGAAGAAAAAAAGGAAGAGAAAAGAAAAAAAAAAGCAAGAAAAGGAAAAATGGAAATAAAACTTTTATAAATAAGGAGGGGAAGAGGGGTTGAAGGAGGGTAGAGGAATGGGGTAAAAAAAAAAGAATTGTGATGAATGTGATCATCATGTATATTTTTAAATGTACCAATAAATTTAACTATAAAAAAGTAACTTTGCACCAAAGACATCTGCCATAGAATTATTTATGATATCAAATTGAAAACAATCTAAATGTTCAAAGTACAGGAAAGGTCACACATACTTAACCAACATAATACCGATGAAATTTTAAAAATCATTAATACTGATGCTTCTGAAGTTCTGTGTAATAACATGAGAAAACACATGTTGATTTTAACTGAAATGAATATTCAAAATCACACACATTATGACAGTGACAATTAAAAAATCAGTAATGATCCACAGGTAGAAATATTCTTAAAGTGATAATCTTGGCTGGCAGGGCTATGTTTTTATTCTGTTTTTCCATATTTAAATGAGCAAGTGTTAGGATTATACTATAACCTATGTAAATTACTAGATGACATAAAGTCAAAAGAAGATTATAGGCTATATAAAATAAAAATGCGTAGTTACCTGTTTAATGATATTCTTTGCTGTAATAATCATTTCTTCACCATAGATTTCTAAAAAATTAAGTTTTCTTTGTTTTAAAAGTCCAAATATAAGCGATACTAATCTTTCCTATTAAAGAGAAGAATATGTAATTTCACATTTTAAATTTGAAACAATCTGACTTACAGAAAGGAATATTCAGCATTAAGGGTTTTGTTCAGACCTCAATTCAGCACATGGTATTTCTAGAAGTCTAAAAAACCCTCTGAATAATCTTATCAGATTTTGAAATTTCTGTTCTAAAATGGATAAACCGTATTCTATCATACTGGATCAAATGAAGCTGGCTTGGGAACAAAACACGAGATATTTTTGCCCTAGTTTTCATGAAGTATTAGAAAGTATTCTCAACCCATGCAGACCAATAATTAGCCCCTTAACTTTTAAAAAAACAAAAAAATTTTGGTCTAGAAGATTAGAATGATAATATAGACTCTCAAGCTCTCAAATGAAAATCAACTTTCAATGTATATTTCTTTATTTATACTGTTACTAGTTGGGGCCTTTTAGTTTTTCTACTAGTTCTTGGCAATGAATAAGAATGAGAAGTTACCAGACAGGTAGAGCTAGGATATGATATATTTATGCATGCACATGCATAAAACATGTTCATAATGTTTTTTCATAAGGTATTCAATGAATTGAATGAGTAGTAACTTGGCATATAAAAATCACTTTACATAAAACTCTTCAATACATGCCTTAACCCTAATTAACATTAAGTAGTAACATCACATGCCACAGTTTAAAACATATACCTCTTCTAAAACTTGACAATCATCTTCGAATGGTCTATTTAAGTGACTGTGAGAATAAGTAGAAAATTCTGCAATCATCATTTTACTTATCAGTTTTTCTAATTCACAAAGCTGTGATCCCAAATGCCTACAAAAAAGAAAAATGTTATGCATATATTTTCATTTAATAATCACAAATTCACTCCACTTTCAAGGAAATTAGAAGACAAAGCTTTACTAACTGAATACCTGTACAATAACATGATGTTTTAGTAAAATGGAGACCCCTCTAGTAAGCCTAACTAACTTTAATAATTTCACTTTATCTCCGAATTTCTGTTTTTCTCTATTTTATCTTCAACATCTAAATTATAAATGTGTTTTACAAAATTTGGTTACTTGGTGAACTTTGTGATTATTTTCAGAAAAAATATTTAGATATTTTAACTCTTTTCTTCATTAGTCATTAATTGAACATCGTGGTGATAGCTCCCCAGACATTTTCAACAAGACCGTATTCTAGGTACACATAAATAATTTAAAGGACCACAGGTACAGACTGACCCAATTCAATTTCTGTCATGATTACTGTGAGTTATTGTATACAAGCCTCCAGATTATTAAACTGAAAGCTGTGAGAAATCACATGACTGATACTTATGAGGAAGTAGTGCACTTATATACAAAGGGATTTTTGCCACACAATTTAGTACCTCTATAAAAAGAGGAACTAAAACCCAGATAACATGGTCGGTCCAAAGTATTTCAAAAATTTAAGTGAAACAGGCCAATGGAAAAGATGCCTTTATAATCTAGGAAATAAAAATATTTTAAGTAGTACACTTCTTAAATTTTTATGTATCTGTTATTGTAAATAGTTTTTTAGGGGCGAGGGTACCAGGGATCGAATTCATGACAATGTGCCTGCAAGGCAAGTGCTTTATGCTGTTGAGCTAAATCCTCGGCCCTATAAATGGTTTTTAAATTTTTTTTAAAAAACTATCAGTCTGGACAGGAGTTTAGCTCAGCCGCGTAAGTGCGTATTTCACAAACATGAGGTTGTGAGTTCTATCCCTGGCACAAAAAACAAAGCAAAAAACCTAACAGTCTGCGTTTTTGCCTATCATGGTCCTAGATTAATCCCTAGCACTACAATAACTAACCAAGCACCTGCCTGGGCAGCATGTGATCATGATTTCAATCCCCAGTACAAAAATAAATAAATAAATAACCCTAATTAAATAAAAGCTCCATCTTTGGGGATAATTTTTAAACATTTAAACTTAGTTTTATACTAAACAAATCTTTTAAAAAGCATGCGCATATATAGTATTTACTTGGAAAAAAAAGCTTTTCATGTTAGCACTTTTCTTTCTGACAAAGACAGCATATATACATTTTAAAAACAGTTATAACCATTTGCCTTTACAGAGGTATACTGCTCCTCATAAACAATTTTGGTAAGCAAAAGTAGTAATTATTCTGAAACAAATCTGAGGAGTGAAATAATCCGTAAGTCTGTATTTTTTCAGTGAAATTATATTTCTTACAGCTAATTACAAGATTTATAAGCTTCTCATCAAAAGGAATTAACATCTCACACTGGACTAATTTGGGACACACCCATTTGTACAAACCAAACTATCACCATAAAGGAACCTGGCATTACCTAGCAAAATTACATAGGAATTACCCTTTCACCTAGGAATCTCATTTCTTGCAATCTATAAGATGCACTGTCAAAAATTCATCACAGTATTGCTCATGACTATAATGAATAGAAGTAATTCAAGTGTTGACCAGTAGGGAACTAATTAAAAGAAATCACAAAACATTCTTATAAAATGCTATATGTTTATAATACATATTGTTTATATTCCTTGTGTGGAGTTGGTACGTGTATATAACACATCTTAATTCCCTTTTTTCGTTCCCTTTCTCTCCTTCCCTTGTCTCATCTCTTCATCCTGTTCCTGTTTGGAAAAGATCTATCTCCTTACTTCCTATTATCTATCTTTTATTTTGCTCTTTATAAGTTGGGTTTGTCATTTAAGAGAAACCATGGAATATTTATTTTATATATTTTTAAAAGAACTGAGAAAAACCTATATGTAGCTATAGGGCAGTTTCTTAACCTTTTTTCGTTATTGCACACATTCTCATGAAATTTTATTATCCTATATTATGTATCTTTTTATGTATTGTGGCTCTCTGGAGGGTCATAACTATTTAATATATTGTACCTACTGTATAGATATTTTGCAATCTTCATAACCAATTTTTGTCCTCTTGGCAATCATATCTTTCATTGAGAATGCATGCTGCAGACCATGGTACAAAATCCAGGATACATTATATTGTAAAAGTAACAAAACGGGGAACTCAGTGGTAGAGTACTGCCTAGCATACACAGGCCCTAGGTTTAATGCCAGCAGCAAAACCAACAAACAACACAAGCAAGGTGGATAAGTACACACAATGTACAAATACGTTTCTAAAATGAGGGACAGATGGATAAACAGGAACTAAAACTTTTAAAAAGTAGTGACTTAGGACAGATGCTAAATCCCTCTAAATATTCTTTAAGAGATTTTTCTTTTGAACTGTATAACTTTTTTTTTCTTTTTTTTTTTGTACCAGGGATCGAACTCATGACCTCTGCTTGCCAGGCAGGTGCTTATGCCGCTGAGCTAAATCCCCGGCCTATCTATCATAGTTCTAATACATCATTACATTTTTGACAATACTTACATGTCAAAATCAGCTACACACAGTGTTACAATCTTGTAAGCCCAGAACTCTAAGAAGCTTAGGTAGGATAATGTCAAGTCTGAGCCCAGTTGCAGCAATTTAGTTATACCCTGTCCCAAAAAGTTTTGTTTAAAATGAGGGGATGCAGCTCCTTCTGCCTCAGCCTCCTAGAGTGTTGGGAGTATACACATATGCCATTATGTCTGACTTATGTATAAATTTTGACTCCACAAAAATTTAACTACTAATAGCTTGCTGATGACCAGAAATCTTGCCAACAACATAAACAGTCAATTACAGTAGATGTTATATACTGGATACATTATGTACAGTGAAAATTATGCAAGGACCATGAAAGGTTGTTTTTTACTGTGACTGACAATTTACTAGAAAGATGAACTGCTCACACATAGATGGTTCACATCACATGACATTTTAAGCAGACACTCAAAATACTTGAGTTCTTCATCCTAAAATGGCTACAAAATTATTATGGCACCACATGGATGACAGTTATTTTATGTAACTATGATTTAATACTGCATCCTCATGTATGCTTATATTTCTCTGTGGATGGCACCACCTATAACTTTTGTGTGCAAATTTTGATATATTTCAACTTTTTATAATAGATTTGTATGTTTTGTGATAGTGGGTGATAAAACAGACTATTATCTACATAGATAGTTATTTATGCATGCATGACATACTTGACTTATTCTAAATTTTTTCAATAGTGTTAAAACAATGCTATTCATCAAGTTGTCCCAAATTGCCACATATCTCCAAAACAAAATATCCACATGTAACTGGCCCACACAATTCAAACCTATGTTAAAGGATCATTTGTTGCTCTTATGGGAGAAAAATACCATTTTATAGGAATGTATTACTTAATAAATGAAGAAGGTAGTACAAAATTAGAATATTATGATTTTTAACCCATAACGAATAAAAGGTAGGCAAAGGGGACAATGATCATCATATGGCTACTAACCACAACAGACAGAACTAGATATATGTTGATTAAAATACATACCACTACCTGCTAGATACTCTTCCCAGAAAGCAAAACTCAAGTTTAATCAAGCCTTTAAATCTAACTACTGATTACAGAAAATGGGGTAGAAAAACATGGGAATTTCATTGGCAAAACATGTAAAAAGCTCTACATGACAACCCCTCAATTTCTTCAATAAATATTTTGAAAGGGAAAAAATGAGAAGAATGAGGAACTATAACTTAGAGGACACTTGAGACAAATTAAGAATTATATTGTATAGATATTATTTGGAACCTGTTTCCAACAAGCACACCATAAAAAAGAATTCTGAGACCAATGGAAGCTTGAACACTGTCTCACTATTTGAAAATCTGAGCTATCTGAAAATCTAAATATTAATTATTTTCAAAAATTCTTATCTTTAAAAAATATACAATAAAATATTTCTGGATAATAAATGTTTGGAATTTGATTCAAAATAATTCTGCATTAGTGGGATAAAACAAAGCTGGCCATGAGTTGGTAAGTCATAAGTGAAAATCTTTTTCCTATGATTTCCCTTATTTTTTCATATATTTGGGTTTCTGATAATAAAGATTATTTTTCAAAACAGCAATACGGTAGGAAATAAATTTATACATATATAAAACTTCAACATTCCTTGCTCCTCAAGTAGTTTTTATAGCAATCATAGCACCCTTTTAATGCAAGATTAGACAGTTACACTAGGAGTATGAACAGTGACCAGCATATTGCCACAAAGAATTATGGTAGGAAGTCCATGGGATTACATGTACTGATACTATATTTGGGAATCAAAATAATAAAAGTCTGTCATTTCAGCATAACATCTTCAATACAAGGTTCTAGCTGATCTCAGATATTGTCTTAATTTGACCAGCTTCATTTTATGCATTCTTAAATTTTGATTAACATAACAAAGGAAAGATACAAACTAACATCAAATAATTTTGAGTTACCTGATTTTACAGAGAGAGAGAGAAAGAAAGAGATTTGTGTAAACAAATCCTAAAACACAAACTACAGAATTATAATGTTTGACAAGATGCACTTATGTCTTGTTCTAATCATTCTTTTTATATTGACTACTTTGACAATAGATACACCAATGGCCTATGTATTGTTAACCTCACCAAAAAATTTTAATAGCTGAAGAGCTGCATGTCTATAATTTTAGTTCCTTGAGATGCTGAGGGAGGAGGATGGCAAGTTTGAAGCAACTCAGAGAGACCCTTGTCTCAGAATACATTAAAAGGGCCAGAACACCTGAGTAATACACCATCCTGTATTTGATCCTAGTAATGAATGAATGAATGCATGCATGCATGCTAAATCTGGTAACAGTTTACTTTAATGTAAATAGCCTAAAACTCATAGATAGTATAGAAATCTACTGAAATACAACTAAAATACGTACCACTTTCTGAATAAGCAGTTAGATCTATATGTACAGCTAAATAAATTTGAACAATTATAATGCTTTCTATGTTGATATCCCTCAATTTGCACATTCAGATTGTCTGCCAAGATTTATGTTCAATACAATGACTTTTGGGCTGATTTTTTCCCCCGGAACTAGGGACTGAACCCAGGAACATTTTACTACTGAGCCACATCCCCAGTACTATTTTTTGAGACAGAGTCTTACTAATTTGCCCAGGCTGGCTTGTAACCTCCAATGCTCCTACCTGAGAGCCTCTCATTCAATAGGATTACAAGTGTATGCCACTGTGCTCAGCTCATCTGTGCTGTTTTATTATAGAAATGTGTTTATCAGTAAACTCTACAGTAATTCTAGTTTTACCAAATAACAGAATCTCTGATTTCTTGACTTCATCCCAAAACATGCAATGTGGATAGCCTCTTAATATCATATTTGAAATTTAAATTATGGAAGGTTATTTTTAGGATCAAGTATTATATTGAGTAATTCTGACATGATCAATAATAAAAATTATTTAAATTAAATCCTAAGGTAGGCTCAGATCAATGAATCCACAGTAAACTGGACCATGCCTTCCACTTTTTCTTTCAAACAAGAAAAGCATACAATTAGAAAATAATTCATTAATTTTTATCATAAAATAATTACTATGATAGTTCTGAGTCAGTAAGCCTATAGTTCAACTGCTTACAGATTCAACATGTATAACACTATAAATTTAGTACTGGTATTCTAAGGGTCTATCTGATGTATCACCAAATATATTACAAAGCAAAGCTCTTAGGTATGATTAGATATAGGCTGAAATTCTATTGTGTTTTATAACTTACTATATGACCTGGAGCAACTTATCTAAGACTTTGTAAGCTTTAGTTTACATCCCTGTGAAAATAGGGGTAACATTATCTACCTTCTAGGCCCTGCGAGATTAAGTCAATAAATACCTGCAATATATTCAGCACAGTGCATGGTTTAGAGTATTTATGTATTTAATAAATTTAGACAGTTATGTGGTAATGGATGGATAATAGTGATATTAAGTAGAAAGAAAAAAATTAACAACAGTAAGGAACACTAAGTTTCTAAATGAATCAACAGAAAAGCAAGTAACAATAGTTCTGAATTTCAAAGTAACTAAAGATCTTCTATATTAAAACCTGCCAGTTACCAATATTCAAATGTATGTTTAAGCCCATATTTAAGACTCCACATTATATCTGCTTAAGTGTTTAAATATTAACATTAACAATACTTTCAGTTAAAGTTAGTATAGGGCATAAATATTTCAGTGATCATTTTTATTGGTAAATAGCTAAACTTAATTTCATGAGTAATAGTTACAAACATTTCTGTCCTAAGAATTAAAATTGTCCAATTTGCCAAACATTTAGGCAATAAAGCTATTAAAATTTTTTTAAATTACAAAATCAACAAATGTACAAAGGAAATACTGTAGTAATTATGAATTACACAGTAAGTCAAAACCTTTCAGGTTCACAAGAGGGGAGCAGACTTCTGATCTGATGTCTTCTGACATCAGATAAGCACTTTTTGAATAGAGACAGAAGTTTTAGTTGAAAGCTTTTACTGTAAAAGAAATAAATTTATGTAGGAAGAAGCTATCACTTTAATTCTAACTTCTAAAAAAAGTAGAGTACCCCAATGGTTTCTTAATTCTGGTGCATGTTAGAATCTCTGAGAGAACTTTAAAAAACACAAATACTCAGGCTTATCCTGTAGGTTTGTGTGGGTTGTGCTATACCTTTCTGAAGCTCTTCTGTGGGTTGTATGATGCAGCCAAGATTAAGAATCACAGGTAAATATAAATGGTTAATTAGGAACAAAAATTATGGAAGGAAAAAGAATAGTAGAACATGTCAAAATATTTGTTAATGTCTTGGATAACCTACAGGGTCCATAGTATGTATTAAGATATGTATGACAATAGCTCTTATACAAGAGATATAAAACTCAACAGGAAGATTTTTTCAAAACCACAAATGATAATAAAATATGGGGAAAAAACTAAAAGAAAATAATAAAGTAACACAGAATGCTTTTAAGATTTTATTAGAGATTATAAAGTGTTCTGGGCATTTATATGCCAAAAAACAAAATTTATATAGAGAATAAAGTCAAGGTCAAAAATTTCAGTAGTAGTAAGACAAAAAAAAAAAGAAATATTCAAGCATTGTTTACTACTAGTGATTCAAAGAAATATATTAACAGTACACAAGAAAAAGTATACTATTAAAAATATTCCAAGTATTTTTTTTAAAAATAGGTTTGTATTTGTGGTAATTTGATTATTGGAAAATTCTGGTATAAAATTTTCCTTTATAAGCAAAATAAGTCTGGGAGTGGTAAAGCATGTCTGTAATCCCAGCACTCAGAGGCTGAGCCAAGAAGACTGCCATGAGTTCGAGGCCAGCCTGAACTACATAGTCTGTTTTTAAAAAAAAAGTTACAAAAGCAACAGAAAGAATGCTACAGTAAAAACTAAAATTTACACCAAAATCTATAAAATGGTAAAACTATTAATTCAATAGGGTACTTTCATTGTTTTATTATTGGGGGAAAGCATTTGTATTTTAAGTATGAATACTATATATGCTTTTCTAAGATATGCTCCACAAAGGTACAATGTTAAATGCCTGCTGTAATCTCAGAATTTAGAAGTTTAAGGCAGGGAATTCTTGAGTTTGAGGCTAATGTCGGCTATATAAAAAGACTCAGTTTGAAAAAAAAAAATACCCCAATAAGTCCTAGGGCCTCAAAAGGGAGGTGAGTTTCAAATAAAATACTTCTTATGCTTTAAGCTAAGGAAAACGCATTTTCCACCACTAATATTTATAGTAAACAAGAAACTTATCATATATAAGTTTCTCCTGATTGGTTAGACAAAAACATAAGGATTCAAAACTAATTCTTATATTTTCAAATAAAGTTAGATAGCTGTAAAATTATCTGTGAAGCTATTCAAGAAAGTAATATAAGGGGCTGGGGATTTAGCTCAGCGCCTCAAGCACTTGCCTGGTAAGTGTGAGGTCATGAGTTCAATCCCAGGTACAAAAAAAAAAAAAAAAAAAAATATATATATATATATATAAAATACTGATATTCAAAAATCTTACAGCAAAAGTAAAGAAAAAGTCAAGACAGCAAATCATCAGGTAGATATGACAGAAATGTAAAATAGAACAAAAAAACAAGGTTATAACTTAAACTATTTCAAATATGTGTTAGTACTCTATTAAAAATGTTTTAGAGTAATGTATTTTTTAATTCAAAAAGTATTTGCATATAGAGAAGTTTATCAAAAATTCAAGTTCTGAGATCAAACTTTTAAAGTTATAATCTTAATGGACTGATCTGATAGTTTTACAGAAATAGTTTACATAAAAGAATAAACATTCTTTACACAAGGAAGCTGTAAAGAAAATAGTAAGAAGAAGGTATTTGAGCAAAATGCAGACAATCATAGCATTTGAAAGTCTTTTTAAAAATCATATATGCAGTGCTGGGGACTGAACAGAGGGCCTTGTGCATGCTGAAAACCTGCTTAACAGAATAAAATTTTGACATCTTGCACGAGTCTATAAAAGCACTGATGTAATTTCATATAAAATATCTAAAATTTTAACCTTAAAATATCTTTTCTGTGTGTAATTTCAAAATAAAACTGCAGCCTTCTTTTTTGATGCCAGAGATTAAAATCTCCAGCCCAACAAGCCTTTTTTTTTTTAAAAGGTATTTTTAAAGTAGGAAGGCAAGAAACTAGGCCTTTAACATTGCCATGCAGAATCTCTGGCAATGAGATAAACTGCAAACCAGAAATGAATCTTAATAACTACTCAATTAAAACCCATTAAAAGCTTTTAAATCAATTTAATTTTCAATTTACTGACATTCACCTCTCCACCTTGGTCTATCATTTTTACACAAAGCTATTTCAATATTTTCAAAACTACTATTGTCAAAGTTATGGCTGCTTTGTATTTATCTAATCTAATAAAAACTTTAGTTTTGCTTCTTTACTAAAATGTTTGTATAAATACTTTCCTTACAGTTGTTTTGCTACTACTGCATATTAGAACAACATTATTAAAGAGATCAATCTAGAAGGAAAAAAGATATTTTACTTTAAATACATCTACATTTTTAACATTATATGGTAATATTTATCCTTTAAAATATTCTAGCATTTCTAAAGGCTTAACATACCGGAAACTGTGAATGCCCTGAAGTTCCTGCTGTAGAACCTCTTGAGTTGTTGCTATTAAGTCCAATGCTCCAACAAATTCAGAAGTGGATAACAACACCTGTACTGTAGGCTGAGTTTGGTGTACAGTGGCCATTAACTTCAGTTTGTTGTATACTTTAACACAATTATTTCTGGTAAGTGCCAGTCTTAAACTCTGTAGTGATCCTTCACACATTACTTTATCAATCTGTGCAATTTTATTTCGAAGCATTTTTACAGCCTGGGAAGTTTTCTTGAGGTAGTCCTGCAATTCATGTTGAGAGGTCATTGCATGAAAAAATGCTTCTGAACGCAGAGAGATCTGGTGAGCAATATTTACTTCCACAATATCCAGATAATGGCTCAGCTTAAAAGAGAAAGAAAAAAAAAAAAAATGGGACTATTACACATATTCCTTCCTTGACTTTCTACATACTTTTTAAAAGTGAAAATGCAAAAAAAATTTTTACATTTATTTTAAATTCTGTTGTATAAATTGTTACACTGTGGGATCCTTAAAATCAGGCACAAAACAATGAATGGTGTGACGGATTTAAAAGTTATACTACAAAGTCACAGTGATATAAACAGCATGTCAGTAGCACAAAAACCAAATACCACTAAGTGGATCAGTAGAACAGAACAGAGGTTGCAGAACAACTGTAGTAGTATCCAGCTAACAGATCTTTGACAAATGTAGTAGTATTCAGCTATCTGATCTTTGACAAAAACAAACCTTAGAGGAAAACATAGCCAGATGGAGAAGATTGAACCTAGATCCATATTTCTCACCATGTACTAAACTAAAATCAAAGTGGAGCAAAGATCTAAACATTAAAATAGAGGGCCAGGGATCAGTGGCATAGCGCCTAACTGGCAAGTACAAGGTTTTGAGCTTGATTCCAGGTACGAGACAGAGAGAGAGAGAGAGAGAGAGAGAGAGAGAGAGAGAGAGAGAGAGAGAGAGAGAGAGACTGACGGACAGAGACAGTGACAGAGAACAAACCTACTGCATGATGAAATAGATCCAACTCTTAAAGAAATAGGTAGAGGAAAGGACTTTCTGAACAGAACTCTAATTGCACAAGGAGTAGAATCAAGAATCAGACAGGATTATATCAAAAAAAAACTTCTGCATAGCAAAGGAAACAACCAACAGAGTGAACAGACAACCCATAGAATGGGGAAAAAAACTGATAGCTATTCCTCAGACTGAAGACAAATATCTAGAATGCATAAAGAACTCAGAAAAAAATTTGAACCCAAAATAAAATAACACAGAAGACTGAATCAAAAATGGGCTATGGGAAAAAGACACTTCTCAGAAGTACAATGGGTCAATAAATGGATGAAGAAAGATTCTCTTTGGCCTTTAGAGAAATGCAAATTAAAACAACACTGAGACTCCATCTTCCTCCAGAAAATATGGCTATCATTAAGAAATCAAATAATAATAAATGCTAAATAGCAAGGCTACAGCTGGGGAAAAAAGATCCCTTCTACACTGTTGGTAGGATTGTGAACTAGTAGGAACATTATGAAATTAGTATGGAGCTACCTCAAAAAAATGAAACCAGAAATTCTGTTAGACCCTGTTGTTCCCCTTCTAGGTCTCTTCCTGAAAGAGTTAAAGATCTATTTCAGTGATACATGCATACTCATGTTTATAGCAGAACAATCCATAACAGCTACATCTTGGAAGTGATTTCACATGTCTATTAACTGGCCAATTTTTTAAAATGTGGTATTAAACACTATGGAATATTGTTCTACCATATAGAATATTTGTAGGAAAATGGATGCACCTGCAGACCATAATGTTTAGTGAAATAAATCAGACATACAAGTTTTTCTTATAGGAGCAATCAAAACTCTACATTAAGAGCAAAATGAAAGATAGATAATAGGAAACAGGAAGATAGATCTTTTGCAAGTGGACCAAGAGATAAAGGTAAGGCAGAAGGAAACAAGAGGAAGGGATGAAAACAGAATTAAGATGTGTTTGTGTACATGTACCAACTCTCCATGAATAATCATTATGTACTGCAAACATGCACTAACCAAAAAAAATAAAAAATGACAAAAAAGCAGGTGACTTACCTTCTTCTTCTGCTCCTGTCATGACTACCTTCCAAACTTTATAAAATTACTTTATAAAAGCTAAGAATATCTTATTACTATCTCAGATTATAATTCTAATTTCAGAAATTCTAAGATCTAAGACAGAATGATATCTATGGTTTCCACCAACATCACATTTCACTTATCAGACACAGTAGACGTCTATAATTTCTACTTTTTGGTCTCATCTTTCTGTGTACTAGGTACAGTATATGTATAGTGTTTCCAATAACCTTAGTATGCAAGTACAGTTAGTTGTCACATTTCACAGATTAGCAAAAAAAGAATAACTTGAATAAAATCATGTGATTATCAAGTGGCACAACTGAAATGTAAACCTACATTGGTCAGACCTGAAACTCTGAAATCTGAAGATCTCTCTGTTGTACCATCTTCTTCAAAATGCTTAAGAATCCACAAAAGACAGATTAGTGGTTCAGTAGTAAATTTTAGAAATAGTAGATTCATTTGGATTTTATTTCAAGGCTCTTTATTTTACATTTCAATTCTTTTATCAATTATGAAAATTTTTATTTTCAATGTATTGTTCACTTAAAAGAGGGATAAAAGCCTTAAACCAGTGGTGGTGAACATAGGACAAACATGCCACATCCGACTCTGTATTATCATTGAAAATTCTAAAAGATCTGCCATCACTGCAAACAACTAGCACATATAAATGTGTGTGTGTGTGTGTGTGTGTATATATACATATATATTTAATTCTTATACATTATACATTCTAAATGTCAAATATGAACTTCTAACACATACTATTTCTTCCTTTCTAACTGCTATGTATCTTCCTACTTTTCTCCACTGGCAAACACTCTGTGAATAAACAGCATCCTCACAGATCAGCACAGAACAGCACAGAGTAGCACAAAATAGGACACAAATTTCTTTGATTCTGGTTACAGCATTCCTTTTCTTTAAAGCTACCAAGATAAAATAGTTGTTCACCTTAACAGGAGTATAAAAATGTTATTTTAGAATTCTGTCTCCCAGAACAGAATGAAAAGTCTTCAGATATAAATATAGTAAACCTAATTCTGTTACTTACAAATATAAAAAAAAATTTCCATTACCTTAGTCACTAAACATATAGGTTGAGAAAAACATTTCACTTGAATTTCAATGGCTTTTGGAATTGACGAATATTCTATTGAACTACTCTTTTCAAAGGCATATTTTCTTAACTTATTTCCTATTAAGATGCAATAAAAGAAGCAATTTTAAAAGGATTTCTAAAAGTATCTACATAGATTGATGAGTTTTTTTTATTAGCTTTTGTTTTTCTTTCTTTAAGGTATTACCTTACTAGAATACAGACTTGGAATGTGAAAATACAATTTGGGAGCAAGCGTGTGCTCTGTAGACCCATAATTTTCATCAGATTTGTGAATTTTTTCTTATTTAAGGAATACTTTTTTTATACTTGAAAATGTTGCCAAGGGAAAAAGTGACCTCATTTTCATTTTCAGCTATGAAAAGAAAATTTGTGTCTCTTCCCCTATTATCTTTCCTCTCCTCCCAAACCAGTCCCCTTTCTTCTTCAGTTACCGAGGAAGACTGGACCTAATTTATTGATTAGTCTTCCAAAAGCAAATTTTCATACTGCAAGGTCATACCTAGAGTGCAACAAAGTGTTTTCTTTTCATTTTAAGAATCATGGTCCGTTTTAGAAAACCAAGTGTAAAAGAAGAATGAAGATTAAAAATTTTTGATAGCACTCAAGTTTTAGAAGATTATCTGTGAGTTTAAAATTCTAAATTATACATGCTAACTTCTGAAATATAGAACATTGTAAAGTTTAAAGAACTGTTGAATGCTAACATGCAAAAGACTACAGTTGGAAAGCTGAAAATTTTTTTATGAAGACTTTTTTTATGAAAATATTTTTAATGAAGACTTTTTACTTCAAAATAATCTTCACTGTGAAAGTGAAAAAACAGTATTTCGGGAAAAGTTAGTTTTCTGTGATTAAATCTTTCTTATAAAATTAGTTGATACATAACAGAACTGTTTGGGAAATGCAAATCAATGCATTCTGCTAATATAGCCTTTCAATTTAAATTCCATCAACTATTTCATTTAAGAAACACTCAAATTTTTCCTTTTTCACAAGCACAATGTTATTTTCCATTGAACCAAAATGCTATTAGTTTATCAGTTAAGATTAGAAGGTTTATAATTATCGGTAACAAAAATGAGCTTAGGCTGCAGATGTCGCTCTACTTAGCACAAATGAGGTATTAAGTTTTAGGGAAGAAGGAAGGGAAAGGGGTAAAGGGGAGAGAGGGAAATAGGGAAAGTGGGAGACAGAGAAAGAAGTAGGGAGACAGGGAGAGGAGGGGGAAAGAGAAAAATTAAAAGAAATGTAGCTTACTAAACAACACAGCTTACTAAATAGCTAAATCTAAATTCACACAAATGATACCACTTAACCAGAATAAGGTTTTCCATATTTAAAAAAAGCCTAAGAGAAATTACCTTTTCCTGAAGCAACTTTGAGGAGGCTGCATCACGATTACCTTTTCCACCAGCAGTATTAAAATGAGACCATGGTAAAACTGAATTAAAAGTTAAGGAATCATCCAAGGCAAAATCTGGTTTCATAAAAATCTATTAAAAAAACACATTTTCTTTAATAAGACTAAACATTTTCTTTATATCCCATTATCAATTCTAACATTATAAGACCATTAAACAAAATTAGATCTGAAGTATTAAGAACAAAAGCAAGTGATAGATAATTGGCGGGATTATTCACACAAAAATCTACATCATAAATTGTACATTGTTCACCAAACTTAAAATTCTCATTTAAAAAGATAGGTAAGTGTTTTTTTACCAATAGAGATGGTCAATCCATTACTACATGTTCAAACTCACCAATGTGATCCCAACAGGCATATAACAAAGAGAAGTACCATACTTTTCTAAAATGTCCTTATTATTTCCCGCTAATAGTTGTTTAAATGTCAATTATCAATTTTCTAATTTGTATTTCTATTTCCTCTGCTCAAAATTCTTCCAAAATTATTTTTAAACACACACTAAAATTTAAAAACAAACACATATAATTTTATGAAGAGAATATTCCTTTTTCCTCACATATTCTATCCAGCTAGTCAATTAGACCCACATTATATTTTTAAAATGTCTCTTGAATTCCCTGTCTTCTCTGTCTCCTCAATGCTCATCCATTCAGTCCTTCATTATTTCTGTTTTCCAGTAAATAGCTATTTATTGTCTTCCCTTCCTAATCTATCCCTGGCTTTTTAAACATCAAGTATAACTGACATTCTCCTTGGATTCTCATGACTCACAGACCAAATGATCTAGAAAAGCATTAAAATTTATGAAGTTTTTTATTCCACTTATCTCTTTGGTATCTTGCTACTCCATTCACTATTTACACATCACATTCTATCAGTACTCAATTATCTTCTATATTTCCTTATGCTTAAACTTCTTACACATCCTTTGTCTTAGAATGCCCCTTCTTGCCTATCTGGAGAACAGGTCCTAAATGAAAGGGTGAATATTTCCCTCTGTATTATACAGAGATTAATCACTTCATCACCCATAACTCAATTATTTATCTCATACTTCACAGAAATTAATTAATATGTATCTCTCTGTAGAGACCATCTGTTCCTGATTTATAGATCCTTGGATTTACAGCTCCTTAATCATTGTATTACTACTACCAAATATGAGACCTAAAACATGGTTTAGTCAATCAACTTATTAATTTTTATGCTGTATTTTATTTACTGATTCACTTCACCTATATCTACAAAACTAGTATGCATATGATAGGAAAAATCTAATTAAGAACAAGAGTAAATTTCCTAATTCCTGCTTTAGTATTATAATGAAAAAATATTGACTGATTCAATTATTACCTATTAATTATCTCTTACAATAAGCACTGAGGGAGAAAATGAAGATAAGTTACTATTCAGGTCATAATCTCAAGGATCCTCAGTCCAAAGAATGTAATAAAATATGTATATGGTTGACTCTCATATTCAACTGTGTATCAAAAACATTTGAAAAAATTGCATCTGTACTGAACATGCACATTCTTCTTTTCCTTGTCATTATTACCTAAACAACGTAGTAAAAAAACTATTTCCATGGCATTGATATCATATTGGGTATTGTCAGTAATTTAGAGATGATTTAATGGATATAGGAGCTAATGAGTACGTAATATACAATATATAATGGACGATGTAAGCATCTGAGAATTCTGATATTCATAAGAGGACCAATCCCATATGGATATCAAGTATGTAAAATCTTGTACGGAAAGGAGTGACAAATGCCTTAGGCGGGGGACAGGAGCATTTCTAGATAAAATGTTAAGGAAATTTGGCAAAGGAACCAGTTTTCCTCAGCTGAAGAACAAACTACATAGTACTTGTCCATGTAAAACTGACATGTTAGCAGGAACCTGTACAGCATTACACAAAGAAAGATGACCAAAAAGTCCTCCAGGCTGAGGGAACAATGTAAGTAAACCATTAAACCAGCAAAAAACAATGTGGCCAAAGTAAAAAATGTATAAAGCTTAGTAGACAAAAATTCGAAGTGTGACTGTGATGGAACAAATTCTGAAGGGCTTTAGGTGACACTATTGATTTTATTTTGTGCACATCAAAGAACTTTGAAAATGATCCCCTATTTCTTTCTCATTCTAAAGAACAATTACTACAGACCTCTTTGAGAATTTGATGAATACAACTGACTCCCTTCCCAACAAAAACTGAATATATTATACAATCCTATGACATTTTTCATACAAAGAAAGTATCTATTAATAATTTTAAGTAGTAAAATAAATAAAATTATTTTTTAAAATAGATTTAAGTATATAAGTTTCAATAAGGAAGAAAATGACAATATAAAAGTGGAAGACTATCATGGGCAGGCAATTTTAATTTGCCAATTACTTTTTCACTTAAAAAGGAAAAAAAAAAAAAAAAGGAAAGTAATACAACAAAGTCCTGGAAGAGGCAAAGTGGCCCAAATGTCAACAGCCAAATGAAACTTTATAAGACAAAATTAAAGACCAAACACTAAAGAAAAGTATTCTCATTTTTAAGCTTCGTTACCTTAGGTACTTGCTCCAGATCTGTCCTGGATTTATCTACAGAAAGAAAAATATGATTCTGAAATTTGTCTTAATTATATCTCCATAAACTATTTTGCCAGATTCAATACAGGTCACAATAAAGTAACTACTTGAATTTTTCCCTCATCAAGTATCCACTAATACATGCACTATATGTACCATATTAAGCAAATGATTAAATAAAACATGCTTCAAATAATTTAATCAATTGGTAGCAACAAAACAAGAAATACAATTCAAATCTTTGTTTAATTTACTTTTAAATTTTACCTATTTGTCTATCTTTGCAGTACTGGGAAATGAACTCAAGGGCTTCTCACAGAGCTACATCCTCGTATTTTTTTATTTTTTATACTGCCTCAATAGAGTGTTAAATTTCTTAGACTGGTCTTAAACTTAGATCCTCCTGTCTCAAGCTGCCCAGAGCGCTAGGATCATAGTGGTGTGCCACTACACACAGCTTCAAATCTTTTTTTTTTTTAATAATACAGAAAGATTGATGGTCTTACTAAATTTTGGTGAAATTAAGTATTATATATTGTTAGCAAATGAATTAAATTCTAAAACAGAAACAGTTTGTATTGCTGAAAATATACCCCATCCCTTCCAGAATTTCTTATGATTATAGACCACTTTTATATTACATGTCAATTTTCTTTTCAGACATCTTAGATTGTATCACCTACTGACTTACTTATAAATGAATCAGCTTTACCTTTAATCCTGCCAATCTACATAAGGTTTACATAAGATACTCCAGTCCTTTACAAAATTAATCCTCTGTATTTGGACTCCATTCCCTCCTATTTCTTCTGTGAACTTGCTTCATAAATTACCCTTCTCTGTATCTTTTGACCACTTTCCTTTTACTAATTATTCTATGTCTGCATATAAGTAAATAAACTCAGTTCTTTCCCACTCAAAGAAGAATGAGAATAACAGCAAGAAAAACAAAAACATACAGTGTATGTCTAAAACTAGGTTAAAATCAGGAAGTCATCTCGGGTGCAAAGTGTCGGAAAGCACTTCACACTAAGGGTTATATAAATATGTACCTCTCTTGCCTCATCTAGGCCTGGCCATGAAAACACATTCTTCCACAGTGTACTCTACAGCCAACACACTTTCAAATCTTTGTCACATCTCTACTAGTATACATTTCTTTCTCTTATATTCACTGTAGCACTGGGATTTCTATAACCACTACTTCAATCTAAATGCTTTCCCTAAGATCTTTAACTGCCAAATCCTAGATTTTTCGGTGTGCAAACTGATCTGTCCCACAGTATTCTAACTGCTGACTAATTACTCTTTTCTGAAATCTTACTACCTGTCATTCTAAGGTGGAATTATCTTTATCCCTTAAATGTGATCCAAGTGTTCTATCATCTGTCCTTTTCTTCTTACTATTCACAACATCCATGAACAATCCCATTCATATCCTTGAATTCAACTACCATGCCACTGTCTAGCGTATTATCTAGCATAATGCTTACTATACTACAAGTATCAGTCCGCATTTCTCTTTCCTGAGCTCCAAGTTGGTAACCTAACTATAAACCTGCAACTAGTCTCCATCTTTTGCAAAATTTGTTCTTCCATCTTGCCTCTGTGACTGAATTGCACCTCTCACACCCAAGCAAGAAAGCTAGAAGTTATCTTTGAACAAACTGGTCATCAAAACTTACATCTAAACTAGGCCTACTAGTATATGGCTATAATTGTAGTACCCAGGGAGGCAAAGGCAAGTGGATCACAAGTTCAAGCCCAGTCTGGGCAATTTAAGGAGATCTTGTCTCTAAATAAAAAACAAAAGAAGGGCTGGGTATGTAGCTCAGTGTGAAGGCTTTGGCTTCAATCCCCATTACCACAAACAGAAAGACAAAAGTGAGAAGAAAGAATCAAAGACAGACAGACAGACAGACACAGACACGGACAGGCACAGACACAGAGAGATGGAAAAAGAGGGGAAAAGGAAGGGAAAGGGAGGGACAGGAAGGGAAAGGAAAGGCAAGAGGAAAAAATGAAAAAGTAACTCTACACTGCCTTTAGAAAAAGTAAAATTCCTGAGTATGGTACACAAGACTCTGTAATGATCACAGGCCTGGGTACAGTGCCAGCTCTATCTCTTACTCTCAGGAGAGTTAATGTACTAGACTCTCGCAATTCTTTCTACTCCTAAATAGTTTTAGGAGTTCTTGCTTGATACCAAAGCTTTTATAAATGGTTCCCTTTTCCTGGAATACCTTTCCTCCTACATAAATTTTCACACTAATTAGTTTAAAACACGGTATTTCATCAACCTTGGAAGATTTCTAGAATTTAGTTAAAAATGCTGTACATACATCCCTTTTTTTTTCTTTTAGTACCGGGATCAAACTCAAAACCTCGCACTTGCCAGACAGGCACTTACACTATGAACTAAATCCCTGGTGTCATCATTACCACACTGAACCTACTGTTTAATATGCAATGATGTAATTACTGGTCTATTTTTTTTTTTAATTCTACTTAAGCTCCTTGAGGTCCAAGACTACTACTTCTCTATTTTTAATCACAAAGTACCAAATACCAAGGTATTAAATATTTGTCAAACTAAAGAATTACACTACTGATAGACCTATGATTTTTCTTAAAAGCTTTAAAATAAAAATTATAGATAACAGCAAGCAAGGTTTAAATATTAAGATTACTCATTAATATGTACGTTATGCTTTATTTTCTACAAATAACACATATTCATACCATGAGTATGTAAAAGAGTCCTGTCAAAGGTATCTTTAGGAGGACAAATGTTCTTGCATCTCTCATGAATCTTCTCTCTCTAATTAAGAAAACAAAACAGTTAAACACATAACAATCAATGCTATATAGAAATATAAAAATATGCCAAATTAGTTCTATAATTTTAATATTAAATCACTAGCCTTCTGAACTTAAATACAAGTAACAAGTGTGCTTCATGAACCAGATGCCACTCTAAGATCTATAAATACAAAAGATTTTTAGCTATTCTAATAGATATATGGTGTTACCTAGTTTAACTTGTGATCTGTATGCTTTATATAAAATATCTGCTGGTACAAAAATGAATTAGATACTGTGCAATGATAATACCAATTGTACAACCATAGTCAATCTGTCTCCAAATCATAAAAAAGAACAAAATAATCAAGTAAAATAAAATCAGCCAAATTCAAATTAGGCTTGTGAATGAAACAGCATAAAGACTAATAGTTATAAAAATGAGTATTGAGGGCTGGGGATTTAGCTCAGCGGCATAAGCGCCTGCCTTATAAGCAGGCAGTCGTGAGTTCGATCACCGGTACCGATAAAAAGGAAAAAGACAAAAAAAAAAAAAAAAAATGAGTATTGAGCCACCTGCAGTCCTAGCTATCTGGAAGCCTGAGGCAGGAGGACTGCTTGAGCCCAGGAGTTTAAGGACAGCCTGTACAACACAGCAATGCCTTGTCACAAACACAAACACACACACACACACACACACACACACACACACACACACAAACTCATGTATAGGCACATAAATGTATACATAATATAAAGTACATATATTTGTATATACATATGTATTTATTTCAGATATATTCCCTACATCATTTCAACTTTTTAAGCAAGAAAAGAAGACTCTGGGAGTATACTGATAATAGCTACTCACTAAAAATCTAAATATGAATGAACAAGCCATCTCTAGAATGAGAACCATACTAGCTCTTGCTTTCAGACTGAGTATAAAGCAACAAACTTGAGTTACAATTACATCTGGATATAGTAAGGCTATGAGCTAGAGATAGAATGTTCTGTTAGATTGTCTTTGATAAATGAGACACAGTAACAGTTCTACTCTGCTAATTTCTCAGATCTCACACATGATCTGGGCTTTATAGGACTAACAGAACCATTTTTATTCTTGGTAGATAGGATATATTTTTATTGACTCTTAATTCTTAGTACTAATAGTAATGTATAATTCTGAAAAAATCACTAGAAAGAGAAATGCATTAAAATATATCTGAGGAAAGAATTAAACATAACCCAGGATATCAGAATTTGTATGAATAAAAAAGAATGCCATGGGCTCATCAAAAATTATTGGTCAAAAGTCTACAACCAATAAACTAAAAATGTTTATATTTTACTTTTGACCTGACTTAATAAATTTCAACCTTCAACATTACCTGAGAGATTTCCTGTTGATATGCTATAAAGTGTTCTTTGCTGATCTGTGGGAGGTAGAATGAAGGTGTGACTTCTGCGTCTACAAAGTCCAATCCCCATGTTTTTGTGAAGAAGTCAGATTCTCTTTTTGTTAATCTAGGATCATTTAATGCTGCTGGGAGATTTACTTTGGAATGATATATAGTCCACCTATGTTGATCTGTAACTAGAGATGGGGCAACACATAAACTAGTTGAATCACCTGTAAAAAGTAAAGAAAAGAATTCTGTAAAATTGATTTTATGTTTATAATTATATCCAACAAAAATACAAATGCTTAGGTTCCATTTTACCTAAACCAGTCAAACTCATTCTTTCATGGTAAATTATTAGTAAAAGTCAATCTCATTAAATAATCATCTTGCAGCATCAAGTGCTAAAATGAAATGCTTGTACATGATAAAGGATATGCAAAATCTGAGAGCAGTAGTTTCCAGATGAGGTGGATATAAAGAAAATATTTTCATTAATTTCCTCATTTTTAATGTACAATTTATCATTCTTTACAAAAATAAAAATACATTATATCTTTTTAGTCTTCTTTTAAAATTGCATTATGGGGCCAGGGAGATAGCTCAGTGGCACAGTTCCTGCTTGGCAAGTGCAAGGTCCTAAAATTGCATTATGGTAGGTACTCCAAGTGACATTAACCAGAGAGGAAAGCAAAACTACACAGTCTACAGCATATAGAGAAAAGAAAAATGCACTCTTGATTCTCATTATTTGTAGCAGTTTTATTCTATGTCACTGTGAACAAGTAACTAGGAAATACAGTACTGAACTATTGCTTTTATATGAAGTTAATAGTAATGTTTCTGTGAACTTCAGATCACATTTTCAATAGATAACCTTATTTGGTGTATGTTTCTGGTTAAAGATACCTTATTTTCTAGGTGGCATTGATTTGCCAACACTAAACTCATGGCTAACAGTACCATAATCCCTGCCTGAGCAACACTTATTCTACACATGTATTTTTTCCATAAGGCACATCACAGCTTTCTTGCACTTAGGAACACTATACAGCCCATCTATGCCTGGAGGCCATTTTAAGCAGCAAAATCACCAACAAAAAGCACAAAAATGCAAAACATACAGCACTAAATAGACAACAAGAAGGACACTTTTTTCACAGTATAAGAGATAAAGAAGGTAGGACCTGCCCTATTCAGTCACACATGAGAATATGTGTGTCATATTTTATTGTTCTGTCCATGTCTGAAAATGAGCACAAAAGAACATGAATACTGACTGGGGTTACAAGCAAGAGATTCTGCAATGACTAGAATCTGCAAACAAGGAAGACTGACAATAAAATGTTTTAACTGAGCATCTTTGTTTAGTCTATATCTTCATTTTCAATACTTTTTCAGCTAATATAAATAACTTCTTTTATAGAAATGCATGAAAAAACTATATCCCAATTTCCCAATTAATTTATTTCTAAATTCTTCATCTATTTTTAACATTATAAAATTTACTATATTAAGGTCAGTTTTTGAAATTTTACAAGGTAACACAAATCAACAGTAAAATTCCATCAAAAATAAAAAAGAAAGAAAGCAGTACCTCTGGGTTCCTTGGGACACACATCTGGCAGTGACTGCACAGGTCGAATGTGTTTGGTTGAATCTACCTCCTTTTTAAAGAAAACATCACTGCTGCTTCCTTGAGGCACTGGTGAAGAACTGTGGCTTGAAGCCATTGCATAAAATCACCACTCAACTAAAAATGAGCAAGAAACAACAATTAAGTCACATCATATAAACCAAAATCCATCTATAAATATTACGTATGTTACAAACTTTTTTGAAAACCAAAAGGATTTTTCAAAATCCTTCACAGTATACATATGCAATTTGAATATCTGCTGTTAAGTGCGAAGGCTACTTACAATATTTAGTTTGCTATGAAAGTTATTTGTCCCTGTTTGTTAAAAATTCTTCCCCAAATTAAATATACTGTATTTTATTCAAAGTGCAAATAGAGTAGCAACCCTGTATCCATATATTAAAAGTGAAACACTATTCGCTCAACAAGTATACTGTAAGGATTCATAAATTTTTTTTAATTTTAATTTTTTTTTAACTTTTTATCGGTACCAGGGTTCAAACTCACGACCGCCTGCTTGTAAGGAAGATGCTTATGCCACTGAGCTAAATCCCAAGCCCTGGATTCATAAATTTTTGAAACATGCCTGCCTGGGTTCATATCCCACCTTGGCCTACCATCATCATCACTATGAGAAAATTTACGTAACTTTGCATGCCTTTCCTTATGAATAAAATGGAGATAACAGAGGCTGTCTCATAAATATCTTCATAGTTACATTAATGGATACACATAAAATATTTAAAATAATGCCTGCCTCAATGTTAGTATTCACAGATGTTATAGTGATTTTTATAACATGACTACCACATAGTAATTAATAATTGTAAAATCATTGTAATTAAATGAGAAAAGAAAGGGAAGTCTTCAAAAAGCTTATAATTGCATTAAAACCATAAAAACAAATGTATAAGTAAAATATATATTGACCTGTTTACATTTTTATAAGTGCTAAAAGAATTTGTGGGGCAAAACAAAAAAAATATGTTTACAGTATCAGATAAGACTTTATAAATGAAGCAATACTAAACTAAAACTGGATAGTGAAGAAATTGTTAATTATTTTACTAATGAAATATTTAGCGATCACCTAGTCTAAGTTTTTTCACACTAAAGATAAGTACAGCGAAATCCACAAAAATTTATGTAGGTAGCAAGTTTTTTTTAAAAAAGCCAAACTAGGAAAGCTAGTAAAAAGAAAAATAAGAGTATGAAATAAGAAAGAGAGCTATAAGATTAGTAGTCCTGATAAACAGGTCATCTACTCTAACTTCCCTCTGGTTTGCTAAAAAACTATAAATTATATTTTCTAGATTTCCTTGAAAATCATATTTTCTAGATTTCCTCTAATCTCAGTACTTTCGATGCAAAGGAAACACAACCAATTATATTGTTCATTTAAACAAGCTGCTGCTGTGCGGCATACTAGCACACGCTTATAATCCCAGCTACTAAGGAGGCTGAGGTGAAAGAAATGCAAGTTTGAGGCCAGCCTGGGTAACTTAACATGGCTCTTTCAAAACAAAATAAAAGTAAGACAAAACAGAAAGAAAAAAAGACTGGGCTCAGGATCAGTAGCAGTAGTTTAGTGCTTGCCTAGCATGCACAAGACCCATGGTGAATTCCCAGTACAAAGAGAGAATGAGGAAGGAAGGAAGGAAGGAAGGAAGGAAGGAAGGAAGGAAGGAAGGAAGGAAGGAAGGGAAAGAAGAAAGCTGGTGTTAAGCCTGTGCATAGGCACAGGCAAAGACTTTCTAAACAATTCCTTAGTTGCACAGGGAATCATACAAAGAATCAGCAAAGATCACATCACATTAAAAAGTTTTTGCACAGCAAAAGAAACTACCAACAAAAAATGTTCATTATCATTAGTCATTAGAGAAATGCAAATTAAAACCACACTGAGATTCCGTATCACTCCTGAAAGAATGGCCAGGATCAAGAAAACCAACAACAACAAATGAAATTCAAAAATCCAATCTAAAAATGGGCATCTCAGATGAATACACACCTCTCAGATGAAGAAATACAAATGACAAATAAGAAACTACCAACAAAGTGAAGAGACAGCCCACAGAATGGGAAAAAATTTTTACCAGCTATTCCTCAGACAAAAGACTAATATCTACAATATATGAAGAACTCAAAAAAAAAAAATCAGATCCCTCCAAATTTAAAGACCCAATTAAAAATTGGAATCTGAAAGGACAGAACTTCTCAGATGAAGAAATACAAACAGCAAATAAATATATGAAAAAATGTTCAACATCACTGATCATTCAAGAGATGGAAATTAAAGCAACACTGAGACTCCATCTCACTGCAGAAACAATGACTATCATCAAGAAATCAAACAATAACAAATACTAGTGAAGCTGTAGAGAAAAGGAAGCCTTCTATGCTGTTGGCAGTGTAAAACAGTACAACCACTATGGAAACCAATATGGAGATTCCTCAAAAACTAACCTTCGAGTTCCATTTGACGTAGCTATTTCCCTTTTTGCTATCATCCCAAAAGAATTTAAAGCATCATACCACAGCACACCCATGTTTATAGAAGCACAATGTGTAATACCTAAATCTTGGAAACACCCCAGTGCCCATCAATGGGCGAGTGGATAAAGAACATGTAGGTTTTATATATAATGGAATACTATACAACTATAAAGATGGATAAACTAGAAACATTTTTAGGTAAATGGATGCATCTTGAGAACATAATTTTAAGTGATATAAATCAGATACTCATGGTTAAATAGCGCACTTTCTCTTGTGTGAGAAACTGAAAGGGTAAATAAGTATCAAAATGGATGACAGATATTAGGTAGTAGTGAGGAAATATTGAAATGGGAAAGGGGACAAAAGAGAGGATAAAGAGCAGGGAAGGAAGGGAAAGGGGAAAAAAGGAATAGAAGGAAAAATGGAAACAAAGATTTGTAAATAGGCAGAAGGGTTGACAGGATGGAAGGAGAATGGGAAAAAAAGGTAGAATTGAGATGTATTATGAACAGGTAAAAATTCCCTTTGATGAATGTGATTATTATTCAAAAATGTACCAACAGTTAATTTTTTTAAAAAGAAGAGTTTAAAAGCAATCATACAAATTAAGAATATTAGGCTTTCTACAAGAAAACTATATCAATTACTTATTCTTAGTAGAGAGTTATTCTAGATTAAAATAAAGATGCAGTAACTAAAGAAAATTTGTTAGGCTTAATTGAATCCTGGTTTCAAAAAGTACTCTTGAGACAACTGGGAAATGTTAAATATGGATTAGAAATTAGATGATATTTTGGAATCTTTGATTTTCTTAGGGGTGTTAATGACACTGATACTCCGGGAAATGTCTTTATGCTTAGCACAAGAATAACAAAGTATTCAGGAGTAAAATACACTGTCATCATCTACAACTGACTTTGGAATGGTTCAGCAAAAAAATACAGAAAAAGGAAATGTAAAATGTTTAAAATAGGGCTGGAGATTTAGCTCAGCAGTATAAGTGCCTGCAGGTATGAGGTCGTGAGTTCAATCCCTGGTACCACCAAAAAAAAAAAAAAAAATCCTTTAAAATTGTCTATATAAGTATGTTCTATTCTTTTGTCTTCTACGTGTGTTACATTTTTAACAAAGTTTTAGAGAAAAAACTACATTCTTTTCAACTATTAAATGAACCAAAAGATGGCATACAAGAATAGAAGTATCCCTTTCCATATTTTTTATTACCGACACTGTGAAAAGTACAAAATATACATGATATAATGAAGGGATTTTATGACACTTTCTAACCTGTCTCTATTGCAAGAGAATGGAGCAGACTATCTACAAACATATATTTGTACAAGGGCTGGTATAAGACAAAGTATTTTCTGGTTTTTCCTTCTGCTCACCCTCTAATTATTTGACCAAAGGGATACCTTTTATTTTAACTGGAAATATTCTTTTGATAAACATGCATACGCCTAAACTTACTTACAAGATGCATCTGCTTCACCTATTTTCTGAGAAAAACAACATGTTGAATCTTAGAAAGGTTTTCACTGCACAGCACTTAACAAAAAGCATACAAGACAGTTACACATTAATGACCTAAACTGAATTTCTTTGTATCTCTGAAACGTCACCATTAGAGAGTAATTGAGAAATACTGTATAAAACATGGCTTGTTCAAACTCAGGCCACAGAATAAAAAGAATATTCTATCACCTTTATCTCTAATTCCTAGCAATGAATTGAATTTTTCACTTTTAACATTTTACTTACAATTTATTGGTTCTACTAATAGCACACAACCACAAATAGATTCATAAACACCCTTTTCTTTCTGCCCTTGCTTTCTTTTCTTCTCTTTTTGCACTCTGAGGACTGAACCTAGGGCCTCCTCACTGAGCTACATCCTATCTCTTTAGTGTTTATTCTGAGACACTGAGTTAGGCACTAACTTGTCCAGGCTGGATTCAAACTTGCAATCTTCCTTTCTTTTTATATGTAAAATATTTTGTTCATAGTAATCTTCTAAATCTGTATCCACAAATTCCAAAACCTATAACACTGTCTACCTATATTGAGCTTCTAAGAAAAACCATGTGATATTTAAGCTTGTGTATCTTATTCCACTTAACAATATAGTCTCAAAGTGCCTCCATTTTCCTACAAATGATTCAAATTTATCCTTCTTTAGAACACAGTAGTACTAAATTAAGTATAAATATATTTTCATTATCGATTCTGCTTCCAAGATTTAGCCATCATACATTGTGCTGTTATATATTAGTATGCATATATCACTATAACATGATGTCTTTTACTCTTTTGCAAAGATATCTAGAAGGGGAACAGATGGGAATGCAAGTTCTACCTTTAGTTTTTGAAGAATCTCCACACTGATTTCCAGAATGATTGTGTAAGTTTATACTCTCACCAACAATCAAGAAGGGTTCCGTTACCCTGCAGCCTTTCCAACATTTGTTATTATTTGATTTCTTGAAGTTAGCCATTCTTTCTGAAGTGAGATGCAATACCAGTATTGATATAATTTGCATTTCTAGAGTAGCTAGCAATGTTGAACATGTTTTCATGTATTTATTGGCCACTGTACTTTTCAGATGCTCATTTTTCACTAGGTCTTTACACTTGTGGGTCTAAATCTTTGTTGTTGTTGTTGTCTGATGAGTATTAGTAAAAAAATTTTTTCTCACTCTGTAGATAGCCTCTTCATTCTATTGGTAGTTTCCTTTGCTGTGCAGAAGACTTTTAATTTGATGTGAACCTATTTGTTGACTGTTAGTATTATTTCTTGCACAACCAGAGTTCTGTTGAGAAAGTCTTTGCCCTACATCTATGTCAAGTGTTTTACTTCTTTAGTCTTCCAACAGATTATTTCTGTTCTGCTGTTTAGATCTTTGATCCATTTTGATTTCAGTTTACTAAATGAGAGTTATGGGTCTATGTAGAATCTGCAGTGTGTGGATAGTCACTGTTCACAGCACCATTTGTTAGAAGTTATCTTTCTTCCATGAGTGTATTTGGCCTCTTTGTTAAAGATCAAGTAGCTGAATGTGCCTGGAATTGTTTCTTCATCCTTTATTCTGTTGCACTGATCCACATTCGTGTTCTTATTGTTTGTTTGTTTTTCCAATGCCATTCTATTTTTATCACTGTAGCTTTGTAGTATCTGAAGTCTGGGGTTGAGATGCCTCCTGCATTTCCTTGTTGCCCAGAATTGCTTCTGCTGTTCTAAGTCTCCAATGGTTACATATAAATTTTTAGGATTGTTTTCTTCAGTTCTGTGATAAATGTTATTGGCATTTTGATTAGGATTGTTAAATCTGTGTACAGTTTTGGTGGTATGGCCACTTTGACTATATTGGTTCTACCTACCCAAAAATAGGAGATATTCTTTCATTTTCTGATATTCTCTTCAATTTCCTTTTTCAGAGAACTGCAGTTTTTACTAAGGAGGTCTTTCACTTCCTTGGTTAGGTTAATTCCAAAGCATTTCATTTTCTTAGTGCTATTGTGAAAAATATTTTTTCCTAATTTATCTCAGTGAGTTTATTACTGGTGTATGGGAATGCTACTGATTTTCAAGAATTAACCTTGTATCCTGCTACACTACTAAACTGTGCTATTAAGTCTTTGAGGAAGCTCATGTCATCTGCAAATAATGAAATTTTAATTTTCTTTTCTATCTACATCCCTTTTGTTTTTCTTGCCTAATTGCTCTACTTACTGTTTCAAGGATTATATTGAACAGAAGTGACAACAGTGGACATTACTGTCCAGTTCCTGATTTAGAGGGAAAGATTTTAGCTTCTCTCCATTTAATATGATGTTGGCTATTGGTTCATTGTAGATGGCTTTTATTAGATTGAGATAATATCTCCTACATACCTAGTTTCTTGAAAGTTTTTAATCATGAATGAATTTGGATTTTCTCAAATGCTTTTTCTACACCTATTGAAATGATCATGTAATTTTTGTTCTTGCTTCTGTTTATGTGATATGTTACCTGTATTGATCTGGGCACAATGAACCATTCTTGCATCCCTAGAATGAATCCTACTTCATCATGACATATGATCTTTTAGATGACTTGCTGCATTTTGCTTGTCAATATCTTATAGAGGACTTTTGCATCATGTCCATAAAAGAGATTGGCCTATAGTTTTCTTTTTCGGTTAGGTCCTTTTCCGGTTTTGTAATCAGAGTAATGCTTGCTTCCAGGATAGCTTTGGGAGTACTGCTTCCCTTTAGATTTCATTCAAGAGTTTGAGGTGTATTGGTGTTAGATCTTCTCTAAAGTTCTTATAGAATTAAGCAGTAAACCCATTAGAATCTGGGCTTTCCTTAGTTGGTAGTTTCAACATTACTTCTTTAACTTCAGTGACTGACATTGGCTTATTCTGGATTTTTATGTCTTCTTGGTTCAGCTTTCATAGTTTGTATGTATCTCAAAATCCATCCTTTTTTTTTTTTTTTTTTTTTTTTTTTTTTTTTTTTTTGTATCGGGGATTGAAATCCATCCATTTTTTCTAAATTTTCTGTTTCATTACAATGAGATTCTCAAAGTAGTTACCAATGATCTGAGTTTCAACAAAATCTATTGTGATTCACATTTTTTATTTCTAATTGCATGGATTTGGGTCTTTTCTTTCCCAATTTTGGTAAAAATTTGCTAAGAGTTTGGCTAGTTTATTCTTTCAAAGAACCAACTCTTCAATTCAGATTCTTTTTCTGTTTTTCTAGTATCAATTTCATTACTTTCAGCTCTGATCTTTTAAATTTCCTTCTTCTTACATCTTTGGATTTGAACTTTTCTTGTTTCTAGACCTTAAGATGAATTTTTAGGTTATCTGAGCTCATTCTTGCTTTTCACTGGTATAAACTTTCCTCTTAGGACTGCTTTTATTGTGCCCCACAGGTACCAGTATGTTATACTTCCACCATTTGCTTGATTGTAGGAACAAATTTCTTCCTTAATTTCATCTGTGACCCACTGATTATTCAAGAGGGTATTATTTAATTTCTAGGTGTTGGCATAGTTTCTGAGATTTCTTTTGCCATTGGTTTCTAGTTTCACTGTACTATGATTTGATAATATGTGTGGGATACTTTGAATTTTTTTGTATTTACTTAAGCATGTTTTATGGGATAATATGTGGGTCCCATATGCTGCTGAGAAGAACATATATTCTGTTGTTGTTAAATACTCTATATAATCTATTAAGTCCATTTGTTCAAAGGTTTTTCTTTGTTTGTTTTTGGTTTGGTTGATCTATTTGTGGCAGTGGGATGTTGAGTCCCTCATTACAAATGTACTGGTTTTATTTGATTTTTCATGTCCGTTAGTGTTTCTTTTTCTTTGTGGGGGCAGAGAGTTGAGACAGGGATCTCACTATGCAATTCAGGCTGGTCTCTTCAGTGCTGGGATTATAGGCACATGCTACCACGCCTGGCCATTAGCATGTCTTATGAAATTGGACACACTGATGTTTAGTACATATACAATTGTTATCTCTCCCTGTTGAACTGTTTCCTTAACCAATGTGTAGTGACTTTCTTTATCTCATCTGGTCAGTTTGCACCTGAAATCTACTTTGTCTGCAATTAGGATTTAATTTGATTTTTTTATTGGTACCGGGGATCGAACTCACAACCGTCTGCTTGCAAGGCAGGTGCTTATGCCGCTGAGCTAAATCCCCAGCCTGGGATTTAATCTGATTTTTAATCTGTGAATTTCTTTTTGAATTAACTGTGTTTCTTGATACTGCATTATCATTGGGTTTGCTTCTTGAGTCATTCTGCTAATCTGTGCCTTTTGATTTGGTAATTGAGACCATTCACATTGAGAAGTACTGACTCAGTCCTGTCATTGTCACTGCATTATCTTCCTATTCTTCCTATTGCTTTATTTTTCTTTTGCTTACCCACTCATCCTATCAGATATATTTATTCTTTTTGACTCACTGGCACTGCTGGCTTCATTATCTCTTTCTAGGATAGCCTTGTGAATTTTCTGTAATATTGGTTTGGTGGTTAGGAAGTTCCTGAGGTGTTGTTTTGGAAATAGCTTATTTCACCAACAATACTGACAGAAAATTTTGCAAGATTTATGTCAGAGTTGGAAGTTATTCTATTTCTAGGACTTAAAACAACTCATGCCAAGTTCTCTTTAAGGTTTGTGTTGAGAAGTCTGATGTAATTTTAATGGATTTATATTTATATGTAATTTGCTGCTTTTCTCTAACAGCTTTGAAGATTTAGTCTCTGTGACATTTCTGGAACTTTAAGTATAATATAGCATGAAAAGGTTATCTTTTAGTCCTATTTGGGATTCTATATGCCTCACTGTCTGCATGTTCCCCACCTTCTCATAGATTTGGGGAATTTTCTACCATCATTTCTGTGAATAGGTTTTTATGCTACTTGTACTGTCTTCTAATTTTTCAATTATTCCAATTACTCTCAGTTTTCTTTGCATCATCTAGCCTCTGATGGATCCATTTTTTATGTATTTTGTTGCTTTTAAGGTATTTTTGAATAGTTGTTCTTTGAAAGCATCACTGTCTTCTAGTGCTGAAATTCTATCTTCACAGTGTTCACTTCTGCTGCCCATTACCTTTAACATAATTTTTAATCTGGTTGAAACCTTTTCTTGGATTCTAATTCTTTTGCTAAGATGGTTGTTGCTCTATATCATTTTGTTTAGCTCTGCTAGTTTTTTTATTAATATCTTCTAAAAGCTCCTAGATCATTTTGGATATTATTTTATTATCTGTTTAGTTGTATTTTTGTAATTCCATTGAGTACACCTCCTTTGATCTGTTTTCAAAAACATAACTTCATTATCTTTTTGAGTAATTTGTGTATGTGGCTTATACTTTTTTTCCCCTTTGATCCCTCTGGTTGGCTTTGGGAGAGTTGGGAGTTTGGGGAGTCATTCTATTGCCTTGTTGTCTCATGTGTCTGTTGTTTCCATTTGTTTTGTGATGAGTTTTGAGACACTTACAGTGTAAAGACTGTTTCTAGGATAGAGATCTCTTCGGTCACTTTTCAGTGATGTGCTTTAGGTGTGGCTAGTAATAGTCCTTTGTTTTTGTTCAAAGGCACCTTGCTTAATTTGGGAGAGGAGGATATAGTGTAACTTGCTAAACACCAAGTTCTCTGAGAATGTACCCTAGTATTATTAATGTTACAGAGCTAAACTGGATGTTGGACCCCAGAGAAAACCCATTAACAGCAATAATTATGCAGCCTTGGCAATAACAAGCAAATCATGCACAGTAGTATCATCTAAGACAAATCTGATATTAATATACCATAAGAATCAACTATGTACCAACCTTAACTTTAAAGAAATCCACAATTACAGTGTAAACAAAGACAACCCAGGTATGGACTCAGACAATATGTACTAAATGTGAGTTACAGCTCCATTAATGATAGAAAAGAATTCAACAGTAATTTTATAGTTAACTATCTAAAGATTACCAAAGATTATGGTTATACTATTAAAAATATAGGAATTGGGAATAAGGGAACGCAAGAAGAAAAATTTAAAATGAACTATATGATATGAGGGGGAAGAAAAATAGTGCAAAGAAGCCTATTGGGGAATAGAAAAATGTTTAAAGAATCACGTAAAGGCAACAGAAACAACTGATGAGAATAGAAGATAAAAAGGGGAGAACAATACAGAAAATAAAAATAAAAATTAAAGAACAACTAAAAGGGAGAAGAAAAAAAGAAAATGAGGAAAAAGAAAGAGGAAAACAAGATAAGGTAAAGGAAAAATCCTCAAATTCCAATAAATTACTGAAAGAGAGGAAAGAAAAAAAGAAAACACACATTCGTAAAAAAAAGAAAAAAAATTCTCTGTGAATTTGTGTGGTTTTCTTTTGGGATCTATAATTTTGGGTCAGTGATCAAGACACGTCCCTATTCATGGTGGTAGACAAAGAAAACACTAAGACCACAAACGTGCTGGATGTAGGCACCAGCAGGCAACAGGTATACAGTAAGTAGTGCAATGCTGAGACATTCAATTCCAGAACAATTTAGGCTGGCCTGGTCTCTAGCCATGGGAGCAAGCCCTGTATTCTTTAGCTCAAACTCCTCACGGGTATCTTTCCAATGGGCTTCCTGAACACAAAGATGTCTCTTGTGGTTGTCTCTTACTGTGATCTGAAATGAAGTCATTCTGAAGCCGCTCTGAGTCCCAGGTTCAAATAATCGACCCTTCCCTGGAATGGTGTCTGACCAAGCACTCTTTCCAGGGATTTAGCAAATGCTTAGAGTCACTCACTGGCTATTGCCTGTCAAAGGACTCCTGTGGGCAGAATTCCATACTGTTCCTATAGGTCACAGCAACCACCTCTGCGTTCCACCACCACGTTTCTCCCTGAGTCCCTCCAGCTTTCACTTTGTTCCTGTATATTTCTTTCTCATCAGCCACAATCCAAGAGCCAGGGAGAAAGTACAAACTGTCTCTTTCTTTCTTTATATTGTGTTCTGTCTCTTGAATTTCTCTGTAGCTTTTAATTTTCCTGTTAGATCATTCCTGGTTTGTTAAGGACCAGCTCGACATGGTTAGACCTGGCGATAACTAATATTATTAAATCTGCACAAAAATAAATTAAAAATCTGTCCTAGGCCTACATGATTTGTGGCAAGATCCACAGCAGGCTTAAAGCCTGGTTAATCTTTAAGCCAGTGGTTAGAGCTGAGATTAGCAAATGGTCTCCAAAGTCTTGGCACCTCAAATAACACAAAATGGCAATTGCAGACTGGCTCACTCAAATTCCTTCTAGCCCGGTAGTCACAGTTAGCAGACATTAAGGTTACTAGTTAATCATGATCTGTTCCTGTATGCATTTCCAAAAATGTATTGTTCCTCAATTCTTGAACCTTGATCACATCAGCAGTTCACCTCTACCACTTTCTGCAGCATACCAGCACAGCCCTCAATCAAGTGTACCTAATAAAGGCCAAAGACACTGAGTCTCAGGGGTCTCAGTTCTTCCTTGGGCTTTGACCATCCTTATGTCACTATAACCAATATATTTATGTTTACATTTTATTCTGTTACCATATCCCTGAGCAAGAGATTGGTGGTCCCCTAGGCCAGGGCCCTGATACTGATTCTTGAAGATCTACTCTTTTTTTATTCTCCAAGTTATTACTTTCCTGCATTTGAAACTTGGGAAAGCTGAATTGTTGTTGCTCATCATGTTTTCCTTTGCCAATCAAAGTTTTATGTGGCACAATAATACCATACATAGAAACTGGAATTCTTTAAAAGTCTCAATGAAGAGTGTCTCCTGAGATCCACGCCATGTTGGAACTTAGGACTCTGGAAAGCCAAGCCAGCACCTCCCCTCCCTGGTAAGTGGCGGTAATGTGGCCCACTGCAGCCCTTCCAGGGGGAGAACCAGCAGAGTCTCCTGAGATCCACACCATGTTGGAACTTAGGACTCTGGAAAGCCAAGCCAGCACCTCCCCTCCCTGGTAAGCAGAGGCAGGGTGGCAGACTGCAGCCCTTCCAGGGGGAGAACTAGCAGTGTCTCCTGAGATCCACGCCATGTTGGAACTGAGGATGCTGTGAAAACAAATGACCATTCTGCCTCCCTGCTTAGCAATAGTGAACCTACTGCTACATGGCCTAGAGTCAAATATCCCACTTCCCCTATCCTCCTCCCCCCCCCCACCCTTTAGCAAATGGGAACCAGAAATCTGAGCATCTCCTGGGAGGCTGACCATAGCAAATAAGGGGGACTCCTTCCACCATTTCTTTGAAGGCAAATATTTTTATTACTGTTTTGCTCTTTTCTGATTAATGGTACTGCTCTATTCAATATTCTGTTTTGATAAGTTTATAGTGTTCTATATTTCGTCTCATTTTGATATACAGGATTGAAAGAACAACTATTATAAAGATAACAAAATATACTGTGATACCTATTACTGTTATCCCGGTAACCTGCTGTGAAGTTCTGTACCAATTTCACTGTACGTTTAGTTGGCTTTATTCTGACTTGTTCTGTTATATACTTTCAAAATAAAAATTAAAAAAAAAAAGTCTCAATGAAAAGCTGAGACTTAGCATTGTCATTACCTAGCTATGTCCAAAAATTTCCTCCTTGGGGCTGGGGGTTTAGCTCAGCGGCATAAGCACTTGCCTTGCAAGCAGGCAGTCGTGAGTTCGATCCCTGGTACCGATAAAAAAAAAAAAAAAAAAAGACAAAAATTTCCTCCCTTACCTCTACGATGTAATATTACTATTTACAGATAACACTGATAACACGAAAAATATTTAACATTCTACTGAAATATCCATGAGACTATCTACTACAGGCAAGGTAACAGCAAAAGTCTTTTTTTTTCTTGTCTACTTTCAGTCTATACAAAATGTATTACTGGGGTGGTTAACATATACATATATTTACTAATCATTTTATTTCTCTTCTTTTCATCATTAGTGATGTTCTACTTTAAATCTGAACCTGCTGGGGGCTGGGGATTTAGCTCAGCAGCATAAGCACCTGCCTTGCAAGAGCATGGTCATGAGTTCGATCCCCAGTACCAATTAAAAAAAAAAATCTGAACCTGCCATCCCTCAATCATTCATTCTTCTATCATACTATGTTCTCTAATACATCTCTATGCTTCTAATCTAACCCATTCTGCAGAATGCTTTAGAAATACTCTCCTAGAAAGTTTCTGTCCTGCCAGTTATACCTCAGCTCAAAAACTTTTAATGATTATTGCCTCCCAAACAAATCATAACTTTATAACCTGGTACTCAAGGTTTTCATACTCTAATACTTTATCTTCCCTTAGCCTTTTTTTCCCTATTTCCTGTGAAGAGTTTCCATCCAATACAGGATGGTCAAATTGTTCTTCCTTTTATCACACTATGCAGGCTGCCTTGTTTTTGTTACGTCTGTGTTCTTCCTAGAATATTCACATCATGTTTATAGCAATTAAATGTCTCATTTCCTTTAAAAGGTCATTTTGTTTCATTTTTAGATTATATATATTATAAAAATACACATTTGAAAATATGAATACAACTAACTCCTAAATTAAAGATTAAAAAATCCCCAAACTTTTAAGTAAGGAGAAATTAGCTTATAATAAGCTACAGTACAACTAAACAACTGTATTGCTATTAAAAAGAGGGCTGTGGCCAGGCATGGTGGTGCATACCTGCAATCAAGCTACTTGGAAAGCTGTGGCAGGGACAAAGCAAAGTTAAGGTCAATCTTCTCTAAAAATTTTCTTAAGGGCTGGGAATATAGCTCTGTAGTATGTGGTGTCCCTGAGTTTAATTTTCATACTAGCGTGAACTACAGAGCAAGACCCTGTTTCAAAAATACATTATGGGGGTAGGGAACATAGCTCAGCAGCACAAGCATCTGCCTGGCAAGCACAAGGTTCTAAGTTCAATCCCTGGCACAAAATATATACATATATATGTATATGTATATAATCAATGAAAGAAGCGTGCAGGGAAGGAAGAAATATAAAAACTAGAGAAAAATTATACCACTAATACTTCACTATACACTTCATCATCACTTAACTCACATAATTTTATCTTTAAAAATCAAGTATGAAAAACATTTTGAATAAGTCAATGGATATCTGGGCTGGGAATTTAGTTCAGTGGCACAGCACTTGCTTGGCAAGCGTGAGGTCCTGAGTTCGGTCCCTGATATTCCCCCCCCAAAAAAAAAAAAAAAAAAAAACAATGGTATCTATAATATGGAAATAGGTTCAGAATTTAATTTAGAACATTTAGCTAGCTAAATGTGAAGATGGAATCTGAATTCAGATTTTCTGATTCTGAAGCCCATCAGTCTATTTCTATACCACACAGCCTCTCAAATTTAAAAGAATCTACATTATCACTATTACTTCCGATTCATTACAGGCACTCAGTACATTCTTATCAGATCAATTTTTTATGGATACTTACTGTCATAAAAATCATTTATGTCTACCTTCAATTAAATGACAGGAATAACTAATATCTAATTATGGTAAGCATGGTATAAGACTAAGATTACAAGAGAACTATTCCTTAAGGGAAAAAATGCTTAACACTTTCATCAGTATACTTTATCACTTTTTAGCAAAGTGATAATTAGTCAGCAGCAATGTGGAATAATTAGGCTACTATGGGCCATCATCTCAGCACTTTAAACAGGAAATGTGCCTGAACTGGAAATAATAGACTTACAAATTATCTTTCACAATGTATCTATCTGTAACTATAAAAGATATAGACAAAATGGATTTTTTATGCTGCAGCTGGACAAAGGAGACTTTTGTACAGTTTTGTATTTAACTTTACTTTAAAAAGAAAATCAATACTGATTTTTAAAAAAGCAAATTTGATTTTCCCAAATTTAGAAGTAAATAGATGCAGCAAAAAACAAAACAAAACAAAACAAAATGCTTCCAAAGACTAGTTTGATAGAAACAGGAAACCTTTTTCAATCCATATAAAAATCCTAGGAAAGGAAAGGTAGTGTACACCTGTAATTTCTGCCCTTAGGAGGCTGAGGCAAGAGGATTGTCAGGAATTCAAGGCCAGCCTGAACTACATAGCAAGACGCTGTTTCAAAAAATGAACAAAAACATTCTCCCTATTTCCTTTCTGTACTACTTTTCTTGTTCGACTCTAATTTCACCCTTAGTTGGCTCTTTGTTGTACACCTGTAAGATACCTCAAATACCTCATATTCTAATGAGCATCTCCTACACTGGAGAATTTTAAGAGCTGATTTCTGGTAAATGGTGACAATTTACATTTACATTTCTTTCATACAACCAACAAAAATAACAGTATATTTCTACACTATTTAAGATATGATCTGACAAAATTTACTAATCGTACTTTCTAAAACACTTTTTATTTGTAAAATTTTAAATAATACTTTTGATTAGTACGTGTTTGTAGCACCTAATGTTTGGATTCCTTGTAGGACTGGTACATGTACATAATACATCTTAATTCCTTTTTTTAAAATCTCTTCTTTTACTTTCCTTCTCCTTCATCTACTTCTTGATTTTTTTTTTTTAAGCACATTTGCAGCACACAATATTTACATTCTTTGTGTGGGGTTGGTAAATACACATATCTTAATTCCTTTTGTTCTCTTTGCTTCCCTTTCTTCTCCCTTCCCTCTCTTGATCCTCTTCCCCTTGGAGAAAGCTCTACCTATTTTCCTATTATCTGTCTTTTACTTTGCTCTTTATTTATACTTTGGGTTTCTTATAGAAACCATATGATACTTAAGCCTGTGTGTCTGGTTTATTACACTTAATATTATGGTCTCAAGATGCATCCATTTTCCTACAAACTAGTCAAGTTTTTCTTTATGACAGAGCAGTACCACATCTTCAACCCTTCATCTGTTGCTGGACACACAAGTATTTCCAAGATTTAGTTATTAAGAATTGTGCTGCTATAAACATGGGTATGCATGTATCACTATAATATGGTGTCTTTACTCGTCTGGGTCAAATGGAATTTCCAGTTTCAGTTTTTTGAACAACCTCTACACTGATTTCCAAAGTGGTTATACTAGTTTACATTCCCACCAATACTGTAGAATTCTTTTTTCATACAGCCTTACCATCATCTTATTATTTAACTTCTTGATGATGTCCATTTTTTCTGGAGTAAGATGGAATCTCAGTGTTGTCTTAATTTGCATTTTTCTAATGCCAGTAACATTGAACATTACTTTATATTTGTATTGCCCATTTGTTCTTCTATGAAGTTGCTGTTCATTGCTGTTGCCCATTTTTTGATTTGGTGTTTTACTTTGTGTGGTCTAAATTTTTTTTGTCCTTTATATATTCTAGATATTAGTTTTCTGTGTATGGAATAGGTGGCAGAAAAATATTCCTATTCTTTAGGTTATTTTCACTTTGTTGGTTCTTTTGCTGTGCAGAAGCTTTTTAATTTCATTTGACCCCATCTGTTAATTCTACTATTTTTCTATGCAACCAGGGCTCTGTTCAGAATGGCCTTTCCTATACCTATGACTTCAAGAATTGTACCTATTTTGACTTCCAGGAGATTAAGTCTTTCTGTCTTAACATTCAGTTCTTTGAGTCATTTTGATTTTTGTTTAGTACATGGTGGAAGATATGAGTCTATTATCAATCTTCTGTATATAGATAGCCACTCTTCCCGGCATCATTTATTAAAGAAGCTATCATACTTCCACTGTATTTTGGGCCCCTTTTTCAAAGATAAATAGTTGAATATGGTTAGGGTTTTTTCTGTATCCTCTATTCTGTTTTACTGATCCACGTGTTTTTGTGTCAATACCATGCTGTTTTTATCATGCTAGTTTTGTAATATAACGTCAAGTTTGGGACTTCCTGCTTTACACTTTTGGTTTTTGTTTTTTACTTTTTGTTTTTGTTTTTGTTTTGTTTTGAGACGGGGTCTTGCTGTATAGTTATGGGTTGGGTCTCAAACTTGCGATGATGTTCTTACCTCAACCTTCTGAGTGCTAGAATTATAGGTATGCACCACCACATGTGATTTCTACTTTGTTCTTTTTATCCAGGATTGGTTTTGCTCTTCTGGTTCCATATAAATTTTAGGAAAACTGTTATTGGAATTTATATTGGGATTGCATGAAATATTATACTAATTTTGGAAGTATGGCCATTTTGATAATATTGGTTTTACCTATCCAGGAAGAAGAGCTGATTGTTCCATTTTCTAATTTTCTCTTCAACTTCCTTTTTTAGAATGCTGTAGTTTTCATTGTAAAGATTTTCATTTCCTTAGGTTAATTCCTAAGTATAAAATTTTTATTGGTGCTATCGTGAATGGTATTTTTTCCCTAATTTCTTTTTCAGTGTGCTCACATTAGTGTACAGGAATGCTACTAATTTTTGTGTGCTCATTTTGTATCCCACTATATTAGTGAATTTGCTTATTAATTCTGAATCCTTTGGTGAATTTTTCAAGGTCTTCTACACAAGATCATATCATCTGCAAAGAATGATAATGTGACTTCTTCTTTTCTATATATAACTCTTTAAATTTTTTTTCCTGCCTAATTGCTTCTGCTAATATTTTGAGTAGAGGAGTGGTGATAGTGACATCTTTGTCTTGTTTCTGATTTTGGAGAAAAAGCTTCCAGTTTTTCAACATCTAATATGATGTTGGCAATAGATTTTTCACAAATGGTTTTTTATGAAACTGAGATAAAAATCTTTTTATGCCTATTTTTTCCAGTGCTTTTATCATGAATAGATGTTGGATTTTGTCACAAGGCTTTATCTGTATCTACTGAAATGATCATTTTTTAAAGACTGGGTAACACATACATTGTTCATCACAATGATCTTAATATTGAACCTAAATTTAATTGCAATAATCTAGGCTCTCAACAAATGCCTAGATTCCCTTTCAGTAGCACTCTGCGTTTGAGGATTAGACAGGATCGGCAAGTCTTACTTTCACAAGCTGAAAAAATTTATGGACAAGAAGTTATAATTGAAAATAAATGGCAGTAGACATGTCTAAGGAATATTGCAAGGATTTGATCCCTTAACGAATTTTATGATAGATGAATATATGGAGATGGCAACTACTGGGCAAACATAATAATATTGGAATGCTGGTAATATAAGGAAATAAGTTCTTAAGAAAAATAAAAGAATAAAAATATTACATATTAGTTTAAAGAAATAGTAGATATCTGTAGGATTATTACTACAGCTCCCAAACGAACAATAAATTCTTTTGACTTATCTATGGGTTTAAAAATCTTAAAATCTCTCATTAAAAGCCAATGCAGGCCTGCCAAGAGCTCAAGATTAAGAAATGAGCCAGATCAGTGGAGGGAATGGAGTGATAAGGAGAAAATTCTAGGAATGGGAAACAGCTAGTGCAGACTTGAAAGGAGATGGCTTATTGCCAGAAATCACAAGTAATTTAATATGCCCAAAGAAATCATATATTTGGAGGGAAAGGAGAAGTTGTGGAGTTATTATGATTACAGAGGTAAGAACTTAAAGGAATTTAAAAGAATTTAAAGGAACTTACAAATCTATTAAAGGATTAAGGAAAGTGGATTGTATCAAGACAAAAAAGGTCAGAAATAATTTAAACAAAGCAATGATACCATCAGAGTTATATTTTAGAAAGACCATAGACTATAGCATAGCGAGCGAAAGAGACAAGTAAAAAAGAGACCAATTTGGAAACTTAAAATAACCTAGGTGAGGTGACACTAAAACTGAACTCTAATACTGGAGAAAACTTGGCTAGATATGGTGGTACCTGCCTATATTCTCAGCTACTTGGGAGGCTGAGGCAAGAGAGTCATAAATAGGAGGCCAATCTGGGTAAAATCAGCAAGCCCCTGTCTCAAAATAAAAAATAAAAAGGTCAGGGATGTAGCTCAGTGGCAAAGCACTTGTCTAACATCTGAGGTTCCAGGTTTTATCTTCAGTTTGGGGAGGGGAGGAACTTTCTTCAATAGGAACTTCTTTTCAGTGTCCCACTGTCGTAGTCTGGGTTTTACACAGAGAGCAATTCAGATCAGGACATGGAGTTCATAATATTTTTATAATGGTCACCGGAAGTTAACACAGAAGAATGCAGGAAATCTATCCGCAACACCAACGACATAGATTATTTAGTCAAGAGTCTAAACCCCATGGCAATGTCCCAAATGAGTCAGGATAAAAACCCAGAGCTCAGAACAACGCCTCCACGAGTCCAACTGGAAGTCCAGAGCCCACAAGAAGGACTCACGCCAGTCTCTTTTACAGATTCGTGCTGGGAAGACCCAAGGATCAGCGGTGGAAGCCAGAAAGTCTATGCCAGCAGGATGAAGGAGCTGTGCTAGAGGGATGAGGGTTCTACACTGGAGCTGAGAAGTCACACTCACAACAAAGAGTGGGACTGTCCTGAAAGGAACCACAGCTGTCCTCAGTGACACGGAGGCCCTGAGCTCCTCCAATGACAAGCACAGTCGGGTACGTGCCAGGAAGCAGCGTGACGAGTTCATCCTGAAGACCAGGCAGCACATGTCTTCCCCTCCGGAGCCAGGAAGCAATGCTCGATGTGAAGACCAGAGCTTCTCCAGGAGAACCAACAGCTCAGACAGCAACTCGTAGGAGAACCCACAATGCCTCCATAACGCCTCAATCCCTCTCCACACCTCTCTTCTTCTCCACCTATTTATCCTGGCAACCCTTCTCAGGTGGAGCATCTTCTTTCAATGCATGCTGATGTAATCTAGCTGGCGTTAAGTTGACCACTAGTTATCAAACCATAACACCCACATTCAAATTTGTAACTGCCTTCTGAATATTCTCATCTTTGTAAAATTCACTATGTACATTCAAAACTTATACTCATTATCTGCCATCTTAGTCACCTCTTCCACCTACCCAAATTTTATCCTTTCTCTAGCTCAGTTAACAGCAACACCATCTATGTAATTTCCCAAAGTAGGAATCCTACAGCCAATCTGACTCCCTCACCTCTCCAACATTCTTCATTTAATATATCAAGTTGGAATGTCCTGTGGTGTTTACCTCTGAACACATCACTTACTCTTCATTCCAATTGCCACTGGTCAGAGATTAATTGAAGATTAGACTACTGAGATAGTCTCCTATCAAAAGTCCTTCACTCACCTTCAGAATCAACATTTTTAAATTCACATCTGATTAAGTTACTCTCATCAAGTCTAAAAACATTTCATCTTAGAATCCCACAATCTGGCCCCAATCTACCCTCAGTTTAACCAAATTGCAAACAGGCATTAAAAATAACCAGGGCATGGATTTTCTTAACATAATTATTATAACTTCAAACTTTTAGTTCATTTACTCTATTGAGAAAAAAGTGATGTGTCATCACAATGGTCATATACCAGTCCTTGAACATCCTTTTTGTCAAAAAATCAACTACTTAAATATAAAACTCTCCAAATCTACAGAACTTTTTGCCATGAATACCTTCCTCCATTGTCTAAAATTTTTTAAAAATCTGTTGCAGTAAGAAAAATACCTACCAATATCATTACAAGACTTAATCCGAATATTGTCTCTATCCTTCCCTTCAGTTATCCCATGAAAAATATTACTAAATAACGGAAGCTCTATCTACCTCTACTCTTGATTGTGAAGGAAAACTGACCAGTTAACAAAATCACGAAATATTAAACTTTTCACCTTTCATATATCTTAATTAAATGGATTCTAAATGCTAAATTGTAATCTGTGTACAACTGAATTTATAGCAAAATCAAAGTGACTCTTTTTGCATTAAAATGTTGAAATAGAAAGAGAAACAAACCTAGAAAGATATGAGAGTTTTACAAATTATTGCTAGGTTTAAAACCAATATTTTAAGCTAGGAATGGTGTCACAGGCCTGAATACTACCCCTCAGGGATGAAGCAGAATTGCCATGAGTTCAAGGCCAGTTACTGGGCTACATAGTAAATTCAAGGTCAGTCCAAATTACACAGCAAGATCCTATCTCAAAACACCAATAATGAAACCTCAAAAACCCCTATTTCTTCAGTTAAATCCTCCCATTTAAAGAGCAATTACCATGGGTAGAAAAATCCTTCAAATACAAAGAAAATCATACCTTTTAAATGAAAAGGACTTAGCTTAGTTTGGAAGTCTTAAAACTTTTTGTGGAAATAAATCACTTCCCCAAAACACCAAAAGTATATATTGTCATGTTTTTTCAAGTAGCACATTCTGATAAACAAGTAACCTTTTCTTGATAACTTAATTTCACCATTATAATAGTTATTATAATAGTAATAACCTCAAGTGCTCCCTAAGGAAGTCAGTTTGCACTGACTTAAGAATCTTCCACATTATGGTGATATACTAACTAGTTTTTCTATTAGCGTGTTATGGATGGAAACAAATGCTTAGGTTTTCTCTACTTTCTAGACGCTGTATCAATTCTCTTTGCCATTTCTGTATTTGTACCTTTCACATATCTATATCCCTTACTTAATTCTTGTGAAAATAACTCCTATTTAGTATATTGTTGATACAGTATCCTAACACACAGCAACTCATTTAATTCTTACAATAACCTTGTGATTCAGGAGTTATTATCACTATTTTGCAGATGAGAAAATGAAGTCAGAAAGATTGAGTAATTTCTCTAAGATCATATAAATAGTAAATAGTGAAAGTAACCCCCCATTGTCAATCATCTTTCATCATCAAATTAAGCCTGTTAAAATACATTAAGTCAAAGTGTTGCTTACAAAGGAAAAAAAGATATTTGTTTATAAACTTTAAGCTTCTCTGGATAATCACAACATGCATATACACACACATATACTAACTAATTATAACACAGTTTGCTTCTTTCTTGGCAGTTAAAGCTGGGGGAGATTACCTCTAGTTAAATTAGATATTACCACATGTTTACTTCTAGTCTCAAAAACTATACAACAATAACCAAAAGCTTAAAACATACTAGTAGTTAAAATGTACAAATATATCAAAGTTGCCATTTTAAGGAAAAAAGGTGGTGATGGGATGTAGCTCAGTGTTAAAGTACTTGCAAAGCATTTGTAAGACACTGGGGTTAATTCCCACTACCCAAAAACATCAATATAAAAAAAGGTACTTTTCTGCAGATTTGAAGACGAAATAGACTAAACAATAGCTGCAGTACGTCATGGACTTCTTTTACTTTCCCCTCAACTGCCTCCATCTAGCAAACGAGTCAATAGAGGATTTATAACCTATCAAACAGTACTCACTAAGTATTTCTCTCCCATTAATTCAGACCCTTACCAGAATCATACAAACTATAAGTTTGTAACAGTACTGTTGACATTTTGAGTCAGAAAATCCTCCCTTGTGTGTGGGTGGAGTATGTCCTGTACATTGTATGTTATTTCCCAACATCCCTGGCTAGATGCCAACAGCACTCCCCATTTAGTTGTGACAATCAAAAATGTCTCCAGACACTGTCAAAGGTCCCTGGGAAGGCAAAATCATACACTGTTTTAGACGTTTGGGCCATGGATCTTTGAAAAAGGAAAACTCTAGTCTTTGTTAATAATAATTTTGGTCCTAAAATTTGGATATTTAAAAATATAATGGTAGTAATACAAGAAGATATGTTTGCCACACTTCTGGTTAAAGCATTTTTTTAGATGACTTTACAACATGCATACTTTCAGTCACCTACTTGTCTTCAAAGCAGAAGAAATGCTACTTAACAGCTCTGCTAACAAAAGGCCTGCTATGAGGAGTTATAAAAAGTACAGTGAATCTTTAAATTTTAAAAAATCATTACAGTAAAACTTATACTCCTCAAAATACTCTTTCCCTTCAAACACACTTATATCCCATCATTTTCACTTTCTTTTTTAAACTTATGTGAAAATAAAATAAATTTCATGACAAAATAATGAGAATAAGAATAGTTAATATACTGTGTATCATCTTCAAAGTAGTTACTCAGTATGAGACATAGAAAAACTTTCTACAAAAGAAGCAAATAGCACAAAATTCTTTTCAATAAACTAAGAGAAATAACTAGTATAAACAAAATGAATTAGTGTATATATTAAAATGCTTTTGAAATAGTGGAGTAAATAATTTAGGGAATTATTTGAACTCTCCTCCCTACTTTTATTTATCTTTTATTTTGCTCGTGTGTGTGTGTGTGTGTATAATTTATAGATACTGGTTATCTTATATAAGAGAAAATATGCAATATTGAAGTTTGTACATCTGACTTAGTTCACTTAACATAATATTCTCAAGTTGTATCCATTTACCTATGAATGCCTCGAGTTTACCTTTACTATTCTTATCACTTGGGAAGTAGCTCTGGAAATCCTCTTGTGAGTGCGTTAGTTGCACTATCATGGCTGCCTGGATGTTCTAAAATTCAAATGTTTACCTTTCATGGTCATTTTGACTTTGGGAAAAGAGCCAGAAATCATAAGATGCCTGATTCAGTGAATAAGGTAGATGAGGGCACATCGTAATGTTCTACAAGTATGCCTTTCTATTGTACTTGCCAGTACCACTCACTGTTTTTGGGCTCAACCATATTTTTGATGCCACCTTGTAAACACACTCATGAAAAAAGACTTCTCTAAAGAAGATGACAAAAAAGACAGACTAGGTGGTGTTCGATGCTGGGGGTAGGGGGTTGAGGGGAATTAATGGCAATGTGCATTTTACTGTAATAAAGGTTTAAACATTCACCATATATTTTAATCACACCTATACAGACACATACAGAATCCAAACATCAAAACTAGCCAACACTTTCCCCATTCCCTCCTGCTTGTTTCACATGCTTGTCTCACTGTGGTTTTTAACCTATGCATCCTGGAAATACAAGCTTCTACCGTTCAAATTTCTTCATCTGGTTCCTCCTATTTGTAAGGCAAGCAGAAATAAGCTGATGCAAAAGCTTTTCCAACCTAATATTCTGATAGTCAATAGTAAAAATACTTCTCCCATTTTTACTTATAGACCCCAGATGACCAAACTACTTCTTGAGGTCACTGAAGACATTCAGACCACCATTTTTCTTTCTTCAAACTTTGCATTTACGCTAATACAATCAAATAGTATTACAGTTGTTTCCAATATACCTTTCAATACCAATGATCCTTTACTCCCTAATCCAAACAAAATATTTTAAACATGTAAATTGATGTTAAAGGACTAAGTTTTTAAAAAGCCTTGAGAAGTCATTTTATGAGAGGCCCATATTAGGAAAATATTGGGATAGAAAGCAGGGTAGTGGCTACCTAAAACTGGGAATGGGTGAGGGAAAATGGGGAGTAACTGCTGATGAGTTCGAGGGTTTTTTTTTTTTTTGATGAAGACAATGAAATATTTGAAAATTAGATTATAGTAATGGTCATACACCCTCGTTAACATACTAAAAACCAATGAATTGCACACTGAGTGTACTTTATATTAATTATAACTCAATAAAGCTAATTTTTAAAAGCTAAGAGCAGGAAAATGGAATTTTGATCAACATTACTAGAGTGTGATTAAGGACAAATTCTTCAATTTGCAGTTTCATGGGTTATGTAAGATTTGATTACAATTCTGACATAGTAACTTAATTATTTTATCCAGAAAGTAATGTTAAAACTTTTCCAAAAAACACACGTGCAAACTTAATCATCTTTTCCTGGCAAACTCTGGATAATTTTACCAGTCATACTTTAGAAAACCACTTCAGAAAGCCAAATGCTGTAGCAACAATATCTCCACAAGAACAAAATATACGAATATCAATAACAAAATATGAAGTCTTTACAGTTCAATTGAGAAGACACTGATATTGTAAAAATTCTAAAGTTTAAAACATGATTTAAGAATAGCCAAATCACGAAGTTGCAAATATCTACCAAACCACAACTAAAATTACACATATGAATCACATTTACCCAAACCATCATGAATAATAATGATCACTATAAACCATCCATACCCCTTTCTTAGAAATCAAACTCTGTAATACAAAAACAGTGAAACATTTCATCTGTTCCATCATAACAGCTTAGAAATCATTTAGGTTCTCAGGATACTTTTCCAATTAGAACTTCCCATCAGACTTACAAAAGTGAATCTATATCAAAATATGCACCTTAAGTTATCATAGTAATATATTGCTCTCTTTCGACAAACAATTCATCATGATGTTACCTTCCCCCACGAATATTTACTGTTAAGACTGTCCTGGGTTTGATAAGTCAGAAATACAGCCAATTAGAAACATTCCCAACAATTTAATATTTTGAAAGAGCAGCCTCTTTCAAAGATTAAAAAATAAAAAAGCTAGTTAAAGAGGATTTTTTAAAAAAACTATTTTTTTTTACAACTAAAACTCTAAAAATTACCATCCTAAATTTAACACATGCACATACCAACGAGCTAAATATATTGGTCAGAAAAAAGTTCCCCAACAACGACGAGAGAGCAAGGATGGCCTTGCCTTTGAACCTAAGCGGGGACAGATGGAAACACAGCTGAAGAAAATTAATCACTGAACAAATTATTGCGAAGTAAATTGCCAAACTGCAGCACACACACACACACACACACGAGAGGGTTAATTATTCCCGTAGGTTCCAAAGTAGGGCAAGGGCCCGGCTACAAGAGGAGAGGGAAAGTTTGGGGTCTCCGCCTAGGAGGAGTGACGGAAGTTCCAGAGCTGAAATCGCAGAGGGGGCGAAAAGGGCTAGAGTGGCGTCGGCAGCGGCTGACGGCAGGAGGGAGAACAGCTGCCAGCCGCGACACCCAGAGTGACAAGGAAGAGAAGCTGGGAGAGAGGAACGGGAGCTTCGGGGCGGTCGCTCCAGACCGAAACTCGATCGGCTGGAGGTCGCGGAGAGGACCCGGGGGATGGGGTCTCCGTCCCTCCCCGAGGGAGGTCGAGATGAGGGGGCCGCGCGCGCAGGGGCAGCCACGTTGGCCCGACACCTACCTGCGGGTCCGGGCAGCCGCCCAGAGCGAGGCCTAGTGCATCGCCGCCGCCTCCAGCCCTCGGTGTGGCGCCGAGCCTGCTGCTCCGCGGCCACAGCCGCCCCGAGGCCGGCCTGGCCCGAGCCCGGCTTCCCGCCTCCGCCCCGCGCCGGCCGGCCCGTCGGCCAGGGGAGCACAGGGCCGCCCTCTGGAGCCCAGCTCTGCTCCGGGGTGAGAGGCGGCCGCGGCGGCTCCCTCACGTCTCTCCCGGGTGTCCTGTCAGCCAGCAGTTTCCCCCGGGTCCGCAGCGCCGCCTCCGCCGCTGCTGCCACCGCCTCTCCCACATCCCCAGCCTCCAGGGGAGCCGCCGCCGCCGCGCCGCGACCACTGTCCCTAGCGTTTCGGCTCCCTGCTCCCCTGCTTCCCCACACCCCGCTGGCCAGGCCCGGGCTGGGGCCGGGGAGACCGCACCGAGGCCGCCGCGAGGCCTCCGCAGCCCCCAGCCCACAATCCACCGCGCGGCTCCGCCGGGGCGGGAGGGCCGCGGCCCGGGCCCGGGGGGAGCGCGGCCGCCTCGGGAGCGGGACCTCGGCGGGGTTGCCTCGCGCTGCAGTTGCAGCCGGAGTTCCCCGGGCCGGGGAGCACCCGCGCGGCTCCCCCGCGCCTCCTGTAATAGTCCTACAGGCAAAGACACAAATCTCTCCGAGCGCCGCCGTCCCCCACGACCCTCCCCCACCCCAGTTGTCAGCGGCGCCGGCTGCTGTCTTCCGCCTTCCGCTGGTGTGGGGCGCGATGCATCCTCCAACCTAGCCCCGTCCCACCCCGGACACCACCAGACTCCAAACGTCCCCAAGTCACCCCAACACCTTTTAAAGCAGATTATTGCCCCAAGATTCCACCTCTCCTTTCACCCCCTCAAAGTAACGCTGTTTGGTTTGCCAATTAAAGCACTTCAAAGGTGAGGTCACCCTCACCCACCCCAAAGATAAGCCGCTGGACTCTGAAAACCCTGTATTGGCTCCTGAAACCTTGTCTAGTCTTTCCAAATTCCAGGCCTTCCTCCTGGGACCCTTCCCTGACGCTGAAAACAAGTTATCCCTGCTAAAGAATGAGATTCTTGAAGCATGTGTGTTTATTATTAATAAACTTTCTAATTGTGATTCTTAACAATAGTCCAATTCAGCCTGGTTTCAGAGTTTGCAATCTTAACACTAATAAAACACGATTCATAAGAAAGCAATGTCTTAGAATTTTTTTCAAAGGTTCCCAATCACTTGAGTGCTTATATCTCAATTTTAGGATTTTTATTCCATTTGTGTTTGCCTAAAAATAAATGTCAAGCATTTATAAGGTATTCAGTATGTTTTAACAAATCAAAAATGAAAAATCAAAGAAAAAAAACAAAAACTAGACAATGCGGGAAAACTTTAAGTTTCACTTTCAAAACCTCACTTTGAAAAACTGCAAAAATAACTCTGTGAAAGAATTGACCCATAAAAGAGGTAAAGTTAGCACAAAGGAAAGATAAAGAGGAAAACAACAAAATGGTTGAGAAGACATCATTCATGATTTTTTTAAGTATAATTCTATACAATTCTGTAAAAATTCCAAACATGTAATAAATTTAACTATAAAACAACAAGTCAGACATGGTGGTGTGCACCTGTAATTCCAGCTACTACACAGATTGAGGCAGAAACATTGCAAATTTGAGGCCAGCTGGGACAATTTAGTAAGAATCTGTCTCAAAATAGAAAGATCATTGAACATTATGACGCATGCCTATAATCCTAGCACTCATAGGCTGAGATAAGAAGATCATTGTAAATTTGAGGCCAGCCTGAGCTACAAAGTGAGTGCAAGGCCAACGTGAACTGCATAAGGAGAACTTGTCTCAAGTAAATAAGTAAATAAATACTCAGTGGTAAAGAGCTTGTCTAATAATTGAACAAGATCCCACAGGTAAATAAGACAACAAACCAAACAAAAAATAATATCCGTATATCTCCCATCTATTATAAAATTAAATTAATTTACACAGAAGTGGACTGGAATGGTAGTTACCAGGGAGTAGGGAATAGAAGATGGCAAACAGGGAGGTGGTCAAAGCCATACTTTCCTGGCAAGCTTGAGGTCTTGAGTTGGATCCTCTGGTACCAAAAAAAAAAAAAAAAAAAAAAAAAAAAAAAAAAGCACACTTTCAGTTAGTAAGAAGGAATAAATACATCTCAGTGGTCTGTTACTATAATTAATAATATTTCAAAATTTCTGAAAGGGTAGATTTTATTCTCATCATTAAAAAATAGTGATGGGTTTGTTAGTCAATTTGATTTAATTACCCCACACTCTGTATGTATGTCTGAAGAGCACATTGTAACCCATACATTTATAGAATTGTCAATGAAATGTTTTTAAAAATTAAAAACAAATGAATTTATGGTTTTGAAAAGATTAGCCAAATTTTGTCTAAGGTCTAAGAGAAATATAGTTTCACTTTATGCCTAGATTTGGTTATACATTATACTAAGAAATGGATTTAGCAGTGTCCTATATTTCGAAATTACATCAGGAAGTCAACAACAGTTCAAAAGCGGCCCTAATCCTGAGTCTGGCCTTTAAAAAAAAGTACTCCACTTTGTTCAAAAAAGATTCCAATTTGTTCTAGTTTGCACATGGATTAATTTGTGGCCACTAGAGCAAGACCAGCTGGGTTGCTTCCTCTTTATCCACCTGTTGATAACATACCATAAGAAGAAAATATACACTAAGGATTGTGCTTAGTTCTTTCAGGAACAGCCACAGTGTGTACTCTTCCTCTTCCGTAGAACAATTCATAATCGTGAATCTAAAGAGAAAAGTAAATGCTGATCAGGTTTAAAAATAAAAGAGAAAAAAGAAATTAGACAATTTCATTCAAAGGCAAAAAAAAAAATTCACATCACTAGGTTCACTTGCTATCTCTTGAATCATTCTGAATCATTTAAATATTTTAAAAAGCCAAATTACAAATAGATGTGTATAGATATATTATTAGTGCTCTTTTCCAGAAATCACAAATGACAGAAAATTTAAAAAACTTGATAGAAGATTCTGTCATTGACCTCAAAAGAGCAAATATTAAGAAAATACTTAACAGTTCTTGGTACATTTACTATGTATTCATGGGTAGGTATGATAGTGCATGCCTATAATTCCAGAATTCTGGGAAGCTAAGGCAGAAAGGTTATGAATTTGAGTTGAAGCTGGGCAACTTAGTGACTTTGCAATCCCCACTCTGAAAAAAAAAATGAAAAAAGGAGCTGGGACGTAGCACAGTACAAAGGCCCTGGATTCAGTCCCCAGTTCCACACTACCATACACACACATACACACACATAAAAGGAAAGAAACTATACATTCATGTGTCAATATAAATATAGGGGTGAAGGGGGATGCTGGTATAAAAAATAAATAGGAAAATTTTTTGCAATTCAGAAAGATAAGCACATTAACCCCTCTTTTTTTCATAATAGCAAACTTAAATCTATCAAATGGAAATTCTTTCAAGTTCTCTAACCTACTTTTCAGATAAGTATAATTAGCTTGTGTGTTCAGTATAAATAAAGTATCCTTGGCAAGCAAAACTACATGTACTCATAAATTGAAAGAATTATGCTTGTAGCTATTTCATCAAGGTTTGGCTTTTTGATCCAATGTCTTGAATTATTTTCTCTATCTTACTGGGCCTACTTTTAAATGTTACAATGTTTAAACGTTATAATTTACAGTGTATGACTGTAACCTGAAACTATTTTGATGTTTCCTCATATTCAATGTAGAAAAACTTTCCAGTTGATGTAGAATATGATGCAAGATGTTAAAACTAAGTGTGAGTATAGGCACCTCTAAGAATTGTGTAGTATTTCGCTTGATAACAATGCATTTAATAATTACAAGTTTTCAACATATCATCTGTTGATTTCTTCTGTATCAGCTGCTTGATTACTTTGTAAGCAAGTATTTAACTATGTTAAATTTCTTTGTTACCATTCTCTTTGACACTAATATTCAAAATTTCCATTATAATTATCGTAATAATAGCAGACACCATTTAATAAGAATTTAGCGCATTCCACTAAGGAAAATAGAGAAAACCAACATGGTATAGTACTAGAATTTAGTGCATTTCACTAAGGGAAATAGGGAAAACCAAGGTAGTATAGTACTCCAGTTTTGAAACAGAAAAGAAGGCCCAATGCTTGGAATGGTACTTTTATTACATGGCTGCCCCAAATGGCTTAAGCCAACTCAGTTGAAGCAGGCACTCATCGCTACTCCGTGAGATATTTCCTTAGAACAGTAGCAGAGTTTAGTCCTGACTTAGCCCAGATGACTCTGCGCTGTGGCCTCTCTGGATGATTCTACCTTTCTGCAACCCTCATCTTTCAGGCTCACGTGGAAGTGCCCCCCACTCCCCCATCAATGACCAAACAGAAAATCTGTTGTGCTTATGCCATCCTCTTCTGGCAGTATATTTTTACTATTCCTGATTTTTGTCTCTAGTCCAGCAAGCTGAGCTGATACACTAGGAGCTGGTGACATCAAAGGCCTCTGGCTCTGAAACCTACTAGGTTCTAGGGCTGGCAACATTGAAGCACAGCACATACGACAGAGGACGTAGAGAGCAATGAAAAATATCTAAGAGCTTCCATCTCTGGTGACTAAAAGAGTTCCTATGATAACTGCTGGCTCCAAATAACAAGGAGGGCCACTAACACTGAAAAAAAGCTTAGAGTTGCTTGCATTCAAAGCCTACGACTTTTAACACTGAAAGAGCTATGCTTTGCCAGTTTGTGACTTCTATATAAATTGAGCGAGAACCCTCAGCTGATAAGTTACATCTTAGAAGCTAATAGAAGGACCTTCCCTTAAAGGGCCTTGAAGAATAAGGTGACAACAGTAGTGATTGTCTATGAGCTCAAGTACCAGCCCATATTTGTTTTTCATCTTCCATGTAGCTAAAGACCCACACTAACCAGTGACAATTTTCTATGTTTGTATAAATTACCACTAAGTCAGCAATTTAAAACAGCACATTTACTACATCATAGTTTCTGTAAATTAGAAGTCTGGGCATAACTTAGCCCAGTGATGCCGAAGCTACAGCACATGTGCTGCAGCAGGGTATTTGTAAAACTGAAAACTAAAAGGTTTGTCATTACCGCCTTAGCTCGTCTTCTGTTTAAAGTCTATAATCAAAGCATCAGTCAGGCTATGTTCTCATTGGAAAGCTTCAGCAGAATCTCTTTCAAGGTCACTCCTGTTATTGGCAGAACTCATTTTCTTAAAGTCGCAGGACTGAAATCTCTGACTTCATGCTTCCTGGAGGTTTCCCTTATCCTGGAGGTTACCCTTAGCTCCCAGAGGGTCTGGCAGGACCTTGCCCTGTGCGTCTTCCCGATACAGCTACTTCCTTTGACAAACCAATGAGGAGTGGCTCTACCTTCTCTAAATGAAGTTACTAGCCAGACAGACTGATATCGTTTTACCTTTGCCATAGTCTGCCCTTCAGAAGCAGGTCACATGTTTTAAGGAGTGTGTTTGAACACAGGAAGTTGCAATCATGGGAGGCTACGCCTCAATTCTGTATACTACTTGGAGTGATTAGTATAACAGGTTTTCGAGTCTGGCTACGTTTGTGTTTCCTACTCAGTTTTAACACGTTAGCTATGTGACTTTGATCTTGGTCTCTAACCTTTAGCTTCTTCATCTGCAAATAGGGATAATAAACACTTTATTTTTCTCTCACATAAGATAAAACTAAGAATTATTTTAAAGATAAAATTCATATTTTAACAGGCCATTCAAAACCAACTCTGGCCAGGGATTTAGCTAAGTGGCATAAATGCCTGCCTTGCAAGCATGTAGTTGTGGGTTCAATCCCCAGTACCAAAACAAAACAAAACAAAACCAACTCTGATATCAGTACCTTTAAAAATAGGAATGGTAGTATTGCAAATATCATCTCCAACTAGAGCTTGGCAAAATTAATAAAGTGATAAATCCACATTAGAAGGATAATTATTAAATAAAGACTCTTTGAGAGTATAGAGAATGTTGCTGAGTTTGATTTTATTCCTTCTTTCTTAATCATACACAGTATGTATAGGCTACAGAAGGACATGCGACGGCATGCTCACCATGGGTTCTTTGTTTGCATCTTAGCTCTGCTACTTTCTAGCTAATTACCATTAGGCATGTTACTTAGGCTCTTTAAAGCGGAGTTCCATATGGAAATAATGATAGTACCTAACTTACAGGTTAGCTGCAAGGGTTCCATTTGAAGTTTACTTAAATTAGCATAACTTCGAGCACAGCTCATAGTCATTACTTAAAAATGCTAATGGTCATGATCATTATTATAATCTTCACTACCTCATTATTCTTAGGAAAGCTCTATTAGTGAAACTTACATGAGAAAAACAGGAAGTGGCAAGATATAGCTATGAATGAGGCAGGTGAAATAAGGCATGAGAAGCCAACAAGATCTCAAAAGTCCTCAAAGCCAAAGGGCCACAGGTGATAAATGGTCAGAGGATATGCAAATTGGCAAGTCAGAAACTAGACAAATAGGAATGAAGGGTCAAAGTGAGATCAAGAATTCTTAATCAAACTATCAGAAATGCAGGGTATGACATTGGCAACAGAAGAGCACATGAAACAGGTAGTTACTACCTCAGGCATATAGCCTTTTGTACCCTCCATGCTGGAGCAGGAGTCAGCTGTGGAGCTTATTCAGCCTGGTACTTTGAGTGGAAAGTGTTATTATCAGAAGATGGTGAATAAATTGTTGATGACTGAAGAAGAAATATGGTAATCAAAGATATGGCCCTATCTTGACAAATTTTAAAATATTTAAAAATTGAACCATCGTCAGTCCCATTATCATATTTTTGCTTTACACTTAATAACTTTATATGGCATTTGGTTCTTAACGTTTGTAAATATTGTAAATTGTTAACAGTTTCAAGACAGGATTTTCTGTTATTGAGGCTACATTAGTTCTTTAAAAATTTCCTACAGTATCTGGAAAGTATTCTACATATTGCACTTTTGATAAATACTTATTAAATTAAAAAATGAATCTGAATTACTCCCCTTACCAAATGAGAGCCAGGGATATGGCTCAGCAGTACAGCATCTGCCTGGCAAGCATGAGGTCCTGAGTTTGATTTCTGATACCTTCCCCCCTAAAAATATGGCAAATGGTACTTGGCATACTGAGTATTAATAATTAACGAAATTGATGGATGACCTTAAAATCTTTTTTTTTTTTTTTTTTAGGCAGGATCTCGATATGTAGTCCTGGTTGGTCTTGAACTCACTATGTAGTCCATGCTGACCTTTAACTCATAGTAATTCTCCTGCCTCAACTACCCCCGAGTGCTGGGATTACAGATGTGCACCACTACTCCCAGCACTGAAATCATTCTTGACTCTCATTTAACACATCTAAAGTATCAGCAGGTCTTTCAAAATATATCTAAACACTTTTTACCATTCATGTTGTGTTCACCCTGGTTCAAGTCATCTTTCCTGAAGTGCCCAAATGCAGCTGCGGGGGTATACTGTGCTGCACATTACAGAAAGCACCACTCACACAGCAGCTGCAGGGTGAATGATACTTTATGGAGTTGTATAGTGCAATGATTCCATTTGTCTGGAATATATCAAAGGCCTCCTAGCTCATCTTTCTGTTTCTGCCTTTGTCACCTACCAATCTACTGTCAACACAATCATCAGCTTTATCCTGTGAAAACGTAAGTCACATCATAACATTTTGTTGCTTAAAATCCTTCAAAAGCTCCCATCTCATTTAGAGTGGAAGATAACCTTGCAAGTTCCAGAGATCTCATCTAATTCTTACCTCTCAGACTTCATCCACTCCTTTTTCTTTATTTCTCTTTCTGCTTTAGTCACATTGGGCTCTGGGTTTTTTTTTTTTTTTTTTTACTTTAATTAAAAGAGAATAAAACAAAACAGAACAAAGCAAATCAAAACAAAACAATACAAGCAACACAGGATTTCAAAACAAGACAACAGGAAATCAGCAGTGGCTACCATAATGTCTGTTGTTTTCTTAGAAATAGTTGTCTGCATCTTTACACACCATGAAGTCAAACAAAACAAAATAGTATAAAATAAATCAAAACAGAAGAATGGAGGCATCATAAGCCTTCAAAACAAGACAATAGGAAAATCAACAATTGATATCACAATGTCCCTTGTTCTCTTTGAAATAGCTGTTTATACTTTCACACATATTGAAATCAAATAATAGAAAACAAACTAAAACCAATCAAAACAAAAAAATCAAAGCATTATTGGACTTCAAAATAAGACGATAGAAAATCAGCAATGGCTACCATAATGTCTTGTTTTCTTCAAAGTAGCTGTTCATGCATTCACACATACTACTATCAATTGTTATAAATTCTTTAGAAGTTCTAGGCATGTATAGGCCTATACATGTACAACTATCCTTTCTGTACTAGAGGGGGAAACAAAACAAAACAAAAAATAAGAAAAAGAAGAAAAGAAACAAATAGATAACAATAACAAACAGCCCAAAACTGTTGGTGGCAGTGTAGACTGGTGCAGCCACTGTGGAAATCAGTCTGGAGGGTCCTCAAAAAGCTGGGATTGGAGGTCCCATTTGATCCACCTATTCCACTTCTGGCATATTCCCAGCAGAAATGAAAATATAGTGATATATAGGCACCCATGTTTATAGCAGCACAATTTGAAAAAGCCAAATCTAGGAAACAACCAAAATGCCCATCAACTGAGAAATGGATAAAAATGATGTGATATTTTTATACAATGGAGTACCACTCACCTATAAAGAATGATCACATTGAGGCTTTTATAGGTAAATGGGTGTGACTTGAGCCCATATTCATAAGTGGAATAAATCAAACACATGTGTGTATATACCGTATTGTCTTCTTAGTGTAAGAAACTGAAAGAGAAATAAGATACAAAATCTACAGTGAACATTGTGAAAGGGTAAGAAACTGCTTAAAGGGGAAAAAATAACTCAGATAAGGAAATAGAGAAAAGAAGGAAAGGGAAAGAAAAAAGACATAAATTCGTATATATACACTTAAGATAGCTAAGATGATTATACTATTAATTCTATCAGTTCTTGAAACAAAACAGTTAACATCCACAGGATTAGAGATCAATTTTGCATTTTTATATCTGGTAATCTGAGTAACTCTTTTGAAGATAACTATGCAAAATAGCAACCTTAGTTATGCTCCATCACCTGGTTTTGAAGGCACATTGGGCTCTTCACTCTTCCTGGAACGTGCGAGGCATGAGAGTATTTTCAAATGCTGTTTCCCCTGCCTGCCTGGACTACCTCCCGATAGCTGCATGGCCAGCTCCCTTAACTCCCTCGGATCTTTATTTGAATTTCACCTTCTTAGAGAAACATCCTTTGACATCCATATTTTTCATTCCAACACTATATGGTTCTCTCCTTTTTCCTTAGTTTTTATTTTTATCTAGCCCACTATATTTTACCTACTTATCTTCTGCCTTGTCCCAAATGAATATATGCTTCCTTAGGGTGGTGGGGGGGGGAGGTTATATCTGTTATGTTCTTTACTTTATCCCCAAAATCTAGAATAGTGCTTGGTAGAAAGTAAGCACTCATTAAAAACTTGTTGAAATAATGAATGAATAATAAAAACAATTGGGGCCTTGTAATTGACTTTTTTGCATATACTAAGCAGAATAAATAATTTAAGCAGAATGAGGGAGTAGTTTAAAGTGGGCATTGTGGCACGTGCCTGTAATCTCAGCACTTTGGGTGGCTGAGGCAGAAAGATTGCAAGTTTGAACTCAACATGGGCGACTAACGGATTTAGCAAGAATTTGTCTCAACATTAAAAAATAAAGTAAAAAAATAAAAAGAACTTGTTTGGGATGTAGCTCAGTGGGAGGATCCTGGGTTCAATCTAGTATCTGCCTGCCAAAAACATTCTTCAGGAAAAGAAAAATTTTGTTAAAATTTTTTCTAGGAAACTCATGGACAATTTAGAAGTCATGCATTCAGAAAAATAAAAATTATTCTTCACCTCTTAGGAGATTTCCACAGTAACCACTTTATACATCAACTGGGTATGTGACGTAATATCAGCCATTATTCACAAATAAATTCATAAGCAATAAAATACACATTTTATACCAGTATATAATATTTTTAAAGGCAAGAAAACCAAGTAGTTCAGAAATATCTTATAAGGAAAATAAACAAAGATAAAATTACTGAGTATCATGAAATCAAGACGACTTCACAACCAGAATCCAAAATAAAATCTTAATATAACAATGGATTGTAATTACATAGCAACTTTCCCTGATTATCTAAGCGCAATATAAAGATCATTGAATTCTTTTTTTTTTTGGTACCAGGGATCGAACTCATGACCTCGTGCCTCAGGCAGATGCTTATGCCACTGAGCTAAATCCTCAGCCCAAGATCATTGAATTCTATGCCACCAATCATTTTGGTTCTCATTCTAACAGAGAATAAAATATCTGTTTTCTAGCCTTAATCATTTTTATTTCTATGAACTTCTGAGCTTTAATAAAAAGTTTTCAATCAGAATTTGATTTGTTTAGAAGTTTTACTGCCGAAACTCTAAATTTAGTTTTTGTTTTCTGTTTTATTTTTGAGACAGTGTGTCTCTATGTAGTTCAAGCTGGTCTTGAGCTCCCTATGTCACTCAGGCTGGCGCTGAACTCTTGGCTTTCTTTCTGCCTCAGTCTCCCCAGTGCTGACATTAAAGGTATGTGCCATCACACCGCCATAAATCTATATTTAGAACCACATGTTCCCCCTTCCATACTTTCACTTATTAACTTTTAAGGTTTTGTGTAAAATAGAAATAACAAAATCAAAAGAAGAAAAATAACAAAATAATTTTGTTGTTGTTGTTTTTTGGGGGATGGAATTTTGCTTGCTTGTTTTTGAGGCAGTCCTGCTATGTAATTCAGGCTGGTCTTAAACTTACTGTGTAGCCCAAGCTAGTCTTGAGTAGTGATGATCCTCATGCTTCAGCCTCCTAAATGCTGGGATTACAGGTATGTTCCACAGTGCCCAGTTTAAATCAGACTTTTGAAACCAGAGAGGACTGTTCTTTGAAAGGCATGGAAATGGAGGTTCAAAATGGTGAGATTTCTAATCAGAAGCCAGGTTTAAAGACTTTTGATACTGTGCTCTGTGTTCTACGCTATGCTTAAGGAATGCTACATCAATAAATGATTTTTTAAAAAAAGGAATTTGGTAAATGTCTTGGCTACTTTTCTGTTGTTGCTGAGACAAAATACTCAACACCCAAAGTTAAAGGAGGAAAAGTTTATGGAAGCTCACATTTTGTAGAGGTTTCAATTCATAGTTGGCTGGCTCTACGGCAGGGTGGCGTGGCAGAGGAGAAATAGTTCACGGCAGGCAGAAAGCAAAAAGGCAGAAAGCAGAGAAGTAGTGAACGGCAGGCCAGCACAGCAGCCCTCTTTCTCTCCTTACATTCAAGCCAGGACCTCACTGGCACCAGGTGGGTCTATTATCCACACCTAGAACTATGCCAAATCATTCAGTGGATTAATTTAGTAATCATGTACCTTCGATCTTATCATCACAAATTCTAGATCCAGCCACCTCCAAAAAGCCCCACTTATGATTACATGTGGTTGCGGGGGGGGGGTGTCTAGACATAAGTCATAACATAACGTAACAATAACAAGGTAAAGTTTTATATTCAGTGAAATTACCTATTATTGGAATCTAAAAATTATCAGGGTCCTTCCCAGACTTCCAGGGAAAACTTAGGGCTTTCACTAAAATATGAAACATGAACCATTCTGTTACTTGTAAAAAAAATCTTACAGGGAAGATTTTGCTTAACAGCAAGTATTTAAAACTTAGTACATTGTGATGCAGATTAATCTTATTATTTTGAGTACTCCTTACCAGTTCTTTATTTCAAGTGACACTTCTTATATTTAGTTGCAAGTATTTTTTAAGAAAATGTTTAACTTTAGTGTATTCTTCCTTTATAAATATGCAAAAGCCTATTTCTATTTTTCTAAGTTTATCCTAACTTATTCTTCAGATTAGTATGGTAGCAAAAGAAATGGTAAATGAGCATAAAAGACACATTTACAAAGCTTTAAGTATTTCTGGATCTATTACAATTTGGAAGTCAGACTACTAACAGTTTTTTTCCCACAAGTCTTTACAATAAACATGCATCAAATCAGTTAGCAAACAAAAAGCTTGTATAAATGGCTTTGTCTTTATGATTAAACCAATTCACTGAGTCAGCCAATGAGAGCTGCTTCAATTCCAGGCGGTCAGCACATCTATTTGGAATGGCATTTCACAGGAAAATTGCTCTCCTTTCTGCCTGTCTGATTCCTTACTGCCCTCCTGAAATACCTATGTTTTACTTCTTTATGCTGGACATTACCTCAATTATTAACTACTTGCCCTTAGAATATAATTAACTTTTGTCAAAACTGTATATCCTCCTAGTGGTGGAACCAGTATTCTGACTCTCAATCTTTGATTATAATTTTTAAAAATATGAAAAAATACTCCTATACCAATATTCCATAACCCCCTGATATACATCCTCATTCTTAGACATCCAGATATCCAATGAATATTTATCAAGGACTTTCTGGGTCCTATACACTAACAATAAGCAAGAGTGATGCAATCATGCTCTGATGGAACTCCCAATCTGAAGTGAAAAGACAGACATTAAACAATTACAGAGGGGGCTGGGGATTTAGCTCAGCAGCATAAGCACCTGCCTTGCAAGCAGGCGGTTGTGAGTTCGATCCCCGGTACCGATAAAAATGAAAAAGACAAAAAAAAAAAAAAAAAATTACCGAAATTGTTTGAGAACAATTGAGAATTTATGTCATGGAGAAGTAAAGGAAGCAATAAAAGCTCATAAAAGTAAATGCAATTTCACATAGATGATTAGAGAATTCTTGCCCAAAGAAGCAGCATTTAAGCTAAAAAAAGAATAATTAGTCCGGGAAGGTGACTAGCAGGGGTGGCGTGATCCAGTTAAGGGAAGTAGTCCACAGAAAAGGGTTCAGGGGCAGGAAGGAAGGAGATAAGCAAAAACTGCCACCATGCAATGAGACAAGTAGGCCAAAGTCAGACAATAGTGGAGTTTGAATTTTATTGTAAATTATATTAGAGGGCTTTGGGAAAAATGATGCAAATTTGTTTTTAAAAGATGAAGTGGGACACCCTGTGAAGAATGAATTACTGGAGGTAACCAAAAGAGAGTGGGTACCAGCAGTTAAAAGGGAATCCAAAACTGGGCTTAATAGCCCTTGTCTATAATCCCAGCACTGGGGAGGCTGAGGCAGGAGAATCTTGGTGAGTTCAAGGCCAGCCTCGACTACACAGTAAGTTCAAGGCAGCCTGTACTATACTACAAGACCCTGTTTCAAAGCAAAGGGGCAGAGGACTGTAACTAGCAGTCCATTTGTGAAGTGACAGTGCTAGGATAAAAACTAAGTGCATTAGACAGAAATCTCAGTCAGCTCGGGCATCAGAACGAAGTACCACAGACCAAGTGGCTTACACAATACAAATGAATTGTTCACAGCTCTGGAGGCCTGAGGTCTGACACCAGTGTACCAGTCCAGTCAGGTTTCTGTGATGGCTGTCTCCCCAGCTTGTAGATGACCACCTTTTCCCCTGTGTCTTCACACAGTAGAAAGAGGATGAGCTCTGGTCTCCTTCTCTTCTTCCTTTTCCTTCTCCTTCTCTCCTTCTCCCTCTCCCTTTCGCTCTCACACTAGTTCTCTCCCTCTTCCTCTTTCATTTTTTCTCCCTCTCTCTTTCCTTCTCGTTCTTCCCTTCCCTCTCCCTCTTCCCTTTCTTCCTCTTCCTCTTCTGCTTCTGCTTCCTCCTCCTTCTCTTCCTTCTTATTCTCCTCTGGACACCAATTTGTAGATGATGCATGCCAGTGATATTCCTTTGACTTGGATGGTTAGCATATCCCTCTGATATGCTTTGATATAGTAGCTATTTTAATATAGTAGCTAATTTATATTGAAAATGTTTGAAAAACAGCAGAAATGCTCTTCTAAAAAAAGGACTTCAGTGAGTAGAAAGATTGATTTAGTCAGGACTGGTGATGCACTCCTGTAATCCCAATCCTCAGGAGGCTGAGGCAGGAGGATTGCTGTGAGCTTGAGGCCAACCCAGGCTACATAGTGAATACAAGGCCAGCCTGAACTACAGAGTGAGACCCTCCTTGTCTCAAAAAAAAAATACTGATTTCCCTCAAATATTTGTCTGTTAATATTATTCTGTAAATCATGAGATCCAATATTCTTTAAAACTCTTGATTGAACATTAACAAAAATATCTCACTTAGAAAAAAAGAAGAAAAAGAGAGGACTGTTATAGGGAATGATTTAGGTTAGGATTAGATTCAGAGGCACAAATGATGAAGCAGGAAAAAGTCTTCTCCCATCTCTCAACTTTGCTGTCATTCACATAAATACATAAATATGTATTGAAAAATTGTTATGCCTTATTCCTTATTTTAAGCACTGGAGACACGATGAAATGAAAAATAAGCAGGCTCACTATCAATGCTTGCTTTCAGCATTGTTCTAGTGGTTCTGGTCAGTACAATAGGGTAAGAAAAATAAGTTTTAAAGATAGAAGAATTGGAAAGAAATAAAACTGATTGCCTTTAGATAGTGTAAATGTATATTTTTAAAATTCCAGTGGTTCTATGGCTATTGTACTAGAATTAATAATAAAAGAGAGGCTGAAGAGAGGGTTCATATGGTCAAAGCACAATATACTTATGTATGGTCAAACTCATGTGCAGTCAAATCCATTCATGTTCAATGCACATGTACTAATAATTATAACTTAAACAGTGATACCAATGAAGTTGCTGGATACAAAGTATGGTGAACTATTCTAATGTGTCTCCCAAGATTCTAGTCCTCTGGTTCACACCCTATATAATTGGCTTCCTTTCAGTGTGGATAGACTCATGAATATGACAAGATTTCACCCCAATGATTAGGTTTTGGGAGATAGTAAAGGTGAAGGAATTTTGTAAATACAGTTAAGGAACCTGATCAACTGAGCTTGAGTCAGTGCAAATGGAGATCAACCCGATGGCCCTTACTGTGAACCCTTTCATAAGAGCGTTGGAAGATCTATTCGAAGCAGGAGAACCCTTTCCTGTTAACCTTGAAGAAGCAAAGTGCTGCATTGTAGAGAAGGCCTCATGACAGGAAACTGCAGTGGCCTCTAAGAGCTGACAGTGCCTGCTAGATGACAGCCAGAGGGAGAGAAGGACTTCAGTACTACAAGGCACTGAATTAAACCAATAACGGAATTGAAAGAGGACCCTGATTCCCTGGCTCACATCTTGACTTCAGTCCAGTGAGACATAGAACAAATATCTGACACAAGTTGTCTAGACCCCACTTGCTGACTCGTGGAAACTGTGAGATCATAAATTGTGTATTTTAAGACTTTGAGTTTGTTACAACTTGTTATACAGCAGTAGAAAACTCATATATGAGACCAATTCACAAAAATTTATTTACTTACTAGTAACAAACAAAAAAAAATCTCTAAACTTAAAGCTGTGATTTGCAACTACACAAAAAATATGATACTTTGAATAAATTTAATGAAGAGTACAAGAAAATTATAGAACTTTATTGACAAAGACTGAAAATAATCTAAATAAATGGAAACATATGCCATGCTCATGCATTGAAAGGTTCAGTGTTATAAATATGTCCACCTCCCCAAATTAATCTATAGAGTCAATGAAATTTCAAGGAAAATCCCATTTGATTTATTTGTGAAAGATAGCAACCTGAATTTAAAACATATAAAAATGAATAGGGCTAAGAACAGCCAAAACTTAGGCCAGGGATTTAGCTCAGCTGCATATGTGCCTGCCTGGCAAGCACAAAGTCATGAACTTGATCTCTGGTACAAAAAAAAAAAAAGCAAAACATTCTTAAAACGAACAAAGTGAGAAGACTTAGTCTACTTGCTACAAATTCTATTATAAATCTAAAGTGTAATGGCATGGCATGGTGGCACACAACTATAATTCCAGCATTCAGAAAGCTGAGGCAAGAGGATGGCCACAAGTTTGAAGCCAGCCTATGCTCCGTAGTGAGTTCAAAGTCACCCTGTATTACATAGCAAGATTCTGTTTCAAAAAATTAAAGTATTGTATATTACTGCAGTAAAGTTTTTAATAGGAAGATAGACAAATAGATGCATCAAAGACAATAAAGATCCTGAAACCATGAATATATTATAAACTCTTGATTTATGAAAAATATGACACTGCAAAGCAATAAGAAAGAACAGTCTTTTCAAATAGATACTCCTCAGTCAACGGATAGCCACACAGACAAAAAATCCTCATATTCTACTTTTTATGCTACACAAAAATTAATTCCATATGGATTATAGCTCTAAATGTTTAAGAGAATGGATGATAACATAGACAATATTTTACACTAGGACACAAAATTAACCACCATCAGAGAAACTTTGGGTATGTGTGAATACATAAAAACTCATTGTGGGCTGGGGATTTAGCTCAGTGGTATAAGCACCTGCCTGGCAAGCACAAGGTCTTGAGTTCAATACCCGCACTCCCAAAACAAACAAACAAAAAACATAAAAATTACTCATTTTATAGCAGCATTAAGAGAACGAAAAGGTAATCCACAGAGAAGGGTAAGAAATTTGGAATACACACAGTTAAAAAGGGCTTCTATCTGGCATATTTTTAAAGATAAAAATTTAAACTAGGCACAATGACACAGGTCTATAATCCCAGTCACTCAGGAGGCTGAGCCAGGAGGATGAAAGGTTTGAAACCAGCCTGGGCAATTTAGTGAGCCCCTGTCTTAAAGAAAAGAGGAGGAAAGAGAGGAAAAGGCTGTAGCCAGGGCTTGGGCTCCCTGGGTTCAGTCCCCAGTATCATCATCACCAAAAGAAAAAGTAAACATAAAAAGAAAATGATAGGCTCCGCTCACATGGGACTCTGCCAGACTTAATGTGGTGCCTGCCCAACATGGCACTAGGCCCTAGCATGACAGTGTGTCACTCCAATACTAACTTACGTGTTCTTCCAAGCCCCAAATAAACTTCCTGTTCTCTTTGCATGAGTGGCAAAGATCCTCCAGTCCTCTCCAGAAACCACAATCCAGTCTCTAATCCTAGCCCAACTCCATAAAAAACATTCCCCAGCTTCCCATTAGAGGGTCCTCACTGTCTCCAGAAGGGCTCCTGAGCTTCTCATCTCTGTCTCTCTACTGCACTAAAAACCTAACAGGAAGAGCAATAATCTATATCACGTCTACACCTAAAACACAGATAAAGCTGAATGTTGCCTAAGATGTCGAGTAACAGGTATACAATAAGGAAGAGACTAAATTGGTACAACCACATTGGAATAATTTGGCAACATCTTCCAAAGCTGAACCCACAGACACGTCAGTTCTACACTTAGAAATACTACACCAATAGAAATACTTGTGCACTATTGCAATAAGATTGAGTGACAGAAGCTCGACACACACTATAAATTCAAAAACTATCAAGACTATAGTCTCCTCATCCCCACTGAAAAAAGGGAATGGGGAGTAATGTCCCATTTTCTTTTTCTTTTTGATTTTTTTCAAAGACAGGTTTTACTGTGTAGTGCAGATTGCTAGCATACAACTATATCAGCCTCCTGAAGTGTTGTATTTCTTGATCTGGATAAAAGTATAAGGTGTATTTACTTAGTAATAATTTTTGACCCAAACATCTGTTTTGTGCCTTTCCCCTCTCTGTATGTGAGTAATGTATCAATTTTTTAAAAAGATTTAAAAATAAACCAAGTTTTGTTCCTTCGTGGGCTGCATATTCTACTGTGGGAATTGCTACTCCCTCTATCTTGGCTAGCTTTGGTCTCAGATGGGAAATTGGCCAGCAGCAGCTCCAAGTCCACAGCCTCCCATGTTGCTCACACCTGCAAAAGGGAAGGCACACTTATATCGTAAGCTCAGCAAAAATTCCACATTGCCTCTCCTGGCTCTGACTGGGTCATACATTCACCCCCAAACTAGTTACTAGAGCCGACGGGAGGTGCTAACTGGCCAGGCCCAAGTCACAGCCAATTTCTGAAGTCAAATCAAAACGGATCATCATCTATACAAGAATACAGGAGAATGAGAAAAGATGTGCTTCTCCAGAAATGAAATGAAACTGTGGTCCTGTTTCAGAAGAGGAAATAAATGTGGGCTGAGCACTCAACAAACATCTGTGAGAAATCTGACTTGCTACTTTCGGATTAGCAAACTTCCCTTTAATCCCTTTCATTTTGCCATACTACGACTCTCGGATTTGCTTGCTTATCTTGTTGATTGCTCTCCTGGTGCAAATGGACTCTTCTTCCCTTTGGTTAGCTGAGAAATAGAGTTTAAGATGTTGGTTTCTCTAGAAACTACAAGGCTAAGAAGAATCAGACTTAGGAGGTTAAATTCTATTTGTATTCTTTTCAAGTGTCTCGGTGACTACCTCCTTTTATAACTTTTCTTTTTAGCCACTCCTCCCTTATCTGACTTAGTGAGCTCCTCTGACACTGTATTACAATTTTCTGTTTATTTAGCTGTCTTCATTGTGAATTCCTTGGTTCATGGATTCCTTGAAAGCAGACCTTCTGTAACACGGATACAAATCTGGGAGTTTGAGATACACGGTGATGGACCAATAAATGTTTTCTGAATGAGTGCTTCATATGTGAGTCACATTTAATCCTGATAACAGACCCCTGAGATAGACTGGATCAACCTGAGACTCACAGAGACAAGGTAAGGCAAGCAACTTCCAAAAACACACAGTGAGTGGAATCAGGACCTGAGCTCAAATCTATCTAATGCCAAAACCTGAACTTTGGACCACTGCCTTGCCTAAAAGCCTCCTTTACTTGGAAAAAGTTCAGAGTCTGGCTTAGATGTTCTAATTGGGTATCTTTCTGCCAGTGCTCACTTGTATACAGTTTTCTTCACAGCCCTTAAATACAGTTGGCCTTTTCCCTTGCCTCTTTACAGTTTACTCTATTAAAATCATATCCCTTTTTCAATCTCAGATATTATCTCTTTTTATCAAACATTTTCTTATTTAATATCCAGACATGAATCATCCTCCTCTGACTTGTGTTATTTCTTGACTCATGGACATATGTCATGACTACTAGCTATGATATACCAGTCGTGTTCAAGCTACTAGTTGACCTCTTAGTTTCTGTATTAAGCCACTAGACCATGTCTTGTCTTCTCCATGAGTAGTTGTATGATGATTTGCCCATGATTGGCTTTTAAGAAACATTTGTTAAATGAACTAATGGTGATGTCTTTTTGGTATGCCTATTGCCTAGAGCCAAGGAACTATGTAAATCATTGTTAGATTTGCCCTCCTTCTTTGAATCCCATAGGTTCTGCTTTCTTTTAATATCTAAAGGAAACTTACACATTCAGAACCACTGACTTCTTAAGTTGGCAAATTTAAGTAGAGAGGCTATTTTGACAGCTATTAGTAAAGTGTTTTCACAAATAGTTGGGAGATAAAGCTTTGTGATTTTTTGTTTGCTTAGTAGAACTAATAAGTAGGCAAGAAAATAGAAATGTAAGATAATTTATTCCAGATGTTTCTAGAGCTGAGGTTGTTTGTTCTGCTGATAGTAAAACTCCAAATTAACCAGAACCTGATTAACTGCCATTAATAAGCACTTCCAATTACATACACATGTAAATAGAGAAGACAGAAAAACAGAGACAGAGGGAGGGGGTGAAGTCAAGAAGGAGAGAGAAGAGATCAAAAATAGAGAGGAAAGATCTACCATTAGAGACAAGTGACAATAGTAGCAAAAATATCAAAGCACCCACTAGCCACAGACATCCTGCTCTCAGTTAACAGCATGATTTTCAGAATTGAAACAACCTAAAATTCTGAATCATGCAATGAGATCAAAAGATAAAGATTTCACCAGAAAACTCATGTATGCAGTACATGGTATTTCCCACAATGTATAAGCAGTGTTTATATAAGACCACTGTGAACAACTGAGAGTTGTGAGTAGGTATAAATCTATAATATTCCTTTTTTAAAAAATACAACTTTGCAAAGTCGGTTTAAGGAATGAATTATATTGTAAGACTAAACTAACTGCAAGTGTAAGGGACGGAAATCTTCAGTAGGCATCTGGAGCAGCAGATCCTGGTGAATCTTGTCTGCTAAATTGCAGGCTTCTTTAAAGATCAGGTTTCAGGTTTCAAGTTTCACTGCAGCAAATGACTCCAAGTGATTATTTAAACAGCCTGAAAAAAAATAAAGAGTACAGAGGGGCGTGATTGAGGAATTGATGATTGCAATTACAGAGGGCACATGAAAGTTGATCCACTCCTTTTTATCTGGCTGAATAATGCAAGAACAAGACAAATTAAAATAAATTTTAATACTAATGAGAATCATAGAAATGCATAATTTTATGTGGCATTTTTAAATGGTGTTACTTATAATGTCAAAGGGGGCATAGAGAAAAACGTGGTTATCAGATACATGTTTTTAACTGAGTAATCATACATTATGACATTTAATGGCAAATCCAACAAAAATCAAGTTTCAGGCGATTAGAGCCCAAAGACTTTTGGGTTAACACTAAAGAACTGCTGGAAGAACACAGTGGCTAGTAGAATAAGCAAACTAGCTTGGTGAGCAAAGTGGTCAATATGAGATTTAGTGTTCCAAATAATGATGATGTTGGTAATGATAACAGCTAGCAATTTACCCATTATTTGTGAGAAAAATTCTCTGAGCTGTGTGATAGCTCGGACCCCGGAATAAAATCCAAGGAAGCAAGAAATTAAAATTTAGGGAGCAAAGGCTTTATTTTAGGCCGGGCCCCGCGACACAGCCTCCAGGAGCCAATATGGAAGACTGCGTGCCTGACAACTAAAGGGTAGGGTTTTTATCTTGTAAAACCCCAAACAGCTGCTGGTCTCACAATGCAAGGAGGGGTGGGTTTGTGGCTCACTACAGAACAGGAACACAGAGATTACATTTATAGGGAAGAGCAAGGTTAGGTAAGGGTTGGGCTGATAAGCAAGTTGAGATTAGGCAAACATCCTCTGGGGGAAAGCACATCCTTCACACAAGCAAATTACCCTTCAAACAAGTTTAGATTAGGAAGACATTCTGTAATTTCCTTGTAGTTAAACGTTTCTTAAGGAACAGCACATTTTATTACTGATGGGCGGAAGAGGGCTGGGGGGGAGCTTACAAGAGACTGAAACTTAAGGTTTTTACGGGAAATGGAAACTTACCTAACCTAAAGGGGGGGGGGGGTGCGGCACACACAGAACAAGAAAGAGGCCCATAGGTTAAAGCTAGGCTACAACAAGCTGCATTTTACTTCATTGTATTTTTGTCTTTTGCTTGTACCATCTGCCTTGGGTCCTTTCGGCCTTCCCACAAACCATTCTCCGTATTTAAATTTTGATAGAATTGGTTCCCGGTCAGGGAACCATATGATAGAATTCTGGCGCCGCTGAAAAGAAAAGAAGTATGAAATATAAATGACCTTTATTTTAAGAATGCAGGGAGAGGGGCTGGGGATTTAGCTCAGCGGCATTTAGCTCTGCCTTGCAAGCAGGCAGTCGTGAGTTTGATCCCTGGTACTGGTAAAAATGAAAAAGACCAAAAAAAAAAAAGAATGCGGAGAGAGACCCCCTGACCCTCTGTGGGGTCTGGCATCATCTCTGGGGGCTGGCATTCTCTCCATCGGACATGTGGTGTGGGGGCATACATGTAGCTTAGGTTTGGGGTGGAGCCTAAGGGGCATTAGTGATGCACAGGTAGCCCATTGGTATTCATTTCGTGCCACAGGTAAATTCCTAGGGGCGGGGAAGATGGAGCCCCTTGCTTCCTCCTCCAAGGCTTTACTGGCTACAGTGTCCCATTTGGGCCAAAATCCTTTCAAATTTCACCTTTTCTTCAAAGACCTTTCTAAAGTGAAATTTAATTCAAGTAGCAATCTCTGACCACAATACAAAGAAAAACAAAAATGTACTCTTTTATTTTTATTTTTTTGTCTTTTTCCTTTTTATCGGTACTGGGGATCGAACTCACGAAGGCCTGCTTGCAAGGCAGTTGCTTATGCCGCTGAGCTAAATCCCCAGCCCCAAAATGTACTCTTTTATTCTGAATCTTTCCTCTGTATTTCTCATGCAGTGCTAGTCATTTTTGGCTTTGTAATATGAATATATTATGTGATTATTTTCCCCTGATAGATATTAGGCATAAGATTAATCTTATCTCTGTATTGTTTATATTATCATAAATTTCTCATATAATTAAACAAATTTTTAAATAATTATAAATTGTATATTTAATAAATGAAATAACAGTGATAGTATTGTACTGATATAACTTTGCCCTATCAGATTTTTTCTGACCAATTTAATTTTAATAATGCTACTGTGGTCCTATCATTTAGTAGGATCACATACAGGATACTTTTTAAATATTTAATTTTAATTATCTTGAAAGTTGTGATTTTAAAAAAAGTAGTAAGAACTTTGGGAGTAGTAAAACCCAAAATGTATTATAAAAAAGAGAGGAAAAGAAAGTGCTCTCAAGGACACAACTGCAAGTGTGTTTAGGTATGTAAGATAGATGACCATATTACTAAGTTTTTGTTGGATATTGAACACAACTGTTTGCAGTCTCACTCTTTGAATGTCCACTTTGTATGCTTTAATTTTGTAACTTGAACAACTATTTCTAAGATGACAATATGTAATCTATTAACTAGTGATTTCTGTTTATTTTTTTGAAATTCTGTATTGTACCCTTTCACTGTTTTGTTTTCTTTTCTTTAAAATTTAAAAAAAAGCAAGTTGTGATTTTTAATACATTGATATGATTTAAATGTTTTATGCTTATGACTCATTTATATACAGTAAAAGTTTAGAGGTTAACAGCAGGAAGTATTTAATTAAGGGGGCAGGTACAGCTCCTGAGAGACAGGAGGGATCCAGAGTGGGTTGCCAACAAGTCCACTTCACAGAAAAAGTTTTATAGAGCAAAATCATGAGGCGAGTACAATGTGAGTTAAAGCTATGATCAATCAATGAGATTATAAGTATAGCCGTTTATGTTAATATGGATCCTATGTGGAAGCAAGTCATGCAACAAGTGGGCATGGAAAGAACAAGGAACTTTTCAGGAAGGGATGTGGCTGAGGGTCTTGGTCACCCACTGAAGTAACTGAGGTCTATCTAGACTTTATTGGTCCAACTGTTACCACTTACCTTATTCCTTAGGGAAGCATGTAGGTCTGATTATTCTATCTTTATCTTGAGACCTGGTCTCCAACAGATGCACCTTCTGCCCCACTGAGTTTTCATCTTTGCATTGACTGTCTTGAGAGCCTGAGGGGACAAGGGTCAAATACCGTTCTAGCTACTTCTGGCTGAAGGAGGTCAGAGTTGTGATTAGCAGAGATACCCTACACAAGGTCTGTCTAAAGGCCCTTGATAGAGTCAGATGTTTGTCAGGCGCAGGCGCTCAACACACCCCGCCCGGGACTAAGGACCATGTCAGCTTCCGCAATGCGCTACGTCCCTCTCCAAATTAGCCACCCCGTGCGCACCTCGTGCTCACTCCGTATTCGCCCCGTGCTGACTCTGTGGCAACCCCTGATTGACCACAGCTGGGTATATTGGCCAGAGCCCGCGTTCCATCCCAACCCTGCCTCCTCATGGCAGCCTGTGATTGGTCACGGCCGAATATATAAGCCAGAGCCCGCAACAATAAAGCGGCAGTTACCTGTTACCCACAAGAGCGTCCTCTGTCTCATTGGGGGGCTGCGCCGGTCAGATGTTCTTATCTTTAGTAGCCTTATAGCTTTGAGTCTGGAGAAGAAAAGGCCAAAAACACAATTAAGTATGCCTGGGTCAAATAATAAGATTGTTATAATAAAACCAACAAATGCTTAGAGCCAGTAATAGCTCCCACAAAGAGGATGAGGAAAGGTTTCAGGGAAAAGTTCACCTATTTCCTTGTGATACTTTATGGGAGACCCAGTGGCTGTCAGATAGTTTCTTTCACATAGCTGCATGTGCATGTAGCACTAGGAGAGTATAATTTGAATCAGTATAAATATTGACTTTTTGTCCTTCACTGAGTTGTATAGTCCTGGTCAGAGCTATGGTACTAGTTGGGTACCATAGCTCTGACCAGGACTGCCAGTTGGGTACTAGCCCCAGCTAGTGAGGAACTTCCACATGTCCATTGAAGAGTCACTACCTTACACCCTACCTTTCTTGTCCTGTTTTCAGGAAGGAACTACATCACATAAAGGTGTCAAATTTGGGTCAGTAAGGGATGTGTTTAACAAGTCTCCTCTGACGGCATATGTATGAAGAATCTTATTTGCAGTCCTGTCTTTCAGCCTCAATTTTCTCCTTTTCTGGTAGAAGGTGGCATGGTTCAGGGAGGAACATGTCTTTTTTTCGAATGATTGATCCTTTTATAAGTAGAGCCTGGTATTTAAGAAGCGATTGTCTGATAGTCATAGGCTCTCTTTGGGAGAAAGGAGTCCCACCACATTATATATATAATGAGATCTTTATATATAATGAGATCCACATATATATAATGAGATCTTTGCCTAAAGTCAGCTTGGGTGCTTCTGGTACTAGGAGAGCTACAGCAGCCACAGCTCTAAGGTACACAGACCATCCATTTGCTACGATGTCTAATTCATGACTCAGATACCGTCTAGGTTATTGAGCTGGTTCTTGATCCTAAGACCTCCCAAAACAATATCCTGCCTTTCATCAATATACAGATTGAAATGATGTCTTGTAAATAGGCTCAGTGTTGAGGCATTTAGAAGTGCTTGTTTGAGCTTTTGGAATGCAGTTTAGAAATCAAGTTAAAATATGAATATATAACTGGGTGTGGTGGCTCACGCCTGTAATCCCAGCACTCAGGAGGCTGAGGTGGGAGGATCCTTGCAAGTTCGAGACCAGCCTGGGCTACAAAGTGAGCTCAAGGCCAGCCTGAACTGCATAGCGAGACCCGTCTCAAAAAAGACAAAAACAAAACAAAACAAAAAAAAGAATATCTACATTTTGGACTTCCTTTATAAACTAATAGAAGAGTCATGCTGTCTTACTAATCCTGCTCTCCAAGGTGACAAATGCCTTGTAATTCCCAGGATTCCCCTTGTTTTAGGGTCTTGGGTTAGGAAAGGAAAGTATTGATTTAATTCTCTCCTTAGTTTCCCTGAGGTATGATAAGACCAAGTATTTCGCCACAAGTCTGCAAAGTTATGCTTTAGGCTTATAACCTCTATCTGCTAGATAATTCAGCAGAGCCTGGGTGCCTTGGCTAGAGAATTCTTCTGAGGGAGGGAATAACAGTATATCTTTTGCATATTGTAGGACTGTGATTTCAGGAAATTCAAAGCACTTTAAGTCATGGGAAAGCACTTGCCCACAAAGATAAGAACTGTCTCTGAATACTTGAGGAAGCAAAGTCAAACTCAGTTGAGATGTCTGGTGATGAGAATTCTCAAAAGCACAAAGAAACTGGGAATCTGTATGTAAAGAAATACAAAGGAAAGAAAATTTTAAATCTAACATTAAAAACCTGGCATCTTCCAGGACCTGAGAAAGGAAAGAATATAGGTTAGGTACCATCAGGTACTATTGCTTCATTTAGCAATCTAAGGTCCTGTACCAACATCCACTCCACATTGGGTTTTTGAACTCCCAAGACTGGAGTGTTGCATAGGCTATTACACTGTGTGAGTAGATCTTGTACCTTTAAGTTACCAATTATATGCAATGATCCTTTTTTAACTTCAAGCCTTAAAGGGTATTGTCTCTGGTGAGGAAAAATAGTCTTAAAGACGTATTTACATCAGGATGGCTACAATTACTCTTCTCATTTTACCTTTAGTTGACCATACTTCACATTTTATTTCTGTCTCCATGAGGAGGAGGCAGCATGTGTGATCTGGATGCATGTATATTACAGTGCTCAAGCAAGATAAGGTATCTATAGTGAGACCCTGTCTCAAAAAGACAAACAAAAAAAAGAAGTGAAGAGAAAGCCATCCTAGTTATAGCCTAAAAGCTGTGAGAAATAGCAAGTTACTTCCTCTCCAGTTGTTCCTTTTGCTGAAGTATGACAGCTACAAGGAAGGACAGGGTTGAAGAGGACTGAGAAACACATGCCAGCAATAGGCTGTTCCTTTTCCCTTTATAGTCATGATTACCAGGGGCTCCTCCATGGAAATGACATTCCATTCAGACAGAGAAAGTAGTGTCCCAGAACCCTTCAGTCTTGCTACACCAACTGGAGAGATGGGTGTGATTCCCGAGGTCTCCACCTCAGGGTGCAGTCTGACTTCAGCTGGTCACCTTTGCTATCAGGGCATGGCTCAGGGGACTCTAACTGCAGTCTCTCTTAAGGTAGGTCTGGTTTTCCACAGTGGTAGCAAGTGAATTTAGTCACTGAGCTCTTCTTGGAGCTCCAAGAATCAGACTTAGAGTTTATTCTTTTTGGGGGGAGGGGCACTGGGGATCAAATATGATCTCATGCTTGCCAAGCAGGTGCCTACGTCATCGAGCTAAATCCCCTGACAGGTTTATTTTTTGAAGGCCACAACAAAGTTTTTCTTGGCCTCTTTGTTTTCTTCCCTTGATCTCCGGCTGGTATCCATGATCAAATACTGACAGGGTAATTCTCACTAAAGTATCAAGTGAACTATCTGGAGCAAATGCCATGTTTTGTAGATTTTCCCTGATACCTGAGGCTGACTGGGTGATAAACTTGTCTTGAAGAATAATCTATCTGAGTCAACACCATTTGTGGACTGTAAGGAAAGAGAACAAGAAGTAACCAAGAAGCAAGATTTCCCTGCAAATCAGCATCATGTGTGGGCACCGGGGGGAGAGCCAGATGCCAGCCCCTTCCAGCACATGGGCTAGGAAACAAGAAGAGCCAATTGCCTCCCAACTTCCATAAGTGACCAGCTGATCCAGAGAAACACAGGCTGTGATGATGGCTGTTGAAGTGGAATACAATTTAATGCTTGTAGTGTTTAGTGGTTTCACTGACTTTGCAGGTCTAAAGCTTATTGTAACCCCAAATATTGAGTACAGTCATCCAACTATTGTAATCCCCTTTTCCGGTTCTCTTCACAATCCAAAAAGTTATATTTATAAACCTATTGAGGTACTATTGGAATTCCAGGAAGTTAATTCCAATCTACCACTTCCAATGCAACTCATGGTGAGAGTAAAGACACCAAGGTGTATTCCAAGTTAAGGGCAGCCACGGAGTACTTGTGAAGAGTTTTCGGCATAATATAAGAGGAAAATATAAAGTAAAAAAGTAGCCTTTATTCTAAGGACGTGGAGAGGAGTCTATGCCATGTACAGCCTAGCTTCCTCTGACGGGAGGGTGGGGTATGGGAGATATATATATATATATATATATATACAAGCTCTGACCAGGGCTGGTGCTTAGGGTGGGCATTGATGATGCCCGAGGAGCTGATTGGAAACCGCCCCCAACACACACACACACACACACACACACACACACACACACACACACACACTGGGAAAGGAAAAAGGAAGATGTAATAGGGAAAGGAGGAAGTGACCTCAAGGTAAACATCCCTTGATCCTGCCTCCCACTGCTGTAATATCATGTAATTTATTCTAGGGCAAAACTCTTTCAGTCCTAAACGCAATCCTCATAAGAATGTGCAGACAGGGCTGGGATTTAGCTCAGCGGCATAAACGCCTGCCTTGTAAGCAGGCAGTTGTGAGTTCAATCCCCGGTACCGACAAAAAGGAAAAAGACAAAAAAAAAAAAAAAAAAAAGAATGTGCAGACAAAGGCCCTGATCCTCAGCCTCTCCCAGAATTTATTATCTTGTGAAGAAGGGGGTGGCTCGAGGATGAGTGACAGTGAGGATGGCCAGAACTACATGAGTAACTTGAGCTTGCTGGCCGGGTAGTGAGTAAAGTATCTCTGCAAAATGCAGAGTAAAGATATGCAGAAGAATCAATTTGCATAATTCAATTAAAGTAGTAACTGAATTGTTTGTGGAGGCTGTTGCTTCAGTTTCTGATATGTAAACTTTTGCACCCTGGGGAGTCATAGCCTCTTTACCTTGAGGTTCATATCCAGTTGACGTTCTTGGAGCTGACTGGCTCTACCATCCTACTGTGCTTTTATATTCAGGGGTTTGATATATATATATTTATATCCCACACCCCACTCTCCGTTCAGAGGAAGCTAGGCCGTCCATAGCATAGACTCCTCTCCACATCCTTAGAATAAAAGTTACTTTTTTACTTTATGTTTTCCTTTTATTGTGCTAAAGAAACAGGAGACTGTCTGATGGCTTTAGAGATTACACATGAGTACCTTAGCTGGCCTTATTTGCAGGGCTTAGAACCAATTGAAGAGAGAAGGAAATACCATAGTCAGCTCTGTACATATCAGTATAAGGAAATAAGTCTCCATATAATCAAAGTTGCAGCAATTGTTCTGCATTCAAGGAGAGTCACTCAGATTGTCTCCCACAAAGCTGGTGGTCTGATCACCTATTCAGAGGCTGGAAATATGCAGTGTAGCATCTATGGAGATCTCTTACTGAGGGTGGTGGCCGTTGTTGATTGCTTATTGTCTTGAAGTCCTGTATCATTCTCATTGTTTTGTTGGGCTTTGTTCTGTTTTGTTTGATTTTATTGTATTTGATGGCATAGGCAGCTATTTCCAAGATAACAAGATATGTTATGGTAGCCATTTTGGATTTACTATTATATTGTTTTGAAGTCCTTTATTGCATTCATTGTTTTGTTTCATTGGTTCTATTCTGTTCTGTTTTGTTTGATTTTTACTATGTCTGAAGGTATCTGCAGCTATTTTTTTATTTTAAAGGGGGTAAAATTAAACACAACAAAACAGAACAAAATAGGACATAAAAAAGCAATGTAAGAAATATAAATTTCAAAGCTAGATGACCTGAGATCTTCACTATCTATCATAGTCTCTTATTTTCTTCCAAATAGTTGTCCATGCTGCAGCTTGCCACGCTCAAAACCACTTACCAGGAGGGGAGGGTTTGCTTCAAGTTGCTTCTTTCTAATGAATTGACCATTTCACCGCCCAAGTTCTGAAATGGCCATAGAAAGACATCTCTTTAGGTTCCTGCTTGAAACCAATAGCATCAGGAAGCTGCTGGCCTTGTCTCAGGGCCAATCTGCAGCTATTCTGAAGGCAGCAGGAGGCATTATGGTAAGCAGCACAAACCATGTGGGGCCCAGGAAAAGCAAAGTCAGATAGTGCCTCCTGTGAGCCTACCAGCACATAGGCTGAGAATCAACAGGTCCCTCCACTCCGCCACCCTAAGCAGAATCAACAGGCCCCCATTTTCCCTCACCCCCCACTGTAAGAAACCAGCTGGTTAGGCTGAGTTGATAGTAACTGAGGTACAACGTGTAACTGAAAACTTGTATTGTTTGGTTGATTTTTCAGGCCTGGGGCCAGTGGTCTGAGAATCTATTGGGAGGATAAACAGTATGCAATATAGAAAATATGGGTGATTTCCTTCTATCTTGTCTTTGAAATCCAATATTATTTTTGCTGTTTTGTTTTCTGATTAGTTGTTTTGCTTTATTCAATAGTCTTGGTTTTGATTAACTTTGATTGGTTTTATTATGTTTTGTTTTGATTTGATTTTGATATACCTGATGGAATGGACAACTATTGTGAAGATAACGAGATATACTATGGTAGCCATTGTTGTTTTCCTAGTATCCTGCTTCAAAGTTCTGTAACAATTTGACTGCTTTGTTTTAATAGGCTTTATTGTGTTTTGTTTTGTTGGATTTTATTATCTTTAAAATAAAAATAGATTTAAAAAATTTTAAAAAGAACAATCTGTCCCTCTATTGAACCAGGGATGTATGTTTCATCAATGTCTTCTGTAAACAATCTGAGAATACAGAGGGGTTCTCATTTTTCTTCTGATGAATAAAATTGAAGGGCTTAGTTCTTGCTTTTCTTATTCCAGTCTTCTGCCTGGTTGGTAAGCCAATAGGGATCTTGTATAGGGACTACATGGTCCCCAGTAGGAACCAGCTGTTTGTCTGGCTTCTGGTCCTCTGGCCTTCTAACATTAACAATATGATATTCATTTCAAAATGTAATAGTAGCTTGTAATGTTGCTTGTCTCTCATTACAAGTTAATGTTTGATTTAATACTGGGTAAGGCTTTGATCAAGGTTCCCTTGGAAACCTTGTCCTCAGGTTCCAAAGGGCAGGATCTGGACAGTGGATGTGTCTGATTGTGCTTTAAGGGTTTTCCTGTGCCATACATTTACATTTGGAACACAAGAAGGAAGTATCCCTCAAGCAAAGAAAGTCTGAACATAAGGTAATCCTGACCACTGGCCCTCTCTGAAAGAACAATTCTAGTTGTGAAATAGTTCTCTCTACATTCCATTTTATCTTTGGGGGTAGACAAGCCATGCATAGGTGCAGAAAAATATTAAACAGCTCTTTAGCAATTTCCAGGGCTGAAGAATACATTGCAAAGGAGTAAAAGAATTAGATATTGAGTTTCCATCTGAAATACAGCAGCAAAATTGGAATCCCTTTTAATCCCTACTTGATTTCTATATCCTCTCAAGGTGTGCCCAAGGTGATCCAGAGCAGATGACCCAGAGCAGGTGGCTGCCATCTGGAGTGTAACCAGAAGATAGGTTGAGTCAGACTAGCTACCCCTACCGAATTATGCCCTCTACCTTTCCCAGAAACTCACACTCCTAACTCTAGCACACGGTTCCAAAAGGACAAGCTACAATTGATTCCAGCTATAACAGTCATGTTTAAAGAAGGAAGCATTGCTAACAAAATTAAACCAATAATCAGGACACTTGAAACACTGCTTTCGAATTATTTGAAAGAGAATGAGGGAAAAGATTAAAGGACATATTGGAAGTGGTTGATACACTTACCAGCCTGCAAAAGAGATGGCCTCTAAAGATTGATAGAGTCAAGTCATGGCTCGGGAAAATCCTACCCTGGGCTTTAGGGCAAAGAAGTCTCCAAGACATTCACATAATCTACCTAATCACCCAGCAAATCTCCCTTAGCAGCAAGGCAGGGCTAGATTTTATTAAAAGTCAACTCTAAAATTCCTATGTTTCTATATTTGCAACACTCTTATGAAGCTTCCCAATTAAACTTACATTTTTTAGTAAGCATATGTAAGGCACAAGTGTAAACTGCTCTTCTCATAACTGTTCTATGTGAAAGGCAGTTGTTATAAGCTGCCTCAACCAGACCCCTTGGAGGGAGATTTTAGGTACAAGGTGGTTTATCTTAGCCAAGGAGTTCTAAAGTTAACTCCCAGAGAGTTGGAGAAAAACTGAAAAAACAGGGTTTCTTTCTTTCTTTCTTTTTCTATCTTTCTTTCTTTCTTTCTTTTTTCCTTTTTCTTTCTGGTATTGGGGATCAAACTCACAACTTTGTGCTTTACACCATTGAGCTAAATCCCCAGCCCTGGGGTTTCTAACTGACTAGCTGTCTTAGTTACCTTTTGTAGAAGACAAAATGGACAGCTCTCTTTGAATGCAGAACTATTACCTCCACATTGTTTAACCAGGCCCTGTCTGCATGTACTGATTTGTACAGAGCTGGCTATATTATTATTTCCTTATCCCTTCAATTGGCTCTAAACAATGCAAATAAGACTAGCTAAGGTCCTGATATGTAATCTTTAAATCCAACTGACAATTTCCTATTTCCTCATTTCCCTTGTTAAACAGTTGAACACAGTGGGATGGCAGAGTCAGAAATCTCCAGGAAGGATATCTGCATACAAGCCTCAAAATAAGAGGCTATGACTTCCCAGGGTGAAAAAGTTTACATATCAGAAACCGAAGCAACAGCTTCCTAAATTCATTCACATGTTATTCCAATGGAGTTATGCAGACTGGTCCTTCTGCATATTTTTCTCCCTGCATATTGCAGAGGTGCTTACTCTCTGCCTGACTAGATAAGCTTACCTTGCTCATGTAATTACTACTGTCCTCACTGTCACTCATCCTTGAACCACTCCCTTCTTCACAAGATAATAAATTCTGGGAGAGGCCTTGGATCAGGGCCTTTGTCCATATATCCTCATTTGGACTGGATTTAGGACCCCTTGGCTGCCCATAACTTTAAATATGTCCTAGTGTTTTTACTATCACTGTGGGTTGCGTTGGAGGTGGTAGAATGGAATTAACGTGCCAAGATTTCAATAACATTTCAATGGGATTACAAATATAACTTTCCAGATTGTGAAGAGGATTGGAAAAGGGATTATATATTTGGATTGCAATATACAATATTTGGGTTACAATTTTTAATATTTGGATTATAATACTTTTCTTTTGTTGAGACAAAATATCCAACACCCAAAGTTAAAGGTTAAAAGGTTTATTTAGGTCACAGTTTGCAGATATTTAAATCCATAATTGGCTGGCTCAAGGCAGGGTGTCACATGGCAGAGAGGCAACCGTTCATGGCAGTGGAAGACAGCAAAAGCAGCAAGAGAGAGTGAGACAAGCTTCTTTCTATCCCTTATATTGTAACCAGCCTACTAGGATTAGGGTGTGCCAATTCAATTAGTGAACTAATCCAGAAAGCACCTACATTTAATCTTAGCACCCTTAATTCCAGCATTGCACTATGAGTCAATCGCACACTCTAGATTCAGCCACCTCTGAGAAAACCCTATGAAGGTATAAGGCTTTGGGGGGACATCTAGACACAAACCATAACACTAACATTATCTCTTTTTTAGAGATAAAAGTCTAAACCTGTGGCTCAGCTCTGAATGGAGGTTTAACAGTGTCATCTCTAGTCATTCTGATAAAGAAGATACAAGAGTCACTGAGAAAGTTAGCTCTCACCTCAATGAGGAGTGCAGGAAGGAATGACAGATAAGTGGAGATTTTCCTGCTGGCTATCCAGTTGCGCTGTTGGGATTCAACTTCTACTGAGGAACTTTTGGGTATCTGCCAGAAAGTTGTCCTGGTCATCACTCCTCAGTTCTTCTCTCAACTTTCACTGGTTCCATACAACCAGAAATTTATCTTCAGAAAAGAATCCAGCTGCCAGACTCATCAACATTTCACCGGTTTCAATGGGGATGAACAACCAAAGGTGCTGTCCTATACTACTTTAAGAGTGACAGCTTCTCTAAAAGCATTTAACTAGCTGGCAAAGTAATCATTGTTAGAGTTCTATAAGGACACATAAAGATTCTTAGTGGTTGAATAGGAGGGAAAAGTTGAGATACTTCAGGGTTCCTTATTCTCTAATGTTACATGACTCCAAAAAAAGAAAAGTACAAAGTGACAGGAAAAGATCAGAAATAAGATCAGAAAAAGGAAGGGTTTTTTTCATGCTCATGATGAGTTAATGAGACAACTTACCTATGAGTCATCATTCTCAGCCTGGAAAGGCAAGGATGGGGAATCTCAAGAATTAAGGTTGTGTCCTTACGAGTGGAACGTCAGACCAGAAAGGAGACTAAGGGAGAACACACTTGCCATTCTCTCCAGGTATAGAGGGGCAATTGAGGCCAGACTCTTGTAGTAAAACTAGTCCCCTAAGTCTTAAGAATAGTTGCCCTATTGCCTTTTAATGACAAATGGAGTCCTATCATTCATAAATAAGTATGTATAGATCCTAAATATAAACTAGATTTCACAAGACCCATTTTACAGCATTTCATGTCATAGTCCACTAGGGAATGCTTTAATACTGCTTTAGGCTTAGAGACCTTACAATCTCTATCTGCTAGAAAATTCAGCAGAGCATGGGTACCTTGGCTAGAGTACTCTTGGAGGGGGGAATAATAGTATATCATTTGCATACTGAAATTCAGGATCAAGAAATTCAAAACACTAAATCATGGGAAGGCACTTGTCCAAAAAGATAAGGACTGTCTCTGAACACTTTTCCCTGTTTTCCTCAGTCTCTGGCCCAGATATAAGCCCTTTTATTCATCTATCATATCTCTTACTCTCCTTTACATCCTTCCTTACATGTATTTCACTCCTGACTCAGCATCCTTTAGTTCCTTCTGTTATTAATTAGTATGAATGCTCAGAGCCAATTGAAGAGAGAAGGAAATACAACAGCCAGCCATATTAGTATAAGGAAATAAGTCTCCATATAATCAAAGTTGCAGTAATTGTTTTGCATTCAAAGGGACTTACTGGAGATGTCTCCCAAAAATACCAGTAAATCTAGCAACTAATAAGTTCAAATGCAGAATATACAAACAGGAATACAAGACCTTACCTGTAAAAGCAAACCTTACCATCAAAGAAATATGATCTTTTATGTTTTCAACTTAAATTTATCATCACTTAATGAAAGACAATATATAAAAGAGACAAGGCATAAAAGTTCAATGCATAAGCAGTTGACTACCAAGGATGACAACTTTGATTATCTAAAGCAAGTTACAATCCAGAATCCTTGAAACAAAGCAAACTCTTGTCTCCCTCCAATTATCTTGCTGGACCTCCATGTATGACATAAAAGTAATATAAGATTTCCAAATGACATAGAGGAAATATTGTAATTCTCAATCTGTTAGAAGTCAGATACACCAAGTTTGTGTTCTCAAAAAAAGAAGAATGAATTCTAGAGAATAGTGAAGGTTACAAGTGGGATATATTTATTGGTAGAGAACAATATAGCTCCTGAGAGACACAGGAGGGGTCCAAAATGGGTTGCCAACAAGCCCAAAATGGGTTGCAAAGGAAATTTCATAGAGCAAAATCACAAGATGGGTGCAACATGAGTTAACGCTATGAGCAACTAATAAGTTTATAAGTTTAGCTACTTAGGTAATATAAGGAAACATGGCACATAGCAAGTTTACATGGAAATAACAAAGGACTTTTCAGGAAGGGATGGAGTTGAGGGTCTTGGTCACTCACTGAAGTAACTGAGGTCTATCTAGACTTTGTTGGTCCAACTGTTACCACTTACCTTATTCCTTAGGGAAGCATGTAGGTCTGATTATTCCATCTTTATCTTGAGATCTGGTCTCCAACAGATGCACCTCCTGCCACAGTGAGTTTTCATCTTTGCACTTTCGTGAGGGCCCAGCCCTATCTGACTGCCTATAATATTTCCACCTAACTTGGCTATCTATAACACCTTCATCCCTACTTCATAATTTTGTCTGTTTTAGAATGTTATATAAGTGGAATAAACATGTGGCCTGTGAAGCTTGGCTTCTTTCACTTAGTATAATGCATCATATATATCAATAGTTCATTCCTTTTTATTTTTGAATAGTGTTCATGTTAGGGATGTATTACAATAAAGGATATCTAGGTTGCTGCCAAGTTTTGGCTATTCTGAGTACATCTGCCTTAAATATTAAGGTTTTGTATAAACATAATACTTCTGTTTTTCTTAGGTAAATACCTAAAAGTAGCATATTGGGTTACATGGTGAATATGTATTTAACTTCATAAAAACTGCCAACTGCTGTCCAAAGTGGTTGTACTATTTTTCATTCTCCCACCAACAATGTATGAGAATTTCTCTGTACCCTTATCAGCATCTGTTAGCATAATTTTGCCTTTAAAAGCCATGCTAACGAATGTACGACAGTATGCTCATGATAGTTTTTCTAATGACCTAAGATATGTATCTTTTCATATCCTTATTTGCTGTCTGTATACCTCCTTTGACGACACCTTTTGTCCATTTAAAATACTGGGTTCTTTGTTTCTTATGTTTTTAATGTAGTTTTTTAAAAATAAATAACTTTGTAAAAAAACAGATTAAGAAAAACTAGAGATATAAAATTGTCCATTGTGTTAGTTACTTTTCTTGTTGCTGAGACAAAACACCTGACACCCACAGTTGAAGTGGGAAAGGTTTATTTAACTCACTGTTTGTAGAGATTTCAGTCTACTGTCTCCAGGAGTGACTTGGCAGACAGATATTGTAGAAGAGAAACAGTTCATGGCAAGCAGAAGGTAGCGAAAGCAAAAGAGGACCTTAATAGCATTTTTCTGCCCCTTTTATCTTATCCAGGTACTCAGGGTGGGTACACTCACATGCTTAATCATAGTGCCCTTGAGATTAGCCTTGCACCGTGATTCAGTCCAGCCTCATACACTCTAGATCTAGTCTCCACTGAGAAAGCCCCACCTATGATTGTAGGAGGTTTTGCAGGGGAGAGGAAATCTACACACAAGCTATAACATTCATGAATTTACAATCTAGAGCTACAATATTTCAACATTTTGTTATATGTACTTCCAGACTATTTTTAATGTAGATGTACATGTTAAAAATATGTAACCCAAATTTCCTTGGTTACATCAGCTTAAATGTAACCCATTAATAAAAGGAATAACTCAGTTGTTACCAGATGAGCAGCCTCCGACCATTTTTATCACTGTTCACAGTTTAAGACAAGAGACTGTAGAATTCTTTCATGGAGAAATTAAGTAAAAAAGAAATACCTTCACATACAGAATTTGGCCACTGGCCAGAAAAAAACTGGTGTATCCACTGATCACCATCTGACCTATCCATGGTCAGTAACATTTCAATAGAATATATATAACCCAAGAATTACCAGAAAATTGAGGAAAGCCCAGAATATCAGAAGTGACCAAAAGAAACTCTAAATGATTGCAAAGAGACAATTTAAAAAAGCATTTTGAAAATAAAACTATGATAGCCCAAAGGAAGAGCAGGAGAATGTGGAAGATGGATGTTCCAAAAGACAATGGGGCCAGGGATACAGCTCAGCAGCACAAGTGCCAACCTGGCAGGTGCAAAGTTCTAAGTCCAATTCCCAGTTTAAAAAAAAAAAAAAAAAAAGCAAGCAAGCAAGCACTCAGAGACCAAAAAAAAAATTGGAGAAAAATGGTATGAGACTTAAAAAATCAATCAGAATTTCTGTTTTTCTGCTAATAGGAGCTCCAGAAAGCATAGGACAAAAATGGAGAAATTTTTATAAAAGAAATCCAACAAAATTTATCTGAACTGAAGAACACAAATATCCAGATCAGGATATCTAGCCCAATGACCAAAAAAAAAAAAAGACCCAAACCAAAAACATGGCCAGGAAGTGTCAGAGCACTGGGAATAAAACTCAAAAAACTTCCAAAGGAGAGAGGGGGAATTATATCAAAAGGAAAGGAAAACAGTAACTTCAGATGTCTTAACAGTGTGACTGGATTTTAGAAAACAATGGAGCACTATATTCTGAGCTGAAATGACATTTAGTTAAGAATCTTATATTCTACTAAAGGGTAGAGATTCAGTGACTCAAAATTTTACCTCTACATACCTTTACTTAGAAAATCACTATTTCATGAGTACAAGAAAGCAGACCATGAAAGAAAGGTTCCAGGAAATGGGGGAGTTCATGGAGATGGTCTGATGGGAGGGAAATTCTAGAGTGATGACTATGTTCCAAGACTAAGATGCTGCCAGTCCCGATTAGACCGAGATGACCAAGTGGTGTGGGGGTGAGGTCCTGAGGATAAAAATGGAACTGTTAAGTTGTTGGCTAGTTCTGTGTTTGGATAAAATATTGCCAGTCTTTTTGTAGAAATCTTTCAAAAGCTGTAACTATGTAATACTGATTATTGAATTAATCAAAACATTTTGCCCTATATGTTTTTGTCCAAAAGTGCTGCCATATGAACTGCGGCCCTTCCAGGGGGAGAACCAGCAGCAGCTTCTGAGATCCACGCCATGTTGGAACTTAGGATGCTGTCAAACCAAACAACCAGCCTGCCTCCCTGCTAAGCAGTAGTGAACCTACTGATGCTGATACACGGCCTAGAACCAAATATCCCATTCCCCTATCCCCTTCTCCCCCTCCCCTCCGCCGCCCATTAGCAAATGGGAACCAGAAATCTGTCTCCTGGGAGGTCAACATAGCAAATAAGGGGGACTCCCTTCTACCATCTCTTTGAAGGCAAATATTTTTATTACTGTTTTGCTCTTTTCTGATTAATGGTACTGCTCTATTCAATATTCTGTTTTAATAAGTTCTATAGTGTTCTATATTTCATCTCATTTTGATATACATGATTGAAAGAGCAACTATTATAAAGATAACAAAATATCCTGTGATACCTATTACTGTTATCCCGGTAACCTGCTGTGAAGTTCTGTGCCAATTTCACTGTACGATCTTAGTTGGCTTTATTCTGTCTTGTTCTGTTGTATACTTTCAAAATGAAATTTAAAAACAAAAACAAAAAGTGCTGCCATGTGACACTGAAAGATGATGATAAATAGGAAACAGGGAAGGGAAGTAGAGATTGTGTAGAAGAAATACATCCTCTAGTACCATAACAGGATGTGAAAAGGTAAGTCTTACTTTCACAAATCAAGGAAGTCTGAATGAGCAAATTATTTATGCAAGAAGATGAGACAACTAAAAGTTTTGTGAAAGTAACAGCCTGGAAAGTAATATTGGTAAGAGATGGAGTAGAGGTCCATTGCTTCCCTCCCTAAGTCTTTTAGGATAATTAATTTTAAAGTGTCATGTACCTATATTGCCTTAATAATAAATTAAAAGTATATAAATATACTTTGGAAAGGCTGACTATAAAGGCCTATTTGTCTTTTTAGGTTTTTCTTAAGTGCTTAAAATTATGTTCCCGAAGTTGTAACCACTTACACTTCTACCAGCAGAATACGACAGTCCCTAAGTACCTGTTTCTCTATATATTTGCTAATCTAGGATTTTTAAAAAATCCTTGTCAGTAGGTGAGGCAAGAAAGAAAAAATTTTCACTTTTATTTGAAGCGTATTTTCTTTAAGTAGGTCTGACCTGTATCTAAGGCTAAATGGCATATTTTTTCCTTCCTGTTGAGATCCTGGATTGATACCTGATAAAATTACAAGTTTTCTGTATAAAAATATGTACTAACATTTAGGTTCTGGATTTCGAAAAAATACAAAGATTGTCTTCATTGTAAAGTAACAGAAAACATTCTAAATTGAATCATTTATCTGTTTTTATGTGTCCCTAGTAATTTCTGACAGTTTCTTCAATATGTAAGCAGTCACTTAATTAATTTAATTTGACCCTGTTTAGACTTTTGTACCTGCGGTTTCCTCTCTGTTCTATTCTTACCTATTCTACCTCTTACCACTAAAATGTTGTTTCTGCTTTCCAGAGAATTTGGATAAGTATTTCCAAATTATCCTTTCAAAGGGTTTTATATAAATTTATAATTCCATTAATGTATAGCAAAATTACTAGGTCTACAAGTGGTCAACAAAATTCAGTATTCTGGCCCGAATCAAGGCCAGCAGCTTCCTGACGCTGCTGGTTTCAAGCAGGAGCCTAAAGAGATGTCTTTCTATGGTCTGTTGGCCATTTCAGAACTTGGGCAGTGAAATGGTCAATTCATTAGAAACAGCTTGAAGCAACCCCTCCTCCCCTGATGAGGGGCTGTGAGAGTGACAGGCTGCAGTGGCCTAGGACAGGAGCCACCAGTTAACTGGGACCTGTGCCATGCTGGGACCTGGACCGTCAGGAAACCAAGCAACTCCTCCCCTCCCGGAGAGCGGCTCTGAGACTGGCCAGCAACGGCCACACAGGATGGGAGCCTCCAGCCCATTTACTGGGACCCGCGCCATGGTGGGACCTGGAGTGCAGGGAAACCAAGCAACCCCTCCCTGCTGCCTGTTTTGTTTTGTTAAACTTCAATATACATGAAAGTATGGACAGCTATTTTGAAGAGAATAAGAGACTCTATGACGCCATTGGTGACTTTCCTGTTGTCTGGTTTTGAAGACCTAAAATGCCTTCCTCATTCTGTTCGGGTCAGTTTTATACTATGTTGTTTTGCATGAATTCTCTGTATGGGAAGGCATGGACAACTATTTGGAAGAAAACAAGAGACAACATGATAGATAGTGAAGATCTCAGGTCATCTAGCTTTGAAATTTATATCTGTTACATTGCTTTCTTATATCCTATTTTGTTGTGTTTAATTTTACCCCCTTTAAAATAAAAATATTGGTATTAATTTTTGTCTTTATCAATCTAATAGGTAAAAAATGAATGAAATTTCATCATTATTTTGATATGTTTTACTCATGTTGTAGGCAGATTATATAGTTTCCAATGCTAAGCAATAAATCCTGGACCAATTAAATAAAAATCTTTTTGGGAGAGGAGTGGAACCCAGGTATCGGTGGTTTTGGTTTGTTCTTTCTTTTGTTTTTTAAATTTTCTGGTAATTCCCTTGTTATTAACCAGTGTTAGAGGATATGAATGGGCTTGGTGCCCGGGACTAAGAGTACCAGCATTTTACTTCGCAGATTCTCTAATGAGAGGCAGACAGCAAAGGAACTTAAGTAGATGCTAAAACCATCATCATTTTTTTTCACTTGTGCCTTTTGGGTAATGAACGTCCTTCTCCACCCTAAGACTAAAATTTCATTCACCATTTTTGCTTGTGTTACCAGTGCTGTGGATTGAATCCACAGCCTTGTGCAATATATGGGATAGCACAACCCTACAACCCCTCCCTCCCACCCATTTACAGAAGTTTGAGACAGCTCTCACTAAGCCTTACACTTGCAATCCTCCTGCCTCAACCTCCTGGCTAGGATTACAAAGATGTGCCACTATGCCTGGCCCATAGCTTATTTTTAGAATTTTGTTTTATAAAACAAACAAATATAGAGAGAACAGAAGACTTTCATGAATATCACACAGTTTTAAAAATTACTAATATTCTGTTTTTGTTCCACCTTCCCTAGCTGATGATACTCTTCAGGAAGAGATTAAGACAACTGAACTCCTTTTGGGAGAACTTTCAGGTAGATAAAGAGAGATCAGAGAAAGCTTCTTCCCACATTTACTGTTTTTCAAATATACCAGTTCAAAGTAGTATACCAGAGCAGCATGTTTGGAACGTCCCCAATTCCTTCATTTTTATTTTTCTGAGCCATGAAAATATTCTTCCTTTTCCTGGGTACATTGACCCCATCAAGAAGACTGAGAACAAATAAAACTTCTGTAATAAGATAGGTGCTGTGCTAGGCCCTGTCTCCGAGGAGCAACCTGGGATTCACGAAGAAAGTTAGGATCGAGACTCAGATGCTGCCCTGACGATGATCAATTTTTTATTTTCTCAAACCCTTTTATCTGTCTAAGACTTACCAGTACTGTATGGAATAAAGACGCACAGAATTAAAAAGACTGACAAAGCAGTAAGCCTGTACATGGAGATTTTGCAGAAGGTTAGTGGAGGTTAACGTTTAAAAAGTTCTGGGGAGGACTACACAAAGAATGCTCCTGCTGGGCATGGCAGCACACAACACGCCATGAGGTCCAAGGCCTGCTTGAACTGCACAGCAAAACTCTGTCACAAGCGCAAACAAACCAACCAACCCTCTTCCGTTCAGAGTTACAGTGATCCCCGTTTCTTCTGGGCCACAAGCACATGGAAATTTCCTGTCTTGCTCAGCGCTTCCTAGTTTGCCCTCCTCCTATGCTAATGTGTTACAGCAGGTGGCAGACTTTCCCCGGGAGAGAAGGAAGAGCTCGCACAAAACTGGCTTTGTTTTCATTGCTTGGTTTTACAGCATTTCCTTGAAATATGTGCCAGGTGCTTTACCAAGGATGTGAAATAGAGTCTGGTCTTAACACAGAAGGAAAAGGAGTGGGAGTCTTGGGCCCTGGAAAAAGTGGGATGGGAGGGAAAGGGGACCTGGGTTTGCTTCCAGGCCAGTTCCACAGCTGCTGGCTCTGAGGAGCTCGGTGGCTCCCATGTGGGCATCTGGTCTAGTTCAGGAACCACCAGGCTCAGCAGGGAAAGGCATCAGCTGAAGGCTCAGAAGTGGGGTCTGAGAAACTGTCCTCAAGTCAGCGCAGAACTCGTCCTTCAAAGAAACAGAACGCCAGATCAAGAATTAGCACGCTGAAAGCTGAGTTCAGTGGTTCCTAGCTATACAGGAGGCTGAAGCAAGAGAGTCCCTTGTTTAGACCTAGCCCGAGCAATTTGGCAACTAAGCAAGATCTGTCTCAAAATAAAAAGGAAAGGGGAGGTGGCTCGGTGCAAAGATTCTGGGTATAATCCCTAATGTTGAAAAAACAAAACAACAAACCACAAAATACAGGACCTTGTTGAATACTGTGAGCAAAAGCATTTGGTGGCAAAAATACCCTTTTCACTCTAGATCTGCAAAGTAGCCTTTCAAACTGTTCTGCTAATTTAAAAAAGTAAGTTACTTGCATACAAATTTGCAAAAGTGCTTAGTGAAAAGTCAGATTTGGTGGAAAAGCTTGAGTCTGGAAATATATTCAGTTTGTTTCTTTTTCTTAGCGGTAGAATTTTATAATCAAGGAAGTGTAACACAGACAGCAGTGTCATTTGAAACTTACTGTGAATGAGGAGGCAGTTATTGAAGTCCTTACAGGACTTACAGGAAACGGGGGTGATTAGACACAAAGAGGAAGACAGAAATCAAAGGAGTGGCTCTGTCTATTGAAAACAGTGAGAATTAAATAAAATGCAAACTAAGATTTAATTCCTTGGTTGCACTAGGTACATTTCAAGAGCTCAGTAGCCTATGTGGCCTGTGGTGTACTGGACAGCACAGGTTACTATTGCTGTCGTCAGAGAACAACACGATAGAAAACTGAGGAGCGTTGCTAAATAGAAAGGTGAGTGGTTTAGAACAAACCCTTCCTGTAATACTAATTGTTATACTAACAATTTCTAAGTGTAGCAAGGGCTTCAAGTGGAGTTTCTCATTATCCTCATGCCAAACCACAACTGCAATCATGCTGCCACCATTGGTTGAAACCTTTTTACTTCAGGCCAAACACCTAATTCTGTTGTGATACCTTATTGGTCTTTGCAGGAACCCGGTGAAATAAATATTGTTTCCATTTAACAGAAAGAAACTGTGGCAGACAAGGCTTTATTAACTTATGCATGGTTACCTGGCTTGTAAGGACCATTCAAGCTGACATCCTTTTAGGATGTAATAATTAGTGAGCCGGAAAGGAAAATACCTCACTCTCTGTGAATAAGCCAGTTTCCCCCAAAGCAGGTCCAGCTCCTAGACTCTGTCACATATTGTCTTTCTGGCTAAAACAGGATTTATGCCAATTCCGTAGAGTAACAACGACCCTCTTGTTAGCCAGGATATGAGCTACTTCCTTCCCCTAGAGCAGACTCTGCTTCGGCATAGGGGAAGTTGATTTCTCAGAAGCTTACCTTTGGACAAACAAGTCTATTTCTGTGAAAATTTCAAAACAAAATATCCTTGTTTAAAATGACTAAAAACATATATGGGAAAATAATGTTTTCTCTAAGTGGTGAGATTACAAAAAATTACCTTCCTGTTCATTTTGTGTTTTCCAACTTTTCCACATGAATATGTATAGTCAAGTCAAAAATTCAAAGCCAGACATTGTATCATAAAAATTGTGATTTGGCTTTTCTTATTAGGCTTTCGGTAGTATAACACATACTTTAATACTAATAGCTAATAAAGCATATTTTAAATTGAGTGCTAAATACTTTAAGCAGTACCAGGAGAAGTGTGAAAATTAATTATAAGGTTAAAAAGAACACTAAACAGTATCTAGGAAGCAAGTGCTTCTCCACAAAATGAAACTCAGTTATTTTTGTGTTCCTGTGTGCGTATCATATCTTATCTATGCTTCAAGACGAGATACATTCTGGTAGTTAAAAAACAGGAAATGTCTGTGAATCATATTATTGCTTTTATTATCAATTAGTACCATATAGTCTCTAAGAACTACTAAATTTGGTGTGAATGAAAGAAAAAGAGACTTTCAATCTTCAGCACAGTTGATCTTCCCAGGTGAGACTCCTTAAGTAGAACTGTTATTAAGTTCAAATGTAAACAGGTGAAACCCCCCCCCACACGATTAGAACTAGAACTAGTCAATAACTGTTGATTCTTTTTTTCTACAGAATTAGATTTTGTGATATTTGTAGTTTAACAGTATGTCTTATCTACTTTTAAAAAGCTATGCACTTTGAAGTTTATATGTTTCAAAGTTAGTTTTAGAAATGATGGCCAGATGAAACAGTAGCCAAATTTTTTTCAAATATCTAAGAATCCTGAGTGAATACAGTTTATAGAATCTCTCATTTTTAGTGGTCAGAGAAAGGGGTTTTTAAACAAAAAAAGGTAACAGGGAGAGAATCAAAGAATAATATAGTACCAAAAAATCAAGAATCCACTGCCCCGTCCCCAATTTCCTCACCTCTCAGGCTTTTATTTAAAACCAGTTCCTGCTTAGAGAGTAATTAAAGAGAGGTGGCTACAGTCCTAAAGTTAAGGCAAACAAAAGACGTGAATTCTTGGCAGTCATCTGCCCGGCTACAGTGGGAGATGAGAAAGAATAGACTGAGAAGGCCAGAGCCTCGCTCCACAGGTGGTGTGTGCAGCTGCAGGCACTGGGGTCAGAGGGCCTTCTCAGAAACACAGAGAAATAGTCAGCTTTGTTTGCTCTAGATCCCTGCAAGGGGACAGACCTGGCAGGCTTAAAAAGGGAGAGTCCTGGAATCAGACCAGGATCCTTTGTTTCCTGTTTGGCTGAGAGCAATTTGAAGCAAACAAATTCCTGAAATCAATTCACTTAAAGTTTTTAAATTTTTATTTATTTATTTACTTTTTGCAGTGCTGGGGATGGAAGCCAGGATATGCTAGGTAGCCATTCGCTCCTTGAGCTGCCAAAATTTACATATACACATAGCCCCATAAATTTTTATATGCATATATTTATATATTATGTGTATATATATATATATATATATATGAATAGACATTTTGTATGATGTCAAAAAATCCACTTTTGCCAAATACATTGTCTTTGCAGGCAACTTGGACCTACCAGTTTGATTCTTTTCTTTTGCTTTTCAAAAATAATACTTCAAAGAAATTTTCTTTTCGCTTGATAGACATACCCAGGCTAGGATCTCTAATATGATACCACAACATGTTTATTCTTGTCCCGTACTGCCATTTTAGTTTCGTAAGCAAGGCTATGTTTAGGCTTTGGTTTATACAGCTCAGTGTACTAGGGCATCCATAGCTTTCTTTTATTTCTCCCTCCGTGTGAGTTTTCATGAATGGTTTCCTCAAGCATTGCCTGAGACTCAAAAGTTCCCGCTAGATGAATAAACCTTGAGTTGTTGCTCACACAGCTGTTTACACGGATGACCTCAAAAAAAGAAGCATTGCATCTTACTTGTGGGTGGAAAAACTTCAAAAGAAAAAGATTGGTTTAGATCTTGTGTTACTTTCAGACTTTTAAGTACAAAGACTTGAGTTAAATCCTCTTCCGCAATACTGGTGTATGATCATCTATGCAAGACCTTAGTTTTAGTTTACACTATTCTGTTTAAGTTTGCACTTTGCAGTCTTTTCTCCAGATCAACTGGCCTTGATAGCAACTCTAAGATTTAAATATGTGTTTGGATATGTGTGCATCCCTGAGTTGTTTGTTACACAGTGTTTTATGAATATATATATTTAAGTTTTGAAACACTTAATAGTTCTCATTCTGTTACTTTTTACTAGGCTGTTTCTAAGATCTATCCATGCTCCTTGATGTATATCTAGCTCATACCTTCTAACTGCTGCATAAGGTTCTATCTTGCATTCACCTCTCTAGTGAAAGGCCTCTAACTCCCTTGTACCACCACTAACCATGTGATGGATATATATATATATATATATATATATATATATATATATATATCCTCATATACTTGTGTAGAGAAGAATTCTTGAGCCACAGGTAATATGCATGTATATTTATGTACACATACATACATACACCCACACAAACTGCTTTGTTACCAAAGTCTCTCATTTAGCTGTATCTAAATACAATCCCACCACCAGCACATGAGGATTCTTGTGTCTCACATTTTTTGCTAAGACTGTTATGATTGCTCAGCTTTCTAATTTTTGCAAATTTTTTTGAGCATAAGGTGATATCTCAAATACTTTTAATGCACTCCTCTGTTTACTAGTAACATTCAACTTTTCTTCAACCTTTCTTAGGCATTTAGGTTTCTATTTCTGAGAAATGGTTGTTCATACTTTTTGTCAATGTTTATTTTTGGGGCGAGTTATCTGATTACAGGAACTCTTTATACATGCTACGTGTAAATTCTTTGTCAGTCTGAGATATCTCCTAATTACTTTTTTCAGTCTGTCTTCTGTCTTCCTAAGTTATCTATGGTGGTTTTCTTTAAGGTCTATTTATTTAGCAATACTGAGGATTGAACTTGGGGTCTTTGTCCTGAGTTATATCCCAGCCCTTTTAAAATTTTTAGACAGCCTCACTAAGTTGCTAAATTGTCTACCCTGGGCTTGAACTTACCATCCTCCGGCCTCAGCCTCCCAGAATACTGGAATTGTAGGCATGTGCCACCATACTCAATCTAGAAATTCTTAATTTTGGTGCATTTATATCGATCAAAATTTCATTTTTTATGCTTTGAAACAAAATGATGGCAAAGTTTATTTGAAAAGTGAGGTATGAGGGAGAAGCTAGCTCTGCAGAGCAAAGCTGGGCCAAACAAGAGAGGAAAAGAAAAGAGCAAAAATAAAAGTATACTCTGTGTCTGGAAGACACAGGATGGAATGATCCATGAGAGAGGGATCCATGAGAGAGGAAGCCTACCAGATGTGTCCCATCTCTTTTTGCTGTCCACATCTTGTGAAACTCCATGAGAAGCTCTACATATCACATCCTGAGAGACAGTGCTGCGTGGCTCCTGGGATTCTCACCACGCCTCTCTTCCCAGCCAGCCTAAGCCACGCCTATCTCCTATCTCATTTCCCCCTGAGAGACATAAATCCTGTGATTCTTTACTTGGTGCTGAAGGAGTACAAGGGTTTATTTTCTATAGCTTCTTCAAGCTGGAAGGGCCTTTAGGCCCTTCCTACTACGGATTTCCAGTTACATTGAGGTGCTGTGGCTCCCTAGCAGTGTTGAAGAAAGAAACACCTGTCAGAAAATGATCAGAAAAGTGACCATCAAGCTGCCTGTTTGATGGGAGAAAGAAAATTTATGATCAGCCCAAGTGTGAAGAGTAGGTCAGATTTCTATACTTCCTGTAGAGAAAAATGTATGCTGGAGAGTTATGTTGATAAATCATCAAGAGTTAGAGAACATCATGCTGGGGCGGATGCTTACAATTTGGATTGTTCAAAGTTTGAGGTCAACCTGGGCTACATACTGAATTTCAAGGCCAGGCTGAGACTCTTTCTCAAACAAACAAACAAATTAGAAAGCCATAGCCTTAGCAAGATCTTGTTTACTTATCTGTAGCAGCACCAGAGTCTTGCTTTTTGAAGAAAAATCTAAAGTCTTCCAAAGGCTATCAGGAGTAGCTTTTCCCTTTTGGGTGATTTTTCTTTTCAAATAGTTTAGTTGGGAGTAGCTTTAACCTAGAAATATAAATCCAGTTGTCTATTTCTTCCACGTTTACTGCAGTGAATATGGCAAGGAGCACTGCAAAGCGGTGCTTCTATTTTGGCATTAACTGGTCAGCAGGTGTTCCTTCTCTCCAAGTTTTCACAAGCACTTGGTTTCCAGAGCAGATGGTAGATATTCCCCCAAAGCCAGGAACTGGCTGGACCTTGTTCCTATACATTTGCATAGCCTGTTGTACTTGGCCCAGATTGAGATATCATAATGCAATGGCAAGCAGAAACATGGAAAGGACACCAGAATTTGGAAACAGATTTATTCATGATGATGGGCACTGACCAGGATCATTTCTAGACTATCAGGCCACACTATCTAGTGGTCTAGGGCTTATATGAGATAAGCAAGCAGGAAGTACAGAAGCAGAATGGCTTGTCAGTTGAGGATTGGTTTATATAATATGCATCATAGTGACCAGCTATGCATCATAGTGGTCAGCTGTTTCTAAGAGACATGAGCAACTAGAATTGGAATAGGAACTATCACCTGAGCAGCTAACAAGCTGAAACATACTGGCTGGGGTGGGAAGGGCCTTTTCTGCTACAGTACAAGTCTCACAGTATCAGGATCTACTATCATAACAGAGGATAAAAATGTACTCCTGTCTAATATCTCAAATGGGTTCAAATTTAGCCCAGTTTGGGGCATATTTCAAACCTTTGTGAGTGCTATTGGTAGCAGTTAGAGCCAATCTCTTAGCAAAAATTTCCTCAGCTTGCTTTAGATATGGTTGGCACTCTGTACCTTTCCAGAAGATTGAGGTTGCCAAATAGAATAACCCCTGAGTTATTTGAAATGTAAAAGAAGGTCCATTGTCACTTTAAAGAGATTTGAAATGTCCAAATCTTGGATGACTTCTTGAAGAAGCACCTTGACTATAGGAAGCTTTTGAAGCTGAAAAATGATCACACATGCAGGGGTAGGGCTTGGGCATCCCAAGAACAAAGAGTGCCTGGGGCAAGCCACTTGAAGAAGCTGCTTCAGCCCAGAAAGACACCAAACGCCTAGACAATCTAAGCAATGGGCTGTTAGGCAAAGGGGTACCACACGACATTGTGTTGCTAAATGTATAAATAAATGCCCATAGGTTGATGGGGCAGTTCCTTTCCTCTCATTTGGAAGTAAGGGCTCCACCTGACCCCAGATTTTTTCTCTTTTTTATTTTCTCATTCTTTTACGGTCCTTCATTCCAAGAATCTCAAGAGCTGCATGGGTTGTGGCACTTGACTATCTTTGTAGCTTTTTTTGAATGGGTAGGAAAGGCTTCATTCCAGCCTGTGAAGCTGTCGATTACAACCAACATCTGTTTAAATTTTCTGTGTGGTAGCATATGGGTAAAGTTTAATTGTGAAGCCTCTCCAAAGTGTTTCTTTCCTCTGTACAAGTTCTGATAAAGGAGGTGGTTTGGGATTGCCCAGGTTGTTGCAGGCACCGAGTGGGCAAGCTTTATAGACCTGTTGGGTGGTGGTTGCTAGTCCTAGTTCTATGAAAGCTTGAGTAACAATTTCCAGTGTAGCATCTCGAATTATGAAGTGTTCTTATATCATTTCACTGTGTCCCTTGAGGAAAGACCGGTGTGTTTTCTAACCACTACCTGAGTCCCTTTTCAATTCCCCCTTTACTAAGGCCCATTTATCTTCCTGAGGAATATAGACTGATTTTAATGGTTCCTTGGGAAATGGGAATAAGGCTAGAGTTTAAGGGCTGTAGGGCTGCCCTTTTTGCCTCCTTATCAGCATTTTGATTTCCTAAGACTTCGGACATGTTTCTTTGGTGCCTTTTATAGTGCATTCTTGGGACCTGCTTGGGAAGATGGGCTGCCTTTAGGAGTTGTAGAATTTGCTGCCTATGTTTTATAGATGATTGTTTGTCATTAAGCCTCTTTCTTTCCAGATTGTATCTGGAGTCTGTATAGATGTTTAATCTTTTGTCTTTTCTTAACCAAGCAAGAGCTCTCAGCTTTGCCTTTTTTTTTCATTTTTTTTTCATTTTTATCGGTACCAGGGATCAAACACTTACGACTGCCTGCTTGCAAGGCAGGCGCTTATGCTGCTCAGCTAAGCATCCCCAGCCCACTCAGCTTTGCCTTTTGAGCAGAAGTAACTGGAGGAAATTTAGCTTTAATGACCTGCTGTTAGCTGACAACTGCATAACCTGACTTTTTGATGTCCTTCTTGGACAAAGCTACTTCCTTCAGTGAACGTCACTTTCTCAAGATCTTGGAGGGACATTGGTGTCCTGCTTGCTTACATAGGTCTGGGAGATTATTTAGTCACAAGAGTGGCTAACTTCTCAGCAGAGGAGAACCAAAGAGTCTCTGATTAGTAAGTAGTCCCTTTGACCCCAACTATGGCCATAGACTCAGAGGAGAGTTTTCCAGAGAAGGAAATCAAAATAAAATGAGGCAGTCTGTATCAATAAGCAGTTGAGTTGGCTCACCTATGATGTCCAAGATTACCCCAGGTTCTTCAGAGGAGATGGTGATATTTGTGGAGAGGGGCATTGCAGGTTCCCCTAGGCCTCTTCAATCATCATAGCAAGAAATAAAGTTTCTGGCTGGCTTAGCCCCTCTCCAGGAAGGGGGACAGTCAAACCCCCAGTGCTATGAGTCAAGCACATTAGCTATCTCATGTACAGAGAAAGGCACAGGCAGAGTCTCAGTGCAGTCTCATGCCCAGTGTTCAGTGCTCTTACCCTTCAAACAAGGGCTCTTTCCCCAGTCGTCCCTGAGATTTTTGTTTGATGACCTCAGTGGGTTTAAAGCATTACCAACTGCAACAATCATAATCTTAGATTTTTTCCTTTTGTCTCATCTGGGTTCCAATTGTTGAACACAGGAAAAACTGTGGTCAGCATCTGGGTCATAGGCATCTGTGGCCCCATCGGAAGTTTTTGTGGTTTATCTGGATATTTGGGGTTGAGTGACAAATGAAATGTTGCCTCGTTAATGTTTCTCCATTTCTGGAAGTCGGATCTATGTGAAAGGCTTCTGTAATCAGTTATGAAACACAGCTAGAGTTTCCTCTGTACCCTGTATGACCCTACTCACTTTATCACAATTAACAGACTCTTTAATTCACCTTTTTTTGTCCCCAAGGTAAGAACAGCTAGCATACTAGACATCATTTCTAGCTCATGGTATTATAGTCCCAGTTTGATTCTGTTGAAAGTACGGTAGCCTCTCCAGGATGGTTTCTTTCCCTTTTCAAAGTATATCTGCATAGCTCCTAGCTTCTTGTAGGATTTTTTGTCTTTCATCTGAAGTACAGCAAGTGGCCAAGATGAACTGGACATCACACCATGATAAGTCAAAAGCTAGTCAAAGTTTGGAGCCTACCTGAAAGCTTACTAGGGTCTTCTGACACTTGGTCTAGTCTTTCTTTGCACTGCAACTGAAAAAGGGACCTGGACTTCAGTGGACCCTTCCTCCCTGGGACTTCTCCTAAGGGCAGGATAAGTTGTGAATTAGAGCAGTAGAAAGCACCATTTTGGATTTGAACTATGTGGCTTAAAGCTGTCTGGATAGCATGTTGAGCAAGGGGAGCTGAGGAACAGTAGGTTTCTCTGAGCACTAGGCTTTCATGAAGTGCCCCGGTCACTTGGAGGGGATAGAGCTGATTTATTGGTCTTGGAATTAAAAGGAGGAGGTCAAGAGGACATTCCAATGTGGTTATCTTCCCTAAAAGATTAGTGAGGCTGAGATCTCCTTGAGAGAGGGGTTTGATCTCAGAACAGGGTCATTCAGGGTGTCTTTCGTCTTCTCAGGTCCCACACAAAGTACTATAGTCTCTGAGCATTCCCTTAGATAAAGAGTCACAAAGGCCTGAACATGAAGCATTTCACTCCGCCTTTTATGTTCCAAGAAAAAACACTGTACCTGTGTGAAAAGTCTCATGGTTTGAGGTGCCATCTCATACCCATCTTTTGCCACATGCCAGTACGTATTGGACCTACACCATATTGCAATAGTAGATAAGTTGTTCTTATTTTAGCTGCTCTTATTTTGTCAGGATCAAATATTTTCCACTCATCATAGATACAGCCTATGTGAAGGTGAAGTTGGTGGAATCTGTGTGGTGATGAGGTCCAAGTGGATTCCTGTCTGCTGGCCTTGGGCCCTCTATAGAGAAGAAGACAGGCCTAGACTCCTGTGCAGAAGAAGATTCATGGTCCACAAGGTATCCCTTGTGAGATCCTTCCATTGGCTGGACAGAGGTCTGTGTCGAACCTTGGGGTGACATTAGTATTGAGAACACAGAAGCACAAAAGAAAGTTCCCTGAAAGCTCTTGTCTTCATCCTGAGACCTAACTCATGAGGAAGAAAGAGATCCAAAGCCACTTGTTGGGCTTACCTAGTCCTTTACCTATTGTGTAGTAAGGGGGGAACTTCCCCAGGCCAAGTTCCCTTAACCTCCCTGTTGAACCAAATGGCTCTTTCTTTAAACCACATGGAGTAAACATTTCTTGCATTTAGTGTGACAGAAAAAGGACTAAGAATGGGGATGGTTCTGCTTTTATATGTTCATAGTCACATAGGTGTCAAATGCTACTTTGTCCAGGAAGTTAGGAATAGGTCTTTAACTTCTCTGTTCAAGCCCTATGCATCTCTGGTTGGCCCCTGCCAGTACTTGCGGGTCCTCATCCGTGTGCCATTTATCTTCAATGAGGCACACCATGTTGGGGTGGGCAGCACCAATGGCAGCATGCTCTGTGCTTACATTAGCATAGCTCTGCTTCCCTGGCTCTTAGTTCTGGCCAAAAGCCTTGGGTGCTTTAAGCTGGAAAAGTTTTTTTCTTGCACCTGCACTGTCACCCCACCAAGCCGTGCTAAGATGCTCATGCCCCATGGGACAGGCTTCAAGCGCTGCCTACAGGATGTTGGGGATAGGCCTCAGGCACAATTGGATGCACCTGTTCCTCCCCTGGCCACCATCTGAGTTCTTAGAGGGAAACCATACAATTTTCTCTTCCATGCAGGAAGAAGTTAAAAGGTTCCTCTCTCTTGTTCTCCACAAGCCCATATGCTCTTGAAAATCAGAGGCTTAGCTTGTAAGGCCAGTTACTAAAAAAAAAAAAAAAAAAAAAGAAACAAGAGATAAGGAAAAAGATGGTGACACAAACTCATATGACAAAGAGTGGCTGGCTACGTGGCAAGGTAAGGAAAAATGCAATTAAATACTAAGGAGAAAAATCTGCAAACTATGTGAAAGGTAGAATGGGAGCAGTTACTACTTCTAGGCCAATGTTACTAAAAACAATTTTTTTCATTCTTGCCCTTTCAAGGGGACCTTTTAGGCATTTTCTCCTTATCATCACACCTCATTTCAGAAACCTGAGCACTACAGAAGCTGCATGTTTGTTTGTGTACTGTGGCCCTTTGGAGGGATACCCTCAGGTTATTTCACACACTCTCCTAAACAACAGCCAGTCTCACGAGACTGCTTGCCCTATGGCGAAGGCTTTGTACGCAAGGAAGGACAAATGTAGGAGATGCCCCTCTCCACCCTGTTGCCAGAGTGATAGATTTTTGGCATATAGTAAATGTCCGCTAAATACTAGTTGCTACTATCAGGATTTTCATGAGATTCTGAGTGCTGTCACCACCGCCACCTTGCCGCTGTGTACCTCAGGAGGAAAAAAGAAGCACTCGGAATAAGGTAAAATCACTGTCCTGCTGAACTCATTACTTGCCACCCTGAAGGCTACAAGAGTGAAATTTAGGACTCAATTCTGCATCACAAAGCAAAGCAGTGGAGAAGTAGACCTAGAGTTAAGAGTAAACAAACCCACAACTGGATCGGGTATCAAAAGAAATTCTTTTCAATTAGTTTTGCTATTTCGGTCCTGGCTGGTAAAGATTGTATGGTGCCAAGGTCTTGCACTTGTACGTACACATCCAAACATCCAGGAATTTGTAAAAATTTGGGGCATATGGTCAGTCAAGAAAATTATGTGTTGTCATTCATGTGTGAAGTTTATACCTTTGACTCATTACCAGTAAGACTTACATTTCGAGACTGACTGGTTGATTGATTGTTGCTTTTGGGGGTGCTGTTGATTAGACCCAGGACCTCAGACAAGCTAGGCAAGTGCTCTATCATCAACCTACACCTCCAGCCCTGAGGGATTTTCTTTTGTCTTTTTCCTTTTTATTGGTACCGGGGATCAAACTCACAACTGCCTGCTTGCAAGGCAGGCGCTTATTGCCGCTGAGCTAAATCCCCAGCCCAGGGATTTTCTTAAAAATAAAAAGAAATGTTCTATTTGCTTAAATGCTGCTTTCAAAACTATTCGGCCAGGGAATGTGCTGACCAGTTGATATGAGTCTTTGACAGTAACTTTTTGTAGTGTAATTCATTGGACATTTTGATTTACCAGTGAGTCTATTATGAGACTGGCAAGTACATAAATTCTTCAAGACTTGATTATTCTTGGGTGAACAGATAAAATTGAATTCCTGAATCACAAAATTAATTTCAAAACACCAGAGAAGGGCAGTAATTCAAGGCAACAAGGAAATTTGACCTGGCCAGTGAAATATTGCTGCCTAATGTCTATAGTTAAGAGACTGAGCAAATGTCTTCAAACTTGAAATTTGCTGTAGTTCTAACTTCTTGTCTAAGCTGCATGTCCTATGGATTTCTTGATTCCTACTTCGAGTTTTGATTTGAGTGTGACGTGGCTTGCTAACATAAGCTTTCAGAGATTCAGTATCATTTCCTGTAGAGTTGAAAGTTGGAAAATATTAATATGTTGAATAAACACAATTTTCTGACCTAATCAAAATATAATTTTATTTTTGTTTCTTTTGTTCATAATATATAATATATATAATACCTTCTCAGCTCCATTATGAAAATTCTAGCAACTCCTTAAAATATCCCACCACTTTGAAGTCCTAGATTATAACTTTCAGTTATAAGCAGTCTCAGTGCAGAAATTCTTTGTCTAGTATAAGATATGAATCAAAACAATCTGATTTTGGAGAATAATCTGAAGACACATCTTATCTACCCCTCCATCCTAGAACAGCTGCTCTCTGAAAGCTTGCAGTGGGAGAGGGAGGGATGCAGATGGCTCTTCCTTGGCCCTCAGGTGAGTGAGGGTAACATTCTGGAGATCTTTCCTCTGCTCTTCCGCATGCTCTCCTTTCCACCTTCATCTCTGTCCTGGGAGTCTGAGCCCCATGAATGTACTTCCTTTTTTTGGGGTTCCCAGATGGAGTTGGCCAAGAGGAGAGAGCCCTGGGGAATCAATGGCAGAACACTAGAAGAAAAAGACCAGAGGACCAAGATCACAGTTTTATTTCCTTGGCTTTTCACTAACGAGATTGTTTCTGGCTGACTATGCCTAGTAAAGGTTACTGATGTCTCACTGAGGTCTGCTGCGAATGACACTCCCTTTCTGGGTTCTGATAATCACTTCCTTAGGGCCAAGTGTGTCAACCACTCTGCTGCTCTTGAGGCCTGGTTCCTAGACCAGCCTTGTGTTTTATTCTACCCACCAATTTTCGTAAATAATATCCTCCTTTGGAAACAACCTCTCCAGCTGGGGCTGTGGTAAAATGTGTATTTAGCATGTGCAAGACCCTGAGTTCAGTCCCTAGCAACAAAAGGAAAGGAGAAAGGGAGGAAGGGAAGGAAGGAGAGAGGGAGAGATCTCAAATTATCCTAATTTAAGTGTGCCATCTGTTTCTTATTGGGACCTCAACTGGAAAAAAAAATCAATCAAAATTCATATAGCATAGCAACATTCGAAGTTTTTTTTTAAAATCTATTTTCTCAGACAAAGTAACTCACACCACAAAACTTACTCAAAATAACTTTTCCTATAATATTATCCAAAGTAACTCAATAGCTGCTGTATTGCATTGTACTAACTCCCCTTTAGGCTGGTGTTTGTGCATCTCTATTTAGCACTTTCTAGCGTACCAGTTACTTAAATTCTTAAAGCATTTACTAAGGAAAGCTTAGTTTTTAGTCTAAGAAATACTGAAAAATTGCCAGTGATTCTTTTATAGAGTGTTAAAAAATTATTAACACTATATCTTTTTTAATTACTTGTCTCCGATCAGCCCTGCCTCCTCAGCTACATTTAAAATGAAAGAAATTAAGTAAACAGCTTTTAGCAATCAGGAGACCCTAAAATAGCAGGCGATCTGTAGCAAGGCAAGCTCCCACCAACACACATGCAAATCATTCAAATTTTGTACCTGGCAAGTAAAGTTAACATTTATACTTTGAGCTGACTTGATTATTTGCCAGAAAAAAAGCAAACAAACCAAAAAACAAAACAACAAAACAGAACAAAAAAAAAAATCCCTGCTTTTCTGTGGCATAATTATAGATGCTAGTTCTGTCTTGTAGCCAAGTTTCTCACTAGAAGGCCACATTAATCTTATGATTTCTTTTTTAAAATTTTTTTATTTAAAGAGAAAGAAACAAGTCATAGAGAAAAAGGGTAGAAATAATACAGAATTACAGAAAAATAAACAGTAGGAAATCACCAGTTGATAAGTTACATATTGTCATCTTAGAAATAGTTGTTCAGGTTACAAAATTAAAGTGTGTAAAGTGACATTCAAATAGTGACACTGCTAACAGTTCTGCTCAATGATCCAACAAAAACAGTAATATGATTATCAATCCTACACACTTGTTTTTTATCTTAAAGAGGGTAAGATTAAACATATCAAAACAGAACAAAACAGTTCAAAAAGAAACAATTTAAAGAAATACAGATTTCAAAGCAAGTCCACTGGAGATCTTCACTGTCAATGTTATTGTCTCTAGTTTTCTTCCAAATAGTTGTCCCCATCCTCACACACATTGAATATATACTGCATACTATAGAACTAATCACTACAGGATGATGAAGGCTTTTTAGGTCTTCAAGATCTGATATTGGGAGAGATACTAATGACTACCATAGTGTCCCTCATTCTCTTTGTAATAGCTGTCCTTATCTTTACATATGCTGAAATTGAACTTAAGAGACTAGACTAATATCACACTCAACAGTGAATAATAGTATTGCTAGATTTTATATCATAATGCTACAGAATTAGCATTGGGTTTCTTAGTGTCTCTTCTTCGGAGTATCTGTTCATTACATCTTGCATTATATAATCTGTTCCCGTAAATAGTTTAAAAAAATTCTTCCCATGTGTGAATTTCTACTGTATATCTATCCTCTATGTATTATAGGGAAAAACAAATCATAACAAGACAGCAAAAACAAATTCCTAGAAAAACATGCAATGAAGAAGACACATAAGACCACAATATTAGATGATCTACCGTAGTTACTATGCTGTCTCTTGTTATTTTCAATAGACTTGTCCACATCATCAGGCTTAATATAGTTACATAGCTATTTTTATAAAAACACAACTTTGAAAACATTGTAGGACTTGAGAGCGGTTAATAATCAAATCCAGTATGGATATCTTTTACATCTTGTCATCTTGAGAGTAATGCCTCTACTTTTAGACTTGATATTATCAAGTATACCAAATTTGAATAAAATCAGCCAAGGCAAAACCACAGTCTAACAAACCAGATTCAAATAAGATAGTAAGACAATGTAAGTAATACAGGGTTTCAGTTTAAGTTAATAGGAAATTAAGGATAGTCAGCATGTTGTAACCTGCTATTTTTGGGTTAGATGTCTGTGCCCTCAAATCTGAGTGGACAGACGGGAATAAAATAAAATCAAACTAAACAGAGTGATAAGACTACTGTGACTTTTAAATCCTGATACGCTAATAACAATGACCTCTGCCTTCCCTTTTTAGGCTGTTTTTCACCTTTCCCCTTCTCAGGATGCTTCGTATGTTTTGGGTCCCACTAGCCCCTTTAGTTTTTATATTAAGAAGCCAGCCCATTGTCTGTCTGACTGTTGCTGAACCTTTCTACCCCTGAGCTTGATCTTGAGCTGTACTCCTTTACTCACTAAAGTCATAGGGTTTTCCTTCCTTCCAGCTGGGTAGTTCTACACTGCCCAAAAGTGTCTTAGCTTTCCAATCTATCTGCGGCTGCTGGATGAGTTGTCCCTATTTCTCTCTGGTTTCCTGTCACATGTAGTTTTCCTTTCTCATCTTTGACTTTCAGTTTATTAACCCTCCTTCAGTTTGAGTGTATTTCCCATTTAGAGCATCTTGATGGAGCCTGCTTCCTAATATACTCTGCATGTTTTTTTTATGTTAGTGTTGAATCAAGACTATCTATATTAAAGATTATAGCTTACCATCTCTGCCTCATGTCTGATACTCCACTTTACTGCTATAATTTGTCCACCTTTCTCCCTCATTCCACTGTCTGCCCCATTCATTGAGGCCTCTCTGCCACTGTTGCTGGAATCCTGATATCCCTTCCTCTCTCTCTCTGGAATGTCCTTCAGCATTCTTTGTAGGGTTGGGTTGGTGGCCATGAACTCCCACAGTTCCTCCTTGTCTTGGAAACATCTTATTTCTCCATTAATTTTAAAGAGAATCTTATGATTTCTTAACACAGAAATTAGTATTTCTTAACAATGAAACATGGTGTCCACTAGTACTTATAGAGTTAAAAGATGCTGTCTTCACCTGAGGATGTAGCATAGCAGTAGAGTGAATTTCCAGCACACAAGGCCCTGGGTTCGATCCCCAAAATTTTAAAAAGAAAAAAATGTATTTCTTTCTCCCTTTGGGTGAAATTAGTGGTTTTAGTCCGTACATATTTACTGAGTGTTTCCCATGTATAAGGCAAGAAATAGTGTTGCAGAAGACAAACCAAACCCCTATCCAGGGTGGCTGCGTTCCAAATTAAGCCAGGTTTGCTAATAAACATGTAAACAAACAAAAACTGCAATTTCAGAAACTAATGGCTTATGAAGAAAATGAAAAAGGGTGATATGGTCAGTGGTACCTGGGGTTTGGTGTGCTAACTGGTGACATCCAAGTTGAGTGAGCTCTGAAGGCTCAGAAAGATGCAGCAGTGTGACCACCTGGGGAAGACCTGCTTGCAAAGAAACAGTAAATACAACCATGTGTCATAGGGTGAACCCGATGTGTGTGAGAACAGAAAAATGAGCAATGTTGTCAGTGCAGACAAGAGGGAAAACTTGGGAGGAGACAAGGAAACGAGACAAAAAAAAGCCAGGGGGAGAAAGGCAGAGCCAGATCACAGAATGATGCAGAGGTACAGAAGGATTTAAAACAAGGAAGCTGGGAAGTAATAGGATCTGATTTATACTCTAAAAAGCTAACTCAAGTTACTTTATGGAAAATGGATTGTAGAAGGTCAGAGGAAGAATTGGAGATGCCAGGGAGGAGACAGTGGCAGGAGTCCAGGTGACAGATGCTGGTGATGTGGCTGACCTAAAGTTTCAGCAACAAGGCTATTGCTGGACCATACATTGCCTTTGTAAAAATTACAAAAAGTCTTCCTTCCCTTTAGTGGTCCTAAATAGCAGGCAGACTATATGCGGCATGAGAAGAAAAGAAGGAAATTAAGCTGGATGAGAGTGGCAGTGTCCTTGGCTCAGTTTTGATCCTGTTCACCTTGCGGACCATGAGGTTTTCACATGCAATGTGTATGCATACCTGTACTAGCACACAAGAACTCAGAAGCACTTACCTTGCTGATGATGGCTCCCCTTCATCCGGCACCGGAAATGTTATGCTGATGTCATGGAAATAGCATTTGTGAGATATTAAACCACTGTATTTGCCTTCGCTGTTAACCCTAGTCCCCATGGTTCCCCCACCCATTGAGTCAGTGACACATATTGAGTCATGGAGTGAAAAAAACCCAGCCAACAAAGGGCAAGTGATCACGTAGCTCAAAGTTTTGGAATAGGATTTTTAAAAAATTCTGAACAAGACGGTAGTTTGAAATCAAGTGATTTTGATTAGCAAAGTCTGTGCTGAAAGAAAAAATGTAACTGTGAACATTAGTGAGGCAGTGAACATTAGTGAGACTGCCCCCAGTAGATTACAGGGTCTTGAGAACACAGGATATGATGTCAGAGGCATTTCCCTAGGACTGGAGAGGAAGTCGTAAGTCTAAGCAACACGCAGGAAGTTGGGCGATTCAGAGAGGATGGGCAGAGGGTTGTCCCAGAAGATGTATGTAACCACTCTCCACTTGGAATTGGGGCAATTACAGAGAGGTGGAAATGTTGTGATTAGGCATTAGTAGGCCTTCTGATGGTGCTTCCAGTTCCTGGGGACCTGCACGTGGTCTGAGGATATTCAGTAAGAGGATGGTAGAGACTCAGAGGATGAATAGCCTGGAAGAGCCCTCTTTGTGGGTCCACAAAATGCACTTTACCACTGAGGGTTACGCTAAGATCTGTGACTGTCAGTAGCTGAGGTTAGTATAGGCTCACAAGTCAAGGAGAACAATTTCCTCACCAAGGAAGCAAAGAGGGCTAGAGAATGGCAGATGGATTTCCCTGCACTTGGATGACACATTGGGGAAGAGAAAAGGAAGCGAATCCTAGGGTGAGGGTGTAACTGTAAAACACTAAGTGATTTTCCAAGGGAGAATTTTCCCAGTTTATAAAAAGACTATTATTATATTGTTTACTGGCAAGATCGAGCATTTCCACTTGCATCAGGAATGGGGACTTTCCAGAAAAGTCATTAGAGATAATAAAATGACCATTTTTTGTGTGTATTTAATTTTTAGTGAATGCATTTCATCCCACTGCACTAGGAAGGTCGACATTATTACCAGATGAAGATAACTCAGCTTGTTGTGCTGGTACCTGTAATGCAGAAGAGAGGAAAGGACTGAAACAAATGACTGAGTGCCCACAGCAGCTGTCTCCAGGAACGGCAGTGAGGACAGAAAAAAAAGAAAAGTACTTTTCACTGTGTAGTTTCTGTACCTTTTGCATTTCTTTCACATTAACTATTCAAAAAACAAAATTACATTAAATACTTTTTGATTCACAAGAGTCTTCAAGTCACTTCTCCTGAGTGTACCTCTTGGTTACTCCTTTCGTCTGTGGTCTTCTTGGTTTTTTTTTTTTTTTTTTGTCTTTTTGAGACAGGATCTCACTATGCAGTTCAGGCTGGCCTTGAGCTCGCTGCGTAGCCCAGGCTGGCCTCAAACTCACAGCGATCCTCTGCCTCAGCCTCCCGAGTGCTGGGACTACAGGCATGCGCCACCATGCCCGGCATCATTTTAATTTTTTTTTTTTGTACTGGGAATTGAACTCAGGACCTTCCCGGCCCAATTATTTTTTGTGCAGGAATTAAACTCATGATCTCACACTTACAAGGCAGGCACTGTGCACTTTTTCTGTGTTGATGTTAATTCTGTAAGTTGTCTGTCTTGTCTCTCCAACTAGCCCACAACCCATTGTGTTTTGTACTCCAAACACAGAACCATAATCTTTTTTTGTGTGTGTGCCGGGAATCAAACTCATGACCTCACGTTTGCCAACCAGGCACTTACGCTGTGAGCTAAACCCCCGGTCCCCAGAATGATAATCTTGTAGGTGGACAATTCCCTCTACAGGAGGTGACAATCATTCTGACCCAGTCATGTTTGCCTGATATTCTGGATTGAAGCTGGGAAGGGCTAACAGGGGGTGCTGGTCCCCACTCTGGTTATTTCCACCCCTTTGGCATCATATAGCAATGGGGGAGGTAGCAGAAGAACTTGAGTCCTAGGGTCAAACGCGGCAGGGTTTACCTCTGCCAGCTACTAGCTTTAGGCCCTTGTGTGAATTTCAAGTTTCTTTCCTTACACGATGAAATAATATTAACCTCACTGAGTTATCCTAAAACAACGCTAGAACTGTTCTGATTACTTGTAACTCCCAGTCCAAGAGAATGAACTGATTTTTGTAAACTCTTGCATTAGAGCAAACTCAGCATATGTCATTTCCCTGTTTTCCTCAGTCTCTGGCCAAGATATACGCCCTTTTATTCATCTATCATATCTCTTACTCTCCTTTACATCCTTCCTTATATATATGTCACTCCTGACTCAGCATCCTTTAGTTCTTTCTGTTACTAGTTAGTATGTTTTCATTTGGAGGTAATAGAAAACTCAAGTCTAATTGGTTTAAACATTAATGGGATTTATTGGTTCAAGTAACTCAAGATTTAGCAGTGACAAGGGTCTTGTAGATCAAACTTACTGAGGACCTTGTATTTTTGCTTCTCTATTCCACAATCCTAAGTGTTTGCTTACTTTGGGATTGGTTCTATAGGGTAGATGTCATCAGCAAATAGGCCTATGTGCTCTTTCATTATACTCAGAGGTCCTGAGGAGTCTTCAAATTTCAAACAAGGGGCTGGGGATTTAACTCAGTGGCATAAGCTCCTGCCTGGCAAGTGTGAGGTCCTGAGTTTGATCCCCTGTACTACCAAAAAACAAAAACAAAACAAACCCAAAACAACAACAACAAGAAAAACCCACCTTCAAACAAAAGCCTGATCTTTTATTAATTGGAACAGCCTGAACCAATCATGATGACCAGCAGAATGACATGTACTAATAATTCCTTTAGCTCTGAACTAAATTGTCCACACTTTAGCCAATCAAAGTAGTAAGGGAACTGAGATCACTGTGATTAATTTGGATCACTGATTCTCAACTGCAAATGGTATCACCTCTTTGGGAGTATAGTATCACTTAACAAATAATTCTAAGGAATGCATTATTAGGTAATTTCATCAATATGGGAATATCATAGCAGGTACTTACACAACCCTGGAGGGTTGTATTAGTCAGCTTTCCATCACTATAATGAAATATTCAAGACAATTTATAAAGAAAAAATGATTATTTTGGTTCACAGTTTTGGACGCTCTAGACTAAGATAAGGTGGGCATTTGGCTAGGGTGGTACATCATGGTGGGAATGCATGAAGGTTATATCATAAAACAGGAGGTGGGCGAGACAGAGGTTGGGGTCCCACAGTCCCTTTTAAGGCTGCACCCCAGAGGACTAAGGACTTCCCACTGGGCCCCAGCTTCTAAAGGTCCACAGACTTCCCAAAAGCACCCAGCCATAGTAATGATATAACCAATTACACATGTAGGCTAAATGGTATGTCCATTATCACATGCACAGCATGCCATTGACTGAAATAGCCTCATGTGGCACAGGATTGTATTTGTATATTGCTATGTTATGACTGGAAGTGACAATGACATTCAGGTGGCAGTGATGGGGAGAATAGAAACATCACCTGTCTCAACACACAGGACAGTCTTATGCAGGGAAGAACTGGCCTGCTCAAAATGCCAATAGTACCCCTGCAAGGAAGCACTGGTTTAGATCATGTTCAATTTCCTAAAGTACAAAATTCACACTGGAAGGAGGCTGATGCAGAAGGATCACAAATTTGAGGACAGCATTGAGTAGACAATGATACCTTGGTCCAGGCTTAACTTTCCACTACTTGAACATCACAGTTTGAAAAATTCTGCCCAGTGTTTATAATTTTGCTCAATAGTTCAACCAAAAATCCAACTTGAAAAAACCTTTATAGGCTAGTCCGCAACACAAAAGTGAAATCCTTCAGTCTCAGCTCTTCTCTCGCCCAGACAACGTGGAGTCCTTGTGTTAGTGTGTTGAAGCATTCATCATTGTGTTATTTTGTATTTTATTTTTTGCATTTTATTTGCATAAAATATTGTAACCATGGTTCCAAAGATAGTGATACCAGCAATCAAACTAAGAAGAAAACTGAGAATCACAATAGTTAAAGAAAGAAATCACAGTGAAATTTGTTAAAGTCCTGGAAAAAAATTTTTTAAGTTTTGGATCTTGGAATCAGTGATTTGCATTTCCATTATTTTTTATAGGGCAAATATTTTCAGTTCTCGAACATTGCAGTAATTGAATATGAATTTGTAACAAACTAAATTTGATAACTGAGGCATCACTGTATAGTGATAACACTATACAAACAAACAAAAGTCATACTGGGCTAGGTTGGATTACCTGAACAAAAATCACTAGGCTTCTAGTTCCTTCCTGTTATTGGCTCCCTTTGTCTTTTCCTTAAATCCCACCTCACACTATTCTGTTATTTTAACTATGCTCTTGACTATAGTTTACTTCTTAGCCCTATTTGGTCACATCTGCCTAGCTAAACTCTGCTCTGGTGGTGATTCTTGGTATCTCCCAGATTCCTCTGAAAACAGGCTCAAAAATTTAACTGAGTACAGGGCCATTCATATTAAAGGATGTGTTTGTCAGCCTCCTTTGTGACTAGATGTACTAAGGGACTAATTTCTGGTCAAAGGATTTAAGTAGAAACAGCAGATGCTTTTTTTTTAAAGTTACACAAAATGGATGGGTTGAAGAAACCATATTGAGTCACGTTGTGGAAGCCAAATGCTGAGGACTAGAAAGTCTGCATTCCTGACACCATGAAGCTCTGTTCAAAGCATTATTCATCTACTTGATTTTTCTGTAAGACAGTAAACAACTTTCGTGTTTAAGCAACTGTTACCTGTCATTTTCAGGCAGACCAATTTTAAAATATTAGACCATATTTTAGGTGTCTACTTCTGGTCAAAGCATATGACTAAGCACATTAGTGCCTCTAATTAGTAAATTTTCCAACACCAACTGATTCCTCCGTGCTGTCCCCGTCTTTACAGTTCTCTCCAGCAGTCACTTCAAGTCTTCATGTTTTTCAGACCTCCCTCTTCTTTACCCCCTTCCCTCTACTTATCTAAGAAGGAAGAGATAAACCATGCCCACTTCCAAGATCTGTCTCTCCACTGGAACCCCCACCCTTCCCCTTTTTTATTAAGCAGTACTGGGGATTAAACCCAAGAATGCGCTCCCATTGAGCCACATCCCTAAGACCTTTTAATTTTTATTTGCTAAATCGCCCAGTCTGGCCTCAAACTTGCAATCCTCCTGCCTCAGCCTCTGGAATAGCTGGGATTATGAGGTAGGTGCCACCATGCCCTGCCCTGACTATTTTGGGTTTTCCTTTCTTCCAGTTACAGTGAAATTAGCTGCCTAAAGTTAATCCCCGCTCTGCGGTGTAGCCTCTCTTCTCCTCCCTCTTACTCAGGACTGCCCTATATTTATTATCGTCCTCCTCTAGACTCCTGCCTTTTAGTTTGCAAACATCCTCAGTAATACAGGTTGGGGATTTAGCTCAGCGGCATAAGTACCTGCCTTGCAAGCAGGCGGTAGTGAGTTCAGTCCCGGTACAAACAAAAACGAAAACATCCTCAGTACTTCTCACTTGCAAAACAAAGGAGAAAGTAAATTTTCTCCTTAAACCTTGCATCTTCTTCCGGTCTTTCCTTCTTCCTTCCCTCCCTTCACCCTCTCTCACCCTTTTCTTTCCCACCATAATCATACTGCTTGACTTTGCTGATTTCATTCTCATGGGTCATCTTAAAACCTCTGCAATATTCTGCTGATCAAAGTACCAACATATATTTATCTATCTATTTATTTTTGGTAGCTACCTCCAGCGGACTTTCCTAACCTTAGCTTACTTTATTCCTCAGTAATGTGGAACAATATACCACTTCTCACTGAAGCATTCTTTTCTGCCTTAATGTCATTGACCTTTTCTGGTTTTCTTTTTCCTTTTGACACTTCTTTCTCTCAGTCTTTTTAGGATTTTTCTTTTCCACCTACTCCTTAAAATGTTAATCTCAGTATCTCTAGTTCATGACTTTCTAGGAATCTGACTCACTTTAGGGCCTTATGTTGATTTTCTCCAAATCTGTTTCTAAGGTAGATCTCATTTTGGGGTCTTTAGACTCATATTCAACTGAAAATGAATGTGGATATCTTAGGGTGATCCCTAACTACATTCCTCTTATTTCCCTTCCGTATAAATCAATCACCTATTTACCAAAGCCAGAGTCATAGCTCTTTTATCCAATCAACCATAATCCCTTGCCTCCTTTACTCTTAAATAGTTACAATGTCTCAGATCATCCGCTTTCCATTTCCATAGCTGTTTCCCTTTGTAGACCTCCGTCCCCATCATCTCTTCCTGTTGTCTCTCTGCCTCTAGTGATCTCGGACAGATTTCCCACAGTGTAACCACAGTGATCTTCCAGATATGGAGATCTGATCCTCCCATCCGTGGTCCCCACGGTCCTGAGGATGAAGCTCTACATCCTGACATGGCTAACTAAAACACTGTGATATCTTTTGCCTGAATCTTTGATTTTTTTCTTTTGCTATTTCTTTCTCTTTACTCGTCACTTAGCCAGATTCAACCTCAGTTTCTCAAATACATCCCATTTTCTTATCAGTGCTGAGCCTCTCCAAGAGCTGATTATTCTCTTTTGGCAACCCTCACCCCAAAACCCCCACCTGCCTCGGCCTCCCTCTTCCCCTAGGACCTTGGCCCACTCCTCTTCTACCTAGAGTCTTCTCTGACCTCCAGTGCCCCTTTCATGTGCTCTCAAAGATTTTGTTTTCATCCTAGCACTTACCACACCATATTGTGATTGCTTATTTACCTTCTACTAGACTTTCAGCAAGGTGAGGGTAGAAACCATAATTATTTTTAAAAATCTTAATATTATCTCAGGTGCTTCTCACTTCGTTCTCTATATTTTTACTGAATAAATGAATCCAAAGTAGGGTTTCAGTATTCAACACATGCTTCCCTTTCTTAATGGATAAACATTTCTGACGAGTCAGGCAATTAAAAGATAATCAGTGTAACAGCCACTGTCACCATGAGTGAAACGAAAGACTCCCTTTCTTCAGATAGCTTTAATGTTTTTCTTAAACCCTAATTTTAAGAGAAGTCTGTAAATTTTTATATTCATGAAGAAAAAAAGATCAGATTAAAACTAACTCTTGCTTCCCAGCATATGTTGCCAATAGGTCTCCTTGTTTGAGGTTTTCCCAAGAATCCCAAGGATAAAGAGAAAGCTTTGGCACGACTAGTAGCAAACACTCCTGTTACTTTCCTACTGTTCTCAAAAGCGGAGTTCCTCTCCCCTATCCTGTGATCTCAGGTTTGCTAGAAAATTAAAAGATAGCTCTTCAACATATGCATGATGAAGAGTCCAGTTTTAAGCTGCTTGAAAATTCAATAAATATTTAACTGCAGACTGACAATGCAAGACATCCTTTTACTTTCTATAACCTACTTAGGTTTATGAACAATCAAATCTTTGTTTCTTGTACAGTTATTCTCTTACACAGGCCTCCTTTCTTTCTTTTTTTTTTTTTTTTTGTCTTTTTCATTTTTATCGGTACCGGGGATCGAACTCACGACCGCCTGCTTGCAAGGCAGGTTCTTATGCCACTGAGCTAAACCTCCAGCCCCAGGCCTCCTTTCAAGAGAGGGACACCATTCCTCTATTGCCAAAGGCCTACCAGACTGTAAGAAGCAGAAAAAAATTAGACTGATTCAGTCCCAGCATAGAAGTCCAAATCACATTACTAACATTACAAAAGAATTTTGCTCTGAGCTGTTTGTGTAATCATTACTTATCATGACGTACTGCACAACCCATACTCTCATCATTCTAGTAGATTAGCTCTTGGCACATGTTGTGAGGTTGCTGGTCATAGAACAGAAGAAATAGGATCAAAGATGAATTAATTGCCAACTGTACTACTCTATCGGGAAGAGAACTGATGATCTGAAATTCCATAAAAACATGGCATTATCTTTGTTTGCACCCAAGATAAGGCTAGTTGGCATAAACACATCACCAGAAAATAAAAGACAAGTGCTGGCACTTCAGGAATGCTGTGTTAGTTGGAGATGCACTATGAAAACAGAAGCACATAAAAGAATACCTTAAGAGTCAATGTGTGATTTCTATCCAAGAGGAGTTATCCCTTTAATTATACCTTATTTTGCAAATAAAGCCTTGTATCACTTTTACAGATAAAGAGATTTTAGAGAAACAAAGTAACAAAATATATTTTCTGGAAATGTTTTTATTCAATGAGGTATAAGCTTCTTGTTTCTGTGTAAACCTACTGGGTCCTCAAGCATATTTGGAAATCCAGGTTGACGTTTCAAATAACTCAATGTTTAAATTAACACAATATTTTCAGAGAAAAAAAATGCGTATTTCTGTATATCAATTCCCTTGTTCATGGCACTCCCATTTTATAGTACACTTCATTGGGAAGCAAGTTCAAACTTAATCATAATGAAGGCATGCATGAAAAAGTGCATCAATTACTTTTCTTTGAATTACAACAAAATATTTTTGCAGATCAAAATACTGTTCAAATTGATGTCACAGCTCAACATATGATTAAGTTTCAATACAAGCTAGTAGGGACAGATTCTTGGAATCTGTTAAGAGAATTCGCTATGTTGGTTCATTGCTATGCATTCTGTTCCCCTAACTAAACATCCAAGCTATACTTTCCAAAGTGCTTCAACTTGAATTATTTTGGCTATCCTTTCCATTAGCTATTGAATGACTAAAAAGGTCCACAGAATGAAGACACTATCATCATTCATTTAACATATTCTGAATTTTTTTCAAAAGAAGCTACTGAGCTAACCAAACCAAGAGGCTGAACAAGTCTAATTCCACACAAAAGACTAACACCAGAGACCTAAAGAACTAAGATGATGTAGAACGAGAATTCATTCATTGATGTCAAAAGGATTGGAAAAAAATATTCATATAAAATGTGTTTCATATAATATATATTGTGTATGTGTGTGTATATATATATATTTTTGTTTGTTTGTTTGTTTTTGCCATAGGATTACAGGTAATGAGGTTCATGACCATAGGTAGAGCCAATGAGTTAAAAGTAATATATTACAAAGTTACAGGGAATACTGGCTTTAGTGAAAGAATCCTTTCGAAGACTAGGATGCTTATTTTGATATTTTCTAATTCTCTTTACTCAGTTAGTGGTTAGTTTATTTACAGGGAATAACTGCCCATTGTTGTACTCTGATAAAGGAACATCTAAGGACTGGTATTGAAGGCCAGGCTGGATTAAGGCTTGGACTGATGCCTTGTCGGAAGCTGTGAAATCCCACCCAGAAAATATTTTCAATCGCTCTTTTGTATTAAAGAGGAATTAAAATACTTTGGTAAATAAATATGGCCACATTTGAAGTCAGCTGCAATAATGACACTATACAAGCAATTCCCAATAAACCCTTGACTGTTAACTCTCAAAGATAAAAAAAAAAAAAAAACCCACAAGCATAAAGCAAAGCACTAAAGAACTTTTAATGCTTTTTTTCTGTAAAAGGTCACATCCCAAGAGTAGCATCTTTGATTTTCGTTTCATCACATGACAAGTATCACTCCACAGTTATATTACCCTCTGCAGTAAGACACCAAATTTGCATAGTATGCTTTAGAAATTTTTGCTACGATTGCATTTTTGAATAAAAAATATAATCAACATCAGCATTCATGCTGTATATAGAAATGACACTAACATATAAGTCAGAAATAACAGAAACTTACGAGAATTTACACATTCAAATGAACACCAGTCATTCTGAGAAATTATTCTAAAATTTGGAGCTGCTATTTGGAGTACATACGTGTGTGTGTGTGTGTGTGTGTGTGTGTGTGTGTGTATTTAAAAAATCTGTATGCTTCTTGGACCTCTCTCCAAGAAACTGCTTGTCCTCTCCAACTGCCATGCAAACTCAAGTTTGGAATACTCATCTATCCTAACATTTATCAGTGGGGAATTCTTACTACCCCTCCTCAGCTACCCCCTAAGCCATTTGTTGCTTTGGGACCTCCTAGGTACTACACACATACCTGATGGCCTGTGCCACCATCTGACTTGCCCCTGTATACCTGGTCTTATTCAACTTTGCTCCCTACATAGGGATTTGAGCATCATGATTCAAGGTTTGGACAACTTTCTGGCCATGTGAAGTTCAGATTACTATTGTTCAACTCTATTGTGACTGAGAAAAATTTTAACTGTTTGACAATATAGTCATTATTACATTTTAGGTCATTCATTACCACCCAAGTAACTGATTTTCAAAAAAGAACCTGACAAAGCCAAGTGAAATTGAAGAGCCTCTAAATGTTTGAAATTTCTGCATATGTGGTATCTGAAATAACTATTTCACCAGAAATAGAAAAATAAAACAAGAGCTGTGTTAGTGAGCACTCACATTTGCTGAGAGGTTCATCACAGATTTGTGTAAAATCCCAGAGGGCTGTAGACAGTGCTGGGGTATTTCTACCCAGCATGCCCTTGAATTTTTGGCCTCAAACAGTTTTCACAGCTGGAACTACATGGGCGTGTCGCTGCACCTAGCAATACTCTTGATCCTCTCCACTCTTTCATTTCTAGACCAGGAATAATGAAATCTGAAACAGACCATCCCCTAAATTGGAATCATTATTTCTATAACAGATTACTTTAATTCTGCAGACTTGTAATTTAAAAATAAAAGCTACTTGCCTCTGCTTCAATAATCAAAACATGGCTGGGGATTTAGCTCTGTGGCACAAGTGCCTGCCTGGCAAGCATGAAGCTGTGAGTTCAATCCCTGGTACCAAATAATGATAATAATAATACATCTGTCTTAGTGACTTAACTTACACAGTCAAGGGAATGAAGACAGACACAGAGGGTTGAAATTGGAATATCATATCTATCAATAATCATATTACCTAACTAGGGTTTGGTTTTCTCATCTGTAACTTGATTGCCAAGACCTCCTGAATTTATATTCTAATTTTAAAAAATCAAAAATTTTACAATAATACTGTATTGTCCAATTTCAGGAACATCTAATCTTAAGTTTTGTTTTCAATACGGGATGCCTTCCATGTCTTTCCTTATCAGTAATAGGTTCTTAAAAAATTAAATGTCTGATGACAAGTGTTTTGACTATGACTGGTATTTCTTCACTACACAATAACCCTTTGTGTCTCTTCTGGCACTATCCATGGTTTTCTTCTCACTGTCCATCAAACTTCATTAGTGCCATTTGTGTAGTATCTCCTTTTTTCTTGTCTTTTTCAGCCTAGGTAAATGTATTTTCTGATCAAAAACTTGTAATCATTCTTTTGTCTTTTCGCTAATGTACCCATTTGGAGACTGTTTTGGTAGCTTAAAACTTGAGTTCTCAGTTTCCTTTCATCATCCAAGGAATAGTTCCTGAGCATCTACCAGGTGGCTCAGGAAGTATCATGTATACACGTTATTTATTTACCGGCTTACAAAAGAATCCGTTCGGTGCATTCCGACACTAACACGAGAGAAGTAGAAAATACAGTGGCTTTGTACACACAAATAAGACAAGACTTTCAAACTTCAAATTCTAAGTCCTTCCATCACAAACTGCGTGAAACTTGGGCGACTTATATTGCTATGGCTGGTCTTCACTGCAAAATGGAGATAGTCATTCCTTACCTCCTAAGAATTTTTAAGTATCTCTAATATTGTTAGTGTGGTACATAGAACAGTACCTGACACAGAGCAAACAAGTGTTAGCTGTGATGAATTTAGCTGTTAATTTTGACCTACATAGCAGGGCTTACAATCTAATGTGGACCTAAAGAATCTAACGTTTTCACCACATCATCTAACACAATGTTGGATATGATGCTTTATGACAATTACTAGGAAAACTCTTTTGATCTTATTTGCTACTCCTTTTGCTGTTGACAATTATCAAGTAGAGGCATGGTTTCTTAAGTCAAGTGGATATTAAAAGCTGCATTTATAAAACTTTCAAAAGAATTTTTTATAAGCACTTGAATATAAAAAGACCTTTGTATTCTTACCACTGCAAAAGGGATCTGAAGCAGTCACATACTGAAAACTGGGGAGATTTTATTTAAAAAGACAAGAGCCAAGTAAAAAAGTGTACATGAGTGAGAAGGAAGAAAAACTGTCAGAATACTTGTTACAGGAAGTTACTGCAGTTGAAAACAGAATTTCATTTCCTCAGAGTAGCCAAAGCAAAGACAGAAACATGAGTTGTCCAAATTCTATTTCAATGAAAGGAAGTCCTCCATTAACCCAGAGGAACGCTTTGTTGATTTGTTTCTAAACTAGCACAGGGTGTATAGAGGACACTGATCATAATCGTAGTAACTGGGAACTTCAGTAGTTTAGAAAAATGGACATTTCATATTTGGCAAAAATCTTGTGTAAAAGGAGCTCCACCTCATGTTCCCATTTCCACCATCAGCACGCCTGTAGCCTTATTAATTCTACTCTTCCAGCTGCTGAAACTGACTGAATGAACCAAGTCTGTGTGTGTGTGTGTGTGTGTGTGTCTGTGCACACACGCCATTAACTGAACTCTGGGCTTTGTGCCGTGCCAGAGCTATGCCGTGATACCTGGGTGGAATCACTGTTCTAATCTGCTAGCAAATGTCAGTCGTCTGCAAAAAATACCCCAAATCTGATCTCTTCTCAAACCATCTCGGTCCCATCACCCTCCTGCCAGCCACTGTCTTTTCTCTCCAGGATTACTGCAAGTCCTCCAGTTCTCACCTTCGGTCTGGAGTTTATTCAGCCAGCAGTGAGAGCAGGTCATTCCACGTTCAAAACTCTCCAGTCTCCCAACCACTCCGAACACAAGTCTCAAGTCCCGGACGGCCTTTCATAATCCCATTTCATCCCAAATCGCCCCTTTCTGTCATTTTAACTTTACGACTCTTCCCGTTTTTCATACCTCCTTGCCACACTGACTTCTTTGTTCTTACAGAAGTATTCTGGGCAGGCTTCCATTTCAAGGTCCTTGTGATGACTTTCTTTTGCCTAAAAGCTCTTCTCCTGGGCAACGCTACCCTTCAGCTCCTTCAAATCTTTACTCAAACCCCACTCTCGCAGGCCCTCCCATTTGATAAACACTACACCCCCAACACACACGTGCCCCTTCCTTCCTTTTCCACGTGTCCATCGGCACTCTTGCCACCTATCGTGCTGTAATATTTATTTTTCTTACTCATTTCTATCTTCCTCATTACAATACAAATCACATCAAAGTAGGCATCTTCCTGGTATATCACCCAGCAAGATTTGGTGCACAGTATCCTATTATATGAATAAACAGATACAATTGGAAGGCAAGTTTTTAAAGTACACTTTATATAAATAATTCCAAAAATGGGGGTGTTAGATATAGTTCAATTATGTACTTTTGATCATTTGATTTACTACAGGGTTAATGCTTAGGAGCATACAGAAAGGGATGCATTGCAGATTAACTAGCATTTCTGCTAGCTTTTGAAGTAGCACAGCACACGATACACTGGAATGAAGGGTCAAAGTGTTAGAATTATTTACCTTATACTTTTAACGGAATAATGGATGGATTTCTATTGGTGCCTTTACTCAGTCTGTGTCAGGTCATGGGTCACTCTTGGTCCTTGAAGTTTCTTGAGGGAAGAGTGTAGCAGAGATACTCAAGTATTAGATGTTATAGATTTTCATTATCATTTGTTTCTATCTTGCTTTACATGTACTGGAAGATTTTTATATGAATTACAGCTTAAAAAAGATAACCTGGTAAAAAGATTGAATGTCTGCCCTTCATGTTTTATGACTAATACATTAGCTGAAAGGCAACTCTGAATTTCCTATGCAAATTAATACAACTTTTAAATATGAAATTATTTTGGTAAGAGTTAAACCATTTTTAAACAAAGTTAAACCATAAAGATTCTTCTTCTTGGGGCTGGGGATTTAGCTCAGTGGCATAAGCGCCTGCCTTGCAAGCAGGCAGTCCTGAGTTCGATCTCCAGTACCGATAAAAAGGAAAAAGACCAAAAAAAAAAAAAAAAAAAAAAAAAAAAAAAGATTCTCTTTCTTGAGAATGCATTTAAAAGATTTAAAATACTGATATTACTTTAATACAAATGCATAAATAAAAGTGTTCTATTAGTCACTGGCAAAAAGACAAAACTGACATTCAGAATGCTTGAACAGAAACACCTAGTGACTTACACTGCCTAAGTTATTAAAACTTGAATTTGATAGCAAGTGAACCAGATATATTCTCAACTGCCAAAGGAAAATTCAGATGCTTTAGGAAGAACATGAAACTTTATAATCATTGAAGTACTTATTACAAAGAACTAACTCTCCAAGGACTCACAAGAGAAGGGCTTCAATTCTTAACCACTAAGTTTCTTTATTAATAAATAAGAGGTTATTTGCAAAGAGAACCAGAAACTTTCAAGTGTTACCTTGCCTGGATGGTGGCACGTTCCAGCAATTGCAGCCACCTGGGAGGCTGGAAGACCACAAGCTTGAGGACAATCTAGGCAATTTAGCAAGATCCTTTATTTTTATCTCAGAGCAAAATAAAGAGCAAAATAAAACAAATAATAGGAAGCAGGGAGATAAATTCTTCTCACAAGTGAAGGAGGAAGAATAAGAGATGAAAAAAAGGAATTGGGATTGTTGTATTGTATGTACCAAAAAAAAAAGGAAGGAAGGAGATGAAGAAATGAGTGGAGATGGGAGGAGGCAGCGAAGAGGACTGAAAAAGGACTACAGATGTTATGTCCAAGTACCAGCACCACACAAGGAATGAAACATGATATATGTACTAATAAAAGCAACCAAGACTAGTGGTGTAGCTCAGTGGCAGAGTGCCTGCCTAGCATGCGAGAGGCCCTGGGTTCCAGTCCCAGCATCACCAAAACAAATAAACAACAAACAAACATTAAGTGTAAACTCCACATCTATTTCAAAGGAGTATTCTTAAAATATAGAGTAGATTTGTCTAGTTTTCACTTCTGGTGGCCAACTCTTGCTATACAAAAAGGAACTCACAGAGACAAACTCAAATATCTATTTTGAAAAGTATTTACTTAGTTTGAATAAATTAATTGCAAATAAAAATTAAGCTACAATATATAGCCTGAATAGAAATAATTAGAACAAATACAACACAGGACTTGATTTCCTTGCATTAGTCACAAAGCGTGTGACAATCTAGAAAACTTCGAAATCAATTCTATTTTTTTGAAAAAGGGGTAACAGCAGTTACTGATACATCACAACTAAAAAACTTATAATACAAGCTTCCTGACATGCACTTCCTGAGTGAACCCAAACGATCATTTTTTAAAACAAGGAATTTTGACAAAGTAAAATAAAATAGGTCATGGCTTCTAAGTGACAAAGTTTTTTTTTAAACAAAAAGTTTTTTTAAAATTCAGAACAGTGATGTAATATGATAAATTAAAGCTATGCTACCACATACAAAAATCTGCTGTCAATTAAGTATCATACACTTTTCAAAGGAATCAAAAGACTAAAAACATGATCCTGTTTAATTTGAAAGTATACTGATTTCTACAAGTATCAAAAAGGGGTTGATGTAGTGCAATGGACTGTACTTTCCTTGTGGAGCATTTGAAAGAGCGGTTTGAGGAGAATAAACTTTTTTTTGCTTCTGAAAGCAGAGGACTTACTGGAGTAGAACATAACAGATCTTTCAAGTGTGTCCCTCCCCTCTGCTGTCATTCACTGGTGCTTGTGCACCAACCACACCTTTACTTGAGTCACACTGTGGTTAACACTCCTTAATATTCAAGCCCACAGTTAAGGCTGATCTGCTGGGTTAAAAAAGGGGAGTACTATTGTCATTCAGTCCTTGATACTTCTACATTTTCTAATGCTTGGATAAAACCACATACAGAATAATTAAGCGTTTCTTTTTCTAACAGCAAATCAATTTATATCCTTTTCTTGTTAATTTATGCTTTTTTTTTCTAGAAAGTGAATAGAAGAACCAGTTCATACCCAAAAAATAAACTTGCCAAATGTTATTGATACTAAAAAAAGATTAGTTATCATGGGAGAAAAATAGATAATCTAGATTAAATTGCATATTCAAAGGAGTATATAAAATGTTTCTTAGCATTAAGTTTTGTTATAGTACTACATTTGAGAGAAACATTAAGGAAAAAAATCTTTCCTGATTATCTTCAATGTAGTTAAAAACAAACACCTCTTACACAATGGTAATGTGAATTTGGTTTTATAGTATTTTAATTTACCAAATTCTACACTTAGATGGGGGTGGGAAAAACTTTCTTGTCCTTCTAACTTGACAAATCCTTGAGCTATGCACTCACTAAGCTACCAATCACACCAAAGGTGTGACACCATCATTACCATGCTACTCTATCAAGACATTCTACATTTTCTAAAATAAACAGAATAAAAGTTAATATACATGTTGCTGTATTTTACAATGTTTGCAACAAACTGTAAACTAACATAGTTTGAACCAACAGTATCCTCAGTTATACAAAACAATTTCTTAACACTGAGGCTGGGTGATTCAAAAACACTAAAATGAAGGCATCAAATTAGACTATGTCTTTTTCTCCTCAAAATATATTTTCAAAAACTCAGAATTCAGAAGTCTCATACTTTCAAAAATTCATTTACTTGAATTTCCTAGATTTTTGCTCAGAAATTGCTATTATTTATTATAAATGTTTAAAAAAGTTCTTCATCTTAATGCAAATAACCAGAGCAGAGAAACTGTAATGTGGATAACAGGTTGGAAAACCAAACTCACTTAGCTTATAAATTTATAATATAGTCCCAGAGGACAACTGTTTATTAGTCTAGTGGTCCTTGGAAAATCAGTCTGATGTATCCTTGTTCACCAGCCAACTGATGTGCACAAAAGGGACAGGCTGCGTGAAAAGTATGAGTACCGTGAGGAAGCGGGATCTGGGACCAATAGGCTGTTGTCTTCTCTGAACACACGTGCCCACAAGGGCTAAATGCATGGGTTGGAGGGCCGGCGTCCACATAAAATCCAGCTTCACATCCGAGCCACAGAGGGACATATGGACCAACGGATCTACACATTGGACATTCACGATCTTTTCCATCACATTCTTCTTTGTTTCCCCAGTTATGATAGCCATGTACATGGCCGCAGTTTAGATACACCCATGGTTGTTTTTCATCTACAACATCTTTCCTCTTCATACTGGGAAATGCTAGTGTGTTGAACCCTACAGGGCACTGAGGTCTTGCTGCATTAATTTCCTGTCTTAAAGCTTCTAAATGCTTCACGGTTGGAGTGTGGGAAAGGCCTTCTGCAGTACGCCAGAGCAATGTTGCACCGCAGAGGTCAATTAATGAGCCATCTTGTAACTGATTGGTTTCAATTTCCACCTAGAGGAGCCAAAATCACACAAAAAACATAGTTACTACATGTTTTGGATTTTCACATTAAGACCTTTGGTCACATAAGGACTTGAGATTCCTTACTCAAGAAATGAGGTTTTTCTAGGATTATTCACTAAATAAGAAACTCAAATTGCAGTTAGTCAAATATAAGTTTGAGAATCAAGTTTAAAATACTGAACAATATGCAGTGAGACTGAAATATATGGTGAACATTTAGATTTTTAAAAATGTATTACAGTGCACTAATAATCACTCTCAAGACACACCAAGCCCTCTACTCCCTACCTTGAACACTTACCCCACTGTTTCTGCCACTTTCTGAAGCAGTTCTAGAAGTCCCGTTTTGTAAACTAACTTTAGTTATGCTATTGTGACTCCCTTGATGTCCTAAACTGATTTAGGACATCCACCCTTCATGCTAATTTTGACTTTGGGCAAGAGCCAGAAGGCCCACAATGCCAGACTCAGTGGATGACAGCATACCATAATGTTTTCACAAACCTGCCTTTCCTCTCCACTGCACGGCACTCAGCAGCAGCATTCACTGCATTTTTGATCATACCTCATAAAGGCATTTGTGAAAGAGGGATTTCAGAATTGCCTCAGAAAGTAGCAAGAATGATGGGGTAAGTGTGTTTTTAGTGAGGGGGAGTATTATAAAAGGAAGAATAGTAACGTGTCATTTACTATAATAACTTTTTAAAAATTTAAACATTCACCGTATATTTTTATCATACTTCATAATATATTAACTTTTCTTTATTTTTATTATGTGTTTGCAAAATGGATGCACCTGGAGAACAGTGTTAAGTAAAATAAATCAGACACATAAACTTAAATATTGCATGGGTTCTTTTATATGAGAAACTCAAATTATAAATAAAGACCAAAATAAAAGGCAAAGGAAGGGGACTATGATATAGAGGGAAAGTGCGGGAGAGGAGGAGAAGGAATAAGGACGTGTCATGAATACGCAGCAACTCCACTCAGAATATAAGCACTATGCACTGCAAATAGCTCTCTTTTTAGCCTTACAGATAGTTTATGTTAAAAAATCTGGCTAAGCAACAGCCTAAAATTTTTAACTAGGTAAATACAGTCAAAGATATTTAGATCAAAATTAGAAGTAGAAAGGTCAAAGTGCTGTTTAATCTAGGATAACTAAGGTTTTAAAATGTATTAGCATAAGAGGACAAATGAATAAATTTTATCTTCTAGTATACTTGGTAATCAGTGCTTGACAGTTCATGCTTGATCTTAGTTGTTTGTGTTGGTAATAGATTCAGGAGTTTCTCAAAATTTTTCATTTTTATTTATTTGGATTTTTTGAGACAGTATCTCACTATGCAGTTCAGGCTGACTTTGAACTCAATTTGTAGCCCAGGCTGGTCTTGAACTCATAGTAATGCTCCTGCCTTAGCCTCCCAAGTGCTGGGGTTACAGGCATACGCCACCATGTCAGCTTCAAAAATATTTACAATTTATTTAGTTGAACTCATTCTATGTGTTCACAGTAGCTACACAAAAAGCTCCCACTCATTACTTACCATTTTTCCTCTTTGCTGGGCTGATCTGGTTTCACGAAGGCTGAATACATTTCCACACACTGATATTTCTCTCCATATTCCAGGTTTAGAGTCTTCTGTGAACCCATTGCGTGGATGCATCACAAGAACACCATTAGTGGTCAAGCCGTCCATCTGCCCATCAGGTGTCTTCCATTTGGCAGCCTTTTCCTACAGAAAGAACAACAGTGAGCCTCCATTTATTTGTAATTTGGAAATAGAAACTAGTACAAAAGAATGTATCGTTTAGAAAAAAAAAAGCATCATCTTTTGTCTTGGTTGCTGACATGCCATCCAGACTTAAGGAAGACCTGAAGCTTCCGGGCCACGTGAGCCACGGCCATGGCTGCATCCCCAAGCACAGGAAGCACCCGGGAGGGAGGTCGGGGTAACGCTGGAGGCGTGCATTACCACAGGATCAACTTCAGTAAGTATCACCCAGGTTACTTTGGGAAGGCTGGTATGAGGTATTACCACTTAAAGAGAAATCAGAGCTTCTGCCCAACTGTCAACCTTGATAAACTGTGGACAATGGTCAGTGAGAAACACGAGTAAATGCTGCCAAAAACAAGACTGGAGTGGCTCCCATCATTGATGTAATTTGACTGGGCCACTACAAAGTACTTGGGAAGGGAAAGCTCCCAAAGCAGCCTGTCATCACCAAGGCCAAATTCTTCACAGAACAGCTGAGGAAAAGATTAAGGGTATTGGAGAGGTGTCTCTGTGGCTTGAAGCCATAGGACTGGGGGCTCATTAAAATGCCAACAAATGGTTAAAAAGAAAGAAAGAATAGCATCTTACCCCAAGAAAGATGTTTTTTGACGAATCAAATCCTGCAGCATAAATCCGTGCTGTGAAAGGGGGATTCCGTTCACATATTATTCTACAGGCAAATCTTGATATAGTGCTTTGCACTGACTGTGTATCAGAATTGCTTTGACTTCCAGGGACTGTGTCAGTTACTACAAAATCAATTGGACTTTCAGTTGACCGACCAATCTATGAGAAAAAGAAATACTTGGAAGACTCATTCAAAAAATACAATGGAAAATCCATTCCAAAAAGGCAGTAATATTGTCAAACATGAAGCCCCTAAAATTTTAAAGCTTAAACTTATCACACTTAACTTTGGGGGTATCTACATCTTGAAAACTAATCTGGTAAGACTCTCTCTGATATGGTCATCACTTGGAGCACAGAATAAAATGGGAACTTATGACGAATTTATGAAACCCTCAGGGAAATGAAAATTCAGATGCTTGAGACTTCTACATGGCTACAGACTTTAACCCTTTTGGGTAGAAAATGCCTAACATGGATTACTCTTATCTTTGTTTTTAGACATAGTATATTGAATATACTAAGTGGATCTATTACAAAGATTCCAGATCACTGAGTATTATTTATAAAAACTGAAATGCAATGATGTCTTCATGTTCAACAAGAACACTGATCCTTATGTTAAGGGACTGCATAGCCTTAAGTTTTTATGGGCATATGTTTCACAGATTTTCCCCATTTCTATCAGGTTATAAACTATCATTTCTAGCTTTTGGTCATACTTGTTTGCAACAATAAGCCTCTTCTCTGACCAGCTGCTTTTATTCTGAGGTGGGTGGGAATATCAAACAAATCAAACTTCAAAGAACAGTATTTCAAACAGTTCTCAGTGAAAGCTGAAGGAATTCTCCAGGAAAAACAAAAAAAAATTTTGTTTATGCATAGACTTTGTGACATTTATTTTATATGTCTAGATGTTCTTTTTATTTTCCTCTTGTTTCCTGCTCAGATTTCTGAGCGAGAAGGTTCTTAGATAAAGAGTTCTGACTGGGTGAGATGTCAGAGAATTAAAAACATCGTCAGAATAGCTTGTAAATAATAAATTATTTTTATTTTGAAAGTTAAAGTGAAAAAAAATAAGTGGATGATATAAGTGACATTCTAAATGATCACTTCGTTATTTGTTACAAAGCAGTATCAAAAAACTGAAGAATGTGGGTACCAAGAAAAATACTAACCCTTTACAAGGATCCTAAATCTTAAAAGTAATATTTGGGTAGCTGAGCCTCAAGAGCTCCTCATAACGACACACTTTTAGATAAAACCCTGTAGCATTTTGGTCCTGTAATCAAATAAGACACCTTTATGTTTAGTTTGGATAGTTTTATGGTAGTTAGCATATGTAAGATTGGATGTCCCACAGGTTTTAGTCTTTAAGATAATGACATCCAAAGAAAATGTTCCAGATTTTTTTTTTTTTTTTAATACTGGGAATCGAACTTAGGATTCCCAACTTGTGTTTGCCAGACAGGTCTTGTGCCACTGAGCTATATCCCTGGCCTTATTCTAGATCTTTGAAATTAAAAAGACTTTCCAAAATAAAAAGCTTTTTTAATGACAGGCATAAGCCAAGGACAAGACTGGGAATCAATACTAACAATCAGGCAAAAGCCTGATAGGGAAGAGAGTTCTAGAGTCAACAGTTGCTCTAGACCTTGGAGAAGACCGAAGCTACCAAAGCAATATTGGTAGAGACAAGTGAGAATGAAGAATGCTTAAAACCCACAAAGAGAAAAACTTACTCAACTATGATCAGATGTCAAAATCTGTCATATTGTCATATGATCAGATGTCATAATTTTATTATGATAAATACCAATAATTATTTTTCTAAGTGCTACAGTTGGCTTTAAAAATATAGATGTTGGGCTCAGTGGTAGTGCCTGCCCAGCACACCCGCGGCACTTGATTTGATCCCCATAACCACACAAACACATACATAATACAGTTAGAAACTGATTGAGGATTCACTCCCTTTCTATCAAGCCAGCCTGACTTCTTACCATTTCTGTACACTAGTAGTACTACCAGTAGCTCATTCACCACTCTTCTATCCTACTAATATTCTTCTGTCATCTCATTTGTCAGATGATATTTTACTGGTTACTGGCAAAAACCCTACGTAATCTAATTAAAAAAAAGATCTAAATAAAGGTACTATACTTTAAAGACCCTTTCTCCCCTTAATCAGAAATCTGTACTTTACATTTAGACATAGTATAGCACTTAAACATGTAATAGAGAAAGAGTGAATATCTGACGGATTAAACATTAAAAAAAGTTTGGTGTAAGTCAGATAATCCAAAATGTTTATAAAACCAGTTCCTCAAAGAACTTATTAGGGCAGTTTGGATACTTGATATATTTGTCCTTTTGATGCAGAAATGTTTGAATTTTTCCATAGGTACAATGCCTGCAGAATAGGTGTAATTTGTGATACTCGGAAAAATTCTATACTCTATGAAAAAGAGAAAAACTAATCACAAAAGGTAAGAGATAACAATTACAAGTACTTTTTGAAGCCAAAACTGTAGTCTATGATGAAATTATCTATCTATCTACCTATCTATCATCTTTTTACAATAACTGAACTGAGAACTTAGGCACTGAGTTCACATTGGCCCTTTGAATATTTTAAAATTTTAAGACAGGGTCTTGCGAAGTTGTCCAGGCTGGGCTCAAGCCTGCAATTCCCTGCCTCAACCTCCCACAGTACTATGATTTCAGGTGTATGTAGCCATGTCCAGCCTTAGGAGCATCCTGATTTTTTAAAAAAACTACATATAATTATTTTAAATGCTTATCAGTGAAATAAAATGTAGAAAATCACTCTAAAACTTTATGCTATGTTTTTGTTGGGATCAAAATCTTTGTCATTAGAAGGATATTATTAGGTTTGGTAAAAGCAAGGAAGATATATGTATGTATACATATATATCTTCATGTAAAATAATCATGTAAAATAAACAAAAATGGAAAATTAATTGGGACAATAATAGTAAGAACAACATTACTAGACAATTTATATCCTACTTAGGTTTCTTAGAAAACCTAGTACTTTTTCTTTTTAGAAAATCCAGTAATAAAAAAGATCAACAATTTTATATTGGGAGGCTTAACTGTTCTACATCAGTTTGTAAAAACAGTACCGTACTGACACAAAGAATGAAAGAAAAAACAAATTTGGGTTGTACCATCAGTTATGACTGAATGTGTACAGAAAAACAAGTACATGATACCAATAGCTCATTCATTAATGACTTCACATTATGTATCAATCATTAGAAACTGCCTGAACTTTTTGTTGCCTTGGGAGGAAGATGGAAAGTAGTGGTAGAAAAAGTAATACATATGTGCAAAATTTTTATGGGTTTCTATTTTTGGATAACATCAGCCAATATTTACAAGTGTTTACTACATAGCTGGCACAGCTCTGAGTACTTTACATGCACAAACTCATTTAAGCTTTCTAACGGTCATGAGGGAGATGCTATTATCTGTACAGCGGCACACAGTGACTAAAGTTTACCAGGAATTCTGATTCCAGAGCCCATCTTTTACTCATGTTACACAACTTTTATATGTGAACCTGAGAAATTAATACATTTTAAAAATAATCCTTAATTGGACCATAGCAATATCACTGACTACAGACTTTTTTACTCTTTAAGAAAAAATATTCATATGTTGTAATACCTGAAACATATCGGTGTTGCTGTCATGAGTATATTCAACCACCACTGTCTGGGCCCGAGATAAAGTGTATGATATGCTATGCTGGTCCTTATTGCTTATTGCCTACAAATGAAAAGGTTAATAGCAAAAATTAGTAGGCAGGTAAACCAAATCAGAAAGTCTTTTCATTAAAGAAGGTAGAACTATTTACCACATATATGATACAGTTACTCATTTCTCTCTTTAAATGTAGGGTAGAGATTAGTAATCCTTGTACATGCTCAATTGTGACAATGCCTTTGCTCAGAAGAATCAATTAAGAGTAAGAATGTAATTTTAAAAAATCAAAACTTGTAAAATTTGGATCTTCCTTATAAATGTTTAAAACCATAATGTGATCAAAACCACACAGAAACTGAAACCAGTATTCAGTACCTTTCTAAGAAAAAACAGAAAATCTTGCAAGATAATATTAAAAAGTATTGTTATAAAATTAATCAATAAGCAAAGTTAGATGGTTTTCTAACCAATTTGTGACTCTATTGATGACAAATGTTTGCCTATGCTAGAAAAATTCAGAGAACAATTAAACATTATCAAAGGAATTGGGTATAATGCTTATGACTGTATTTCTGATGTCATACTAAAAACACTGTCAAAAGTTTTGTTTTCAGGCATTTTCTATGTATATGACACGATAATATGGGAAGGGATGGAGAACTCAGTTATTGAACAAAGGAAGTGAAAACAGGTTGCTTAGAAGAAAAACAGATACAAAAGACAAAAGAAAATGATTACACATAAAAAGTAAGCTAAAATGTTTCTTAAGCATGGCATTTTTAATGTTTTACTTTGTTTCAATTTTTAGTGACTAAAGCCTTAAAACGTAAGCTTTAAGACTGAGAAGATTAATTTTCAAATTCTCCCCAGAAAATAAAACAAAAGCTTGGTTGCTAACTACTCAGCTTTATCAAGGTTTAAAATGACATTTGCTTCTAATTTTTTTAAAAAAGATGTAATTGAGATTGCTTACAAGTCCCTCCCTATTCCCCTTTGTCCATAAAGCTGATTTAACCTCAAGAATGCAGTATAGAAGATTTATACCTGTTTTTGTTAATTTTTTAACCACAAATCTATGTATTCGTGAACATTACATAATTGCTTCAGATTTTAAAATCTAAAAATTCAATGTTAAGCAAATGACTTTTCAAATAACTGCCTGGAATTTTGCAAGTTAATTATTAATGTCTAAAGAGGTTCAAAAACACTTTTGTATGATTTGAAAAAAATTTTGAAATTATTTTTTAGCTACTGAAGCTACACTTCAATTAGGAATAAGAACTATTATGTTTGAGTCTCACTGAACTGGCAGCCAGGGTTTAAATCACTCATCCCAGATGATTGCTAAACTAAACAATAAGGGTTTCATCACAACTTCACTAACATATTCCTCCAAAATTAAAAAAAGGAGTCAATCCTTTGATACCTAAGATTCTTGTAGCCTGATAAAGATGAAAAGGAAAGAACAATGAAAAAACAAGAGGCATGAAGAGTAAAAAATGAAAAGACAGATATAAAACTGGAAATTTAGAGGTAGAGACTATAAATATTGTTTCCTTATAGCAGTTCTCAACCACAGGGTAATACTGGCTATCTAAAGGGCATTTAAATACATGAAAAGTGCATTTTTTGATTGTCACAATGATCTGAGGGCTCAAATGGTACTTGGTGGTTGGGGGACCAAAAATATTACATAAATATTTTCTAATATGTGGGACAGTCCTGTACAATGAAGAATAGCACACCAGGGGCTGGGGATTTAGCTCAGTGGCATAAGCGCCTGCCTTGCAAGCAGGCAGTCGTGGGTTCGATACCCGGTACCGATAAAAAGGAAAAAGACAAAAAAAAAAAGACAAAAAAAAAAAAAAAAGAATAGCACACCAAAATATCAAGCACACTCCTGTGGGGGAAAATACCGCAATAAATTTCTCAGACTAGGATAAATAAGACATACGTTTCCACATACCTTCTTTGCAAAGAAGCAAAAAGAAGCACTTTAAAAACCTGTCTTTTTTCAACATTCACTGGTTTCCAAATACTAACAGAGAAGGCCTAGACAAGACTGAAGACTGTTTTATACCCCAAACTGGATATAAAACAAAGTAAAATATCCAACTTCTTGCAGGAGCTGTGAGCCCACTGTCTCTCATGTATTTAATTTAGAAAGGTAAATCTCAGATAGTACATAACATGAATACATACTCTAGAGCTGCTTAGCTAAAAATATGGGTACTTTCAGAGCCAAAGGACTCCTTAATTTTTATTTATTCATCAAAATATCAAATTCAGTTTATGTTATAAAACTGCAAGTAAAGGAATTTGCAGACAATGTAAGACCTGAAGCTTCCTCTACTTGTCTGTCATTACAGAAAAAAAGTCCAAGTGCCTTAACTGGTGGTTCAGGTTCTGAAGATTTAGGTAGAAAAAGGAAAAGGGGCATAGAAGCATTAATGAAGCTCGGTAGGCAAGTAGCTATATTGTAAATATGATTAAGTATTTGCTTCTAAAGCTTTAATTCAATCTAATAACTACTGAGGTCTACTTTGTATAGGGGGCTGGGGTAAAAGCCGAGAGTTATAACACCCCCTTCAACCCCCACCATCACACTCACACTTGAAAGGGCATTGATAGACTCTTAGACAAAGACCTCTAGCCAAAAAATTACTTTATCCAAACAGACTTCTGATCCCCAAATATATGTTATGCATGATATGCTTTCACCAGTCCAAACCAGGCCGCTGTAATAACAGAATAGCAACCCCCTTTCTTTGAGGGTGGATGGCTATACAATTCTAAACATTACCAGATAAAACCTGGCCCATGTCCACCTTTTAAAATAAGGAATGGGGATGTTTCCTTCTAGTTTCCACCCACTGATCCTGTTTTGTTATTTAAAAACATGCCCAAGTTCTCTCATACAACAGCCTTTCAAATATCGTGTCTCTAAAGTCTCTGCTTCAATCCAAGAAAAGGAAATTTCCAAAACAGGAATCTGAGGAGAATGCTAGCAAATATAAGCAACACATACATCTTTCAATTTCTTCAACTTAATTTTACTTAGCTTTTTTATTTTTACTTTTTACCTTTGCAGCCTGAGGAGTACATGCAATATGCACAGTGCTGGGCTTCACCCCATTTGCCTTAGGTCTTTTAAACAAAGCAAACCTGCTTTTCCTTCTTCCTCTATCACCATTTGGGAGAGACCCATTATACCTGAGGGAGGAAAAAATAAGTTTAGGTGACTTCTTGTAAGAATCATATAATTGTAAAATGTGCTTTACACTGCTTTGCAGAATCAATTCTCAATTCATTATCTATTGGCCACATAATAATTATCTCAGATTCCTTGTAGCAACTGCTGATCTCCAGGCCAGCTGCCTGGATATGAAACTAAATGCTATTCTTTCGGGCTACATTTAAAATCATTGAGAAATGTATTTTTTATTATACCAAGCATCATGTTATTGATATATTTCCACTTTCTTACTAAAGATAATCATGAGCTGATTAACATATCTGATTCCTTATGACTCACTTTTTTCCTATTTTCTTCAAGTGAATGTTTTTGCATGTGCTTATACAACTTATAAAGAAAATGTATTGCTTAAAATAGAATCCCCTTTAATTGTGAAGCAAACACTTCAGGTAGCTAAACTTTTTAGTTGTTAGCTACCTACATAGACACACAGAACCCCTCTCTTTATGCTGGCAGACTCCGTTTAACTGAGATGTCTGTAAAATACAGTTTTGTTGATTAAGCTATATGACCATTTCTCTGTGAAGCAGACAAGAATTGAAACAATAGGGGAAATGCTAAAAGCAAAGCCAAACAAAAGTACTTGTGTGTGTACTACACACCAGACACTAAGTTCTATCCCACACATCACTCACAACAACTGTAAGACTAACATCAATGTTTCCATTTTTACAGGTTAGGAAACTAGAGGAATTATTTTCTGAAGTTCACACACATTGACACAAAGCTAGAATTTGAATCCTGGTACGTCTGCCATGTTTGTCATTCTTTATTGTCATGCTTCATTGAGGCATCAACAGTAACTTAATAATAAACTTTATTCAGAGTTCTCCAACCCAGACAAAAATCTTTGGTTTGATGATCTCTCAGACAGCTGATCAGTCTAGAGAACAATGATGCAGGCATGAGGGAGAGACCTGATGTGGGAGAGGTGGGTGATTTTAAAATTGCCTTAAAAAATGGCTGACAAGGAAGACATGTTTTAAAGCTAAGAAGAGAGTTTACTCAATGACTGCCATCTATAGAAATTATAGTGATCTCTTATAAAACATAAAACACTTTGTACTGGCAGAAAGCCCTTATACTTTTTTGCTCCTTTTGCTACAAGCACAAAGTAGGGCCCCTTGGCTAATATGTTAGCTTTCTGTTCTATGTAACATGTTGCTTCCTATGGGCTCCTTACTGCCTTTGCATTCCAATTGCATGACTCATTCTTCTGGACCTATGGTCTCTATTCTCATGCTGCATTACTGAACTCAAAACTTCTTTCTAAAATACAACAGCAGAAAATGGACAGCCTTGTCCAGTTTTGTTTTTTAGAATGTTTTAAGTTTGGTTTCTGAGATAAATCCCCCAAAATAAAGGGTCATAATTGATCATAATTATCTTTTACAGGGGAAGAAACTAAGGCTCAAAATAACTGACTGGCCCAAGGTCACACAGCTAGCAGTGCTCAAGTAAGCGCTGGAATCTAAGATTCCAGCTAATAACTCTACTATATCTTTACAGTTTCTTTTACTCTCTCATCTGACACAACGAATGTTCTCACTTACACTAACAGACTAACACTGTTCCCTTGAAAAATTATGATAAGCTTAGACTGAATCAACCGAAATACTGAAATTATTCTTCAATCTGTATTCTTCCTATGGGAGTTGCACTGATATCATTGAAGCAAACAATTAGCTACATCCTTGGGCATCATTCACTCTCTTCTTTCATTGAGAAGCACAGTGCAGCTGGACCTTAAACACAAAGCAACAACTACCTGAGAGAAGCAAAAGAAATATTCATCTACACAAAATAATGGCAAGCAGGAGAAGGATTCTTCTTTGAGGCAAGTTTTTTAATAGATGGGACACAGAAGGCAAACAATGGCTTGTTTTGGGTAAGGATGAGGTAAAGTTTATGCAGTATTTAGGTACTATAAAAATAGCAGAAATATGAAACTTGTAAGTTTCTTAATTTTATAATCTTACCCTGTAGCTTTAAATTCTTGTTTAGAGGATATAAATTCTACAAAAAAAAGTACTTTTGTTCTAGAAACAAAAATTACTGTATTATTCAATTTTATCATTCATCCGCTGTCTTACCCTAAGACAATGAGTTCACCATATTTTACTGGTGCTTTGGATGGATGATTTTCTTGATCAGGAGAAAACATGAGCTTGGTTGTCTTTCTCAAATCTTTATTCACTGGTCAGGAACTTTGGGACACTTTTTGCATTATTTCCTAGAGAGGCAAAGTTTTTCATTAATAATAAGTACAATAAATTTCAGTTTAAATAAAGATACTATTTTCCAGTAATCTACTTGAGAATATTATAATGGAAATCATCACATGATAAATGAAGTATGTAACATTTCCCCCAGTAATGATTATTTATTTGCCACAAACAGATCAAAATGTAAATGTGGGGCCTTCCACTTACAGGAAGATAGAAATGTATCTTTCTCTATTATTTCTGCAAAGCACAACTAGAAACCCTAGGCATTATATATACACTGTAAGGTGACATGAAAAGTGAAGAGAGGCAGAACATGTAGGGACTTCAGTATTTAAAAACCAACATGACAATAATTTCTCTGGGTCTTCTTTCTGACTAACATACCCAAGCTGAAGAAGCCAGCAACCTGGAAAGGCCACCTGGTACTTGGGGAGAAAAAGCCATAACAGAAACTTAAATTTAAGTTAAAGGAACAAGAACAAGACAGCATTGGAAGACAAAACTAACAATAACTGTTCTACTCCAGAATATATTGAGAGTATCCCTTTTCCCAGCAAAAGCTAAGTAGGGATCTCTGGCTTCATCTTGTGAACTAGAAAGAGGAGGTACAATGTTCTAGAACTTTTACTCTTATGACTAGGCACACTCCTACATTTACCCAATTACGTCACTGGAGACCAACTAGGATAACCCCAATTCCACTCCCCTCCGTAATTGCAAGAAGGATCTTCCTTGTGTAACAATGGAGGGAACCTGGACTTCTGTATGTACCTCACAGTAACAAAAAGATATCCCTTACTGCCCTACTAAAGCAGTGTCAAGAAAAAGTCAGTGGAACTAGGAGTTTAGGAGACATCCAGAGCCTTAAACCATAATATGTTTTAAGTAGAAATCACTTATCATCTCAAGTACTAGAAATATTTTTTAAAAGGCTAAAGAGTAGTCAGAAGATGACAAAATTGAGATGACACAGATTTAAGAATTACCTGACAAAGAGTTGAAAGCAGTCATGATAAAATGCTTCTGTAAGTAGTTATAAAACTATTTGGGACCAGAAAAAATATAGATGATATAAAGAAGCAAGTAGAAATTTTAGAATTAGAAATCATATATTAACCAAAATAAACAAAGATGGGCTCAACAGCAAAATGGAAAAGATCTAGTAAAGAAACTACACTACAAGATAGAGAGAGAAAAAGCAGAGCTGAAAGAACATTCAAAATAATGACTGAAGTTTGGAAAGAGAAAGCTATAGATTCAAGAAGCTGAACAAACTGCACATTGCATAACCCTAAAGATACCACACCAAGACATATCCATATTTAAGTTGAAAACTGAAGGCAAAGAAAACAGCTTTAAAGCATAAAGAATTTCCTTATCTGTAGAGAAAACAAATTATCTGAATGAATGGATTCCTCAGTGAGACAGAGTCCCCATATAGTACCAATTTTGGGGAGACACAACACAGAATGTTTGTAGCTAAATGATTAAGCAAAGTCAAAGGAGAAAGCTGAGCCAGTTGACTCCTTTTAACTCTTTTGGAAGTGACAAAATACTTTTAGAAAAACCATTTGGACAAATGTATTCATTTTTTTAAAAAGTGGTTTAATAAAATACAACATATTCATTAGAATTTTTTTTTTTTTTGTACTGAGAATTGAACTCAAGACCTTGTACTTGCCAATCAGGCACTTGTGCTGCCGAGCTATATCCTCAGCCTAGAACTATTTTAATAAAAACATCTCCTCCATTCAAATGAACTAAAAAGATTCCCTCTCATTTCCCAAGATAAATCTGCTTTTACTGGTGAAATATTAATTAATTAGAGGTAACAGATATCACCAGAATTGTCAGACACTGGGATTGTGTGAAAATATTTTACTTAAGTAAATAAACTACCATGATAAAATTCCCTATTTAGAAAAAGAAACTGATGGATGCCGTGCTAAGTAAAAAACTTCAATTTCAAAAAAGTTTTTTAAACTCAAATTAATTAAAGAACAACTTTGGTTCCATGTAACAAGTCCTTCTTTCTGGTATATGTGAAATCATTTCCTCCCTAAGAATAGCACTCCATTTTAAAAAGTCAGTCCATTTTAAAAACTTAACTAAAGGCTTTTACTGTGCCTTTCTTTTAGACAACTCAGGTCCTGTCATCAAACATGAAAATACTTCCTTGGCATATTTCTGACCAACAAAAGCAAAAATTAAAAATTTAATAACATTAATCAATTGAATTTAAATTAACTTTAAATAATACTTAGAAATAATCAAACACTGCTTTGTTTTGATTTGGATTCCTGCTTACTTTCTATTTCAAAAAAAATGATCGCTTTCTATGTTTAGTGGAAAAAAGATTCTTTTAACAAGTAAGATTATTTAAAGTAGAAGTCAATATAAGTAATAGTAAACAGAATTAGTACTCATATATGACAAAATTTGAAAATGTTATGACTTATTTGACTGATATTAGTATATCACATGTCTAACTTGTGTTCTAAGTTCTCTTTAAACGAAGCAATCTGTTTCCTGCTCTCTAAAAATTAAGAGACTAAAGTAGAATGAATAGAATTTTGGAAGTGGAAAGTCTATAATCAACCATCTGGTACTGACAGAAGAATTTACAAATAACATGTACTGCACTATTTTATTTAGGTTTTAGTTCTACTTCCTCTGTAGCAAAAGTCACAATTTTTAACTTAGACAAAACAAAACAAGAAGAAAACAATAAAGATAGGGATAGCATATATCTCTTATCCTATATTTTTTAGAGCCCTTGGCCAAAGTAGCTAAGAAAAACAATACATTTCCAATCCGATCTAATTTTATTCTGCTTAGGTCCTTTAAAAGGTCTATTACTGAATTACTTCATCCGATACAGCAAAGTTCTAATCAGAAAACAAAGTTGGCATCTATTCTCTCTTATAATCTAAAAACAATTCAGTAGTATTGTTTATATACATAAATGACCAAAGAGAACACTTTAAGTTTAAAATGACATAATCTGTTGATATATAACTGGCATTTCTAAACTATAAATAAAATGTGCCATGACTCTCTTTCTCTTAGTGTCTTTCACTGCAATTCTAACATACATTCATAGGTGCTTGTCATAAAAGAGATTGCTGAAATCTTTACACCAAGATTCATGAGTAAAAAGTTTTAATATCACCTCAGAGAGCCTGATAGTCGCTTTGCATTCATTCTCTTTATATATTTTTTCTATATTCTAAAATATGAGTAATATAATTTTTCAGAATGAATTCCTGAAGTCATACACTCCAGATTTTGAAATGGATATGTCTACAAAGAATATCCCAATGCTTTAAGTACTGGTCCCACTTGTTGGTCTCCAATTAAGTTAATGGGTCTGATCTCATCCCAGTATGATCCAGCTTTAAGAACATGAAATAACACCATTAATTCTACCCAAGAGTGGACAAAATGTTAGAATATCTTTCTAAGACAGATAATAAGGCTGTTTTCTACAAAATCTATTTTAAAGCTCTGCTTGAACCCTGAAAAGTAAACATGTTTCTCTCAACTTCAGAACTCAACTTTAATTATAACAATTTTTTTCAAGAAATATATTCTGGATAGTATTATTTTCTGTGTGTGTTTGAAAAAATATTAAAAGCTGGGCATAAAATACGTATTTATTATGAATGATCTTACTAATTTGAATGATATAACAATTTAATCATTTATTCTTTGGAAGCCAGTAAAATACAATTATTTTTACAACAAAACTTCCCAAAGGAAAGATTTCCACAAAATGCATCTCAGTTTTACCAGAAGGGAAGCTGAAAAATCAATCACTGTTCCTCAACATAACACATTTTCTTTCACTAGTTACACTGCACTGCAGCCTTTTGTTGCCACCTACTAAACAAGTATAAAATCTGTGCCCTGAAAAAATAAAAAGATCCGAAACAAATAACCAAGTAAGGGACAATACAAATCTCCTAGATAATTACACAACTTTTGAACACTCCTATTTTGGCAGGTGAGTAGGTAGGCATGAAGAAGTGCTGAGCGAAAAACAGAAAAAGACAATCTGTTGAAATGAAAATGTTACAACGCTTCTTTATGTTGAGAAAATATGTGGATTGCATATATTATCTCTGATGAAACAGGTTTCCATCTACACAAGAGAGTCTCCCTGTGGTTGATTTCAAAAGGATGACTCAAACTGAAAGAACCTTAGGTATATTTGTGGTACAGCCATTCTATGAAACCAATGCCGCTGATAATTGAACATAAGTAGATCCACAGCAGTTTCTTGCTAAGAGTGAAAATGTAATCCCCTTCTTCCTTTTTTCACAATTAGCAGCCTTAATTAAGTACTTTTACACACAAGGAGAAACAGTGTCACAGCTGGTGGCTAGAGGTTACACTACTGGAGGTTATCACTTTCCATCTTTTAGGTTCTCCACACAGGAGTGGAGGAAGTCAAGTCTATGTTCATCTTCCAAAGATAAAGAGCACCACCTGTGTAAACTCCCAAACTCTCCTTTCCTCACTGGGTAGTCAAATGACATGCTGAGAGTCTGTCACCTACAAAGGTGACTTATTTTCATCCCCCTGTAAAAACAACATACTTGTTCCCAAGAACAGTGTTTGCTTCTCTAAACTCAGCCTAGGCACCACTGACATTTTGACATTGTAAGAGGGCACCGCAGATGATTCAGCAATCCCATTCTGCGACAATCAAAGCTCTAATCTTGAACTAGGGACAGAATTTGTTGTAATAAGGTAGACTTCTACTTTTGACAGATTGGCATCCAGTAAGGTAAAGTATTTATTAACATCTGACTGACTCTGATATTTAAAATGTTATTTACATTAAGCTTTGTGTCATTAAAGGCAACAATTTTGAAGTTAACTGTTAGTTTCAGTATGTTACCATAACTGAAAACAGTGGTTGTGAGAATTATGATCTTGCCTTAATGGCAATTAATTAATGTTTTTGTGCACTTAAAAATTCTGTTTTGACAATTTCTCTCAAATGGTCACAGAGTGGTCACAGAAACAGGTATAAGGCTAGAGCTAGAGGCAGATACAGAAGCATCACCTTCTTGACCTATGAGGCCCATTTCTAAAACTAAAATCAGGCTTTAGAAACATGGGAAAATCCGCTTCAGTTAAGAGGTGTTAATTTGTATTAATCTCCCATTAAGGTCTATCTTGTACAGACATAGAATATTAGCAAAATGCTTTTGCAAAATATTATTTTATTTGACCCTCACAACAGCCCTGTAGATTGAGTAGATAAGTTTACTAACTCCATTTTCTAGGCAAGGGAACTGAGTGGATGGAAAAGCCAAGTGATTGACTCAAAGCCAAAACAGTCTGGCAGGGCTAGAACTGAAATCCATATATAGCAACATACATTAAACCATTTAATTTTTGTCACAACTATATTTGATACAATCATTTCATAAGTGGAGAAACACAGACTCCTAGAGATGAAGTAGTCTAGAATTTCTGATACAACTAAATCACACCACAGACAAGACTGAATGGGTTGTTAAGGAAGAGACCCTATTATGGGATCATTTAGGAGAGAAACTAGAACATGTACTTGTATAGAATAAGTCCTAAATGTACAAGTTACACTTCAGCATAGACTACTAACTTAACTTCACAACTATGATTAGAGCTTTTTGAGATTATCTTAAGTTTTGTCACTTTCTCAATGCTCATTTTATTTGTTAACTCTGCTTTCTGGTAATGACCAACCAAAAAAACGAGTAAATGAAGTGGACCTTTCTTTTTTATTTTATTGTTACTTTTTTAGTACTGGGGATCAAACTCAAGACCTCGTGCTTGCAAAGCAGGCGCTTATGCCACTGAGCTAATTCTCCAACCCTTCATATTTATTTTAAAAATGAGGAGGGAAGAAAAGAATGCAGGGGAAAAGCAGGGTACTGCACTCAGGCAAAATTTCTGAGTACCATCAGGAAGAAAAACATTATTACAATTGAGTCCAGACAGTTTAGAGACAAAAGGCTTCATGTGTTTTTTAAATGTGAAAGCCAAGAAAAACTGCAAGGCATTATTCCTGATTAGGGAAGGGGGTTACTTAAATATAACCTCATCAGCCTACCTCCAAATACTTACTTAATTCTTCAGACCTGAAAAATATATTTTAAAAACACAAATAACTCAAATACTTTTATTGTTCCTGTTAACCCTGGCCTATACTCAATAATTCTACTAAAGTTCCTAAAATGATAATATACTTCTCAAAAAGCAAGATTAAAAATTCCCCTAGTAACCGTTTGAGTATCATATAAAATTCTGCAGAAAGTAGAAATTTTGTTGGATTTGGTACTTATTTGGAACAAAAAGACAAAAGTTTATTTATGGGACATTCTACCACTTTCTAACACAGGTAGTCCATTTTCACAATGGTTAATGTGGGTTCCACCTCTGTGTCAAGCACTGTACTAAGCACTTTATATCTATTAACCAGTTTAAGCCTCATGATAGAAACTATGATAACCCTCACTTTATAGGTAATCAAACAAAGCTCTACCACTCTGGAACTGCTGAAATAATTAAGCTTTAAAGTACACTGAGAAAAAAACTATACTGGGACTAAATTAAACAATAAACCAAAAAATTTCCCCAACTCCTTTCATACCATAAAGTATTTCACAGTGCCAACTTATATAAACAACGCTATTGTTCTAAGAGGCAGAAATTTAAGAATGGACTTCTACAGAAATAACTAAGGATTTAACTTTCTCAGTAATGTAACCAGTTGTTTGAAGCTGAGCTGAAAAGTCCCTTGGCTAAAGTTTAAATCTGGAAAACAAAATGGTTTTCCCCAAACACTAAGCCAACACCAATCTATGAAACTGAAAAATAGAACACTAAGTGATGGTCATCATTTCTAGTTTATATAGATCATGGGCTTATTTCAAAAATCACTTAATAACTATTGGAGCTATTGACTCCCAGAAACACTATCACTTGAATTTTCTTTTGTCTTTATTTTTATTAAAACACTAACCAAGTTTCATCACTTAAAAATAAAGGCTATGATAGTCTCAAATTATTTCCCCTAAGATTCTTATTAATTATATAGGGGAAAACAGTTACAAGTTCACAGTGGTAGAAATCTGGCTGTGTTGGGCCTGGGGATTTAGCTCAGCGGCATAAGCGCCTGCCTTGCAAGCAGGCAGTCGTGAGTTCGATCCCTGGTACCGATAAAAATGAAAAAAAAAAGAAAAAAAGAAATTTGGCTGTGTTAAAATCGACTGAGTTTAACACTGCCTATAAAAAATAGTTGCCACAGCAGGCATTACCACTGAAAGGTTTAAAACATTCGCCATTACTAGGAGAAGACAGTTTAGTATCACATATTTACTGATTATGATACAATGAAGTATGCTGCCAAAAAATGCATAACCTCAATCTAATTACAAGAAAACACCAGACAAACTGACATTTTACACTAACTATGTGTTAACAAGTCTGATAGTCATGAAAGACATGGAAAAAGGGTGAAGTCCTGGATTGGAAGAGATTATAAAATGCAACAATTAAATGCAAATAGTGGGATCCTGAATTGGATTCTGGAACAGAATAATGGTAAAACTAGTAAGCTGGAGTATGGTTTACAGTTGAGTAACTTGTACGTACCAATGTTAATTTAATTTCTTGGTTTTGAGAAATATACTCTGCTAATATTAAGAGGAAGCTGAATAAAGGATGTATGTAAACTTGGAGTATTCATTTTCCAATTTCATTGTAAGGCTAAAATCATTTCAAAATAAAAATTTAAAAAGCAAAAATAGAAAACAAACAAACAACCCAAACAAAACCTTTGTATCTAATGCATAAAATACGAATTCTAGAGTCAAAGTTTGCCTGTTTTTACCCGTGCTATGACTTGCAGGTAAGAAAATTCCATGTTGTCTGATCTCGCCAAGTCAGTGCCCATAGTTTTATGTCCTTTCTTTGAGGTAAAAGTCTAGTTTATGTAACTGTTTTGCTCGGGAAAGCTGTGACTGCACAAGTATGGCTACTCACTGGACAAAGCAATATCTCTATCAAAGTGATGCATTCATACATTGAACAGAATTTAGCAAAACCACGTTTTATGGTTTTTTTCCTTTAAAAAAAAAAACAGGAACACAATTTTACCCCTGAATGCCCTTCTAGGACTAGGTATTAGCTCAGAAAACACTTTGTATATTTTATTGTACCATAGCTTCTGAATTAATGTTTGCAGTGAAATCTTTAGAAGGATTACAATAATCTATACATAGTATTACTAATATGGTTCATTGTATTGATAGTATTACTTCTGTCCATCTATCTACATGAATCCAACTCTTAAAATAAGAATTTATGAGAGCCAGGAATGGTGGTACATTCCTATAACCCCAACACTTGGAAAGCTAAAGCAGGAGGATTGCTGCAAATTCAAGGCCAATCTGGGATATGCAGTGAGTTGAAGACCAGCCTGAACTACACAGTGAGATGTTACCTCAAAAATAAATAAAAAAGAAAAAGAAAAATTGAAGCTGAGAAAGAGTAAAGAATAAGCAGTAGAATAGCTTATTCTGACATATTTCATGTCAAGCCTTAAAATATAAACCTTACAATCTTGAAAGATTTTCTTAAATTATCACTAATTATTTCTTTGTGATAGTATTTTACTCAAACTAGAAGAGATACTTGTAAAGCCACAACTATGTAAGGCCAATTCTGAAAACGTGGGTCCTTGATAAAAAAGGTTATGCCCAGAATCCTTGATGACATTTAAAAACCAGCTCTGCAACACATGATTTTCACATCCTACAAAATGGTGACAATACTTCTCACACTTCAAAGGATTTGTCATGAGGACAGAATGAGAACAAGAAAGCTTCAAAGAGGTTTGAATATTGGGCCATGTGCTTATAGTTCATTTGCTAAATACACTGTTTCTTTCTTTAGTTATCTTAAAATTATTCAAACTGCAAGCATTAAAAGCAATTTCTAAAGATATAATGAGAAAAATCAAGCATCTGTTAAATTCCTCTGATGTGTTCAGTTAGGCATTCAAAATGTATCTTACTACTTTGTTGACTTAATGGTCATATATCCCATCACATAAGATTTAATTACTGTCTCAGAGATTCATCTTTACTTTTTGGTATCTTAATAAATATTTATAATTTATTCTTTGTAGAAAATTTGAATGTAGAAAACCCTCGTCTACTGTTCCTAATATATAACAGATCCTAAACCACAATCAAAGGCCTTTAAAAAACCACTGAAATAACAGTTGTTTCAAGGTTTAACACTATATATTGAATTCCCAAAGGGGATATCTAAATCAAGTAAGTTGCAACATCTATTGCCTCCTTTTATAGAGAAGTTAACTTAAAATCTTTTCATTTCAAAATTCCTTAATGAGCTTCATTCAAAAGAAATGAAAAAAGAAAAATGTAGTCAAAACTTCAAATTACAAATTAAATCTCTTAACATCAACTATCAATAGAAAGAAATCATTATTAAAAGCTGACCAAAAAAAAAGACAGAGCTGGGCACAGTGACACATACCTGTAAACCTTAGCACTCTGGGTGCTAAGGTGGGAACCACTGTAAACTGAAGCCCAGCCTGGATAACACACAGTATCAAGACCCTCTCTTATAATAAAGTAAAGGGTTAAGGACATAGCTCACTGTATAAGCCCTGGATTCCATCCCCTGTACTGCTCAGGTCTGGGGATTGTGAGAGAGAGGTGTGTCTCCTACAACTACAACCTACAAAAAAAAAAAAGAAATGAACATTATTACCACTCTCACCGTCAGAAAAGTGTTTCATCTTTTTGTTTTATAGAAAGTTTTAAAAACAGTTGTTGATTTTTCTTTGGTCAAATTATTATGTGTTGCCTGTAAATTTTTTTGACAGTAAAGACTGTGTGTGGGAGGCTAAAACATTTATTTTTTTAAAAAGTACAATGACTATTTTAAATCACTCAATATGGTATTCTTAACTCTGTTCATTAGGAAAGTGATAAATACATATTTCTGAAATATGAATTTCCATTTCCACTATGATTATTACATTATCACATTATAATTACTTCTATTAGGTATATTATGATCAATTTCCCCTCTAATTTGCAACTTTTCTCATTGACATTTCACATGTATACAAGAGGGTATTTCTCCCACAAATATATTAGAAAATTGAATTAAAAAATGATTACAAATGTTCATGTTCTAGAAATCAGATTAAACTTTTCAAGTATTTCCTAAAGGAAGAAAATTTTCAACTATATTTTTCCTTTAGTGAAAAGAAAATTCAGAAAATCACACTGATGAAAAAAATTGTCCATTTTTAACACAGTACTCCTAGTGAATCATCAGACCTGAACATTAAATCTCTTCCTACTGTAACACATGATTAACAAAAATATTCAGGTACTAACATTATTTAAACTCCCCATAAAGTACGAATGTTAATATTCTAAAAAAAAAAAATTATGATTCCCTTCTACCTTATAATAATGTTCAAATACTAAATAATAAAATTTAATTATCACAAAGGCCCAGATTGCTTTTTTGAGAGATTCTCAAGAAAAGATTTACAGCTAAAAAATAAAGATTGTCAATAAACTGTTAATGGCTAAGCAAAGTACAATGATAGCACCAATCATTCTGGCTACCAATTTCCTTCTGAGAGCAATAAAATTCTCAAATTTGAAACTGAAAAGAAAATAACAGAAAATATTATATTCTAAAGCATGTAAAAAACTAAGCACTGTTGCTTGGAGTACAAATAGATTAGAAATGAAAAGCTTTCAGTATTCTGTTGACATATCATGAACAGACAATAAAACACCTGTAGTTATATTTCTTAGGCTTCCTTTGTGACTGATGGAAGATGAGCTTGAGATTTATCCAGCCCTTTCCCTAAGATGGAAGGAAATTTAATTCATAAAACATACTTCTAAAGCCGAACATGAAAAAACTACATTTGATTATGCTTCAAATCATTCCTTTTTCAAGCTTACTTTAACCTAAAGCATCAGCAACATAATACTTAAAATTAAGCCACAGAATACCTACCTTTTTTCCATTGCTATACAAACAACCTTTCTTTTCACCAGAGGATAAAATCCAGATAGTACTAAAGCATCTGCCAATTATACTTGGAATCACACTGAATAGCTAGCTATCTGCTCTGTGTTCTTTCACTTACGCACTTCATAAACGTGTGTGGGTGGGCCTGCATTACGCAAAATAGGTAAACACTGCATAATTCCAGATCCTATTGGTTGAAATGAAAATCCACTTCACTTCTCCCTTAGGAAGTGTATGGCCCAAAAGGGAAGAAACGGAAGTAAACAGCAGCAAAGAATAATTTTTAATACAGGCTTAACATCAAGTTATGAAATAAGGTACTTCAAAAGAGTATTCTATTTCTTAAAAGGCTGTCTAAATGAACCACATAAATGCTCTATATATGAAGTGTAAGACACTGAACAATCTTTTCACGGTAGTAAAATAGCCCATTGTAACAGATTTAGTGTAATACTCAATTTGTTAAATATTTCATTTAAAAAAGTAAATTCATACATAAACAAAGTGTACCTTTTCAGCACTATTAAACGGGGTGGGGGAGCAGATCTGGTCACAAAATACTTAACCCAGGCCTAAAAATAGGGGAATATCCAACTACATTGTCAATTGATAACGCTTGTTTATTTCTAGCTTTGTTCTTTAAATAAATTAAGATTTCCTGGGTGCTCACGAACACAAAGGAATGAAGCAGTTCTCTGTGTTAAGTTGGGATTGGACAAGCTTCATCTAATAGCTGGGGAAGGGTCCCTATTTAATGGCTTCTGTTGTTCTTAGATATCCCATTTATCGATTCCATTTGAGGAGTTACTGCCTGCTAGTCCAATTCCCCATAACTTTCCTCAGAAAAAAAGAGATGTTTTCTAATGGAGAATGGTTGTAAATGGAGATAATGTTTCCTCTAAATAGCCAGAAGTAAACCTGCTTTGTGCTTAATTACATTTAAGAATTTTAATTTTTTTGTTTTTGTTTTCCTGGTACCAGGGATTAAACTGAAGACAGCGCGCTTGCCAGGCAGGTGCTTATGCTGCTGAGCTAAATCCCCCCCCCCCCCCTGCCTTTTGGTACTGGGCCTTGCACAAGCTAGGAAAATACCACATCTCCAAGGTATTTTTTTTTTTTTTAAGAATTCTAAAATCAAGTCATCAGAGTAAATGTTAATGCACCACAAATCTAGGTACCTCACCCATTAAAGTGAAATTCAAGTTGAATCTAGATACTTGATATTCTTATTAAATTTCTTTTGTACCCCCCAACTGTTCAACCCTACTGTAAAAAGTAACTCTACCAGACCCCTAAACTTGATAGATACTCACAGACCACAGTCACCTATGCAAATGGCTATCTAGACTAGCTGAGATTTAATTTAATTACACTATATGGAACAGTACATTACTAATAATAACTGTAAAGTCAGTAAGTATCCTTTGTGACCTTAATTAGAATTATTCAATGTCCCACTTATAAATAGTTACCTTTTAAAGAGTCATAAAAATACATTTTGGTGGCAATATGTTTACCTACAAAAGATTCTCAACAATGTGTACACAGGACAATAGCTCTGATTCACAGAAGGGCTATGCTTTTAGGGAACATCACTAAAACAGCACCTTGACACCAATGTTATGGAACAAAATGAGCCATCATTTCCTGTAGCTGGCCAGTTTATTTCTATTCCTTCTAGCATTCCATAACTGTGTCACATGTCCTGAAGCTGTTGTTACAAATCTGCCCAACTCTTCTTTTGCTTATTTGAGAAACTGGCAGCAGGCCCGCCTGCATTATAGTAAAATAATTCTGCTCAGATATCCTGCTGGTCCAATATACACATTCAGTTCAAAAGTTTACCTACAAAGATGATCTGGCTATATTTTAAGATTCTGTTATCTAGGGATCCTGTCATACAATTCTAAGCTGATGAAACTGCTCACGAGTTAGACATGACAGGTTCAATACTCATAAAGATGCAAGTGTGACTGATTATACTTTCAGCTTGATTCCAGAACACAACCTGCTATTTTCTGGACTAAAATATTAACTCTTAATTTTTTTTTTTTTTTTTGTACTGGGGATCAAACTCACCACTTCGCGTTTGCCAAGCAGGCACTTCCTCCGCTGAGCTAAATCCCTAGCCTACTCCCTTAATTTTGGAAATTGATTTCTTACTGAACCTTCAAGTAACTGAAATATTTGCATTCCATCTGATATATCATCGTTCTACCTTAATAAAAACTGAGCATTAAAGAGTATAAAAAATCTTTATATATTCAAGCCCTGGTTTGTATCAAGTAATCTAAGAAAACATATTTTTCTCACACAGCTCTAAGAAGGCAATAAAGATAAAACCTCCATATCTTCTAACCTATTATATTTTTTATAACAGGATAAAGAATCATATTCTTTAGAGATAAAAGGTTAAAATTAAATTTTTCTTTCCCAGTCTGAATTCTCAGTACTAAAAACACCTTTTTATTTCTATACGTGCTTTTATTTCCAGTGATGTTTGATTAGTAATAATGTAGAGGTCAGTCAAAAACAAAAATGAAAGGCAACCAAGGCTGATATTGGAGCTCAGGGGAGCAAAGTATGCCTAACACATGCCAGGCCCTGTGTTTAACACTTCCCCATCAACCAAACAAAAACAGACCCCCCCCCCAAGCAACCAAAAAACCCCAAACCAAACAAAAAATCGTAATTAAAACTAAGTAGCTGTTTTGGCTGGTAGGAATCAAGTTAAAGTGATCACTTTAGCAAATGAACCTGAATCTCAGTGATCTTTCCCATACTCTTACATATCCAGCTTGGCTTACAGTATCTTAAACTTTCTAATATTATTCTTGACTTGAGTCTAGATGAACCTGTGCCAATTACTTAAGCTGAGTGCAGAGATGAATGGTAAGCTTTCAGTACCCTGGAACTTTTAAAAATCACTCCTTCGCAAAATATTCAAAATAAGGTACCCTTGCCTCACAATTTGTAGGCCTTTTCAGATTTTTTTTCACAGATCTGTTTTTGTTTTTGTCATACTCTAGGCTTAGTTTTACCTTTGAACACAAATGACCTCTGATAGCTTGCTTCTTCTCTAATGACCTCCAATATTTCCAAGAATATAAACAAGAACTCATTCCTCATAGTCATTACCTCTGGCCATACTTTCAACAGATGTGCAAATTATTTCTTCCTAGTTCTGCCTCAAGGATGATGCTTAGGTCATGTTCCTCTAACCCACAATGCAATTCATACAAATGGCATTTGCTACTGTGCAGTAAGTTTTTATTGAAGATCTACATGTGCTCAGTTTTTCACTTGTCAAATCCACACAATTTTTTTTTGAGAAAATGTACATTAGATGTAAGTTTGGTTAACAACACTTGTTGATTTATGATTATGAAAGAAGGATAGTACAAGATAGATATAATATTAATGCAAAACATGTAAGTATTGTAAGATTTCAAAGAAAAATGTTGCCATTTGATGAAAAAGGACTCATGGAAAAGCTTCATGAAAAGAAAAGTATTTGAGCTAAACCCTGGGAAACAGCCTAGATTTTAATAAATGGAGAAACAACTGCACTGAGATAAAGGTGATTCAGTGTGGGAGGTACACTGTATGCTCAAGAAAAGCTAAGTCAGTACATACTGTGGAGTGAAATGTTGTTCAGGAGACCAATAAAGACGAAGTTTGAGGAAATCAAGTACCATGTCTTCGTAACTTCGTATCAGCAAGTACAGGAAAATATTTAATACCTGAGAGAGATGTAGTTGGAAAGATAAGAAATGCCTGATATTGTGGGCCTTCAGAATCAGGACAAGGATTGAATATCACTTAATTAAAACCCTTTAATGAGGTTTCAGAAAACAGAAAAAAAAATGTATATAGCAGGTACTGTACTAAAAATTTCACAATTTTTTTTTTTTTGAGACAATGTCTCACTGTGTAGTTCAAACTGTCCTTGAGTTTACTAGGTAGCCCAGGTTGGCCTCACACACACAGCAATCCTCCTCCCTCAGTTTCCTGAGTGCTGGGATAGAACTTCACATATGTTGAACTCAATCTTTACAACTGTCCTACGACAGATGAAGAAATCAGGCTAAATAATTAGCTTACAGTGATGTACAAGCTAAGTGGCAAAAGTTGAGATCTAATTTAAGCATTTTTACTATTTTATACTGCATAATTAAACAAACACCACCTTCTTCATAACTATTAATATTTGTACGTTAAATCTATTTTTAAAGCATACTAATATGTAAAATAGGTATGATAACAGTAGTGACTACAAAAATAATGTGTCACATCAAACTTAAAATTGTCTGCTTATTACTAAATTACAGTAGTAAACTATTATTGTGCCAAATTTGAGTGGAGTATTGGGATAGTCTTATTAAAAAATATAGGCTGTATGGCACACATAAAATACACTTTGAGGGTTTTTGGGCAATCATCTCTCAAAGAGTTACATTTCATAATAGATGCAAGTGATATATGAGAGGTTAATCTAATGATGGAGAAAGATATGGCATATGCCTTAAGATAGAACAAAAGATGTAGGCTATAAACTAATGTCACAAAAGACAAAGCCTGGCCTTTTCTGTAGTTACTAATTCTCCAGACACATCTTGGTAATTCCTATTCATGAAACTCCATATGATGAATACAGGGTGCTTGTGTATGTTACTGTTCAATTTCTCCCAAGAGGAAGTCACCCTAAAGGAAAGCAAGAGCCTGTCACCAGGTAGGGATAGCTTTGTATCTCCCCCTTTTTTTTCCACAATGTGAATGGATCAAGAATAGACCGGTAGTGTGGCTCTTCTTTCAAGCGAGCTGGGTTGCACATTTCTAGGATGTAAGCATGTTAAAGAAATAAATTGCATGTAAAGCTGGAGAACGATTATTAAATTATGTAAAACCAGCCAGTCCAACATTAATCAGATAGAATCTCTCATACTGGATATAATCTTCACAACTAGGTATTGAGAAACAGGACAAATTTGATCAAATATGAGTTTATTTATAGATAAAAATAAGTAGGAGTTAGTGGTCTGGAACAAAAGTAATTATTCATAACTATTAATATTTGTACGTCAAATCTATTTTTAAAATTCAGTTCAGTGTCAAGAAAAACTGTAAAAATTATTGATTCTCCCCCTCTTTCAATGATACACTTATCAAGACCTAAAAGAAGTTCCCTTAAAGCATACTAATATGTAAAAGCTCAGGCTGTTATAAAACAAGCAATAAAGAAAGCACAAAAATCTATCAAGTTCTACTTCATTAAGTTTACTTGAAAACTTTCCAGAGAGGCAATGATTCTGTACAAACTTTCGGGATACTGTACTTTAATAGATCATAACATCACAGCAATGTCTAATCAATGTTAAGCGAATCTGGTTGTTAGTACTGATAAATGTGCCTTGAACTGGAAAGGATGTCTTCTGAGAACTTCTGTTGCATTAAAAGTAAATGTCATGGGGCTGGGGATTTAGGTCAGCGGCATAAGCGCCTGCCTTGCAAGCAGGCAGTCATGAGTTCGATTCCCAGTACCGATAAAAAAAAAAAGGGAAAAGGCAAAAAAAAAAAAAAAAAAAGTAAATGTTATTTTAATCTTCCCTGTAATTCCACTATTTGTAACTGGACCTTGTCTGTAACAACTGAGTTTACTAACTGTAGTTCTTTTCCTCATTGTCAAAGCGCTAATTGAAATAGGAACTAACCTAGAAAATCTAGGTTGTTGGCAAAGCTGACACCTGAAAGTTGCAATTTAACTTCCCTTTAACACACTGTTAGGACTCACCAGTACCCAGGCTATCTAGGCTCAGTGTGGTGGCACACATCTGCAATTCCAACACTGGAGGATAAGGCAGGACAATAAAGAGTTCAAGAATACGTAGCCTAGAAGACATGACAGGACCAAAACAGGACTCTATTCCTTTTTTCAAATCATTTCTCACTTTTATCTGTATTGCCGATTTATATATGAATTCATGTAATTTAGCATCACTCTTCTAAACTAGGTATCAGAAAACAACTCTTGCATCAAGTTCCTCTTCAAGTAATTTTAACTCTGGGCAAAGCTTAGTAGACAGATGTATCAATCAATTTTCTTCTTCACAATCAAATCGGAGAACCTGTTTGTATAAAAACTGAGATATAATAGTGGTGCAGAAGAAGAGGTGCAGATTTAAATCCCAGAAAAATAATATTGTCTTACCTAAAAATTTTTTAAGTATTACATTAGTTCAGTAAACATTTATAAAATGTCTACTGTAGCCCTGCATAGTGGTAAAACACTGATGTAAAAAGTTCCTACTTTGAAGGTGCTAATGAGTTTTTTTTCTCGAATTTTTCTGAGATTTACTATTTCAATTACCTAATAGTCTTAAAAGTAAATAGTTATTTGTGAAATAATCTCTGCTTTTAAACTGAGTAATCAGATACATTCTAATTTCCACTAACATTTCTGTTCCTATTCTAACACCCATAGAATTTCTTTTATCAGAATCTTAAAGATTTCCCAAATTTTACATTTCTAAATGGAGTTAAAGACTGTGTTGGACTAATGTGATATCCATAATGAGTTTAAATTCTTACTTTGCTCGTATCATTCTCATTATTTGTCCTTTGTCTCAAGTCTTTACTGGAATTATACAATGTATTATAGTATGTTTAAACTTTATATATGTCTCTAAATCACACACAGCTTAGTATTCTCAGCAAGGACCCTTCAATATTTTCATATATTAAACATTTTCAAACCACTGGGGATTTTTTGTTGTTTGATGTTTGCTTTTTGGTACCAGAGATCGAACTCACGACCTTGCACTTGCCAGGCAGGTACTTATACCTGAGGTAAATCCCTGGCTCCTAAACCACTGGGTTTGGTAAATTAACATGATTCCTTTTCATAAATACAAACAAATGCCTAGTTATTAGATTACTTTTTTAAAAAAACAAAAGAGAGACACACATTGCTGGTATTTGGATCCAGAATTTTTTAAAAACCTTTCACCATCATTTTATTTACTGAGCCAAATATCTACAAGGACAAGTAGCAAAGCTTCCTATTCATGCCAACAAAATCAATTAGCTTATTCACACATTTATTGAACACTTGCCAAAGCCTCTCCTTTTTTGGTATCAATAAAAACAATCTTATAATAAAGGTTATTTTGTTTTGAAAGAAAGCCAGGGTTCTTAAATTCATTGGATTACTCTGCAACTCTTGCTTCCCTAGGTTTCAGCATTGTGTGGGCAGAGCAAAGAAACCAAGACATCAGAACAAAATGTGAAGTCAAGGGAAATTTTTAGATAGCAATAAATTGTGAAAATCACTTAAACTTACAGTCAGAACAATCCTTTGTAGAGAAACATAAATGGAGGCATTTTAAAGTACCCCTGGCATTCAGTGAAAAAAATATGAGGCTCAGAATACCATAAAGTAAGATATATTTATTTAAACTAAGTGAGCTGGTTTTTAAAAAAACATATAACCCAGAAACTGCAATTAAAACCACATTTAAATAGGTTTTATTTCATTGCTCTTAGTATCTTTTTAAAAAGACTACTGGAGCCTGAAATTCTTAACCCACAGAACATACTATCTTCTATTTTTCTAATTATAAAAATATTCTTCAATAAATGTATAGCTATAAATTTTCCAAGACCACTGTTAAAGTCATTGTATCTCTGAAAGGGGAGTTTATATGAACCATCCTCTCTCTGTAAAACACACAAGACCTATATAAACAACAAATACAATGCCAATTCTAGAAGATGTAGCATACAGTCTATAGTTTCTAGTATTTACTGATTCATACAACCACAGAATTTCTGTAAATGACAGAGGATTAAAATTCATCATTTTAAGCCAATGTACATATTGGTAAATTCTCACACTATCTGCTGAAAAATGCAATGTAATTTTTTGTTAAGAGATGATTCTGTGGTAGTTGTAGTAAAAAGTTCTTTATTTGATACATCTCAATATACTTCACTAACTTTGAGTTTTTAAGATTTCAAACCATGTTCCCTTTGGATCTGCCATAATGCAAATTATTTCCAACTTTTACCCAAATTTAAAGTGACAATGCTGTCCCTCTTTGTATTACACACATACGATATTGTCGACAAAAATGAAACAATACATATTAAATGTTCAGCGAAAACCTGTTTTTAATGCTATCACTATAAACATAAAAAAACTCTAATAATACTTCAATCTCTACTTGACATGCCATTTTCAATCAGGGAGTCTTTATTCCCTAATTCAGGTATATTCATTTTTTAGTTCCCATAGTTTATCTCCAACCTTGTCTAGCTTTGCATCACAGACAGCGAGGACCTTGTGTTACACTGCCTATTGAAACTGAATACTTCTCTAAGGCAGAAATGGTCCTGCTTATTTTTCAGTGCTTAAAACTGAAAGAATAAAGGAAAAGAAGGTATTTTTACAATGTTAAGTTAGATTTTATTAAATATTTAATTTGGTAGATAAAGCAAAAATATTTCTATGGGATCAACAAACTTAAAAACAGTTCTAGACACTGGAATATTAAGTCTTTTGAGGATGAATATTTTCATTGATATACAAATTAACATAAATAGGAGGACTCATCTAAAATGACTGTACTAGACACTATACTGTATTATTTTCTACTTTATTTCTTACTTTTTAATGTTAAAAAGGAATAGTAGCCACACCATAAGTATCTTATTTTTCTTTTTGGTTAAGAACCCAGTTTTTATTTTCAGACTAAAATAATTTACAGAAATTAGTACATAAAGCCTATTAGTGCTATTCAGAGCCCTCACTCTTAAGTCTCACTCTGCTCAATGCCAAGATCCTAGTTGAGGATCTTGTCTTTCATGGTTCTGTACTAATTTCTTGGTTCCAAGACCATTCTGCTTAAGACATTAAAGAACTAGGCATCAACAAATTTGATTACTACAGCTAACAAAAATATTGTATTTATTAAAGTAACACCAAGTTTTGAAAGCCCTCAGATGCAAAGTCTTAGCAATCCAATTTATATATTGTTTTAAAATATTAATATGGCTAGAGAGATAGCTCAGCAGCACAGCATGTACCTCGCAAGAGCCTGGTTCTGAGTTCTGTTTCTGGCACAAAACAAATAAAACACACAAAAAATAGTAATCTGGAAGTGGATTCATATAAAACAAAAATTAGTATAAAATGGAGGGAGAGAGCATTTTATAGTATTTTAAAAGTCTTTCCTAGATGAATGTTAATTTTTACAATGGAAAAAGTACTATCCAGCATTACAGACATCTATTTTTTGCTGCCCACCAAGTATTCACCCTTCCTTTGGTATAATGGATCTTTATTTCCTTTTTGGAGGAAAACCCTCTTTTACCTATAGTTTATGTCTATCTGGTGGAGTTAATTACTTTCTCACTCTCAGCTGGGCGTACCTCTGTCTTAAAACTCAGAGCTTCAGATTCCCCTGGCCACTAGGGCATGGGTCAGTCAGAGCCAGTGAGATGTAACGAGACTTGCTAGTTTTTCGAGGAAAAAGATGGTCACCCTTTTCAGCCAATCATGACCTTGAGGATTTAGGGGCTAAAAGAGTGGAAGTTATCTTTTGCTCACCTATAGGTAGATTATAGGGTCAATATTAGGGAAGCAGTGCTAAGAAATGTATGCAAATTGAACCTTCATAACATTATGTCAGACTTGAGTGGAGCCATTCTTGAAGCCCCATGTATTCTGAACCAATTTACACAAACTAATACATATGTTTTTTTTCCCTGCTTTAATTTTGTTTTGAGTTGAGTTTTCTGTTACAACAAAAAGAATCTTAACTAATACAAAACTATTTCATAATAGTGTGTTTGCATTCCCAAGAATAAACACTTCAGTCACAAAATTCAGTTTCAAACTCAACACTTTCTCACGTGACTCTGGCTGTTTTCAAAGTGTGTCCTCCTCTGAAGGTCCTCCTGCCCCAAATTCAAACTTATAAAAAAGATTTTGAATCTTCTGTCTCTTATTGTCTTAATACCAAGGGAAAAAATCTGCCTCAAAGAATAAAAAACTTACAATGGAAAAAAGAAAATAACAACTAATGGGAAGATGGGGAAAGGGACAAACAAATCATCTGTAGAAACTTTAAACAGCAACCAAATGTGCTTTTCATTTTTGGTAAGTCATAAATGAGTGTCAGTGACTGAAGCTTATAAAATGAAGTCAATTCAACTATATACAGAATTTAATATAGAGACATCAAAATACTAAAATCAAAGTTCTTATTCAAAAAGTATCTGATAAAAATTAAAATTCAGAAAATAACTTCTTGGGAAATTAAAATGTTTGGAACTTACAGCAACAGGCAAAACATTTTAAAAAGTTGATAGCTAATCATATTAACAAAAATTCCTGATTTTAAGGACTCTGAGGTTATGGCTATCAAGTCCCCAAATCATTTCCAAAATGGTTAGCAAAAAATTTAACCGAATTAAGATAAAACTAAAGCTACTGCAAAAAAACTAATTTAAAACGTACTTCCACTTTCTAGGAACTTTAGTGACTTAACTGCTAACAAGAAAGGGAGAAAAACAATGCACATGAAATAAAACAGAGTTGAGATGTATATTCTCATGCTTTTTAGATCACACTGAGGTGAGACTTTACTTATTTTAGTTCTAGATCTCAGATGAGTGCTACTATGCATTACAATAGTCCTCTGATCATGATGAGACTATGGAATCTATGCATAAAGATGAGATAGCGATTTAAACTGAAGTAAAATAGAATGATTAAAGGAGTCCTGGAGTCAGACTGACTATTGCACCGTCATTTAATAGTTGTAGAAGTGAACCAGTTTCACTACAGTTCAATTTCTTCACCTGTAAACATCAGATAATAATAAGCAACAATAACTAACATATGCAGTCTTAATGTTAATTGCTAAGTATTTTTCATAAAGCTTTACATATTCTTTAATTCCTAATAATATTCTTAGGCAATAAATAATATCATTTCTATTTTATTGAGGAGGAAAGTGAGATGTAGGTTAGTTTAGTAAATTGTCTGAGGTCACAAAACTAATGAAAGTGGTAGGGCTGATATCTGCAATTGGAACCTAAAAAGTCTTAATCTGATTAAGAGCCTATACTTGGAATCATCACACCCTCTTCAGATTACTTCACCTCAAAGATCTATCAAGACAAATAATTTACGAATAGTAGTAGAGTTCAATAAGGCTTACTTTTAGAGTTCTTCTGACAGTCAATTTCTAGTTACCTAAATTTATGAACTGTTTAGAAATTACTATATGGGAACTATTTCATGGTGAAGAGAATTTTGGATAGGAAGAAACAATGCTGGAAACTAAGTTCTATGAAAAGTAGTACATTATTTCAAAATTCTCTTTAGACTGATACTTTTGAGGCTCCTAGACCTGGGAGTTTGAGGTACAGTTGAGACATCTTGGACAGATAATACATATGAGTCTAGAACCTGAAGAAGAGATATGGACTAGAACTATATAAATCTGGACATCTTCAACATACAGATGAACTACCTAGAAAGAATGTGGAGTAAGAAAAAAATCTAAAAGCAAGGCTGACAACAAACTCAGTAACATGAATGTCACTGGACTTAGAAACATGGAGATATAAGTGATCTCCACAGTTATTTCAAAGAATACTGTGATTTTATTATTTAATTAGCATCATTATACACTTTTTTAAAATGAAGAACAGCAAGCAAGCATTTGAGATATTATTGATATTGGATCTTTGTTCCTCTTATTACAATACTTCATTAATGCTCACCCACTAAGGACATTATTGTGAGAAATTCCACAACGAAACTATGATTTAATGGAATCTTCCTAATTGCAATTTGACCACTGTATAAGGCACTAGGGAGACTTGGTCTCCACCCTTAAGAAACTTACGTCAGATAATTAAATGTCAACATAACGTATAAAAGCAGTTTGGGTCTGACGGAAATAAAGAACACTAACCCCAGTTTGAAGGGTAGGAGTACTTTAGGCTGCTTTTATTTATTTTTATTTTAAAAAGAATAAAACCCAGCAAAGCAAAACAGAACAAAGCCAATCAAAACAAACCAGTGAAAGTGACATAAGACTTCAAAACAATAGGAAATCAACAGTGGTGACCATAATGCCTCCTGCTGTCTTCAAAATAGCTGCAGATACCTTCAGACATAGTAAAAATTAAACAAAGCAGAACAGAATAGAACCAATAAAAACAAAACTATGAATGTAATAAAGGACTTTAAAACAAGATAATAGTAAATCCAAAATGGTTACCATAATATATCTTGTTATCTTGGAAATAGCTGCCCATACCATTGGATACAATAAAATCAAACAAAACAAAACCCAACCCAACAAAACAATGAAAATGATACAGGACTTCACAACAAGATAATAAGCAATCAACAATGGTCACCACCTGCAGAAGAAGATCCCCTGTAGGTGTTACATTATGTATTGCCATCCTCTGAATAGATGATCAGACCACCAGCTTTGGACCTGCAAAGTCAGTGAAACACTAAACACTACAAGCATTAAATTGTATTCTACCTCAGCAGCCACCATGGTAGCCTTGCTTCTCTGGATCAGCCAGTTGCTTACAGCTTCGGGGGCGGGGATTGGCTCCTCTTGTTTTCCAGCACAAGTAATAGAAGGGGCTGGCATCTAGCTCTCCCTCTAGCAGCCCATGCACAGCACCTATTTGCAGGGAGGGTTTTCCTCTTGATGACTTCTTGTTCTCATCCCCTGCAGTCCGCATGGCACAGACTCATAGGAAAAGACTGGTGTCTGGCTCTCCCTCCAGTGGCTTGGGTATGCTGTCAATTCAGAGAGGGCTTGCTAGGCCACCTTTATGAAAACAACATCAACCATTCATTTTCTGAGATATTCCTATGCTCCCTAAATCCTGGAAACACAAAGATAAGCTTAGATCTCTGTGTACACAGCTCACTAGTAAAGTGTATTCAGATTTTTTTTTTTGTACCAGGGATCAAACTCATAGTCTCACACTTGCCAGGTAGGCTCTTACACCCCTGAGCTAAACCCTCAGCCCCATTGTATTCAGATATGTTAAAAGGAAAATTCCAAAATAATATGTTAAGTGCGATCACACAGGCATTCGGTGAAGAGGCCTATGGCCCTAATCTAAACCTACAGCCAGTTCTATACAATAATGTTTCAGAATGGATTTCAATAATGAAAAGGTCTCAGTCAGAGACAGGTATTACAGGAAAAGGGAATAACATATGCAAAGATTTAAAACTATTTTGAGAAAATTAAGAATTATTAAGAACAGTAATGAAAGATAGGGAAAAGCTAGAGAAGTCAGCTGGATAAACTACATAAAAACAGTGTAAGCCAAAATACAATCTGGAACAGTTCTTATAGGAAATGGGGCAACAGTACAGAGGACTAGCATAACTTCATTTATTTTTTTCAGATTCTTAACTAAAATGGTTCCATTGCCTCACCCCAATATTTCCTCTCCTAGTCATTCTGCTCCAGTAAACAGCACTATTGTTTGTATGAGCAATCTGAATGTGTTTAATACTTCTCCTTCATCTTCCATATCTTAGCTTGACCATTAGTATGTTTTGAATTTGACACCTAATACATACTCAACATACTCTCCTTCTCTGAGGTTTTTGCTCATGTTGTACTTATTCTAAGCCTGGAACAATATTTATTGCTCCTGGCCTTTACCTAGTTGAGTCCTTGATCCTGAGATTGCTCAAGTGTTTAATTTCTCAGAAAACTTTCTTTAAGCACCCAATATAACAAGGTTTCTTCCTGTTAATATCTCATGTCCTGTATTTACAAAGTATTAATTGTATTTATTTGTATTCGTATTTACTTGTATACTAGATTTTAATATCTATTTTGTGATTTTTATTAAGACTGAACTCCTCATGTTGTTTTATCATATAACCAATGCCTGCACTACTTTCTATAGTGTAGGTATTTAAGGAATACTGGGTTTTGAAAAAAGAATTTTTAGGAAAATTAACTTTGAAAGCAATACAGAGGATTTATGTCAATGGCTCCCAAGCCTCATGAATTATGGACTTGACAAAATCTGGCATTTGTGATTGGTTCATTGTCCAGTGCTCGATTGGTGCTATGAATGCTATACCTGCCTAGGGGTGGAACCAGCATATGATATAATGGCAGAAAGAAGATGTGTCTCCCTCTTTTGCCAGTTTGCGCCTTGCTGTTTGCTGCGGCCGTAAGAGGGGGCTCTGCCATGCCACCCTGCCTTGGAGCCAACTGAATATGGACTGAAACCTCCAAGAACTCTAAGAAATAAACCTTTCCTTCCCTAACTTTGGGCATCAAGTATTTTATCTCAGCAGCAAGTAAAAAGTACTAAGAATTTGTTACCAGTGAAGTGGGGTCATTGCTGTGACTATACCTGACCATGTGATTCTAGAGCCTTTGGCAATGGCTTGTGGGCAGAATATGGAAAGGTTCAAAGATGCCACCTGAATGCACAGAGCTGGAAGAGCTTAGGCTGTTCTGTAGAGGAGATTCTAGTCAGAAGTCAGGAGACCAGAAGGCGGATAAAAAGCCTGCTGGTAAAGACTAGGCTCACGAAGCTTCTGTTGGAAATAAGGACTACATTGGTTGTTGAACTCCAGGTGATATATGTTATGGCTTGGCAGAAAGTTTGTCTGTATTTTGCTGGTGTCCAGAGACTGTGCCTGAGACTAAGATTAAGGGCAGTAGACTGATTAATCTGGGAGAAGAAATTTCAATGCAGCCAAATGTTGAGGCTGAGGCATGGCTATTGTTGGTTTTTTTTAAAAAGCCAGACTTATGTTGCAAATCAAGAGCAAAAAAGCCCAACAGGATAATTTAAAATGCTGTGAGTTTGGCCAGAATGAAATCTCCAGTAAAGCTGTGGATTGTAAAGATAGAGCTGAAACTTTGATTGCTGAGAAGGAATACAGAAATAAAAAAGATGGCTAGGGGGCATCCCAGCAAGCAGCAGGTCTCCATCCTTTGTAGACTCAAAACTGAAAAAGTGAAAAACTGCTCAGAGGAGAAAGCTGCAGAGCACCATGCTCCAGAATAGTGGCAGAGGCCAAATGAGGTTCCAAAATGACAGCAGCCACACCATATTCCAGAATGGTGGCAGACATATGAGGTTCCAAAATAGTAGCAGCCACACCAGGTTCCAGAATGGCAGTGACATAAGAGAAGTTCTTTCTCACAATCAGGTTCACAGGGCCCAGCGATCCAGGCACTTGACCCCTCCATCCAAGAGAGAGAAAAGCTTGGCCTCTGTTCCAGCTGGCAACAAACCTGGGCAGCATCCACATGGCACTGATTTTAGGTGCAAGGAAAATGCACAAATTCTGAGGATAAGACAGCTTCCACCCCGACTGCAAAAGGCCTGGGAGGCCAAGCAGTATGCCCCTCAGAGGGCAATATGTAAAGTTGTAAGGGTGAAACCAAAGGTTCAGTGGAGACCCCAGAAGTTTGGAAAAGCCAGGAACATGGATCATCCAAGGAAAGATGTAAAAACTGAGCAAAGGAGGCTTAAGAGAGAAGCTGTGGGAGCTGAAATCCCTGGAAGCGCCATGGAGGTGGAATCATACAAGCCTTTTGGAGCTTGCGACCAGATTGCTTCAGATGCTGAGCATGGAACTCCCCCTGCTGGATGCTGGACTTGCTTTGTTTCCAATACTTTGTGTTCCTTCTTGTAACTTTTGGAAGGTAATGTTTATATTGTGTTTTTGCATTTTGGAAATGTTTAACCTTGTTTCATTTGTACAGGGGTTACAATTTAGAGTTTGCCTCAGATCTCAGAGGAGACTCAGGACTTGAGGTTTTCAGCAATATTGAACCTGTTAGGACTTCGGTAACTCTTAAGAGATGGACTAAATGTCTTTTGTATAAAGGATGTGCATGAGTCTTTGGGGGCCAAGGGTGGAATGTCATGGTTTATGTTTGGCCCCCAAGCCTCATGAATTATAGACTTGACCAAATCTAGCATTTGTGATTGGGTCGTTGTCTAGCGCTCAGTTGGTACTATGAATGCTACAGCCACCTAGGATGAAGCCAGCATATGATATAATGGCGGGAAGAAGGTGTGTGTGTGTGTGTGTGTGTGTGTGTGTGTGTGTCTCTCTTGCTGGTTTGTACCTTGCTATTTGCTGTGACTATGAATAGTGGCTCCGCCATGCCATCCTGGCTTGGTACTGAGTATGGACTGAAACCTCCAAGAACTGTAAGAAATAAACCTTTCCTTCCTTAACTTTGAGCATCCGGCATTTTGTCTCAGTGACTAGTAAAAAGTAACTAAGACAAGGATGTATGAGGAACATGTGATGCCTAGAACAAACCAGATAAGATAAAAATAACCTAAATGAAAGATGATGTAGAGTTGACCTAAGTGGTTAACAGTGAAGATAAAGGAAAATAGTACTTGAGAAATTAAGCAGAAATGACATGTTCCTGAAGGGCATGTACAGAAAGAAACATTAACCTTTGTCAGGTTTAAAAGAGGTGTAATAGAAAAATAAGCAAATCTAAATTACTATTTTCAGTAGGCAGTTGAAAAATTAATTGCAGAGTATAGGAGGTCCTGGACTAGGGACAGTTTTTCTCCTCTCTTCTTTCTCTTTCTACCAAAGCATGTAAGAATGCCAGTAAGAATAATAAAAATATTGTTCAATTTTTCATTAATCTACTTTATCCTTGATAGCACTGAGAACTGAATAAAGTACGTTTATTCAATAGCATTGCTAGGAAGGTATTCAGAAGCTTATCACATTAAGTAAACTGAGTCAACTGCCCACATCAACAAAGCTCCTAATCAGTGGAGAAGGAATTTGAATCCAGGTTTTATATCAGCAAAACCTCTTCTTATTACACTACCTTATTTTTAACCGGAACAATGCTTATAGCAAATGTGTTCAGAAGAGGGAAAAACATCAAAACCAAGGCGCTATTTGACTTAGAAAACACAGACTCAGCTCAGGTATAAGAGGCTTCCAAAAGAACACATGGAGTGATGATATAAAACAGTTGGAGAGAAAGTAGAGTTAAGGTTTCCTTTAAATCAGGAGCCTTGCGAATTTCCCAGTGTTTTCAATGTGTGGCCTATGGCCCATGCAATAGCCTATGTAGAAGCTTAGTGAAAATGAAGACTCTCAAGCCTCATCCAGATTTACAAAGTCAGAATATGCATTTTAATACAACCTCTAGATGATTCATGTAATACATTAACGTTCAAGAAACACGGGTTTGATTATATAGATGAAGATCTAACCAGGTTAAAAAAATGTTTGCAGAGTCAAAACTGGAACCTTTATTTCTGGGTGTAGCATTTGTTCTATTGACCTTACAGAATGCACTCCAAACATCACTTTGAACTTCACTAATCTGAGGTTTATCCCATTGAACATTTAGAACTTGAAGTGAATTTAAATCATATTATTACTAACCATTTTGATTTGATTCCATTCCATTTGGAATTTAAAATGTTCTTGTGAATGTTCAACTTTTTGTTTTAAACACTACTACATGAAACATAAACGTTCTACCTGACTACAAAGAACTCTTAAATTCATACCATAAGTTTCAATCCTGCTCCCTCAATGTAAAGACACAACAGTCTCCAAGAAAAGAACTTTTTCTATGCAAACTAAAGTCCTGGAATTTCAGAGCTGGAAAATAACTTATGTGGTTGAGATGACAAACAGATTTTATCTAGAATGCCAACTATATAGTTCCTGACAGTGCTCTATCAAAAAGGAATCAAAAAAAAAAAGGAATCTGCACTTGGTTAGGGATCAGCCATTACATTTATTTGCCATGGGTTGGTTCCCAAAAAGGGCCTAAGTGCTATAGAATAGCTGACCTTGAAAACATAGGTAAACTAAGGCCCAAAGAGATTTAGTATTTTTTGTTGTCTTGCTCTTGCAAGGCAGGCACTGTGACACTGAGCTATGTCACTGGCAAGGTCCAATTAGGTTAAATAAAACATAATAAGTCACATACTGAATAAAATAGTAAAACTCTAGGTCCCCTAACTTCATTCATTCTATTTAAAAAGCTCCTGATATATGCATTCAACTTTAAAATTTTCTTTTCATGTAATAGATAATAAAAATCAAACCAATAAAATTTAACTAGAATAAAAGACTTCACAAGATATTATAGACTTTGCAATCCTATAACAAAGACATATATGTAAGTACATTGAAACATTTAAATGAAGCCCACAACCTTTAGGTTGTATCACTGTGATCAATGAATGATCTCTGACTCAGACTGTTTCCTGACAATTTTACTTCATGGTAAATTTTTCCATATGACAATTGTTTTTTATAGCGTTTACCCATGATGACTCAGGGCACCTAGACACTATGAAGGAGCTTTCAATACAAAGGGGTAGGAGGAAAATGAGGGGGCTTACTGAATCATTAACAGCCTACTCAGTTATGAAACCTAGCAAATTGTTTCTGGGAGCCATTTTAAAGACAGCTTTAGGAGGCAAATTCTAGCTAAAGCTTTAAGAGACCAGTGTAGCCAAACTATGTGCAAATAAATCAATATACTATTTCTAAAAGAGACACTTCAGCAAAATGATTTTCTTTTTGTTGAAAAAATATCAGTGATGAATTAAAAATGCCTGGTATCATCAGCCACAGATCTGCTCTATGTTCAATAGTAAGCCCACCATGAAATTTATCATCCCTACTTTGGTGATCAAACAGGACGAGTTTACAGATTAAATCATGTTACTTTACATGAAATTACAGTGAAGCAGTAAGTACATTTAAAAAGTTTTCTGATACACTAAAGTTTGCATATAGGCTGTCGTTTCAATAAGACACATTTTTTTAACATTTATGAATGATAAACTTAACTACTTTGTAAGTTCGATATTTTGGAGTTTCAATGGTAAATTTAAAGAATAACAGTGAGAAACAATTCAAAGAAAAATCCATCACGTAAGCTACAGTTTAGAATGACAGAAAATCACAGGGGCTGGGGATTTAGCTCAATGGCATAAGCACCTGCCTTGCAAACAGGTGGTCGTGAGTTCGATTCCCGGTACCGATAAAAATGAAAAAGACAAAAAAAAAAAAGACGGAAAATCAGCTTTTAGTACTATTACATGCAGTGTATTAAATCTGGCATAAGCCCAGAGGAACACAAAGTAGTAAGGACAGTGAGTATCTGCCTAGAACCAGGAATACAGTACATTAAGGTTTTAAGGAACCAATAAAGAATTTTCAATTGTTTACATTTATTGTTTAAAAAAAAAACCTTTAATTTAACTCTGCCTCCTAAAGGCAACTGACAAGTTGAGCCTTACAATAATCAACTAGGAAAACTGCGACCAACCAGTTCTTTAATTCATTCTTGTGGAAGGAAGGAATAGATCTATACTTATTATATCACATTATCTATCTTTTCATCTACTTGGCTGTCAAAAAGCAGCTCAAAGGGCCAGGGATTTAACTCAGCAGCTCAAGTGCTTGCCTGGTAAGGGTGAGATTGTGAGTTCAACCCATGGTACCGAAAAACAAAACAAACACACAAACAAAAAAAAGCAGCTCAGTTTTCCCTTAATATCATATATGACTAGCTATATTATTATAGTGCTGATAAAGTCCCCAATTGTCTGACATTTTTAGAAAAGACAATATTAAGAGCTTTTAAAAATACTTTGAAATTCGACTATGCTCCTAACTATCAAACTTTGTTACGTGAAGAACACAGGTCCTGGATAACGCAGAATTTTTACATTTTCAAATCAGTAAGTTTACTACTGTTTCCCACATTAGCAAACTTTAAAACAATTTTTTTTTTCTTGTAGGTCTAGTAGTTTCTCTTGGTGACTGCCTGACAGAGTACACCATCTCTATCAGACAGACAGACAGACAGACAGACAGACAGACAGAGACACACACACACACACACACACACACACAGCACGGAAAGTTTAAAAAGATAAGTACACAGGGCACAAGCAGGTATTTGGCATTCATACATTATCTGTTTAGGTACTTAAATCATTCTAAATCTATTTTATAAGACAGTGTGGAAGAACAGTGGGCATGACTGCAGGTGACAAAGAGTCATAAAGAGAAGCAGTAGCAGAGTAATAAAGAGATAAAGGTGTGAGAGGTAAGGACATGGAATGATGACTACCTTGCAATATACCTGGAAATGTACCTGGAAACTACTGCTGCAAAAGTCTACAAAGCACACTAGACCGATTTTTCATGTCTTGTTACTTTTACTATTATTTCCCAAGATTGTACCATGATTGATACTAAAAATTAACATAACAAAGATGTTCTTTTTGCATAGAAATTTCTTTAAAGTTGTATTATTTCTGTTTGTAATTTAAAAACTTGATTCTTAGTTCTAATGGTTATCAATGCTTAAGTAGATCCAAGTTACAATTATTATTCCTGGCCATGTTTATTATTTTCTGAGAATCAGTTTGTTTCTTTTCTTTTCTCTCTAGCTCCCTAGCCCCCTTTTTCCTTCCATTGTAAGTTTTTTATTCCACAAAAATAGAAATGAAAAAGAAATTCATAATCCTACCAACAAACACAATGAAAGTAATTCTAAAATAAAGCCTCACATTAGTATAGTTATCATAGAATATCAAAGTCCTTTTATGAAAAAGTACTGCCATTTTTTATTTTAGAGATGAACCAAATATAGCTTTTTAGACTTTCAGAGTTAATGAAAGGCCCAGGTACTAAACATGGGCTCTGCTAATAGGCTATTATTTAAAATAATTTAATAATTCATTGTAATTGCTCAATTCTAATTGTATATATACAATAAAAATGGTCTGGTTATCTATATATACACACAGAGACAGGAATAGACCAAAGGGATAGAAATTGAGTAAATTTAAGAACCTAGTTTGTAACAACTTAATGAAAAATGTTTAAAAATAGGAGGCTTTGATCCTTATACAGTTATGCACTTATAGTCTTAGTGATCACATATTATTCACTATATAATAAAAGTTCACAAATTCTGCTTATTGCCATTAATTATAAATATTATTGGTTAAAAATATAAATGAAAAAGTTGTGCTTTCCCACTATTACAAATAATTAGAAAAAAGAACAATTTTATTTATCCATCATTATCACTAAAGTAAAAATCATTGAAATTAAGTTTAGTTTCCCAGGCTACAAAAACTAACCCTATAAAGAGTGAACTAATATAATAACCATTCAAAACTAGCAAAGCATACTGTCCTAGAGTAAAATTTATTCTAAAAAATCCAAAATTGTTGAAAGTTTTTCCTTGGCACTTAAAATTTGGATGAAATCCAATTTTCCCCATAGTTTTAGTGAAGATTTAAAATTTAAAACTACTAATCTGAGAAATGAAGCATGAATATAAGAGCTGACAGATTAATCCTTAACATCACATATGTTAGTCTTTCGGTTTCCCAATTATACACCATAGCAACAGAAAGCTATAAATTTTACTACATATAAAAATGGCACCCCCTTTAGTCTTAAATGTAATACAAATAAATATGCACTTGATATTGTGTGTATATGTTTGTTTTAAAGTATTAGATAAAATCTAATATCCAAATGCACATAGCTCTTTCATGTTAGTTACTCAAAGCATTCACAAGTTTATTCCAAATGATGCTACAATTACCCAGAATCTTAGTAAAACTGCTTTTTAGTCTGGGTATGTGGATCTGATTTTCAGAAACAGTAATTGCCTTTTTCTGAATGGATATGATTTTTAGAAATAGCCTCAAGTTATTCCTGTTTTCTTTGTATCAAAACCTTTTCACAGTCATATCTAATAAATAAGATGAAGTGTCATGTGTTTAATGACCATTTTTTCCTTAAAAACAAGGAGAAAATGCAAAGTAATAAGCTATTTTCCCATGTGGTTCTTAGACTGATTTACGAGACAAGGTTTAAAAACCCTAAAATATTCTGAGTAATGTAACTGTTCAGTAAGCACAGGCATGGCTTCCCCAGTGACTGTTCTAGAATAAGACTCATTTTAGGTAAGCCTGTACAGATTTTACATTGAAACAATCCTTATACAACCTGTTCCCTACCTTCCCTTTACCACCTGACTTTTTCACCTGCTACTCTCACCCCAATCCATCCACTCTAGCCGTGTAGTTTCTTGTAGTCAGGCATACTTGCATTTCACAGCCACTGTGTTTGCTGTTCCCTCTCTCTGGAATGTCTTAACCTAACCTAACTCAGATGGTTGCTCTGTCACCAACTTTAGATCTTTACTGAAGTATGTGTTATTTTCTCAATGAAATTTTATTTTACTTTGTTTTGTTTGAGACAAGGTCTTGCTATGTAGTTCATGTTGGTCTTGAACTCACTATGTAGCCCAGGCAGGGCTCAGATTCATGGTGACCTTCTGCCTCAGCCTCCTGAGTGCTGGAATTACATGTGTGTGCCACCATGTTTGGCTCAATGAGGTCTTTTTCAGGGCAGTTATCCTCCGCCTATCTCACACTATATTTCACAATTCCCTTTCTTCTTCTTCTCAATTTTACTTGTATGTTTAAAAATTTTTTATGGAAAATTTCAAACATACACAAAAGTAGACAAAATATATGAAATTTAATGCATCTCTATGGTAACTACCTTCAACAATTTTCACTATTTTATTTATTTTAATTTTGTTTCACTGATACGCTCCCTTTCAAATTATTTTAAAGCAAAAAAAAAATCCACACATTACATTTAGCTCATACTTTATTTTTTTATTTTAAAGAGAAAAAAAAAACACAAGCAAAAAAGACAAATAACAAAAACCCTAAAACAATAATATAGGCTTTTAAAACAAGATGTAGGAATTTAACAATGGTTGTTATATTGCATATTGCCATCTTCAAGACTTGCTTAGATTACCACATATAGACACGCAAAATTGATCTAATCGTTTGAGTATTAATAGTTCTCTTTCAAGAACTATTAGAATTAGTATAATCATCTTAGCTATATATATGTATGTATACACATAGATCTATTATCTTTTTCCTTTCTTTTCTTTCACCTATCCCAGTTAGCTCATACTTTATTATGTATCTTCTCAAAAAAATTATACTACACCATTTAAAAAAATTAACAATTACTTTTCGCTAAATATCCAGTGTTCAAATTTCCCTAATTTTTCACAAATGTCTCTTTACTATTTGCTCAAGGCAGGATCTAAGGTCCATGCATTACATTTGGTGCATATGACTTTTATATCTCTTTTAAATCCACCTCTTATTACTTGTTTTTTAAAATTGAGGAATCTAAGTCACTTTTTTCTTGAAACATAAACTATTTTATTGTCTGGCTCTTGCTAGTAAAATATAAAAACCAGGAAGGTAGAGATTTTGGACTAAATGATGTCAGAACCCAGACCACTGCCTAAAATGCAAAAGTATTCAATACTTACAGAATGAATATTTATGCCAAAAGTCCACTGCCCATCCAACAGCAGAAATTATGAATCCAGTACTCCTTTCTCCTGCTAATCCTGAACCAGAAATTCTACTTTTAGGTTTTCTTTTTATGAGACAGGGTCTCCTATATAGTTCAGGCTGGCCGTGGCCTCACTATGTAGCCGAGGCTGAACTACAACTTGCAGTGATCCTCCTGTTTCAGCTTCCTAAGTGCTGGAATCATAAACGTGAGCCATCATGCCTAGGCAGCCACTACCAAGTAATCATATTTGGTACTCAAGGTGATACTACGGACTGTCCCTAATACAGTTCAAAAGTGTACTTCCACCTCCAAAATAAATCAGAAAGCTCCCTATTAGTATAAATTACTGACTATATTTCTTAAGTATTTCTTAGTTTATTTTAGACAGTAAGAGAAAAAAAGTGTAATTAAAAAGAAAAACAAACAAAAAAAGAAGCTACAGAATATGGTGAGGAAACTAGGGATACCAAATATTTTTTGAATTAGTAACATCCCAAGAGGTTCATTATAAAATAAAAATCAGCAACAAATGCTTCAAAAAGGAAGTAAATTACATCTGTATTGAGTTACTTTTTTTAAAAAACTACATGAATGGTCACGATTAACTGGGAGATGAAGACTTGCAAAGACTTTCCCATTTATAGTCACCAGTAACACATTCTCTCTTTCTATAAATGGTATTTTAAGTTGTAAAAGTATTACAGGAGTGATATGAGTAATATATAAAACGTCATTTTTCTGAAATGGAATTTATCATGACAAGAGAAAAATATTGTACATTTTAAAATAAATAAGGTCTTTCAAAAATTATTTACAATTTATTTCTCTCAAATCACCTAATGGATTCTCTCAAAGCTTATTTCTGAAAGCAGCTATGCTAACGCAATGCTTCCAAAATGTTTATATTTTGATTACCTATTTCTAATAATAAAAACCCTGTAATTCCCTGTTATCCATGTAAAAGTCTTGTGTTTCCTATCATTTTTAAATTCATTCAGCAACCAAAATTTGGGACATATTTAGTGTAATGTTAGGCAATTATTTTCAACCTCTGAAGGAAAAAATTAAAAAGGAGTGAGCTACTCAGGGTAACGTGAAAAAAGGTAGTGGCAGAACTTGAAATCATATCCAAATCTTTCAGTGACCAGTATTTCTTGTCCTGAGGTTCTCACACTTTACTCAGAGGAAACTTGTCTAGCAGAGGTCAAACTTTGACAAAGAAAGCAACAATATACCATCTAAATCCCTTCAAAGAATGACTTCTATTTACTTTTGTGTAATAAATATAAAAGGAATCTGGAAAAGATCGCTAAAAATCTATAAAAAGAATAAACAGAATTCACTGTTTGTTACAATTTTGTCATTTATTTATAAATGTTACCAGGAATCACTAATATTATACTGCAGAATTATTTTTATCAATTTTTTTCACATTGTTTTCTTTTGCTTTTTTTTTTTTTTAAAGTGGCACAAGGGAATGACCTCAGGGTTTCATGCATGGTAGGCAAGTGCTCTACCACTGAGCTACACCTCAATTGGCTTTTCAGTTGGCTTCATTTTCTTTGGTCAAAAAACATAATTGGAATAACAGTTTTCCCAAAGAAATTCCTAAAACTACCTCAGTGCCATTATATATACATAGTCAAAATTTAATGCAATTAAAATATATGTAATGAAATAATCCCTAAAAGCTTTTCTGACTGAAGTGCTAGGACAGAGCTATACTGATATTTCATGGTAAAATACCTGTATATATGTTAGAAAGCTAGTTTTTAATCTTTTGGCTTAAAATTTTTAACTGCTACAGTATCTACTTTATGAAAACATTAGATGTTCAGAAAACAGAATTATAGTTTTTATCATCTAAGCAACAAGACAGTCACAACTAAGCATGTTGAGAAATGACAGAAGGTAAAATAAAAACTGACATTCTGACAATCTGAAAGGTAGACTAAGCCAAATTGAAATACCCTGAAGTGTCCTCTTATATTTTGTCCCACTGGCAACTGGAGTACTAAATCCAGTTTCTCAGCAAATACTTTTTGGTCATTTGTTTTGAAGGATCTCTAAGAAATCAGGAAATTTGTAAGGTCAGACTTCATCAAGTGACTTTTGCCTCTGGAGTCTAGAGACTGAACAAAGACACTGTGCTAGTAGCTTACCTAACTACATATAATGACAATGGTAAATCAGTTTGGTAAGTACTATAGGAAAAGTTTAATATAACCCAACTGTTTAGATTGCTTAAATGCCAAAGGCAGGTGGGGAACAGCAGTGTTAGGAAATGATGAAACGCCAGTTTCAAAAACTCGCTTAGATAACTTCAAAATCTGCACATTTGCAGTTTTTTTTTTTTTTTTTTTTTAGGTCAATAAATACTAATTCCTCCTTAAAAACCTTAAACTTTTAAATGAGACATTAGACTCATTTCACTATCGCACATACAGCGGTCCACACACCTAACTGTTCTAAATTCCAATAGCTTTTGAACTACAGAAAGGGGCTAGGTCAGAGGGTTGGAGAGAGAATAAATGTCTCACTTTCATTTTCTGATGCAACCATTTCATACAAATTTAAATACAAAGGAATTTAGGATAAGTAGCCACTATTACTACAGTTCTGATTATTATTCATCTCAGGAAAGATCTTGTAGAAATGATGCTTGATTTCAATTTTGCTAACTTCTACTTTGGTACTCCCATCCAAAAAAAAGCTATCAAAATTAATAAGATTGCTGAGTAAGTATTTTATTCCAGAAGTTGTTAGCATATATAAAAAATAAAGAATTCATGTATTTATTCAAACAGGACAATGTTTTGAAAGATATAAATCTGATTACTCAGAGAACATTTTCTATTAGTTATAAAGACCAGCAAAAAGCTACCTTCTCCACAAGTCAAAATATAAATTGATACTAGCACGTCAACTGAACGATAAACTCATTTTTCCTCAATTTTGAGTGACATTCAATGAAGAAAATGACAACGAAACAAAAGATCACTTGCAATGTAAACAAAGTAACATTGTGCAAAGAAAAAGTAAGGCCTTTAAAAGAAAACAATCTTTCACAACCTCAAAACTTTAGTTCTTAGCACAACTTAATATGGGTAAGACGCTTAGTATTTATTGACACATTAATGGATAAATTATGAGAATGTTGGTGGAGCTCAAGCCAAAATACTTTTCCTTGAGTGTACTGACTAAATTTGTTAAGTGGACAGTTAAAAAATCCCTTCTTCATCACTGACCCTTTGCCTAAAAAAAAAGCAGAAGGTGAGACGAGTTTATGATTTACAGTACAGTATTTCCCCCACTCCGAACATTCCTCGGGAAGCCCTTTGAGGTTCTAACATGCAAACACCATGCAAGAAGAATTATTGTTTCAACTACCTAACAATTACCCAGACTTCTTTCTGACTTTAGTTAACCTGTAAGTAAAATTAGCATTTTTAACTTTTCCACGAGGCACTGGAGAACGAGTTATTGCTCATAAACGCTTTCAGATGCTCAGACACGAGACACAGTGGATCAAGAGTATCGATCAATAAGAGCTTTCCAGACCTCAGTTTACCCACTTTCGGAAACCGGCATACTAACTTGTTTCGTTAGGGCCCCGAAGGTGAAATTAGTGTTTTTAAAACGTTCTCAAATTCAAAGATGAAAAAAAATGGGAGAGACGCAGAGATGATGACAACGATCACAACAATAAAAAGAATGACTAACTTGGAAATCTGCGTTACGTAAGGAAGGAGAAAGAAGTTATCAGATTCGCATAAACAAAAGAAAAGCCCACTGCCCCCTTTGTTTCTGTTTCATTTCGCTCGGCCTCCCGCCACCGGCAGAGCTCCCTCCTGCTGCAGGAGCGCGGCCGGCGGCGCGCGGGGCTCCGAGTTAGACGCGGCACTGCGCGGGAGGTGGGGGAGGGTGCGCCGGGCCGGGTCCTGACAAAGGCGCTTCCTCCCGCGAGGGCGCAGGATGCGGGCGTCGCAAACTCCAACCCCTCGGCTTCCTCGCGCGGCGGGATGCGGGGGCACACAGGCCGGCTGGGAGACCGGCCGGCCGGGAAGCCACCGAGGAAGTTGCGCGCCTTCCTTCCCCGCACCTCCGCTGGCCCCGCCGCGACCCCTTCCGCCCGCACTCACCGGACAATTGCTGGTGGCCGGAATGCCAGCACGGGCCCCAGAAACGCGCAGCGTGGGGACGAAGTGTGAGTGTGCGAGCAGCAGCGCAAGCACACAGCCCGGCGTTCCGTCGCCGCCTTCCGCGCCAGCCGGCCGAGCCTGGTGAGGCGAAGTTGACCGCGGAGCCGAGGGCTTAGAAGCCGCGACGCGAGGGAAAAGCGCGGGCCCGCTTTTGGTGCGCTCCCGAAGGGCTGGAGACAAATCCGGTCGGGCAGACAGGGTGCTACGGATCCTTTGCCTGCTAGCGGAGGCGGAGGTGGTGGCGGCGCCCCCCGACGGACCGCCTCTGGGTCACTGACACACACTCCGAGGGAGGGGAGGGGACTAGCCGGAAGGCGGGGCCTGAGAGTGGAGGACGGGGAGGGCCAATGAAGGAGGCGGGGCCGCGGGTTCTCTTGGGAATTGTAGTTTTCCAGTTGCGAGAACACAATCAATGCTGGGTAGACTAGGATCCAACCGAGTTCACACTACTGCGCAAGCTCAAAGGAGATGGTCGGCTCTCAACCCCACTCGGCGTTACCATGGTCACAGACTCGGCGAGCAAGTTTAGGGCTGCGTTGACTAAACAAGGCCAATTCTGTATCACCCTGTTGTTGGGGATCCGGTCCATAGCCAATCCCATGTACTTTGTTCCACCCCCAACAACTACCCTACACTCACAAGTTCCCCATGAAATCCAGCTTCCTCCGGATATTTCAGCCTTTCCTCTGCTTAATTTTCTTCCATAAATTCTAAATGAGAAATACATACGTTTTCCTTCAAGTAAATCCTGTCTTACATTCAAATTTCTTAAGTTATTGGAATCTAGTTGCTTTCAATAATTTAACAAATTGGAACATAAAGTTGTTAGGAATATCACGACTAACAATCCCATTATTTCTTTGCTCAGTTAGTCATATGTAACTCTAGTACCAGCAAAGGTGAAGTTCAGGATTAAGATCACCGTGGTCGAGGGGCTAGGGATGTAGCTCAGTGGTGCAGCCCCTACCTGTCAAGTGCAAGGTCCTCAGTTTGATTCCCGGTATGTACACACACAAAGAAGATTAGTGTATTTCATGTGAAAAATAATCCAGATTTGCTCATTTTAAAGCGTACATATTTAAGACATATAAATTCCATAAGATACCCATAAGTTCAAAAGAGAACTGGAAAGCTGAAATTTGTTTTCTGTATATATGTGTTGGCTAACTTTTATTTGGCAATGAAAACTCTGAACCAAGGTATGAGTATGTTGTTGGGCTGGCCAGCTAAGTCTACACCCAGTTTGGGCACTTAGGTATGCGTAGATAGTGATGAGAAGGGTGGAGAAAGTTAGGATACATTACTGGCTCGCCACAGGAATAAAGGTAACTGCCTTTAACAAAGTCTGCTTTGTTTTCCCTTCTCTCTCTACCCAGAGCCTCACACACTAGAAGAAGAAAATTAATTCTCAGGCATCTGATACATATTTAGTGAAAGAAGAATGAAGGTTTTCAATATGGAGTCTCTGATGACTGTAGACCACAAAAAATCTTACTGAATGTCTACTATGTACCAGACACTTTATTGGCCCCCAGAAATAGAGATAAACATATGAAAGACACTTTCCTTGATTTTAAAGTACTTACTTTACAAAAGAAGGAGGCAAATAAATAATATGGTCAGAATCATAATAGGAAAGTGCTTAGTACCTTCAGTTGTGGGCAAGGTCAGGAAATATTTCAAAGATCATTTGAATTTGAGAGGAATTGATGTATTTGTGTTAATTTAGTAGAGAAAGGGAAATAGAGAAGTAGGTGAGAAAGTGGGGCTAGAAGAATAGCATGTGGAAAAACAAGAACGTGTGACCAAAGAACATTCTGGTTCAGCAAACAGTTCTACCATCAGCACGGCCAGTCATAGGACAGAGTTGGGAGGAGTGGGAAAAGAAGATGCTCAAAAAAGAAAGGTTGATCATTTAGATCATGAAGAGACTTTTATAATGTACTAAACTTCTTGGAATTCTTTCTGGAAATAGTAGAAAGCCACAAGGAATTTTATGCAGATGAAATTTTGTTAAGATACGTATTTTAGAAACACACTCTCTGCAGTGTAGCATATATGGGATCTGATACAGTATTATAGTGGAAATGATAGGGCACTGAACTAAGGCACTGGCAGCAGAAGAGACAGAACTGAAGGTAATTAATAGAACCTAATGGGTAATTTTTTGTGTTTGGGACTGACAGTGAAAGAAAGCTATGAATTATGATGTTTTGGTTGCAAGCTGTAGAAAACTCAATCTCTTTATTGGCTAAACCAATAAAGGAGATTTATTGACCCATCTATCTAGAAAGCCAGGGGAAAAGAGATGGCCACCAGGGTGATTGATTCAACCTGAGAATATCATTAAGGACACATTTCTTTTTCATTTCCTTTGCCTTTCCTTCCTTAGTATTAGCTACATGTTCAAATGATTGTTGTCAATAACTGCTCTGGCTATAAGTTTTACCATCTGTGTCCAAGAAAACGTGTCACTTTTGGAAACTCTTTTTGAAAGAGAGAAAATTCCATTCCCAGAAGCATCAATAATAAAGTCACGTGTCCACACATAAACAAGAAATGGTGGCAGGAGTTAACATGCGGCTAATTATATTAAGTTGAAGACATATGTCTGCTTCCAGAGCAGAAGGAGCCAGTTTACCCCCAAAGCTGGATGAGGAGGTGTAGCTATCCCAGTGAAACCTGAGGTGATTGTCCAGAATAAGAAGAATGGAGTCTGGGAAGGTGATCATAATAACTACTACAAAAAGAAGCCAAGATTTCTGGCTTGTATTTTTATGTTAGTGATATCATTCATTGATTTAGGGAACAAAGAAGTCTGAACACTTTTGAAGAGGAATTTGATATGTTCTCTTTGAATATGTTGAGTTTGAGATGGGTCTGGACATCTAGGAGAAATGAAAGGGAGCCATTACACATATAATTGTTGGGCTCTGAAGAGACAGATCAGGGAAACAGAAGATAAGAACATAGAATAGGGATATACCATCATATAGGCGGTCATTGAAATTATGGAAATATATGAGCTCACTCTGAGACAGCATGTGAGCAGAGAAAGGAAGAGTCAATAGTAGAACTTCAGAAAACAACAGCACTTAATAAGTAGGCAAGAAGTCACCTGAGAAGTGACAAGAGAACCAAGACATAGAAAGGAGTAAAAAGTATAATCTATATAACCCAGGAAGTAAAGTCAGTTTACATAAAGTTACAAATAACAGAGATGATAGAATTAGTGTTTGAACATATTAGCTCAGTAAATGATAAATTTCTTCTATATGTAGAAACAAAGCTGTAAAAAAATAGAATCTAGGGATTAAAATCACAATTTCTAAAATAAAAATTTCACTGGGGTCAGACTGACATTCAGAGGCAAATTAGACACTGAGAAAAAAACAAGTTAATATACTTAAAGATGTAGCAATAGAATCTGCCAAAATAAAGCACATGGAAGAAAAAAAAAACTAAAGAAAAACATTCCCAAAATAGAACATCAGTAACCTGTGGGATAATATTATCAAGCATTTAATACTTGTATGCTTTCAGCTCCAGATGGAAGAAAGACCAGGTGGAGTGACACCAAAGTGATTTGAATTAATACAGCTAAAAATATTGTTACATTTGATGAAAATTAAAAACCCACGGGTTCAAGAAGCCCTAAACAGAATAAATGCATATTTATAAAAACCACTGCAAACGACATCACCACCAAACTGTAGTTTAAATTTTTTTTTCTTTTCATCAAACTGTTGAAACCAGTGATAAAGAGAAAATATTGAAAGCAGCCAGAAGAGAAAAGCATATTTTAAATAGTGGAATTAAGACAAAAATTCAGTAGATTTCAGGTTAGAAACTCTGTAAATCAGAATACAGTGAAAAAGCATTTTTTTCTAAGTGCTGAAGGAGAGAAAGAAAAACCTGGCATGTAAAGAAAATATCTTTCAAAAATGGCAGGAGTCGGGAGGGTGAGCCCATGTGCCCACTATAATTGTGCTATAAGAAATGTTACAGCAACTTCTTCCGAGTAAGAAAAATACAGTGAAATTTGGATTCATATGAAAAAGAGACCCTTGAAATGATAAGCATATGAGTAAATATGAAAGTCGTTTCCTCTTCATTAACAAAAATCTAAAGAATTTATTTTAGAGCAAAAGTAACAACACTCACAGAGGGTATTAGTACATGTAGAAATAGAATGTTTGAAAATAAATTACTCAAAAAATGGAATGTGAAAATTAGATTATATTGTTTAGAAAGATCTTACATTATACTTAAAGTGATATTATTTGAAAATAAATTATGATATGTTAGCATTTCTAAGCCTTAGAACACATCAAAAATAAAACAAATAGAACCAAAAAGTTAATAATAGAGATAGGATGAAATCCTAAAAACAAACAAGCACACAAAAATATGAATGAAGAAACAGAAATATGGAAGAAATTTTTGTGCCTGATGTCCATACAGCAGACATGCCAACTCTAGAGTCTCTTAAATTGTGAGAAAAACAAATTCTATCTTCCAACATTCTTTCCAAAATTAAAATTATTCTCTTCTAATGTCCTCAAAGTCTCCAAATAGCTCATAGCCAACATAGAACATGTTCCTATTTTAAACCTGTAAATGGCACACAATTTGAAGGCCTGGGCTTTCACTCAAAAGATTTGTAGGCCCCAAATTCTGGCTCTGACATTTTACATATATTTGGAAAATGTCAAAGGCAAACTAGTTAAAATTTTAATGTTTTAAAGGAATATGCTTGTACTTCAAAGAATGTAGCCTATATATTCTCTGTATTTGTTCAAACCACATGTATACAAGCAGTTATTTTGGAATATCAAAAATACTACAGAATGAGTAAAGTAGAAAACTCAGTTCTTAAAGCCTGCAGTAAGAGCAGTAGATCACATCTTCTATGCCTTTCACGTGCAGTAAAATTCTGGCCCTCGGTCACTTAGGCCCATATTCATATCCCCGGCTTTGAAGTCTTCTGCAATCTTTTTTTTATCCCGGCTGCATTTTTTTTCCTGGCAAAAACTACTTCTGTTTCTCATCTTTCTCTCAACTTCAGTTATTTATCTCATTGTTGCTTTTGTTGTTACATTTACCCAGATTTCTACATATTTGCATCAGAAAAGATGACCCCAATTGCGTAGCTCAGACTGCCATAATGTAGGAACAAATTTTTTCATTAATGCTGGAAAACTATTTCAGATATTTGTCTACAACCACTTGTTTTATTATTTTCCGAAGTATTTCACCAATACTACTTTTAAGAGCGCATCAAACTTTCTAAAATACTACTTCATTAGTGTTTAAGGAAAAATAAAACACATTGTTATCTTTCCCTCCTCTGGAGTGGTAATATGCAACCTTATTAGGTTGCTAGGGGATACTGAGGAATCAGGCTGGGTTAGGAGGAGAGTTTAGGGTAGCAACTATATTTAAATTTAGTAAGTCCCTCCAGTTAGGCAGGGGCCTTTATAGCCCTCTTCCTTCCTCCTTATTTTCTTCTAGTTGTCTTTTACCTTAGTAACTAAAATAGCAAGTTATTTTCTAACCTCTTCATTTTTTGTATGTAATCTCTTCATAGACCTTAAGTACAAGATTCCTAGATTTTGCCAAAATTTCTTTTTGACTTGTCTTTCTCAGGATGGATCCTTCAGGAGTTACAGTCTTGGAATTGCTACTGCTTTAATATTTTCTCAGAGGATCCCTCCATGTGGTTTCGTATCCTGGCTGAATCATCTTGTCTCCTGCTTGTCCAGCCTCCACAGTTACCTCTCAGATCGGTCGCTTCACAACTGCACCCCGCTGCGTCCAGCACAAAGCTCCAGCCTCCCAACGGAGTCATCACACGCCCACTTCTAGTGTACCAGCCTGGGCTCCCAGCCTTTCTCTACTCAGAAAAAATCAGCATCACACATTAGCATACATTCGGTCTCCTTTGCTAGACCTAGCCAGATTGAGCTTTTTCAATTGTTGGGAGATTTTTTTTCTAAGGTTTTGTTTTGTTTTGAGACAGGATCTCACACTCTACTGTAGGTTGGCCTTAAATTTACTGTGTAGCCCAGGCTGGCCTCAAGCTGGGGGTGATCCTCCTGCCTCAGACCATTCCCCCCCCACCCAGGGCTAGGATTATAGGCATGTGCTACCACGCCCAGTTTAAAGTGTACGATTTTAAAACTTTTTACTCTATAAAATTTCAACATCCATAGAGGGAGAGAGAATAGTCTCATAAAGACCATATTATCCAGCTTCAACAGTTTCAGCTGTTCATTCATCAGTCTTGTTTGATCTGTAACTACCACACTTACTAGTTTATTTTGAAACAAACTCTTGATGTCCTATGCATGCTTTTGTGTTTCCATAGTAACTCTTAAAAAGGGAGTGTCTTTTTAAAAAGTATAAATGCAATATCACTATCACATCAAAAAGAATCTCAAATATTTTCTTATACTCTTAAATGTCCAGATAGTTTTTTTCAACTGAGATCCAAATAAGGACTATCCCTGTCATTGATTGATGTATCTCTAAAAAAAAAAAAAAAGTGAAATACTTTGTGTCATGGAAAATTTAAAACTTCAGGAATAACAAGGGGGATGCCTAAGATGAGCCAAGTTCTCCAAATATTAGCTGTTAACTAATACTCTTTGCGTGTGCACACACAAAAACACACACACAATTATGAAATTTTATTTACAAAAACAGGCAACTGGCTGGATTTGACCCATAAGATGTAGTTTGTTGGCTCCTTTTTTTAGCACAGTATTTGTACTTAGGTGTAATATAACAACTTGATATATACATGAAATACACATAGTGATCAAACTCATTAGCATTTCCATCTCCTTAAACATTTATCATTTTTATATGTTTAGTCTCTACTCCTATTCTTTTGGATAATAACTATAGAAAACAAGCCACTAAACTTTCACTTCACTGTCATCCTTAAACTTTCCTTTTAGATCAGACACTCAACCAAAGATTCTTCTTAGAGAGAAGCCACAGAGACAGCCTGATATTATCTTGGAAACTTTAACCTGTATCTCTATGTTGAGAGATCAGTGTCCATCCCAAACTCAATTAGGATTCCTATAAAACTCTTTAGAATCCCTGTTCATAAGATGCTCTCACACTGACAGCTCCTAAAAGCATGCCCTAAACCATAGCCTGGGTTTCCTTTTGCCTACCAGCATCCTCCTGACACGCACTGCTTTTTTCTACCTATAAGAATTTCAAAGACTGGATCTAGGTCATTTTTAAAAATCTCTTACTACAGACAAAAAGGGGTTGAAAGTCCACTTCTATAAACTTTTGAAGAACACCACTTTGCTAATAAGATTATCATTACTATTTCAGATGTCGACATTTTCTTTTCTGATGGGCCAGTCTTAAGAGAATTTAGTAAAATTCTGAGAAGTAATTCTTATCTCACCAAAAACCAGAATCCAAGAAAGCCCTGTCTCTCAAAAGTTGTTTTACTGTTGAAGATTTAGCTCAGCAGCACAAGTACTTGCTTGGCAAGCACAAGGGCGTGGAGTTAGATCCCTGGTCCCACCCCCCCCCATGCCAAAAAAAAAAAAATTGTTTTACTGATTGACAAGAATAAAAGGTAATTCAGTAAAAACTTCATTTTGTTCACATGAAGTAGCAGAATTGATACAACAATAAGTTCTTTCCCTCATCCTTTATGCTCCAGTTGAAACTTCTGACAGATTATTCCACTGTAGGATTAGACTAGGTTAGGGGCTACAGACAAGCAAGTGATATTGAAAAATCAAATCAGAACTTTTCTAATTTGTCTGAAGACAGATCCCATGTCAAGCTTCAAGGGGTAACAAGGGACCAGATTAGTGACTGTATATAATGTTAAATTTAAAATCAGACCTGAGATTTAGGAATGGTCTTTAGCTGGCCCGTACTGTTTTCTCTTACTTCTCGCCTTGGAAAAACTCTGCTATTTTGAAATCACTGAGCAAACGCCAAATACCTCTTGAAATGTTCTGATCATGCCAAGAATATCCTCTCTCCCAAGTTCTTATTTCCTCTGTGGGAAAGACTTTGGATTTTCAATCTCTAGCATGTTGTGCCTAAGTCCTCACTACCCAACTGTAACACGTACGTACTTCAAACAGCTCCTTAGATTTACTGAGTAATAAAAAATGTCCAGGGAATAAAAGAACAGAAAGTGTACATGTGCCTGTTTAGACACACAGAGAAAAGAAATTGCCATTAAGAGTCTATTGAAAGATATGGTATATCTCGATAAGTAAGCATCAAAGGAACATAGTACAATATAGCCATGAGATTGACATGAAGTAAGCTTTTTCATAACTTGAGGTTTAATTAAAATTTTGTTTATTCAATTTCTAGATCTATTTGTTCAACTAGAAGAATATAAATCACGAGATCATTGTTCTATCCTAAAGAATCTGTTGCTACGTATTCCTTAACCACAGCTATTCATCCTCATTTTCCATTTTGAAATTCCAGCAGCATTCAACTAGAAGATTAGGCAGGGATAATGGTTAAAGATAAACAAATGATACTTAAACACAAAGAAATGAAATACAATGCAAATATTGGACAATTTTATTCAATTATAAAATGAGTTATGTGGGAAGCCGCCTATGAATGGCGCCCATTTCCTGCTTCCGGGTTCTTCCCGGCCTGAACAAGCCCGCCAAATTGTCATATCTGCCCAGTTACCCGTGACGCTAGCCTATCAGCTTGTTAGGCGCGCTTCTCTGTGATTGGATACTGCTTCCCCTTATAAGAGGTTGTTCCTGCCCCCAACGGCGGAAGAGGAATCAACGTTGAGGGTGGCGGACCTTGTTAGGTCCGGTTCGCTGTACGTAATAAAGTTTGAGAGCTGATCCTGCTCGAGTTTGGTCTCCTGTCTCCCGCGGCTCCGGTCATCTGGTAGCCCGCACGGGGAAGGTTCAGCGACGCGCGGGCGCGACTGCTGTCACCTGCGGTACGACGGAGAACCCGGCTCAACAACAACGGAAGGCCCCGAGCACCTCTTCTCTTCACCCTGATCAGCTACGTGAGATACAGCGGTTCCCGGGACAGGTGAGTACTGAATCGCCTGGGTTGGGTGGACGCACCTAACAGATTTTGAGCGCCACACGGGTGGACGCCGGTCTTTTTTTTCTTTTTTTTTCTTTTCCCCTTGCATTTGTTTCGCTTTCGCTTTGCCATTATGGGCAACGCTGCTCGCAAACCCCTCGCTGACTCCCTAAGAGTCCTGCTGCGGACCCGAGGCATCTACATAAACCGGGTCACCCTTTCGAGGTTTTTGGATAGTGTTAATGAGATTGCCCCCTGGTTTTGGCCCACGGGCTCTCTAACCCTCCCGTCATGGGAGAAGTTAGGAGGGGATCTTAGATGCGCCCGAGAAGAGGGACGCTTGGATCCCATGGTTTTACCCCTGTGGGAACTGATTAGGGCTTGTCTGACGGACAAACAAACCCCCGGGCTTTGCTCAGCCCGACAGGCTCTTGACAAAGCTCGATCCGAGTGCTCGGAGGAGCCCGAAGTCACACCTGACTTTGGGCCTCCAGAGAAACACAAGGGCTCCGATTCTGATTGGGATTCGGAGGGCTCAGAAGAGGAGGTCGTCTTTGCTAAGCATGACCCTCCTACACCGTTAAAAAAGGAACTTAGGGCTCGGGAAGATAAAAAGGGGAACCAAACACCACCCTGCCCGAGCTACTCCGCTTCGAGGGAGGAACTTAGGCCCTTCCGTTCCCTGGCAAGCTCACGACCCATGGTCGCCCCCTTTAGGACGCCAGGCCCTACTGCACCGCCGTGGCCGGAAGAGGAGTTGCTCCCTGGGCTGCCACCTCCACCCGTGGCCGCCGGAGGGCGCCCACAATCCATGGCACCGCCCTGGTTAGAGGGAGAGCTATTTCCTGGGTTACCTCCTGCGCCCCCTTCTGGGGGAGGAGGAGGACGTTCCTTCCACCAGAGGGTATGGTCGCGGCTTCCCTTTGAGTGTCCCGGTCTTCATGCATTCCCGGTACAAGTAGGAGGCAGGGGAGGAGGAGGATATTATGAGCCCTTAGAAATTAAACAACTTAAAGCTATCAAGGATGCAGTTTCAGCTTATGGGCCCAATGCACCATTTACCATGGCGCTTTTAGAGGCATTGGCTGGCCTGTATTTAACTCCGGGAGATTGGACCCAGCTGGCGCGTGCCTGCCTTTCCCCCGGACAGTATTTAGATTGGAAGTCTTGGAATGAGGAATTCTGCGTAGAGCAGGCGGCGGCTAACCGGGAACATGGCCAAAGAGATTGGAACAGAGACATGTTATTAGGGCGAGGAGCTTTCGAGGAAGATCAGACCCAGTACCCTCGCCAGGTTTATGAACAAATCAGTCGCTGTGGCCTTCAGGCCTGGAGACGGCTGGCTGGAAAGGGAGAGCATACGGGCCACCTCACAAAAATTTTACAACAGCAGGGGGAGCCCTTCTCCGATTTCGTGGCCCGCATGCTTGAGGCCGCTAACAGAATTTTTCCAGACACTGAGGTGGCTCACCCTCTCATAAAACAACTGATTTTCGAACAGTGCACTAAAGAGTGTCGTGATGTCCTAAGGTCCAACAAAAATAGGTCTTTAGAAGAGTGGACACGCCTGTGCCGTGAACTGGGCGGCCCGGTAACTAATCACGGGCTCGTTGCCGCCATGGTCGCTGCCCTTCAAGGCGCTGCCAACGGAGGCAAGCCTCGGGTAGGGGGCAATAGAAATAAAAATAGAAACAACACTTCTTGCTTTGGCTGTGGCCAACTAGGACACATTAAGCGTAATTGCCCCAACAAACAGATCGGGCAGGGAGGAGCCCCTGGCCCTGGATTATGCCCAAGATGCCAAAAAGGTAATCATTCAGCAGCCGAGTGCCGGTCGATATTCGATAAAGATGGCAATAGGCTTTCAGGACGTCCAGACAATCAGCCAAAAAACGGCCGAAGGGGGCCCCTCCTGCAGGCGGGGCCCCCTCTGGCCCAAACCTTCCTTCAGTTCCAGCCCCAGCAACCACAAATACCCCAGGTCCCTTTAGGCGGGCAACCCCAGGCTCAGCAGGGCTGGACCTCAGTGCCACCTCCGACCTCCTATTAACACCTGAGATGGGAGTACAATTAGTTGAAACCTCCCTGCCAAATCCCCTTCCGCCAGACACGGTCGGACTTCTATTGGGGAGGTCCTCGGTGGCACTCAGGGGCCTTACAATCATCCCAGGTGTAATTGACTCAGATTTCACTGGCACAATCAAAATTATGGTTCAAGCCCTACAAGGCACGATTATCATTAATAAAGGAGATAAAATAGCCCAGCTGTTGGTTCTACCAAGCCTTCATAAAAACTTCCCCGCGAGAAACCTGACCCGAGGCGCTCAGGGCTTCGGCTCTTCCGGGGATACCTTTGAAGGCTTACATTTGACGTTGCAAGAACGTCCTATGCTAACCATTGACATCAATGGCAGACCCATTAAAGGCTTGCTTGACACAGGAGCAGATCGCTCAATCATTTCACAAAAAGATTGGCCTAGCTCTTGGCCCACAGATGTGGCATCCCAGAGCCTACAGGGGCTTGGGTTTGTCCACGCCCCTAAGGTGAGTGCTTCGCTCCTGACATGGCGCGACAAGGAAGGTCATTCTGGTCACTTCCGTCCCTTCGTACTCCAGCTTCCCGTATCTCTATGGGGAAGAGATATTTTGACAGACATGGGCATCACCTTAACTAACATCTACTCCCAAAAAGCTCACTCCATGTTGCTAAAACAAGGGTATATCCCTGGAAAGGGCCTAGGCGTTCACCTACAAGGCCGAACCTCGCCTATTCAAGGCAGCCCCAAACAAGACAAAAAAGGACTGGGTTTTTCCTAGGGGTCACTGAAAGCCTTCTCACACCTGAACCCATAAAAATTACTTGGAAAACTGACACCCCTGTGTGGGTTCAACAGTGGCCCCTACCAAAGGAGAAGGCAGAAGCCGCTCTGGAGCTAATTCAGAACCAACTCCAGGCGGGACATATCAGACCATCAACCTCCCCCTGGAATACCCCTATTTTTGTCATTAAAAAGCGCTCGGGAAAATGGCGGCTCCTCCATGACCTGAGGGCAGTCAATGCTCAGATGCAACCCCTGGGTGCGGTTCAGAGAGGCATGCCTGCACTATCAGCGCTCCCACAAAATTGGCCGGTCTATGTCATCGATCTTAAAGATTGCTTTTTCTCCATCCCTCTTCACCCAGATGATTCACCTCGCTTCGCTTTTACCTTGCCCACTATTAATCAGGAAAAGCCAGACCTTAGATATGAGTGGATAATGTTACCCCAAGGGATGACCAACAGTCCCACTATGTGCCAATTGTTTGTCGACGCTGTCATAGAGCCCATAAGACATAAATTCCCAAAAAATAGATGCCTCCATTATATGGACGACATCCTAATATCAGGAAAGGACCTCGCGAGCTTAGAGCAAATGCTTAGACAGCTGGTCTCTACTCTTAGAGCCGCTAATCTGCACATTGCCCCAGACAAGATCCAGCGGTCAGAGATAGCCCAATATTTAGGGACAAAAATTACTTCCTCTCAGGTATCACCATTAAAATTGGTTATCCGGCGTGATACGATCCTAAGTTTACATGACATGCAAAAATTAGTTGGGGATATCAATTGGATCAGGCCGTACTTGGCCTTACCTAACAGCAAATTGAAACCCCTGTTTGACTTACTTAAGGGAGACCCTGACTTAAATTCATCCCGAGAACTTACGCCGGAGGCAGAAGTGGCACTACAAGCAGTAGAGCGGGCCCTGACCACGGCCGCATTAAGGCGTATTAATCCAGAAAAGACCTTCGCCTTGTGCGTTCTCAAAACAGCTAGACAACCTACGGCTGTCATTTGGCAGCAAGGACCCTTGCTTTGGGTCCACCCAAAAATGTCTCCTGCTAAGGCTATTGACCATTATCCAGACGCGGTCGCTTCCCTTTCTCTAGAGGGCATCTCACGAGCCATACAACACTTTGGGGTGCCTCCTTCCTCCCTACATGTACCATACACAAGAGAACAAATTGAGACCTTAACAACATGTCTAGATTCCTGGGCGATTCTCCGGTGTACATTTCAAGGGACCATAGATAATCAATTCCCAAAAGACCCACTACTTCAGTTTATTACAGTACACCCTGTGATTTTTCCCAAGGTTACATCCGCATACCCCATAACTGGAGCTCCAATAATCTTCACGGATGGCTCCAAATCAGGCATAGGCGCATATGTGGTTATGGGTCAAGAGCCAAAAACTATCCAATTTACTCCAGACCAACCCCAGGTGGTCGAGCTCCAGATAATACAGGAGGTCTTACGTTGCTTTCCAGGCGATGTTAACCTCCTGTCGGACTCCAAGTATGTGGTAAATGCTCTCCAAGTTCTGGAGACGGCGGGTCCCATTAAACCCTCTTCAACGGTAGCCTCCATATTCCTAGGTATTCAACATCAGCTATGGAATAGAACCTCAAAAGTGTTCATCTCACATATCAGAGCCCATACTAATTTACCTGGGCCCTTGGCGGAGGGCAATGCCTTGGCAGACTCGGCCACGCGCCCGATATGGGTCTTCACCTTTCCCAACCCTCTGGAAGCAGCCCAAAAATTCCACTCTCAGTTCCATGTTAATGCCCGCACCCTCATGGCGCGCTTCAACATCACGAGAGCACAAGCACGAGAGATTGTACGGTATTGCCCAGCTTGTGTGATCTCTTCACCCCAACAATCTATTGGCATTAACCCAAGAGGACTTCGCCCAAATCATATTTGGCAAATGGATGTTACACACATCCCAGAATTCGGAAAACTTAAATATGTTCATGTTTCGGTAGATACCGCCTCCCAGGTTATGTTTGCCTCGGCAGAACCCGGAGAAAGGGCCACCCACGTTATTAATCATTGCCTGGCAGCCTGGGCTGCTTGGGGAAAGCCCAATATACTAAAAACAGACAATGGTCCTGCCTATACCAGCAAAATTTTTATGACATTTTGTCAACAAATGGAAGTCACTCTTAAACATGGCATTCCTTACAACCCCCAAGGACAAGGCATCATTGAGCGATCCCATCGGACACTCAAGGATGTCTTACAAAAACAAAAGGAGGGAATAGGCCATGGCCTAACGCCCAAAGGAAGAATATCATTGGCACTCTTTACCATAAATTTTTTAAATCTTAATCACAATAATCATTCCCCTGCCATGGAGCACAATAACCCGTCCCCGGCCGACAAAGGGCTGGTGAGATGGAAAGATGTCCTTACAGGACAATGGATGGGCCCGGATCCAGTGATTAGCTGGACCCGAGGTGCGGTTTGTGTCTTCCCACAGGAACCAGGCTGCGAACCGCTGTGGGTCCCGGAAAGATTGACGCGAGCAGTAAACTCCCCACCAGTTCCTGATAAAGCACAGGAGGATAAGCCCGCGGACACAAGTCAACTCGACCCTTCTGGGATCGACGCTCAGCGCCCGAGACCATCTACAAACTAAAATGTCTGGTTTGGAGCTTTTTCTATTCTGTGGGTTCCTATTAATCACCCCTGTTCGCACAAATTTGACCAACACTGTTAAAAATAGCCAGTTTGTGGGAACGCGTCACCTCCTGGTTCTCCTGGCCCAACCTGACTACTTGGATCCTGATTGCCGTGACCTTCCTAGTGGGGCTTGTGGTTATTAAATGCTTGTTAGATCGCCTCATACAAACTCAGCAGCAGGTTAAGATCACAGCTATGGCAGCCATGCAAATGGCAGCAGGTGGCCCATCAGGCCAGCAGGCCGCCGCATATCTCCTTCACATTGCAGAACATCAGCTATAAGAGCTGAGTGGGCAAGCCAATGACGGGTAAGACGGGAAAAGCCCTCCCGGTCAACCTAAGACAGGCTCCACTCAGATATACATGGCCTATAAGGCCAGGGGTCCCTTCTGGAGTCAAATTATTGGCATTGAGATGCGAGACCAAGGGTACTGCAGTGCCATCCGCCTCGAAGGTTGGGGGGAAGGCAGGAATGAATGTCTATATGCATCCAGGTTCGGTTCACAAAAGCCTGGCCCTGCGAAAAAATGAACCACTCACCTTGAGCATGGTCCTGGCGCAAGGATATGCACAAAACAAGGTGATGCACAGCAGGGTATAGACCTCTACATTCTCTCATGCCTCGGCCTACAAGGTAGGCCCACTCCTAGGTGTCTAACAGCAACAACGTCATAGACACCTTGGAGGGACCCACAAACCATCCTATTTTAATAAATAAAAAAGGGGGAGATGTGGGAAGCCGCCTATGAATGGCGCCCATTTCCTGCTTCCGGGTTCTTCCCGGCCTGAACAAGCCCGCCAAATTGTCATATCTGCCCAGTTACCCGTGACGCTAGCCTATCAGCTTGTTAGGCGCGCTTCTCTGTGATTGGATACTGCTTCCCCTTATAAGAGGTTGTTCCTGCCCCCAACGGCGGAAGAGGAATCAACGTTGAGGGTGGCGGACCTTGTTAGGTCCGGTTCGCTGTACGTAATAAAGTTTGAGAGCTGATCCTGCTCGAGTTTGGTCTCCTGTCTCCCGCGGCTCCGGTCAAGTTAGGTGTTAAAATTTATAAATGTGAGCCTTCTTAATTTTTGCTGATAACTTGGTGAATTGTGGACTTCACTGTGGACAAGGTTGGCCACACATAAATGAAAGGCAAAAATTTGTATGTGATAGCACAGGCAGACTGCTTGCTTTCAGAAGAAAATTTTAAATCATTTGTAAATGGAATCAACTCATATACTCAGAAAAAAAAAGAAAAAATATAGAAACAGATAGGTTGTCTACAGTTATATATGTCAAAAATGTTAATTGACTTGAGATCATTTATCCAGCAATAAAACAGGACTTCCCAGCCCAGAAGTAGAAGGAAAACCCTTGATGTATTGCTGATGTTAATAATAACAATAATAATGATAACGATGATGATGATGAAAAGGAAGAGGAAAAGATTGAAAAAGTATAAAGTTCACAGCTTTTTGATGCTGTGACCAAATACCTGACATAAACAGCAAAAAGGAGAAAATACTTATTTTTAGTTCAGGGTTTCAGAGATTTCTATCTGTAATTGGCTGGCTTCAAGGACTAAACATGGCAGAAGGGCATGGTGGAGAAAGTTGCTCAACTCTTGAAAGCCAAAAAGCAGAGTGCTGGGGAAGAACTGGAGAGGAAGGGGCCAGGTACCAAATACAGTCCCTAAACCATGCCTCTAACACCCATGCAGACACACCCAAGGTCATTTTTTACTAATCTCCTAGGTGATTCTCAAAACAATCAAATTGACAATCAAGATTAGCTATCACACTCACAAACTTCATTAGAAGTTTCTCATATTTTCAACTCATGTAAATACTTGTACATTTGATTATTTCAACCCCCTGGTTAGAGAACACAGAAACAATCAAAATGTTTTGCCAATCCTTACATATGCTAATATTATATTTTAACTGTGTGTGAAGAATAATTACACAAACAACTAAGTTAACTTCTGAGACAGGTATGATGATTCCCCTCATTTTTTAGATGAGAAAACTGAGACAGAAGGAGGTTGAGTAATTTTTCCAGGATCACATAGTAGAAAGTGGTTGTTAGAGTTTTCTGGTGCAATAGAGACGTGAAAAGTACAAAAAAGACACAAACAGGTTCATTGAGGCCGTGCAAAGGAGCACACAACCCATGGTGATTTGGGCTGTCTCCTTCGACCTGATATGAGAGGCAGAGGGTTATAGGACCTCTGATCGGAATGATGCATGGGGCAGGCATTGATGATGTGTGAGGAACTGATTGGAATTTTCTTTGTGTAAACAGGAAGGGGAGTGGCAATTAGGGCTGAAGAAGAAGCAGGAAGTGGCGGGCAATCCTGCTTTAGCCTTCTGCCATGTTAGACCACCGCCATAATTGTCCAGTAATTTATACTAGGGCAAGAACCTTTCAGTGGTAGAATCAGGATTCAAACATGAGTGTCTCATGGAAGCTCACATTTTCAGGTATGAAAGTCAAGCTCCAAAAGCCAAAAATATAGCTATGAGGGTCAAGTGGTTCCTGCTTTCCTAGTGGAGACGTAACGAGTTACAGTGAGGAAGCAGGTGCTGGCAGGAGCAAGAACTGACACCAAAATCAGAACACAGAAAAGAGAACTGAAGGTTAAAGATAATTACTGTGTGCTCGATTTATTCTTTGCAACCATTCTGAAGTCACGGTGTCACTTTCCAGCTGAGGAAACAGGCTTTGAAAAGTAGAATATGTTTCTCTAAATTTACAATTAGTAAATAGTTGATCTAAGATTGGAATCCAGATCTATCTGGCGTCAAATCTTAATTATTTCCCTTCATTCCCACTACTCTAACAGAAACACACAAACATCATAACTTAAAATGCATCTCTCCCAGGCTACTCCACAGAGAAGGCAGCATTCTTGAACATGCTCCATTGTTATGGTGTAGATCTGGGATGTCAGTCAAAGGCCTCAGTGCTCACATGAGGGATCTGTGGGGACTATGAGGGTGCTATGCTTAGTTAGGAGATGGGATCTGGTAAGAAGTGACAGGTTACTGTAAGCATAACTAGGAATGGTTAATCGCCATGGCTCTTCTTTCCTTTCTCTGCTTCCTGGCCTTCATGACATGAGCAACTTTCCTCCCTTGCACTATGACTTCCTGCCTTGGAACTGGTCAATTACGGATTAAAAAGGTGATCCAAAATAAACTTCTCTGCTTTTAAATTGGAGTATTTGTGCCAGAGATGAGAAAGTGACTTAAAACAGTAGACTGGAACTTGAGGGCTTTGTTGAATGCATAAATCGTTGAATATAAAGATGGTAAAATAATGAATCTGTAAAATTATCACCAATAATCAAGAAATTGCTGACTATTCATTGTTTGAGAAAGCAGGGTTATATATGACATATTTTAAAAAGTTAAAAAATAAATGTGATTACAATATAACTAATTTGTGAATATAAAGGAATATACTTAAAGTACCTAGAAAATTCTCCTGTGTGGAATACCTCTTTTCAAATGATTAAATAAGTTTTCTACTTTGGAAAATAGTATAAATAGACATATTAAATAAAAATTAACATTATTTTGTGTCACAGTGTCCAACAAAAATGGTCTTAACATTTTAAAACCAACTACGTTTATGTGTTAATACAGAATCATACAGTATTTTAAATGTCTTTTACAGCTTACTGAAAAATATAATTTATCAGGAACTCAAATTAGAAAAATAAAACAATTGGATGTTCCCCTATCATGCAATTTCTTGATAACTTAAAAATCGGGTATTCTGGGCCAAAATTTAGAACGTTTAATAAGTAGTTGATTTTGAATAGGTCTAATTGGTTTCAGGTAAACAAAGAGTATATGTAAAAGAACAATGTAATTGATAGGTTTTAAAATGCATACTTAATTCAATTTTCTATACTTTTCCCATGTGTAGTGCTAAATTGATGATTGGTTTTGTAATGCTAATCATGATCCATAATCTGCCCTCCAAGCTACAAAAAGACAAAGGGATAAACTGCATTCAGTGCAATTTGAGAGAAATACATAGTTTTTGATTTTTTTTTTTTGTATTTTTACCGGTACCAGGGATCGAACTCACGACCACAGGCTTGCAAGGCAGGCACTTATGCCATTGAGCTAAAATCTCCAGCCCTGAATCAATATATTTCTATAAACTGATTATAAAGGTTGTCACAGAAAGCCCCAAACTCAATTCATGGTCAGGGCACTTCTGAGAGAATAGTTCTGTTTATATTTTATTTCTGGGTCTTGTATCTTTATATAACTAGGAAATGATGCAAATTTATGTAATCATGGCCAACAGCCAAATCTTCTACAAGCGCTGGTGAGTATATGTGTATGTGCATGGGTGAATGCATTAAGGATCCTTTTCTTTGTACTTCATAAACCTTTATGAAGTACAGTATTTGAACATTGCATCTGATGATAATTTACAGACCATTCAGACAAATCTAAACTATACAAATTAGTTATGGCACTTTTTTTTTTTTTTGTCTTTTTCACTTTTATCAGTACCAGGGATTGAACTCACGACCTCCTGCTAGCAAGGCAGGTACTTATGCCGCTGAGCTAAATCCCCAGCCCCAGTTATGGCATTTTAAACAAGAATCTCCTTTTTTTTTTTTTTTTCACTCGATGGAAAATAATTTACTCTTTTACTTATTTTTTCCCTGAAATTCAAGGAAGCTCATCACCTAAATATATTTTCTTGCAAGTATTTTGAATAACATACTATAGAAATAACATAGTACATTTGAATTCAGAGAAATACTTAAGAATGCAACTTTTAGGGGCTGGGTATTTAGCTCAGTGGCATAAGCGCATGCCTTGCAAGCAGGCAGTCGTGAGTTCTATCCCTCGTACCGATAAAAAGGAAAAAGACAAAAAGAAAAAAAAAAGAATGCAAATTTTAGACAATATTTTTGTCTTCAAATTCAATAATCTTCAAAGTTCATAAAATTTTTCACTTTCTTAAATAAAACATTATCTAACATGTAAATTTAAGATGAAAATTTACATATCACAACATTATCAGTGCATCTATTCATTGTGTACACTGTTCTGTCTGATTGATTGACTGATCCAATCTGTAAGTGCCTTGTGTGGGCCACAATTAGTTGCTTAAAACAGTCACAGTAAACTGGATGTTGATTTCCAGACTTTTTTCAGTTTGAGTCCATTATGTGAGGAAAGCCAGACTTTTTGCCATACTACATGATTACAATTTCTACTTGTATTATATCACTTCACTAACTGCCAGAATGATTCACAAACAGCTCTCAAGACTGCTATTTTACCATCATTTTGTCTCCCCTTGTTTAATGTGCTGTGCGTCTGTCTGCCCCTGATCCTACATCTTATATTAGCTATTCCCCTATTTGTCCTTTTTCTTCCCTTTTAAGCTTCTTGAGAGGGTCTATATTCAGCCCCTTCATTTCCTCATTTTTCATTTATTCTTTTGTTTTTAATCTCTTTCATAATGAAATATACAGAACACAAAATTTGCTGTTTTAAAATAGGCAGTTCTGTGGCATCAAGTATGTTTACCTTGTTGTACAGCCACCACTGCCATCAATCTCCAGAACTTTCTCACTTTCCCAGATGGAAGCTATGACCATCAAACACTCTTCATTTGCTCTACTCCCAAGTCTTGGTAATCCGCATTTTATTTTCTGTCTCTGAGTTTGATAACTCTAGGTATCCCCAATAAGTAAAATCAGGCAGTGTTTGATTTTTTGTAGTTGATTTATTTCACATAGCATAGCATCTACAAAGTTCATCCATGTTTCCTTTCCTTTTATTCTGACCATGTCTTCACATTGTTACCTGTGGAGGTAACCTGTGACCATTGCAATACTCTGACAAATTGGTTTTCTTTATCTTTTAGTGGAGGCCACTATACTGGATACTCTATTCCTTTCACTTTCAAGATAGCCTTCTTTCCTGATTTCCACCTACATTTTTTTCTCCTAAATTTAAACACATTTTGTGGGCTTTCCTCCACCTTAATCACTGCGTTACTTCTGTGTCTCTGTACACTCTAGTGTACAAACTCCTCAGCTGATTTGTCTACTCCACAGCTCCTACCTACCACTTTGTGTTGATCTGGTTCTATCCCCAATTCAGATTTATCTCTTGAGTCCAGAAAAGAGCCAGCATTTGTAGTTAGAGATATCTTCATGTTTCATAGACCGTATATTCAAAACTAAACTTGTCACCTTTCCCCCAGACTTATATCAAAAAATGGATGTAAACATACCTGAATCATTCTGTTTGTTTGTTTGTCTGAGATAGGTTATTGCTATATAGTTTAGCCATGTAGCCTAGGCTGGCCTCAGGGCGATCCTCCTGCCTCCGTCTCCCAAGTTCTAGATTTAGAGGTATGCACTACTCTTTAATTTGTCCTACCCAAAACATTTAATTCATATCTTAAGTTTCTTTAATTTTGCTTACTTCATATCCCTAGGATCTGTTCTCTTCCCTCAATTTTTGCTGCTACTGCAAATTCCATTTACTGCGACTTGTCAATTTAAATATTCTTCTTCTTTCTGGGATTACTGTCACAGCTGGCCTCTACCTGCCTTTCCAATCTTAGCACTTTCTGCTTTCCCTTATATAGTATACTCAGTCCTACAGTCATGGTAGGCCTCCCAGAACACGGTAGGCCTGCCATGTTTTTGTATGTGCCATATTCCTGGACTCCTACTAGTCCTTTAGGGAATTGTCCATGAGCTTTTACATGATGGGTACTATGGAGTGCTGCTTGTATTTCTCTATTCCTGCAGGACCAGAGCCTCATTTCCATAAGTGTTGAGTGTTAGTAACTAAAGGTTTTGGCTTTATTTCATTGTGAAGATTGGCCTTGGTTGAAGAGAACTTGTGGTCATGCTTTCCTTTCTAGCAGCAGCCTACATGCAATGACTAGTTGATATAGAAGTATAAAACCTGGTCCCATTACCCCAGCCGTGGCTACTCTTCAGGCCATTCTAATTCTGTAATTCTCCCATAGAACGGCCGGGGGCTTTGTTGCAAGTATGGCACAACCCAACTTTTCCCACTGCCCAATTCAGCTTCTTTCACTTCGCCCTACAGGTGCTGATCCTGAAAGCAAATCACTTGCACACAAATCTCCATCTGAAATCTGTTTCCCAGGAAACTGAATAACAACACTGGGTGAGAACTCTCAATATCACTTGTTTATTTCTATCACAGCTCTTATACCACTATATCATAATTGTCTGTTTACTCATGGATCTATGCCTAAATATAGTTAGCAACTTGAGAACAGAGATTTCAAACTTATCTTTTTATCCTCATTTGCTTTTTATCCTGACTCATTAAAGCCTTTTGAATAAGTGAATATGTAAATGAATATGTGAGAGATTGCCATCTTTAAAAGCCTAGGAGACTTTCCTAAAATCAGCTCAGTCTTTCTTGAACCATATTTCTTTTTGGAATGGCCCCAGAAAATCTGGGTTGTCTTTCCTAGAATGTATTTTAAATTTGCTGATTTGCATGCCTCATGAAATTATGAGAAACATGCATTTGGAGGGCAGGTTTTAGAAGTGTCTGTTGAATTTTCACAATATTATATATTAGTTGTGTGACTTTGGGAGAATCACATAACCTCTTCATGTCACAGTTTAGTGAACAGTCAAAGAGTTAACAATGTATAGATGTTTCTAGGTAGTAAATAAATGAAATCATGTCTATGTATAAGTAATGTCGATAGTACATATCAGTGAACTTCAGTTCCTCTTATTTCTTTTTAGATTGAATTCATCTTCTGTAATAACTTACATTTATTTATCTTTGATTTTTTTGAGAGAGGGTCTTTCTAAGTAGTCTAGGCTGCATTTGAACTCATATGGCCCAGGCTGGCCTCAAACTCGCAGTGATCCTCCTGCCTCAGCCTCCAGAGTACTGGAATTAGTCATGTACTACTATACCTGGCCTTAATAATTTTTAAAGAAATAAATTGCAATAGTTTGGTTATCCTGAGATGATCTCATTAGCTTTCCTCATCTTTTGTTTCTCCCCTCCTCATGGCAAAAATTCATTGTTCTTGTTACTATTCTTATTTTAAAAGGGAAAGAAACACAACTGACAGCATCTATGTAAACAAGTCCCTGCTTGTTGCATGTTTTGTTATTTATTTTTAAAGTATCAAAGTTGCCAGTGGCAAGAGGTGTGGCTAGGTGTGAATCCAAGGTGAGTAAATGACATGCGTGTAACATTATCTGATGGGTTTCAGTGAAGCAGAGGAGCCACTAAAATGATTCACATAGGGCACTGATGTGAGGCTCAAGGGACAGTAGCAAAGTACCCACATTTGGGAGTCTGATTCACTTGTATTTCTAGTTTTCTTAGTTCTTGGCAAATCACATTTCTTGGCTCTTTGAAGTGGTTGAGCATGTGATAACCTCTGACAATGCCAGGGATTTAGCTCAGCAGCATAAGCACCTGCCTGGGAAGTGTGAGGTCATGAGTTCGATCCCTGGTACCAAAAAAAAAAAAAAAAAAAAAAATTGAATAACTGAATACTTTCAGCTGGCTGAATGTATAAATATTATATCACAAATAGGATTACCACAAAATTTAGTCTTTTCTAAAGATGCATGGAGCTCCGGAAAATTCAGGATAATTTAAATAAGTAATGGAGTTTTAGGGAAAACAGAAACCACAGCCAGCTGTCTCAGAAAATATGACTGTGATTGTTTAGGATTCTTTCTTGTTTATCCCTACCAGTCCACTACTGAAGTTTTCTTCTGAATCTGCACATTTTTGCTTATTTACTTGAATTGCCAGTTGCCTTTCTTTGGAACACTTGTATCATCAGATTTCAAATGCTCTTGAATCAGATCACTTCATAAGCTACTGGGGAGCCTCAACTTAGCTTTCTCTGGGTCAGGCATATCTCCTCAGTTCAGTTAGCAACAGCTATTGGGATTAGATCATTATTATAAAATAAAAAACAGGATCACTTCTGCTTAAAGATTTTTTGGATCTCTTCCCCTTGTCTGGAGCGTGGAGTCCAGTGAGACAGGGACTCTCTGTGTGGTAGGCACTATGTTGCAGTGTCCAGCAAACAGACCTTCCAAGTTAGAGTGGGGATATTATTCTATTACTGTGCCTACTGGGCATGGAACTGGTTATACAAAGGTCTTGGTCTTGACCTAGAAATTGACCAACGGCTTCTGAGTTGAGACAAAATTTTTGTTGAGCTTACATGAGATAGGAAAACTAGACTGAGCAACTCAAGGTTTAAAGCAGAGTTCTGACCCGTTTGATCTCCTTAAATTGCATAAGTGACCCAGGCTGGGCTTGAACATGCAGTCTTCCTGCCTGACTGTTTCAGAGTGCTGGGATTACAGGTGTTTGCCACCACACCTGGCCATGAACTAGATACTCAACCTTGAGGATTTTTAAATAATACATACAAAAATCAACAGTTGTTTTAGGGCAGTATAATAATCAGTGACTTAAACTTGTTTTGATGTTAAAGTATAAATTATGGACTATTTTGGTTGACCTTGGGCATTTAATCAACTTATAAATATAAATTAAAACTTCTTTTTGGTTTAATGTCACCATCTGTCTCAGTATAGTCTCTTAGGGAGAATCTTTTTTAATGTATGGTAGACTGTGTTTGGGGTACATTATTTTCCTCTTAAAATTCTTATTCCCATTTTGAACTATACTCTCTAACATTCCCCTTTCTTGTTTAACTTTCGCCTGAGATTTTTTCCCTCGTATACCCCACTGCCTTTGCAAATAGCTTCAACTCCCTAATTGCTCTCCTTCTAGCTGCCAATCAAAAACTCTCATTACCTCTGAAAAGACTGCACTATATTAAAGAAACCAATTAAACTACTGTACATTAGCTACAGATTATACAAGTTATCCATGAAAACAATGCAAACATTTTTAAAAATCAGAGATGTTGCCAGATGTGGTGGCATGTGCCTATAAGTCCAACCCTCAGGAGGCTGCAGAATAGGATTTCCATGAGTTCAAGATCAGTGTAGTGACTTCAGGCCAGTGTGAACTAGATAGAGATCCCTCCTCAAAAAACAAGCAAACAAGCAAAATCAGAGATGTCTTCCCACTGTTAAGTTATCACAGGTTATTCTAAGTTATCATGAAACAGTATAAACACTACAAAGATCTTCAATACCAGCTCCTTATCAAGAGATAATGATAATATAGAATAAGGATAGTGCATTTAATATTATTTTGAGAAACCATTACAGTATTTCCCATAATTTAAGATGCTATGTAAAAAACTCATCCCTCTTTCAGGGATATAAAATGGAATGTCATGAGTCCACTGAAAGACGATATGTGGGTTGGCGTAATGTGGAGATGGAGCAGTGAGAAAGGAAAGAGTGCAGAGACCAGGCTTGACCTCTGTTATTGGAGGAAACAGTCTTCTTCCAATAAGAAGCATACATCATTGGTCCACAGTGAGGCAGCTTTGGAAAATCATGGAATCTGTAAGAGGTGGAGCCTTGTGGGAAGAAAGTACATTATTGGAGCATCACCCTCCATAGGGATTAATGAGTTTCTCTCAGGAGCCAGGTTAGTTCTTGTGAGAGTGAATCGTTACACAGCAAAGCCACCTCATATGCTGCCTTCTTCTGCCCTCAGCCAATTCGCTTCCTTCTTCTCTGCCATGTAATACTTTTGAGCCAAATTCTCATTTAAATGGGCCCTCAAAAGAAGCTAAACAGATGAAGTCACCTGATCTTTGACTTCCAGGATCCAAGCTATAAGCCAAATAAACCACTTTATAAAGTTCCTAGCCTCAAGTATTTTGTTACCATAAACACAATCTCTACCAATACAACTTCCAGTCCTTTCTCTCATTAGCTGTATAATCTTGGGCAAAGTAGTTAACCTCTTTGAGACTGTGTTCACTTCTGAAAAGTGGAAGCGATAATAGTTGTATAGAGTTATTAGGTTTTAACATAAAGTGTTGTACATGAAAGCTTCTGACATACAGTAGGTGCTTGGTGAGTGTTAGCTGAACTTGAATTTACTTCCCTTTTAAGAAAGAGGTTGCTATACTATTAAGGATATTGAATGCGAGGAAGAACTCTCTGGTTGGAAGAGAAAGCTTGTTTTTGTCCTTCCTTTTTGTCAGGCACTGTGATAAAAGGCCAATAAATCATGGTGTTATCCATGAGTCACAGCCAAGTAGGGAAAGAGAGTCAGTGAAAAGTACTGAAGTATTCTTGTAAAAACTTGCAAACATTTTCATTAAAGAAACAATATTTAATGGCAGATTCCCAGTATTATTTATAATTTGAAAAGTGTCATAGAAGCACAAGCAGTTCAAAATAAACCTCATCATAAAGAAAATTCCCTTTTTAAACTTTTTTTCTTTGTTCAAGATAATGTGGCATGTGTGTGGGGTGTACTGGGAATTGAACTCAGGACCTCGTGCTTGCCAAGTAGGCTCAAGTTAATTCTGACTCTGGCATTAGGACACATTTTTTCCCCTCTCATACTCTGTCTTGGTTATCTTTTCTGTTAGGCACATGTGGAAAGTAAATCATCAAGCAAGAAACAGTAAGCATGCATCCTAGAATCTGAATCAAAATTAAAATGCATAATTTCATCTGTCTATTTTTATAGTGCTTCTACATATAGAATTGTATACCTACCTACTGTTTCCAGCCTCAGTTTCCTGAGGCTGCATGATTTAGTGGGGAAAATATAGACTGAGGAATCAGAATAAATTTAAATTTTGACTTTACTCCTCTTGTGGGCAAATCACATAGCCACACTGAGCTGCAGATTCGTTATTTTAAAGCTAAGTGATAACAATATTTATGGAATAATAGTGATGAATTTATGTACCAATGCATAGTAAGTGTTAATAAGTATGTTATTATTCAAACCCAAGAACCCAAAAGAAAATTATTTCTTAATCCTTCGATAATTGTACAAAATACTCAAATACCTTAGTATATTTTAAATGTGTATATATTAAGGGCATAATATGACCTGGTTATATGAAGCAGGAAAATAGCTATTAAAATTGTTTTAAGTTGGGGCACCCACTGGGACAATGTTATTATAAATTGTAATTGCTTAGCTGGATGTTAAGCTCTGACAACTAGGATGGGTATAAGTTGGAGCTTCATGGAGTACAGAAAGTCAAAACCTGGCTTATAATATGAAAGTAGAGTCTGATGCTCTCTGGGATTAGAGATTATACTGAGCCAAATTAGGAGATGCCATGTCTGATTACAATCATGTAGTAGTTTTGTTTTTAGCATCAATATATAAACCCCTTTCTGTGCAAGAAATTCCTTTAATGGTAGATGTAGGACCGGCTTCCCAGTATTAAAGTGCAAGGCCAGAAGCTCAGTTTCATATTTGTAGGAAAGAGGCCATATTATGTAATCTAGACCATTAGGGACCCTGGACTGGAGAAACAAAGCCAAGAAATATTTATTTTGGTAGGAGGGATGGTGGCAGCAGCACCCAGTGTCCAGCAATGCAGTCTCCAAGGGGTTTCCATGTGTTGTGAAGCAGGGATGATTCAGTGATAACGACCCAAGATACCTTATTGAGACATGAATATTTGTTTGGCTGCTCTGATCTCTTAGCTTCTCTTAGTTCTGGCTCATTTCTGGAATCTAGTTCTTCAGTTCTAGGAGATTCCAATAAATTTATTTTCTGCTGAAGATAAAGTTCATTTCAGTAGTTTGCATCTAAAATCTTGACTCTTCTAAGGCAGGGGAAGTATCACGTGGGTTGGCAAAGTGGTGCTCAAAGCTGTCAGGAACTTGACAAGGAGGCAAAAGAGGGGAAATGAGTGAATATGTTACAGGCCCAGGTGAAAAATGTAGATAATATTCATTTGTCACCACGGCACTTCTCTGTGAGATACTTCTTGTACTGAAGATATATACGCTCCTTCAACCCAGCTCCTCGTAAGATCTTAGCTGGTAACAGGAGGATGAACCATGATAAGAAGGTGCCTCCACCAAAAGTAAAATTAGATTAGTAGAGGATAATGCAAGAAGCCAAACTCATTGCTGTAGTCACCAATATTGCATCATCATCATAACTGCAGATTGTTCCAATCTATGCAATCCTCTTTGTTGGTTGCTGCAGAGTTGGTATTAAAGAAACAGCAAATGGCTATCATGTTTCATCTCTGCCCCAAGTGGTTCTGGGATTTTTTTGGAGCTTGGGGAAACTTCATTCTTCTTGGGATAGAGAATACAAATCATAACAGAATTTACGAGAAATCTTCACTAACTGGTAGCTAAAGATAGTTTTCCAGCAGAGTGAGGTTGTGAAGGCATGAACTCTAGAACTGGTAACGTGGGTCACATCTGAAGCTACGGATACGAAAATATCAGAAGGCTAGATCTGACAGAATTGAAAACTAGTAGGGAAACTATCTATGAAAATAAGTATAAATAATGTACAGAACACAGGCTGAGGGTGTTGGGGCTCTGTGTGCTCAGTTCCGTGTGGTGACAGCTGCCAGGAATTGGGCTTTATAATGATTTTCCAAGTCTTGTCTCAGGAGTCTCAGACAATTAACATTACATCTCCTTATTCACAGTGATAATACACATTGAACAATTAGTTATTATAATAATTCAAATAAAATTTGTAGCAATATACTAAAATTATTCTTAATAAGTAATAATACATTTAATTCCTACATTCTGATATCATTTTGAGGCTGTATTATCCTCTAAAGGGGCAGAATTCACTTTAATCTATTGAAATAAATACAGACAGGAGGCTGTCTTTCACAATACATGCATTTTAAAGGATGTATTGAGTGAAACATGCTGTTCTCAACCCCATTTGGGACAGAAACAGGGCAACCAGTTATAAACACAAGATTGGTGTCTCCTTTATATCTTTATAGCCCAAACTGTGACTAAGGACAGTGGCTGCATGGAGCTTTGAGGAGATAGTGCTTTAAGAGAGGGAATGGCTTAGGGTAAGACGGTCATAACGTCTGTCACTGTCTTCTCATGAAACCTGTTTTCCTGGTACACTCTTGCCAAAAGCATGCTGGCCAGAGCTTAAAAGCAACTCCAGAGCAGTGCTTGAGCAGTCATGCAGATGGTAGCAGGGTGAGATGCTTTGTCCTGAAAGTCAGGCACAGTGTCTTCTCGCCTCCATGCACATTAGGACATTTGAAGAGCACTTTCAGTGCCCTCCACAGCATATTTTTAATCTTAGCTGCCTTAAAGTAGAAAGTAAAACTCAAAAGTATTTTCAACTTGTTTTTAACTTGTATGTTTCCTTGGTAGCAGTAATATTATACATAGTAAATATCTAGGGTAAACCAAACAGTCACATGGGAAAGTGATATTTCACACCTCTATTTTGGAACTATGCACAAAATTTGCCATGTCCTGCATGTTGAATATCACAGTTAAATTGATAATCACTCCAGTAGAACATAATGAACTGCAATTAAATTATTAGTCATTGTTCTGTTGCATAAAATATTTGATTTCTCAACTCTTAGATAAAATCTATAGTAAAGGTTGCTACTTTATAGGCTTTTTATCATTGACTTATGCAAGGCTGTAAAAGCCAGATTAACAATGGCTAAAAAAAGAGGGAATAATTTCTGTAAATGGTTAGGTCCTCAGTCAAAAAGCAACAAACTTCTATGAAAATTTAAACCTAGTTTCTAATGGAAGAATAAAATAAAAATGGCATCTGCTTTCTACAGCTGAGCACTAGCACTCGGAAGCCCTCTGGTATGTATTAACCATGCTTACAGTCCTCTGTCCTAAAAATGAAGTATTGGAAAAGCAGATAGACTGAGAATGCTACCACCCTTTCCCTTTAGCTTTGATTCCTCTTCACTTTTTTTCTCTCCACATTGCTTATCTTATGGTTTCCTTCCTTCCTTCCTTCCTTCCTTCCTTCCTTCCTTCCTTCCTTCCTTCCTCTCCTCCTTGTCTTTCTGTCTCCTGCTTCCTCCCTTTTTATTTATAGTCTGCAAGCTTGATCTCTTGTCTTTCTTGCTGTGGTTATTAAGAGCATGGGCTCTGGAAACAGATTAAAGCTCCAATTTGGGCTTGCTGAGTGACCTTGGTAAACTAATTAATCTCACCTTGATGTCACTATCTTGTATTACTCAAGATTCAACAGGGTAAACAACCACTACTGTGGGAAATGGGGGAAGTTAAGATCTGAAGAGGGTGTTGGAAAAACAGAGAGGCCAACACATCGGTCCATCTGAGAAGGCAGACGTGTTCAGCTGCTGAAATGGGCTGCACATAAGGAGCTGGCAGAGAGTTTTTAAGTTTAAATCACATATATTATGCAACAGAAAGTTTATGTTCAAGCACCAGGCAGGTGACACTGTTTCATCAGTTGGGGGGAGGGGGGTCGGGTCAGAGATCTCCAAAACTAGCAGGACGTGAAATAGAGGAGAGCAGACTGCTAGACTTGCTGGGACCTCTTTTTGCCCATTACTGAATCTAAACTAATCCTCAGAGAGTAACAGCTGCCCCCTCTTTTGTGACTGCCAAATCTGATGCAGATGCTACACGTGGTCATACAGGAAGAGGATTCTGAGAAAAGCTAGGTCTACTTCAACTCCTTGCATCATTTTAAACATGTCATTATTGGGAGTTCATAAATCATGCGGATGTTGTGAAAAGTAATGAGATTTGGTACATACAAAGAAAGCACTTATTACAGTGTTAGACACATAATAAGTACCTAAAAAGCTTCCATTTGAATTTTTTGTCTGTTTTTAATCTATTTTCGGTCATGTGTCCTGTTTTATCTACATACCATTTTTTTGTTCTAAGTGCCATTTTACCAAATTTCTCATTATCATTGTTACTATAGCACCAGTGTTCAGGATAATTAGTAAGTGTGGAAAATGTAACAAACTGGGTGTTATTTGTTGTATATTTTCTAGGTGATCCACAAGGCATCTTTTTGTGCATCAGCATATATAATTTTAATAACCTATGAAGTAGATGTAGCATCATCTTTCACATTAACAGATAAAGACATCAAAGTTAGGAGATTATTTGTCTGCCCCAAATCACATAAGCTTTAAACACAGTACCAGTTTACACCAGTGTAATGTAAACCCAACCATTTTAAATACTCTTTCCATTAAAAGTAGCAATACTAACTGTAGAAAAATCATTTTCAGAAATACAGTGTCTTCAAAGCTACCAAAGGATCCATCTCAAAGTTTCTTTTCTTTACTTTTTAAAAAAAATTCTAGGTATTGATATCGGGGTTTTCCCCTGATCTCAGCATCCTCCCTCATTTTATTTTATTTTATTATTTTGAGACAAGCTCTGCTAAATTACTAAATTGTCCAGGATGGTTTGAACTTTTGACTTTTCTCTCTCAGCTTCCCAGAATTCTAGGATTCAAGATGTGTGCCACCACACATGGCTCAAAGTTCCTTTTATGTTATTATTGTTTTACACAAATTTGGGGCAAATTGTAAGTGTCCTCAATGGTCTGAGATAATATAAATAGTCAGGAAGAACTTAGTATGGAGCCCTTTAGACAAAATACTTTGATCCAGCTAAGAGAAAGTTGGAAGTATTTGGGGAGAGAAATGGAAAAAAGTTGAAGAAAGGTTAAAGTAGCTCATAGTTAGATATAATTTTATAATCTAAAACATGAAAAACTTGCTTTAGACAGACTCCCTTGTCCCTTTTAAAGCATGGCTTTATGACTTTTATGAAACAAAAAATTCCTTATCTTACTCTAGGAAGTAAATCTTTTACTCATATCCCAAGTTCAAACTGCCTACTAAAGCAAAAACTCCAAATTTGCAATTTCAGAGATTGTACAAAGTGGGCTTGTGTACTGCTTTAAAAACTCTTTTTAAAAAAATTCAGTGTTTTCAGATGGGACTTATCATAATTTTCACTCATTGGTCCTTATTATCTCTCACCCCACCTTATTTCATTGTTAATCTGCTTCAACCTAAAGGGTAGATAAACTTCCAACTCCCAGCAACTAATTATCTATGAGAGGAGAGATTGCAAAGGGGTTGGCAGATCCTTGATTTTCCATGTAGAAACCAGCAGACTAGAGATATGAACCTTCTAATTCTATTTTGTGTTCAACTGATCCCTTCTCTCCAGTCCATTCCTTAAAGTCCCTTTTGATACATTTTCTGTGTGGCATTCTGACAACCTTATACTGTCCTTCTAAGAAGCAAGATTGAATTGCTCAAAAAGTCAAGTGGGAGAACAAAACAATACAATTTCATCTTTGTCAAATGTGACATGCATTTTGTAAGTGAAAAATCTTGAGATGTTAAGACTGACTGAAAGAGTGAAGCAGGATATCTAAGATTTAGTTGTAAGCTGACATGGGTTCTGTCTCTGCAAATGCACTTTTAAAAAGGTTGCATACTTCTCAATTTAAAGAGCTCGAAGTTTTTAAGTATGCTATTAGGGAAAACTTGACTTCCTACAGTTTAGAACACAGATGTTTTGAAATTTTGAAGGTACTATAATATGATACATGATAATGTTTCAGTTATATTGAGCAGCATTTTTGGCACTGAGAAAATTACTTGGCAAATACAATGCCAGTGTTCATAGCTTTGATTAACTTACTGAAACCAAATAAGGGTTGTTAAAATGACTTATTCAAATGCTGGATTTGAGGGAGACATGGCGGTACCCTCTGGTAGTCTCAGCATTTGGGAGGCTGAGGCAGGAGGATCATACATTCAAATGCAGCATGAATTACATAACAAGACCCTGTCACAAACAAACAAACAACAACAAAAGCTATGGAGAAGGGACCTAGATTTGAGTTGAGTGTGGTGGTACACAGCTCTAATCCCAACAACTTGGAAGATGAGGCAAGAAAATTCCAAGTTAAGGCAGTTTAGTGAGATTTTGTCTCAAAATACAGAGCTGGGGATGTTGCCCAGTGTTAGGCAGGTTCGATTTCTAATAAAGAAAGAAAATAAAATTGATAAAATTGACAAAATTTGTGGTATATAATTTAAAATATAGATGCATATAAGGTAACCATAAATTTGATGGATGGAATCTTCATTTTTTGTAGAGATGGAGATAAGTGGGAATAGTCTCGTTTATTAGAAGGAGACATGAAAACTTGCTTTCTCTAAGAGGTATTTGGCAGTAATCTGCATTTGCAAATTCCTCCTGGTTTGCTGTTTTCTGGTTTGTGTGTGTTATTCTGGGTATCTGTCCTGTTCTTTATATCATCTCCACTACCCTCTTATACTTGCTCTAAAATTTGTATCATTAAAGAGGCTTTTTAGCTGCTTAGCATATAAATCAAGATATTACTTTTAACTAAGTATAAGTGATATGTTTGTTCTCTTAAACCCTGAAAACTTTCTAAACTCTGCTCTCAAAAACAAAATATTTGTTTATAATTTATAGAATAAGATAACAAGAATGAATCCTTGTACTTTTTTTTTTTAAAAGCTTAATTGTTGGAGAAAAAGATGTTACCAAATACACTGAATATAATTCATTTGGAAGACTATATCAGTTTAACACATAATTACAATTTCAGAATGTGTGCAATCATGTATTTAACATAATTAAGTAAATTAATACCAATTCCTATTCCTCATACACTAATGATTTCTAGAGCACTCTGTATCTTTCTCATTTTTATCCAAAACAGTGCACAGCTGGCCTGTATGATAAATGTACTTTTACAGAAGTGTATTTTACCAATTTCAAGGGTTCTTTTGAGTACTCAGGAAAGTATATAGGAGTTACAAACCCTTGGACTCCCACAAATCAAAGTAACTAAATGATTGTTGTATATTTTGGAATTAAATTTCATCATTGAATGGGACTAGTTTCATAAAAAAGAATGTAATTCACAGTTAATATTAATGGCAGCAAAAATAATAATTTGATTGATCTTAAAATAATATTGTCTTTCAACTATAATTCTAGAGTTATTTGAGCTGTTCTGTCCAGTGGAAATTTTACAGTGATGGAAATGCCTCCTAATCTGCACTGTCCAAGTTTGACAGCCTGTTCCCTGTGACTATTGACCACTTCAAATGGAGCTAGTACAATCAAGGAACTGGATGTTTTAGTTTTAATTAATTTAAAGTTAAGTTTAAATAGCCACATGTGCTAGAAGCTAGAAGTTTTAAAGTGTTATTGATAAATTCTCCTTGAGAATTTTAACTCATATATATATATATATATATATATATATATTCATTTGTTATATCTATAAGTATTTACCAGGGTCTTTCTTTGTTCCAGGCACTAAGAAAATAATGGTCCGCAACGCTGACAGAGGCCCTACTACCTTCATAGAATTTATATAGTCTCAGGGAAGAGACACTAATCAAATAATCACACAGCTGGTGGGAATTAGAACTGAAGGTTATGAGTTTATCCCATGTGACTGATTTCTGTGAGGATAACCAAGCTTTACAACCTCTTTTAAGTTTTCTGATGTCCCCCAAGGAAATGACCTGTGACCTGGGATCTGAAAAACATTTGGTCTTAGGAAAGGAATGGATATTATCAGTTGACACTATAAAGATTAAACGGGGTTGGTAGAAGCAAATTTAGATAATTATCATACTGACTATACATGTACACAAAATCACTGTTTCTTTTTAGAAAGAAGAAGAATGTCAAGAGCCTGGTGGCTTAGAAGTATTAAGTCTATCAAAACTGAAAGTAGAACAGTTAATTACAGTATATCCAGGGAGTTTCCAAGACATTTTGACTCTTATTATATAAAGCAGAAGCCCCTGTAAGAGCTTCTTTTTCTGTTATTTAAATAAAGTATAGAATTCATACATGTATAAAAATATATATATTCACACACTCATGTGGGTACACACATGCATGTAAGTATAAAAGGCAAGAATGTCAGGTGAATTACATTTCCCTAAAGAAACATTTTAGGACACTGGAAAAATAAATCTTTACTGAATACCAATAGGTTTAGCGTGCAGACAAATTATATCTCTTGTAAATATGCTATATAAAACAGCACTGATCTTTTCTATTAAATATTTCCCAGTGCCCTATGGTGATTATTTGGGAAACAGTTGATCCTAGAGTTCAGGAAACAAAACTATCCCAAAAGACAATAAATAAAAATTGGAATCTAGTTGGCATGTAGAACTCTAATCTCCTTGGAAGTTCTAGCTCATAATCAAATTTAACTGTGAAATGATAATTATGTACTCTCAAATGAGAAGCCACTAAAGTATGGCAGGACGGAATTAAAGTAGCATGTGACACTCTCTAATTTTACCTGCTGTAACTTTAATTGGGGTTGGAGTCAGGATGGCATGGCCTCCTCAAAACACCTTGGTAAAGCATCTGGTAAAGCATCCAGGGAGAATTTCTAGGAGATATTTTCTCATCCTCAAAAGAGTGCAGAAGTGTATGTAGAATTTCTACCAGAGCAGTGTCTCACAAATCTTCCCAGTTTTCGGGAATGCTGCCAAGTAAATGAGCTCTGTCCTCCCCACTTTTATTCTTTTCCTGATAAACCTGAGCACCTGAATTAAGTAACATGCAGGCTTATACCAAAGTTGTATTGTATTTACTTAACAGAAATCACTATACAGCACACATCAAGAACATTCGGGAAACTTTTATCTTGTAGATATTGGCACCATGTCCTTCTCTGAGCCTATTTTAGGATTTCTATGAGTTATCTGAGTGACAGGATGCTACTCCACAATTCAAGACTGCAGATACTCCAGAACCTCTGAACTTTATTACTTGTACTGAGTTCAGTTTTCTGTAAAACCCACACTGATTGTTTTTATCAGGGTGTGTGGGGAAACTCTGTCATAAGGATCAAGGCCCAGTTGACCTTTCCCGTGGACACAAAGGAGAGAACAGAAAGCTTTTCCCCTTTTGGCAGTGTGCTGGCATGCTGACACATTGCATGTTCCAAAGAAGTCGACGACGACTGAGATCTAGTTTAGAGAAATACTTACCTGGGTACCCTTTGCAAATAACGAGAAACAGATGAAATTTCCATCAACCTAATTGCTTGCTCCCTTGCCTAAATTAGATAGAAGCAAAATGAGCCAGTTGCTCAGGGCTCTTTGTCCACTAAAGGCAAAGGTCCCTCTTTGAAAATTATCTCTATTTCTTGTCTTTAATCTCCATTCACTCCTCTGGTTAGGTCTTTCTAGCAGACTGCTTTCTTGAAAGGGTATATGCTCGGTCTGTTCTGGAAGTAGGCATTTCTACTAGAGGAATCCCTGTGTTGTTGTCCTATTCCCATCTTTTCTAACCTACAGTTTTTATTTAAGAATTCTGGTTGATGGATTGGGGATTTAGCTCAGCGGCTTAAGCGCCTCCCTTGCAAGTGCTCAGTTGTGAGTTCGATCCCTGGTACAAAAAAAGAATTCTATTTGAGTACGTTTATGTCTGTGAAGAATGATGCAGGGAGAACTCAGTTCATTTCACTGTGGTCACTAATGTCCTCTCTGCCCAATTAGGCCAACAGACTCAAGCCACTGTTATGCATTCTTGTACATAAAGTTTGCTGCACAAATTGTCTTGTAGAGTATTTTAAGGTTTTATCATGCAAAATTTTAAGTGTCTTAAGACAGAGACAGCAGTATAATGAAGCTCCATGAACTTTCTTTCATCCCTCAGCTTGATTCATGGCCAGTCTCCTTTCATTCACACCCTCACCTGCTTACCCCTTTCTATATTATTTTGAAGCAAATTAATGAATAGTTTGTACATGGGTGGGACAGTTAATTGAAGATGCTACAAAGGTAGCTGAGGCTTCTTTGATCCTTCTGTCTCCAGTATGAAATAACTACTATCCTTGAGACTCCGTAGCATTTTATCTGTACTTTTCTTCTAGCATCTACCATTACTTGATCTTTTTATGTATTTTCTCTTTCTTATTAAATCCTAAGTTCCTTGTAGGCAGGATCTATGAGTCATGCACCAAGAATTCAACAACTGTTTGTTGAATAAAAGGAAAAATGTATAGAGATGATTAGTAATAGCTAAAATCCAACTTAGGTCAAGATTTACCTCATCTAGTATTGGGAATCAAAGAAGCACGCATTGCTGTTTTCTATGGATCTTGAGTTTCTTCCATATGCCAAGAAAAACTTTTGGCACAGTATGTTTGAACTGAATGATGGAGGAGCTAAACATGGTGGAAGACACATTTGTTATTTATGATAATGTAATATAAAATAAGTGGCCTCATGCAGCTATATATTAAATAATATAAACTTGAAAATGGCAATCCAGCTGGCTATGGTGGTATATGCCTGTAATTCCAGCACTCAGGAGGTTGAGGCAGGAAAATTGCCCCTAGTTTGAAGCCAATCTGGGCTACAGAGTAAATCAAGGCCAGCCTGAGCTACATAGCAAAACTTTGTCTCAAAAGAAAGAAAGAAACAGAGAGAGAGAGAGAGAGAGAGAGAGAGAGAGAGTGAGAGAGAGAGAGAGAGAGAGAGAGAGAGAGAGACAGGGACAGAGACAGAGAGAAAATGAGAGACAATCCATATTTGTGTGCAATATAGCAAAAGCAATTTGGTAAGTTTAAGCTTCCATGTGAAAATGAGCTTTGGAGTCTCACAAACCTTGTAGCACATCCCTGCCCTGTTATATGACATTGAAGAAGTTACCTAATTTCTCTGACCCTTACTTTCCTAACCTAGAAAAGTGGGAAGGAATCTTTCCTTGCTGTATGAGACTATAAAGGATTAAATGAGATAGACTATGTAAGATCTCTCAACACAGCCTGTCATGCAATAAAGGAGACTGGAAAATTTATTAAAGAAAATGAGTTTATTTTGGCTCACAATTTTGAAGGCCTAAGTGCATGGTATTGACATTAGCTTGGCATCTGGTGAGGACTGCGTTCTGTATCATAGCATGGCAGAAAAAGCAGAAGTGGGCATATGTAGAAGAAGGGGCTGAGTTCTGCATTAATTAAAGCATTTCACAAAAAAAGCATTAGTCTGTTTGTGAAGACTGATTCCCCCCAGACCTCAGACATCTTGTAAAGGCCCCACCACCTCTCCATATTGTTACATGAAGGGCTGGGTCTCAATATTGACTTTTGGTGAAGGCAAGTCATGTTCAAACCATAACACAAGTATTTTTTAAATTGATCCTCACAGTAACTTTGAGGATGGCATAAAAAATGTATTTTTGTTTTACTGATGAAGAGAGAGAGAGATCTAGAAAATTAAGTAACTACCAAAGGTCACAGGACTGAACATTCTAACTCTAAAGAATTCTTTGTGACTACTGTGCTGCCTAATGTTATTGTAATTTCTGTGAAGCTTTTTATAGAAAAATAATTTTCTTAAAACTTAAAGCAAACAAAACAGAACACAAAGAGAGACTTAAAGCAAATCTCAGTCACTTTTGATGCGGTAGTCAACAGAACTTGAGAAAAATACAACTGTCAGTAATTGGGAGCTTTTCAAACTAGGAGAATTAAATAACAGAAAGATAAACATTTGAAGACCATATTCATTTTTATTTTAAACAACATAATGCTAGTGATCTGATCGAAAAATATCATATTTATTTCAGGGATGCAGAATGTACAGTCTTTTTCAACATTAATTTTAGTGACATAGCAAAAAGTATTCTTAAAGGCACAACTTCTATAAGGCACCTACAGAAATAACAACATTATGTATACAATTTATAAAATTTAGAATTTTTTCTGAAGATTTTAAGTGAAAAGGTTAATATAGTAAAATATTCAGGAAAATGTCCAATACATAGTAAACATTAGACAGCTGTTTGTTGAACAAGGATCAGGTATAACATACTAAGTCATTCAGAATCTGAAACAGTGTTTAGTGATTAACACTTAGGAAAACAGTCTAGCCTATTGCTAAGACAGTATTTTTTTCTCCTTATTTTTAGGGGCTTTGGCATTCATTTATTTTTTGTCTTTTTCGATTTTATCGGTACCAGGGATCGAACTCACGACTGCCTGCTTGCAAGGCAGGTGCTTATGCTGCTGAGCTAAATCCCCAGCCCCTTATTTTTTTTTTTTAACTTTTTTTTTTTTTTTTTTTGCAGCACCGAGGATCGAACTCATTTCCTCACACTTGCCTGGCAGGTACTTATGCCACTGAGCTAAATCTCCAGCCGCTTTGGCATTTCTTGAATCTGTTAGTTTCATTAGGTATCCCTCCATAAAAGTCCAGAAATTTTTCATTAAATATTAAATATTCAAGTTGACTATTGAATGCTCCTGTTATTGTTTTCTTTGAATAAAAGTATTTAGATTTGTTCTCCTAGAAAATGCAAACCAACCTGGGAAGCTGTCTTTATGGTTGGGTTGACATAGCTAACCCCTGAAAGCTTCCATATTCCAGATACAGATTTAATGTAGTAAAGAAAAATTTGAGTCAAGCGTCTGAAGAACAGGATGTGATTTAGCTAAAATTGCCAAGTTTGTTACAGCATGTTTGGAAAAGTTGCCCCCAAACCAGCTGTCATGGGTATTTCTTAAATTAAAATAATTCCCACTGAACTTTTTGAAAATAAATAGTTGGTGTCCAAGGATCTTTCTGAAGATGCCATTGTGAAGTGTTAGGAGGACAGAAGTCATTGGGGTGTTCACCTCTGCAGGCTTGGGGCAGGCACTATAAATCCCTGTGGACTGTGGAAAGAGGAGGAAATTATTTATGCTGCAGTTCAGCCATACCAGGGAGCCTGGCTTTGTGCTTATTCTTATGGTTAGAATCCTCCCTAAATAAGCTCCAAAATCCCTAGGTATTTTAGGAAAATTCTTCAAATGAGTTGTGGATACTAACCTTGATTATTATTATTAAAGTCATATGCAGGAGTATTAACCTGTTCCAGTAGTGGCACATACTAAAATACCCCTTGAATTTGGACTCTGGCTGAGATAAAGCAGACCCCCAAGATGATCTCAAATGGACAGATGTTGAACAGAACAATTGCTGCCTGAGGTTGCTTTTGACACAACTATTTGGTGGGGTGGGAAAAAGGACAGTGAATTTGGTATTCACAGACAGACTTTTTCATTCTGTAGACTTCATAAGCTAATGCTGATTAATAGTGCAGGACATTCAAGGCTATACATGTGGGTCAGAAGTCTTGTACCTGGACATCTGATCATCTTAGATAATCCAAAAGAGGAAGGAGCAGTAAACACTTGCTTCTAACAGAAACAAATTTTGCTTGTGAACAATCTACTTTGACTTGGGTGTGAGGTGGATTTCACCTCACAGTCAGGTCTTCAGAGAAAGCTTTGAGAGAAGTGACAATGTGATGAATGAGGTTGCTTCTGCTTTGTTAGAGTGCCTCAGTTTCTCCAAGTTTAGCCTTGGAGGGAGAACATACTTATACCCCTGGGGCTTCCGCTTGCAGCAGGAGATAATGCTCTTGCATGCATCCCTAAGCCCAGCATGAAATTAGTTTCCAATGGGAGGAGGCATGACCAATGAGTGTCAGATGTTCAGGCTTTCTGTGTGACTCCAGCTGGAGGCAGAGATGTGACTATCCCAAGGACAGGGCTCAGGGAAACAAAGGAGCTTAAAGACAACCAGGACTCTAGTCTAATCAACCCCAAGGCATAAAATACGTAAAGTGGGATTTAAAAAAACTAAGGAGGAGATTTTTCCAAGTCATATGTTAGGGCTTTGGTTATCTGGCTCCACTACTCACCAACTGGGCGACCTTGGGTAAATTACTTAATTTTTCTGACTTTTCTCATTTGTAAAATGAGGGTAATGAAAGTACCAGGTTGTTATGAAACTCAAGTAAATACACATAAACATTTATATCTGTGCTGCAAATAGTTAAGTGCTCATTAAACATTACCCCTTATTACTTGTGGCTGAGGCTTGCGTTGGCGGTGTGGTTTGATTAGCTTATATTCAACTTGCACGAAGAGAGGTCTGTTCTGGCATATAGGCTCTGCTGGGTATAACTTCACAGTATAAATAAAATGTACACCTGGGTAGGGCAAGCTTCGCAACTGGTTAGAAACGACTTTAAGAAGGATCACACCTGCTACTAAGTGTGAATTATTTCACAAATGCCAAAGAAAATTGTAAAATTTACATCTATACTCACCTGATAATATAATAAGATGCTAGTGTCTCATTTCCTCACCTGTTCAAAAAGGATATTAAAAAAAATTCACAAAACATTAGGTGGAGGGTTTGGGGCAGGGGACTGAGCTTCACATATCTCAAAAGCATTTCCCCTCTTTTGTAGAAATACCTTGCCTTTAAATCTTAGGTTGGTGTGCATCAAAGAGTTGGTAACTAGAATGTTGATTTGAAGTAGATCTCTTACAAATCTACAAAGGATTGGATTTGACAACCCATGACCAAAGATATGCTATGAGCTTCCAAATAACTACATAGGCAAAAATTCATAGGACCTGAAATTTAACATGTCATTAAGACCAGAACATAATTTTGAGAAACACAGGATGAAAATTATTATAAACATCATACATTAATTGGCACAGTTAGAGAAATCTCGATGGTAGAGAGCACTCAACAATCCTAGATTAATCTTAGCTACCTTAGTCAAAACACTTACTACAAGCCCATTTCAGTTATTATATAGAAGTAAAATGGAGGACAGGGGATATAGCTCAGTGGCATAACACCTGCCTGACAAGCACAAGGTCCTGAGTTTGATTCCCAGTACGAGAGAGAGAGAGAGAGAGAGAGAGAGAGAGAGAGAGAGAGATAATATGGAAGCATAATTATTACATTCAGAGCAAAAATCACAGCAAACAAGTTTTTCCAGACTTGGCAACAGTTTGAGCTGGGAAAAGAATCCTCAGTGTGCTTTCACTGAGGGCCAGCTGTGTAGCGTAGGTTAGGGAAAGGACTAGGACTGAAGTTTCTGGAAAGTCATTTTTACTCGGAGTTTCTTCTATAATTAGTCTATGATAATAGATCTCTGACAGATCAACTCTGAGAAAAACACTGTAGGAATCCTGGGTCTTAACCTGGGGCTTGGTGAATTCATACAGGTGACAGTGGGCTAGGAAGGTACAAACCAAAGTGAGTTGTCACCACCTGCTTTACATTCATCCTAAGTTTTCCTCTTGCTAACATAGTAAAATATTTTTAGGACAAAACCTGGTGAAGTCTTCATAAGTAGAAAAAACTAAAGTTGCAAATCAAAATTACATAGCTCATTCGGAATGAAAGAATTTTTTTTCGAAAATGTGAACATGATACTTCAAAGTTCAGAGTCAGACCTTGGAGTTTGTTTCTTGCCCTTCAGCGATAGTGTGATCTTGAATAGTTAACTTTGTTTCCCTGCTTAGGAACTTGAGTAAATAACTTAATCTTTCTGGCATAGATTAGTAGTACTTTATGAGCGTTTCTGCCATGACTACACAGCATAAGATAAAGCGATTGCTGATTATTTGGCTTAGATGATCAGGGAAGATAGCAGAACCAGCTAAGACAAGTCTGAAACTGACTGTCCTTGACTTGCCTGCCTCGATTACCCACACAGCTTTAATTAGCCACCTTATTACAGACTTCCCTTCACTTTGTGCTCAGCACATTTGGCTGCAGATCTGTTTTCCTTCTTGGTGAAAATGACCAACTCTGGTATTGCTAGAATCTAAAAGAAAAAAATTTAAAAATGATTAAGAACTTGAGAGTGGCAAGTTTTTTGTACACCTTTTATTCCCTCCTATCCCTTAAAGATTGTCTCCCCATAGCCTTTGGGTCACCTGTCTTCAGCCCAGTAGCTCTCAAATTCAAAAGTTTCATAAACAAGTTGGCCAGGCCTCAACCCAAGTTTCTGATGTAGCTGGTCTAGAGACCTGAGAATTTACATTTCTAAAAAGTTCCCAGTGATGCAGAGGTGGCTGGTTCTGGGACCACAATTTGAGACCTGGAGGGAAAGTGGTTCCTTGTCAGTTTCTTTTTTTTTTTCCATCGGTACCAGGGATCGAACTCACGACTGCCTATTGGAAGGCAGGCGCTTATGCCGCTGAGCTAAATCCCCAGCCCCTCTTTTTTTTTTTTTTTTTTTTAATTGCACCACAGAAGACTGAGCCCAGGGGCACCATTACGCTAAATCTTTAGCCTTTATTTTTTATTTTGAGACTAGTTCTAATTGCCCAGGTTAGGCTTAAACTTCTGATCTTCCTATTTTAGCCGCCCAAGTGCTGGGATTACAGACAGAACCCTGACAGTTTCTGAGTTATCTATTTGACTGTGGTTCCTCCCGCAGCTGTCATCTCTCCTTGAGCTTCCATCGCTATTTGTCTCCACCTGAGTCCCTGGTTTCTTGCTGCTCTCTTTCCATATTTATCCCCTAATGTTCAACCTATTCATCCCTTCTAATATAAAGTGTGTGTGTGTGTGTGTGTGTGTGTTGCACTACTGGATATTGAACGTAGGGGCCTCTACATACTAGGCAAATCGTTTATACTGAGCTACATACCTAGCCTAAAACCTTCCTTTATGATGTTTTACAATGAAGAACAGAGATAACAAAAGGGAATTACAAAGGAGTGAAACTGAAGACTAAATTTGATTGTTCTAGTGTAATATCCTTCAACTTTTTTTTAAAGCATTACTTCCTTTAAGGAAATTTTTTAGACATTTTTTCTCACCCAACACCCACTCTTCCTATGAAATCTAAGTACCCCAGATATAAAAATCTATTTGTTTATTTACTCTGGTCTTTTGGCTGATTAGAAACCATTATGCTTTCAGAGTTATTTTCATTCACTAAGGACCAATTTTTGTCCCCTGGCAGTGGTCACCCCACTGAAAAATGCATGTTTCAGCACAGAGAAGCAAAATCATTCAATTTCATAGTTCCTCTGGGGGTGCCCTCTGATCTAACCATGTTTCAGACTTCCCCTCTTCTCACTGAGAGGGGTCCACTCTTTAATCTTGGATTTGTATCTTGCTCTTCTGGGCTACTTCTCTTTCTTTTCTCCCTTTCTCCTTTTCTTTTCCTCTTCCTTCTCCTTTTTCTTCTCTCTCTCTCTCTCTCTCTCTCTCTCTCTCTCTCTCTCTCTCTCCTCTCTCTCTCTCTCTTGTTTTTTTTTTTTTGAGACAAGGTCTCATTATGTAGTTCAGGCTGGCCTTGAACTCACCTTGTAACTAGGCTGCCCTTGAATTTATGGCAGTCTTCCTACCTCAGCCTCTCTAGTGCTGGTATAACAGACGGGTACCACCATGCCCAGTTCAGCTACTGCTCTTTTTGGAGTGGATTTAAAGGTGGGAGAAGGAAATAGGAACAGTCAGATACCTAGGAGATCTATAACTTTCTGTTTCTCTTCTTATTTCCTTACTAACTGGGTTCAGGGACAAAATTCTCCGCTGAAGGGAAAAATCTAGAAAGGACAATACTAGATACTTCCTTTCATCGGACTTGGAATCTAATGACATCATGACATCATTTCTCAATCTGAGTTTTTCAGTAAGAAATAGCACACTGGGACTTTAGTATGGCAATTGATAGTAAGCTCCAGCCCTCCGAGAAAGGTGCCTTCCAAGGTTTCTTTGCTCCTGCCTTGTGCAGATGTTTCTAATTGTCTCTGCAGGCTTTGGATGGGTGAATATGATAACATCTTTCCTCTACATCTTTACATCTCTTCCCTAGCACACATAAACACACAAGTATAAACACACATACAAGTTAAACACACACATGCTACAAGCATGCACAAAGAAAAAGCAACAATTCTTAGAGACTGAATAGTATAGTGTAAGGGCAAGAAAACATCCCCTCCCCCCCAAAAAACAACGTATCTGCCCAAATTCCTGTGCTCACAAGGAAGACAGAATTCTTTTTTTTTTTTACTTTAATACAGAACATTTTTAGTTCTTTTCTCCTATTACTAGATAATACCTTAACTCCTACTGTGTTAAGCCCATTAGAACATTTTGGCAAACAAGACTCTACTCCAACAAGAGCTCAGAAATTAAAGCTGTTTCTTTACTTGGGGACATTATTTCCTTTACTGAACTCTCAAGTAGAGGAGAAGCAACTTAGGACTTGTTATCCTCCCATAGTAAGCCCTGGAGAGATAACATCAGGGGGTGGTGTTGTGCTCAGGAAAGTGTTATTTTATATTTTTTAAAAAATGGAATTCTGTTTTATTGGGATGGGATATGTATTTCTGTGTTCTTCTAAATGGAAAAAGAAAGAAATATAACAATTCACTGGGTAATATTTTATATCTAGTCCATGTGTTGAGTTGGCAGACAAAACTCAAAAAGATACATGGCAGATCCTTGGGTTGAAATCCAGATCTCTAGCAGACTGGAGATGGAAGCTCGGTTAGCCATACTAATGTGTCATCCTTCCAGGCCTGGGAAAGATATTAAAGATACCCTAATTGAGATTTCATATTCTATAATGGGGAATGAGATCCAAAGGGATGACCTAACTTGTCTAGGGTCAGTCAGATGATAAAGAAAAGAGCCAGATCACAAATCTGAGGTTATGATTCCATTTTCCATGTTTCCCCCACCACCACATCATGATATTTCCCTTGTTTCCTTCCTCTTTCTTTACTGTAAATCTCGGGTTCTGCTGCCTTCGTAGCTATTGCTGAGGTGTCTGTGTGTGTTCGGTTTCACAGTGGAGAAAGCTGGGGTTAGATTCCATTTTCTGAATAACTAAAAGGAACAGGATGACTGTTTGGTATCTGAATATAAGTAAGGGTAAGAAAAGACCAAGCAGGAGGCTCAGATGTGCTTCCCTACAGGAAGCCTCAGTTCTCACTTCTAGTGGCTGCCACATGACCAACATGGAAACCAAGAAAGGAAAAAAGGAAGATAGGAGTGAGGGTGGGCCAAGATTTCCTTTTCCTTTTCAAGTTCCTTTTTTTATCACATGAAACTGTAAAAGCATGATTGAGTGACATCAGCATCTTTGGTGAAAAAGAAACAGAACTAGAGAGTGTATGAGAAGGAAACTAAGAGCCCATCCACTCGAGCTAACAAACGCAGTGTGGGCATCCTGTAGCTAACTTCATGGAAGCATCATCTGGATTCAGCCTTAGTTGTAGGACGAGGGTCCAGGTTCACCTGTAACTTGACAATTCAAATTTTAAAAATGTTAGGCATTGATTATGTGCTGGACAAATGTTGTGGGAAATAGGTTAATATAATTTAGATTCTGCTTTCAAGCAGTTAATTATATAGAAGGAGAGGTGCTCAGTAGTATGCAAACTACTAAGAATGTAACTGTGCTACTAGATTAAAACAAACAGTTGTCTGGAGTCTGGAGCCATACTACAAGCAAGCTATTGGCCAATATCCTGTGCTTTGTGCTACCATCAGAAGATTTAGAGATGTGAAAGGCCTATGTTAGGGAGTGGGTGAAAGTTGGAAGACTTTAGTGATAAACTGCTTATTGATTGACTGGGAAGCAGCAACTTCTAACTAACTATTTATGATCACTGAAGTCAATTTCAATGTTAGTCTATCTATATTTAGACTATAAACCTAGTTTTGGGGAAGTTCCTCTCCCTTTTCATGAATCTATGCTTATGGATGACCAATTATTCTTTTCTCTCAGATAGTTAAGCAATTCAGTTATTGCATGCATAAATTTAAGCATTTGGAGACAAACTGTATTAAGTGATTGTGTAACCCCAAATTGGAAATGGAAAATTAATAGACAATCTGTGAAAATCATTAGTAAATTTTTCATTCTGATCTACCAAGAAATGCAATGTAATTTGGTCTTTGGAACATGATAGAAGGTTTCCTTAGATGAGGGATGAGGCCATTTTCCAAGCACCTGATGCCTTTATATGAGCCAGTAAAAATCTATATTAAACACACATATCAAAACAACAGGAACAAAAAAAACCCAAATCACAAGGTCTTAAATATTTTGGGGGCACTCTATTTCAGGAGAAGTGGGTCTAGAAATAAACCCTAAGCATATTCAGAATAGTAAGTTTGAAATTTTTATGGCAGATATGGCTAATGGAGCCAAAAATTCTCCTCTTTCCATAATGGGGTTGTTGCTGAGATGTGGCTTCAAGGCAGAAGTTGATTTTTCAGCATGTCCTGCCTCCTCAACTCCTTACACCCAAGTGATCACCAGTAAAACACGATGAAACAGTTATGTGTCTCTACTAGGCCACATGTTTAAAAAGTGCGTGGGGCTTCTTCATTTTACCTCCCCATCTGCTGGCTGGGTGCAGATGGTAGAACCACAAGATGAAAATAAACTGGGTATTTGAATGATAAGGGGGAAAGCTGCCACCCAGAAACACCAGCATTGAGCAATTATGTGGGTGAGAAAAAATTATATTGTTTAGTAGGTTGAATTATTTAAGAACAAATCATTAAGCCAGTGGACCACCTTTTTGCCTTATAGAGATACTGTATTAGACTCCTGCCAAAGTTCTTGGCAGATTCTGAAGAGGCAAGTTGAGGTCTAAAGGTACAGATGATTCTATAAATGTTCCTGCAATCTCAGAATAATTGGTCTTTGCCTGTTTTCTCCTCTACTCCTGCATAAACTATCAGGAGATAGTCAGATATTGGAATGGCTCAGACTGCTTAGAAACAAAGGTAAGTTTATAGAAAATAGTTATTTCCAATGAACAATTAATTATTTCCAAACTAGAGAGTTAAAAGTTCCTTGGTGCCATCTGAGTCTCAAGAGGCATTAGGGTGTAGCCATTAGGTCTGTCATTCTTGTGTTCTTTATCACAGAAATATACTCTGTGCTGTTGCTACCAGCTGTTTAAGAAATATTTTTAAAAACCAGTTCTGTCACATCATACTCTAACTGTGGTCTCATTAGGCAACATTGGTCTTTCATTAACACACTCCATTTGACATATCCCATTTTTACCCTAGTAATAATTTTTTGCTGTTCCATTAGTTCTGCCATATCTGCAATTCTGCTTTCTGTGGTTTTATTTACCTGTGGTCAACTATAGTATGAAGAGATTAGTTGGGAAATTCTAGAAATAAACAATCTATAAGTTTAAAATTGCATATCATTCTGAATAGTATGATGATATCTTTAGCATCCCACTCTGTTCCATCTGGAACATGAATCATTCTGTTGGCCAGTGTATACATACTATACCAGCTACTCACTCAGTCACTTAGTGACCGTCTCAGTTATCAGATTGACTATTGCATATCAGTGTTTGTATATGGGATTTGGTATATCTTCACAGGTCTGTAAGAACACATGTCTGTAAGATACTTAAGTTGGCAACCTCTTAGTGATGCAAATGGAAATATTATGTACAGGAAAGATGGTGGTGACAAGGGCCTGGCACAGATATTCACGACACATCAGATTACATCACTTCAGGCTGATCACAGTAACAATCCTGAGCTCTGCTATCAGCTCCAAACCCAAAAATTTCAGCAAGAAGTTTAAACTTATATTATTCCAAGATTTAGTCTTAATTTAATCTTTAGTAAGAAAGTAAGCTAAACATGTGACAATTAGAAATTGTTGTACAGTGTGAGTGGAAAATTGGCAACAGTATGTTGTGTTTACAGTGGACAAGACCAAGAATCAGCTGGATGCTTGATATTGTAAACAGACTTACAGATAATTAAACAGTATTTTGCCTTTCCCTTAGCCTGAGAGATAGTTCATAAAGATTAAAGTCCTTCTGCTTAGTATCAAAAATGCACTAAGATGTTTTAGAATATAGCAGAAAAAAGTATTTATTAAATACCAAATCTTGCTGTTAACAAACCACAAGCAAGTGATGAAAAATTTATTTTGTTGAAAGTGTTTCTACATTTGTGTTACTATTATTCCTAGACCAGCCTTTCTATTTTCCCTGAAGACAAACTGGAGTTAGAAATGAGGGAAGTGGCAGAACATGAAGCCATAATAGTGATGGAAAACCCAGTAGGGATACAAGATACTAAATATTGATCTATTTTCTCAGTAAGACTCTTGTGTTTCTAATGACGTCATTATACCATGGAGGCCTGGGTTCATCTGATCAACCGTTCAGTTGCGGTTCCTTCAGCTCTGAAAGAACACTTTGTTTATGAGATTCAGCTGACAACTGGGGAGTTTTCTAAAGTGAGGGTTATGGGTAGAACATTCCTCTCTGTGCATTATGGAAGATACTTGAGTTATGTAGGACTCTGAGGTAATGCCTGAAACTGGCTTTTAAAAATGATGTAACTAAAAAGAATAAAAACCTCATTGAAACCACAAAAAAGGGATAATTTAAAAAGTGGCACAAATTATACATTCAAATTAGCATTATCATTCCAGGAATTATATTAGGGGACACATATTTATCCTAGTAAAGACAACAGTGCTCATAGCATTGTGCAATTCTGTCTTGTATGACCTGTAGAGCCAAGGTTAAGGTCTGTGAATCACTTAGGATGAAATTATAGTATTTTACCTCAATTTTTAGGCATGACACAGGTCGATTACTTTTTTGTGCTTCTTGGACTTAACTCCAAGTAACCAGATTTTAAATAGAATCAAATCTGTTCTCATAGCTGTTCATTAATTGATTAATTTATCCAATAAACATTCCCCGTGTAGTCCAGTGTGCCAGGATCTGTGTTAGAGGTTGGGGATTTTGAAATGTTTAAGCCAAGATCAATCCTGCTTTGTTGAAGCTGATGTTGTAATAAAAAAGACAGACCGAGACTGCCAACATGACACCAGGCTGACAAACAAATTAACAAAATGCTTGCACATTAGAACAGTTAGCATGAAGGAAACAGAAGAGGAACCAGGCTAGTGGGAAGGAACTAATTTGTTAGGTGCGCAAGGTCACTTGTCAACATTAGGTACACAAATGAATATTCTTTAATTTTGAAGGACAGTTTTGCAGTCATTGTCAACTGGGTAGAGTGTTCTCTTCGTACAACAAATTTTCTTTCTATAGAATCTAGGCTTGTGACCCTAATCAGTTAGGTGGCCTCAAAAGTGATATTCAGTTACCATAAGTGATCTATTGGATAACAAATAAATTGATTCTTGCCTGGCAGCCCTGTCCAATTGGTAACAGTTGATTTTTATCTTTCTTTCTTTTGGCTCAGATATACCTACCCACACTTATATGATTTATTTTCCCATCAGCCAGACTTGACTGTCTTGACTGTCTTGACTTGCCATCTTGACTGTCTTATTTTCTTTGCCATTCTTCACTTTGAATGTTAGGGTGCATTTATTGGACAAAAGACCCTGTGTTGGGCATGAGTAATAATACCCTAGGAATTCTTAACCATACTCTAGATTAGGAAGATTAATGCTCAATTTCATTTGCTAAAACTGCACTGTGATGGCATTTGAGTGAATTGTATCCCTGTTATTCCATCTTTCTAAACATCAGCAGTTGTCCCAAAGACTTCTTATGGCAACGTAGTCTGTGGGGTAATTGTATTAGGATAATAGAGTTGAAACATTTTGTAATTTAATCAGTTTGTGCATTTCTTTTTCCCAGAATTAAAAAAGAACCTCTATAAATGTCAAATTCAGTAATTATCAAGCTAAACAGAATTTGGCTCTATTTAACCACCTGGCACACTCTCTGAGATAACAACATGATTTGATATTTACAAAGAGCCTATTCCCCCACCCCCATCAAAAATTCATTAAATATTAAGTTTTGCATAATCTATAAAAACTCACTTCTTTGAAACTTTCCTAATCTCTAAATTAATTGTTAGCAAAAGAGATATCATTCTTTTGGTTTAGGCCTTCAGCTTTCCATGAAATGGAGTGGTTCCATAGAGCCCAACATAAACAGGTTTGAGCTGGATGGCACTTAATGAATACTAATAATAAAAAAAAGTGAAATCTTCTTGTTGTTAGAATAATAAGCAATTGAATTCTGGGGAGGTGGATAAGAATAGGATCTAGTTTGTAAGTTGCCTAAGATGTAGCAGATTCCTTCTGGTCTTAGTTAAACACTTGGTTTGATTTGGATTAAAAACATAAAAGCATAATATTGCATTTAATTACAAAATTTTCTCCCTGTTGCACTGTTGCCAAATGTCTAAAGAAATATAAAGCTGGACAACATTATTTGCCCATATTCATGTCCTAGATATTTTATACTATTATTATTTAACCCCCATTTAATCTAGTAATGCTAGAATTATTGTCTTTCCACTTTGAAAGATGAAAAACCTGAAGCCCTGAGAGTTTACGAAACATCCTATAGAATAACCTGACTGCCAGCCCAAATAAATGGGAGACTGCCAGGTCTGAGATCATGAAGGCAGGCAATATCGCCTCCCTCTCAAATTCTGCTGTCTCTTTACTGAGGAGCAAGGAGATTGATAGCACTTTTCGTAGAAGGATCAATAAATGCTTTCTTGAACATAATGATGACTTCCCACGGCAATCCTTAGATGCAAGCTATAAACCAGAAATTGTAGGCCGTCCAACGGGATAACGACTAGTGGAAGGCATTCTTTGTGCTACTGGCAGATCCAGGCAGGAAAGTTAAGATGATCATATCTTTATTCCCAGGAGTTCACCAACGGCTAGTACTCTTCTCAACTCTACATCATGAAAAACAAAGAGCATTCTTCCATGTCAGAGTGTACTCAATTGATATTTGCTCTGCACTTCTCCCTAGGGGCCAACATTCTTGGCAAAGAAAAATGAAACCATGATAACAACCATTCTAGGCATTATGAAATTGCTTCTTATCTGAATTTATACTCTAACCATTCTTAGTGCTTTCATAAGCTAGCCTAAGCTGATAGAATTATCCTTTTTATGACTCATAGATATATTTTACTTTTCTAATTTTGTCTTTTTTACTTTTATGGAGAAGACTGGATTATGAAGAAGGAAGATTCACCCTTTAGTGCTGCGTGAGATTTTATTTAAACTTAACATGCAGATCGTAGACCTAAAAAAGGCATTAAGTTCAGCTTAGTTTTACATATGAAAATATTTTAAAGGTTTTATAAAAATACAATGCATTCTTCTACCTAGCACTTACTGAATTCTGTAATTACTCATAAAGTATTACAGGGAATGGTAATGATATAAAAATATGAACTATCATCCCTGCCCCCAAGACACTTACACTTTCCTGTGTGACATCTATTGGTCTGGGACTGATAGGATAGTCTTGGCTGACATTTGCTTCCCCAATGTAATTTTTTTTCTTTTCTTTTTGGTACCTTTTTTTTTTTTGTACCAGGGATCAAACTCACAACCTTGCACTTACTAGGTAAGTGTTAAGCCACTGAGCTAAATCCCAAGCCTTCCCCAATGTATTTGTAAGTTACCCCTTTTCACTCCCAAAAATGTCTCAAGTTGGATGATAAATTATGTATACTCTAGTAATAGTACTTCTTAAGTAGGTGATGTTTTTGAAATACTTGTAATTCTTGGATATAAATAGAAAGTACAAACAGTGCCAAAAACATGTACTGACAGTCTTTCTTCATTTTGGAATCACTGTTTCTGTCACTCGGCATCAGTTTAAGGGTGACATGTGGTTTTACATTATTTTAAAAAATGCAAGTCCTGTCCAGTTTCCATAGGGATGATGAAAGAAATGAACTGGAAAATTTAAAAAGATAAGAGAATACCAAGATGGAGATATTTGTATGTATTGTACATTCAACTCCAAGTTAGGTGGGAGCAAAAGGTGACCAGGTTATAGTAGCCCTTTAGGACGAGGGAAGTGTTATGTGCAATGGCTGGAGACGTTGTGTAAGAGGCTCTGATTCAGAATTCAGAGTGGCATCTACCTTTCCCTCTTGGACTACTTGGTTTCTATCCCATTTCTAAAGGTAGTGGACTTCCTGAGTTTTAAAGCTAACTCGACTTGACTTTATGAAAGATTGGTGTCTGCAGAAATTCTAGTTACACAACATTTTGTGTACTGTTGCCTGAATGTGTATATGTATGTATTTTGATATTGAAGACAAGCTATTTTTAGTTTCTTTTTGGATATGTTTGGAGAAACTCCTAACTGTTGCTATGCTACTATGGAAACGGTATCCATGTATACTGACATGTTTACAATTGTTTAAAGCACTATAAACTTTCCAGGGCAAAGGCAAACAGCTTACTTCCATCAAAGTTGCTCCATGCTTCCTTTTTTATTAGTTTATTTATTGCTCTCAGATCCTTTTCGGAATCCTTTTCATCTGTGCCTGCATTAAAGGCAGTGTTTTTTGCTGATGTGCACCCTCACTTAATTGATTGCAAATTCATAACTACAGTAGTGATGAAAGCAGATGAAAAATTTCCCTGAAATCAGGAATATTCCTTGATCATGATAGAAATTTAAAATTGAATGTCACATAGTACCCAAATGAGAAATGGAAATAATATCCTTGAGCGTAGGCTGTTGATCTACCTAGAATTTTTGAGTGTAGAAGACTTTGACAGTAGTTTAAAATCTGAGCCTGCTGGCACATGCCTGTAATCCCAAAACTCTGAGAGGCTGAGGCAAGGAGATTGTAAATTGGAACCAGCTTGGGCAATTTAGCAACTTATTGAGACCATCTATCAAAATTAAATGGAAAACAAAAATATGGGCTGGGTTTGTAGCTCAGTGTGAAGGCTCAAGATTCCACCCCCAGTACTACAAAAGATCATTGTAATTATTAATTGTGTATATAAAATGAATTTAAGGATTACACTAATTTCTAGGTTACATGCAAACCCAAATGGAGTCCTCTGGAGTCCTTTTCCAAGCATGGGGAAAAGAAGGTACCTGAAAATCTTTACAATTTTTGGAGAAAGAATCTTAACAAAGCCATAGGAAGTAAAGTGAAAAAGAGCCATGCTTTTCTAAAAACATGGGAAGAGTGGTTTTGCCAAGGTGTTTTCTAAGAGTCAACAAAATTGGAAGTGGAATCTGGCATTGTGAATCACACAATGATGGGTTTCACTGCATGAAAGGGCACACGCACTAGTAGAATATACTTTCTTATAGAATTTTAGACTCAGAGTACTTTTTCCTTTTAAAAACTCTTCCAAGATTTGATATTTATTTTGGGTAAGTATATAGTAAAAGAAATGTAAGCTGTCACAGAAGAGTCTATTTTCTTTTCTGTTGTACCAAAATTTCTTTTTTGTTATTTCCCTGAAATGGTCATTTTAAACCATATATAAAGAAATAAAGCAACACACACACACACACAAAATCTGTGCGATTGGGAGTGATTCACAGAGAGCTGGCTGCAGCGGTGAACTGTGTCTCCCTTGATCTGCAGATCAAGGATCCCCAAAGCCAGGACCCCCCTCCCCCCACCTGGGACCCCTTTTCAACCACATTTATGTACTTTCTCTGCTCAAATTCACCAGTGGATATACTATTCTAAGTCCTTCATAGGACATTTATGTGATTTTTTTTTAAAAATTCTTCCCCATGGGAAGGATTCCTCCCTGCCTCTTGGAGCTTTGCTGCAGCTAAGAAATGTGACCCTAAGGTCACATTTAGATTGCAACCCAGTAAAACCTGATGGACTTGCTGTGGCTCGAGGTGACAAGGGAAACTGACAAGCTGACAGGGTGGGGGTGAGGGAGGTCACAGGAGGTCCTAACGGGAAGTGAATGTGGCTTAGCCGCAGCTCATATCAACAGACCAGGAGGTGAAGCATTAATTCCCTGGGTTGGGAGTCTGGGTGAGTGGCTGTCAAGTGGCTCTGGCGAATGGGTCCCCTCAAGGTAACACTCCAGATCAAGATGCAAAAGGGGAGGCCAGGCAGAAGTAGGAGTAAGGGTTTACACAGAGTGCTCCCCAGACAGCCACTAAGTGGCTTACTCATTCAGATTTCTCTTCAGAGGCAGTTTTCCATTTCTGTTTAGTTGGCTCTGAGGGGATTTCCCAAATTAACCTTTTATAAGCTTTCTTGAGAGACTGTTTTTGAGAATTGGTGGGGGAACTTCCCCCTTTTGACAAACTGTTACCAAAGAGATATACTGCTGATACTCATCTGGGGATTTTCTCACTGGCTTCCTGTTTCCCAAGAGTCTCTGCTCTCTGGGAACTGAAGAGTTATCAAGAGAAGAGGACAACAGCCTTTGGGAAATAGGGAACAATGATGTATTAATACAGTGGCACCTTTTCCCTTCCTCTAGTTCTTTGCTACAAAGATACTGAATTTGAAGATTAGGCCCAGAGACTGCTGTGGGCTTCTGACTGATTAAAAACTCTATAGGAATTTGGGTTATATGATGTCATCACAAATATCATAAATAATTGTTTTATTAGATCATTTCACCCGATTACATATGGAGAGAAACGCCTTTGTTAAAAAAGAAACCATTACTTTTTTACTTAGTACCACCTACTGAGTGCTTCCTGTGTGATATACACAGCATTAGCGACTTTGCATACATTTTTCACTGATCCTGTCAACAATTTAGAGAAGTAGGCCTTATATAGATCCATCAGCGGGGATTTGGGATGCAGCTTAGTGCGAGTGCTTGGTCTAGCATGTCCTGAGTTCAATCCCAAATATGGTAAAACAACAACAACAAAAAAAATGGTAGTAAAATGATCCATTTAACACAGCAAACCAAGGGTCTGGAAAGTTAGAACAGTCAAAATATCCTGGCTGGTATTAAGCTGACTCCCAAATCTGTGGAATCTCAAAAGCCTATGCTCATATTTACTCAGCTATAAATCTGTATCACTTTGAGATTCGTTTCATGGGTCTTTGAGATGTTATTATTAGCGAAATAATGGGAAGGATCCCAAGAAGAAGCAGAGAGCAATAATAGGAAGTGAAAATATTTTTGAAAGCAATATTGTTGATCTTTAGTTTAGCTTTAGGCACCTCCTTTTGATACATCTTGCAGAAAGAGCTGCTGACCTATGAGGTGGAACGAACAAGTATATAAGAAGAGCTTAAATCAAAATCAAGCTATCAGTTGTTTCTTTTAGGAAACTCTTCCAGCTAACCACGGCCGCCACGATGGTGTTCCTACCCTAGCTTTCTTTGTTTTATCCAGATTTTTATAAATAATCCTCCAAGTGATAAGCTCCAGTATCTCTCTAGACAGAGGTTCACATCTTGAGCAAATCGTGTTCTGGTACTGACCGGCTTCTTTGAATTTTGATTGATTTTAAACAAAATTGGTGTCTGTGTGTGTGGGTGCAACTGTGTATATTTTGTGGTGTGGGATTCTCGGGGGAATAGATTTTTAGCCGCAGGTGACCTTTGCAAAGTTCAATAGTTTCAGTTCCACCGGAGGAAAAATCAGCACATTTGAGGTGCTGGGAGCTGTCCTGATAGCCATTCCTGCGAGTTCCCAGGAAACTTGGCCCCTGCCCACTTAGCAATAGCTCTTGCCCTCCAGGGTTTGTCTAGGAGGCTTCTATCTGAATCCTCCTTAGCCACAATGGACTTTGATAGCCACGAACTGTTGCGTTCACTAGTTGCCGCGATTTACCTGCATAAACTCTCTTGCCCGTCGCCCATGAAGGTAGGCAAAATAACATCTCCTCCCCCCCATGTCTTAGCTGCTGAGGAAACTAGGTCCTTGGAGGGTTAATGATTGGCTCCAAGACATCTAGTTGGTAAATCTAGGGACTGAGATTCAGAGGTCAGGCTGTGTGATTTCAAGTTTTTGTTTTATTGAAAGTATAGAGCTTGGCAAATGGGAGATAAACCTCTCTCTCTCTCTCTCTTTCTCTATCTATCTCCTTTTTAGTACTGGGCATCAAATCCCAGCTCTCATGCTTACTATATACATATTGTACCACTGAGCTACATCTTGGCTCTAAAACTTTGTTTTTTAACCACTAGGAAAATATATCATACCCTTGAAACAGTAGACATGTAGGCTGTGTTATTATGTCAGGTAATCAAGCAGAGGGAAAGAGAATAAAGGCCTAATCAGCATACCACCCAGGCCAGGGAAGAGTCAGGCACAGCCCAGAAGTCCCCCGGCCTGATGGAACACGGTGTCTGGCAAAAGAGACTGCCCCTCCATAGTGTTAAGGGGGTCAGGACTTCCTTATCTTCCTGACTGCTATAGCATCTCAACAGGGCTCTACAACTTTGGGGCACCAAGCAAGCCATGGCAGGATTAAGCTTTCACTCCATTCTGTTCAAGAGAAAAGCAGGTCTTGCTAAATTCAGCACCTTGTATCTTTGAACTAAGCAGCCAAGAATTCATCTTCAGTGTTCACTCCCAGGCCCTGGTACACATTATCACCAAAGGTCCCTTTTCCTTTGAGGCCAGGGTGTTATCACTGTCCTTCACATCATTCTCCTGCAGAAGAGCAGGAAACATCATGGGGGTGCTGAGAAAAAGGCTCTGCTTCCCATCCCCAGTATACTGTGGGCCTCTTATGCATTGTGCAAAGTTCAGGGTGAAAGATGAGGCAGACATGAACTCAGGAGAAGTATAACTGAGTTTTGGTGGCAGGAAAGGTACAACTGTTGGAGCCTCTCAAAATTCTGATCTTGACCACTGTCTCCTAGCTCTACAGGCTGGGGATTTAGTTCAGCAGCTCAGTGCTTGCGTGGTAAGCATGTCATGAGTTTGATCCCTTGTACCAAAAAGAAAAAAAAAAAAGGAATCCTAGCTCTACATCTTAATCAGTCTCAAACTCTTAAATATTAAAGCCAAACTAAGCTAAGATACCTCTCCTTAAGTATTCTTTCTCCTTAAATTGAAAACGACCTCCTGGCTGTTGCTTCATGACGTATGGAGAACGTGTGCAGTGGTGCTCCTGGTACCTGATGGTACTTCTGGTATATGGGAAGTTGGCAACAAACATATTAACTCTCTTCAAACTCCGCCTGATCACATGCAGAAGAGTGGAATCTGTCAGCCTGCTGTTATCTGCATATGAAGAAAAATCGTTATGTTGGAGGACACTGATTTGCTGTGACAAGGGAGGCCTACACTGCTTAAGCCACTCTGACTACCTGAAATCTGGGCTATAGATTGTGCTAGCTTTGACCCCAAATGTGTTACCACTTACTTCCATTTCCATTTCCATAGATTAAGACGTAAAAGGGAGTCAAGTGTTCAGTGGAAACTTAACGTATTATTCAAATGATGAAATTCTTGATTTCTTCACATCTTAATTTCACTTAAAGAAATAAAACACCTTCTTCTTCTAAAGATTCCTGCTGCCACCTCTCATGAATATGGGTAAACATTCTGATTCCCTTTTATCTTCTACCATGGACAAAGATCCACACTCCTGCATCCACCCAAGGACTGGCTCTGTTGCTGCAGGTGCACTCGGCTGGCGGGTCCCAAAACTTCTCTTTCTGGCAGGTCTCCAGGGCTTTCACAGGTGACACTCTGTGCATTGCTCTTTCTGCTGCATGGGGACGAGGTTGTCCCCACAGGAGCTGGTCTGCAAGGGAATGCAAAGTCCTGCAACCCAGGAATGTTCTGCCTTTAAGACCATTCTACACCACCCTCTAAAGTCCTGTGCTGTGCCCATGTCACCAATGTCTAGATGCAAGTTCACTCCTTCACTGCCACTTCTTAGGTCGCCACACTGATTTCCAGTCCTGGAGCAGCGCTAGTGCTATTGATCATTTTTCTGCATGTAACTGAGCAGTTGCCAGCACAGCAATGAGTTTTCCTCATAGTGTATTCATCTTACAGGTTATTGCAATTCTGAAAATTAGTAATTGTTAGTAATTTTAGTATATATGCTAGGAAGCAAGCACAGTAGTTGTTAGTTTTAAAATGCATTAGTAATATATTCTTCTGTAGTATATTAAATAGGACTTTACTATTTATTCTGAAAAATGAAACAATTTATAAAACTAGGTGAGGAATGATTTGCATAAATGAAAAACTATAAGATGAAACATTCTCTTTACTTGCAAATGACCTTTATCTCTGCAGATGAAATAGTTAATATCTCTTTTGAGGATGTTTTCAAAACTAAGTTAAATCAGATTTTTAAAAAATGAGTTTCAGAATAGTATCAGTGACTTAGATACTATAATATGGCTTAGGCCTGGTTTGAATGTATTAAAGAACAAAATAGTAAAAATTTCCTGCTGTTTCTGCATACCCTTGCCTAAGAAAAGCAATCTTAAAAACATACATGTTGTGGTTTGAGTATTTTGTTAAAATGACACAAAGCTGACTAACACAAAACAAATGTGCACACACTTTTGGATTTGAAGTCATCAGAATGAAACACTAGAGCTGGATTCAGAATTAGTCACTGGAGTTAACTCTGGCATCAAAGATTCTTCTTCATCTCTCTTCATCTTCCCCTCGCGCTCTTCCCTTCTGGGCTACTGGAAAGGTGCAAGAGGTGCAAGAGGTGCAGAGCCCTGGGAAGCAGCAAAGGTCACCGCGCTTATGTTCACCGTGATGTTCCTTCTGAGATAAATGGTAGTATTTTTTTTTTTTTTTGTCTTTTTCTTTTTTATCAGTACCGGGGATCGAACTCATGACTGCCTGCTTGCAAGGCAGGTGCTTATGCCACTGAGCTAAATCCTCAGCCCCAATGGTAGCATTTTGAGATGAAAGACAATATGCAATCCAAAACATTTATCAATTTGAGAAAGTCTCTTTTGCATAAAGGAATTTTGTAATTAAATGATTTTTATAATCTCTAAAATGACCTTAAACAGGAAAGAGTATTTATAGTTCAAGTAATTTCATAGTAAGCAATTAATTTACTAGTAAGTACAACATATTTATTAGATACTTATAAGACATAAAACATGTTCTCCTGCTTGGAAAAAAATATGACATTCATTTGGTAACTATTGAATTTTTTTTTTTTGTCTTTTTCCTTTTTATCAGTACCGGGGATCAAACTCATGACTGCCTGCTTGCAAGGCAGGCGCTTATGCCGCTGAGCTAAATCCCCAGCCCCTAACTACTGAATTTTTACATGAATACACAATGAAAACATTTAAGAAAAATTGGACTAGCTTCAACTCCACTTTTGTATCTTTTTTTTTTAAAGCAAAGTTTTTTTCCCCCCAAAGGATTATCTATGTTTGCTGCCTATAATTTGTCTCTTCTTGTCATTTCCTAATCTCTCTCCAAACAGGTGTTCCTCCCATGGATGCTCTATCTAGACTGTCTTTTCAAACCCACTGATGACTTACACTGTTCACTGGTCAGTTCTCAGGCTGCATCTTAGGTGTGTGTCCATAGTGTCTCACTGAGTTGGTAACTCCCTTTTCCTGACCAGTTTAATCACTTATCTTCCAGGACATATTCTTTCTTCATATTCCTCTTGCCCACTGGGCATTTCTTCTCAGACTCTTCTGCTGGGCCTTCCTATTGCCTTGGTCTTCTAATTGTGAAGGGTCAAGGGCTCAGTTCTTGGGTCTCTTCTCATTATTCTATGGGTGATCTCACCCAATTTCATAGCTTTAACCATCAGGTAGAAACCACCTATTGTGTATCTCCAGCTCAGACTACTTTCCCGAACTGTAGACCTTCATCCTATGGCTACTCAACACTCAGACTTAAATCTAAACCCGTGTTCCTGCTCATCTGCAACCTGCAATATCTCCACTGATGCTGACTCTCCCCAAAATCTTTAAGAGTCCTCCTTCATCCCTCTCTCTTTTTTTCTTGCATCCAAATCTTAATTGTTTCTCCTTCAAAATATAACCAAATCTAACTACTTTTCACCACTTTCACTACTGCCCTTCTGGTTTGAAGCATCATCATCTCTCTCTAGGATTTATCACAAAAGCTTTCTAACAAGTCTTCTTGCTTCTGCCCCTTGCTCTGATAGTCTTAGTCTAGATGGCCTACCCTCAAAAATCCAGTCAAAATGCTGCTTCAAAAATGTAAGTCAGACATATCTTGTTCCTGTTCACTTAATGGTACCCCTTTTCATGCAGGGTAAATATGAATGATTACAAATATCTACACAACCCATATGACCTATTTGTTTTCATTTTTTTGGCTTCAATTCCTGCTAACCTCACCTTCATTGATTTCAATCCAGTCACTGTGGTGTCTTTGCTGTTCTTCAATATCTCAGATGTGTTTGATCCCTTAGCCTGAAATGTTCCCTTCTGAGGTTTATGTACAATTTAGTACAGAGTTCAAGACAGATAGGTGCTTGAGAAACTATTGCTGGAGGAATGAATTAATAAGTGGATATACAAGTTAATTAAGTACAGCTGATGTTGATTTGGTTACTTTGTTGGTTGACATGGAAAGACCAAAGTCTCAACACTCAACAAACATCAGCCATTCTGCGACGTCCTTTTCTGCTCAGACATGTAAGGGCAGTGCAGAAGAGGAAGGGACAATCAACCTGTGACATGGTCACTCTTTTTCCTTGCTTGAAAATAACAGCACTAATAATTGCTTTTACTTTTCCATTCTTTGTCTCCAGATTGCTTGAGTCTAGAAAGACCTTAAATCCTGACATGCAGACTGAACAGTAAAAACTGGGATGCTGATCCTAAAATAAAATTGCAAATCAGGGTTGAAGTTTGATGTGAAAGGCTGAGAGAAACAGGTCTGTTGCTCATTTAGATTACAAATGTCATCAAAAATAGAAACCAAAAAGGTTAGGTAACTTCTAAATTAAACACTATTTCTTAGAATAATTACCATGTTACAGCATCTGTGTACTTTGGTAGAATCTGAATAACACTTTATTGCTCAGAATAATGTTCTATTCTTGTTCTCAAATAATACTTGATGTACTTGCTCTTCTACTTCCTAACTGCAGGAAGGGTGTTGCCCTACATGGCTGGCACACCCTTGGCAGTGACGCTGTCTTTTGCAGGAAATTTTCAGGTACAAAATAAAACCAAAAGCCAAAACCGCTAGTCCCTATTCATTCACAGGCTTTAGATGTGTGCTTTATAATTTTTTTCTAAATCTAAGTTGACTGAGTCAATCTCAAGGCAGCCACAATTAAGGACAGACCTGAGCAGCATGGTGAAGATCAGGCGACTCTTCTTTCATAGGAAATTCACTATAAGAAAGGCAGGCCCATAAATCGAAATTTGAAAGTCAAGTTACAAACTACCATTGCAACAGGCAAAAACTGGAATACTTTCTTTAGTTGGGCAAGTATGCTAGGTCATTCTGGACATTTCCATTTTGATAGCTTAGTAAAATAAGTTTCCTGAATGTAAATAATGACTTTTCAGCATTTCATGTTTCGAAGACTGTGTCTGAATTTAAGGACTATTAATCTGTCTCCTTTTATAGCACAGCACTTACAGGTTTATACAGAATTTTGTTTAAAATGGCTGTTACAGGCTGGAAGATCATTTTTTATTAGGAGAGAACATTGTCTTCATTAGAAGGGTGTAAGTGATATAAGTAAATAATGACTATATTTTGTGTCTTTTCCCATTACTTTAATGTGTTTAACTTTTAATTATAGAGCTGCAAGATATGAATTGCATGATTAAGCTCTCCAGCATGTTTCATTTTTAAATTTTTTTTTTTAATTTTAAAAGTAGTAAAATACAACAGAACAAGACAGAATAAAGCCAACTAAGATCGTACAGTGAAATTGGTACAGAACTTCACAACAGGTTACCGGGATAACAGTAATAGGTATCACAGCATATTTTGTTATCTTTACAATAGTTGTTCTTTCAATCACGTATATCAAAATAAAATGAAATACATTATAGAACTTATCAAAACAGAATATTGAATAGAGCAGTACCATTAATCAGAATAGAGCAAAACAGTAATAAAAATATTTGCCTTCAAAGAGATGGTAGAAGGAAGTCCCCCTTACTTGCTATGGTCAGCCTCCCAGGAGATGCTCAGATTTCTGGTTCCCAATTGCTAACGGGGAGGGGTGGGGAGTAGGGGGCAGGGGAAGTGGGATGTTTGACTCTAGGCCGTGCACCAGTAGGCTCACTATTGCTTAGCAGGGAGGCAGGCTGGTTGCTTGGTTTCCCAGTGTCCTAAGTGCCAACATGGTCCATTTTTTAATTTTTTAAAAATACATTTATTAGTGCATGTTTGCCTCTCATGGTTATATTACTTATATGAAGCTGGTTTGTGTCATGACACTTAATTCCTTTTTTTATCACCTTTCTCTACCTTATCCCCTGCCTCCCTCCATAAGTATCTTTTTATTCCTGAATTACACAGAAACTCTTTTTAAATGTATGCAGTACATTGTACTGTTATTTAAAAATTGCTTAAGAGAATAGATTTTGAACATCCTCACTCACCATAAAATAGTAAGTTGGAGAAGTGATGCATGAGTCAAGGAGCATGACTAGATCTTTCTGTAACAAATCATATCATCACATTGTACTTAATAAATAAATACAATTGCTGTCAATGAAAAATAAGCTAAGAAAAAAGAGCATGTTTTAGCCTGTGACATAGTCTAACACTAAATGACCAGTGCGCAGAAATTGCTATTTGTCCCATAACATATGCTGCTTTTTTGATAGCATTTGAAACCCTGATTTCTTAAACTGGGTGTGTAGATGTTCAAGCAAAAGAAAAGGGACTTTTGCTCAGCCTAGATATGGAAACTTCATGGACTTTCCTGAGATGACAGCTGGTGTATAACTCTTTCTCCTTCTTTATCTCTTCCTCTGTCTTCTGCCTACCACTGAGAATGTATTTACAAGAGCTCAGCAGGCCATCTTGAACCTTGAATACAAGGACAGCACGGCAGACGAGGCAGCAGAAATGATCTACCAGCTATTTTTTTGTGTCTGTTTCTCAAAATAAAAAATATTCCTACTACACACAATCACCTGTAGTAGACAATGTTAAGTTATCTAGTCTGACATGAAGAAATAAAGATACCAAAGCAGACATCCGTTGACTTCTACACTCAACACCCTTTTCCAGAATTAACCCACTCCTCACTGCTTTTTATATAGTAATAGTGAGAATTTCCAAACTCTAGAACCTGATGCTGTTTTTGGTCGAATGAGATCCTGACCCTCTCCCTAAGCCAATGAAAATCTTCCCCCAGACACTTGGAAATAAGATAGAGAACAAGAGATATCAAGCTGTTTGAGATGAAATATTATGCCTGTAAATATGTCTGAGTTATTGAGAAGTGAAAGAAACCATGTTAACAACAAAAAACAGTGAATCAGAGTCAAAGAGAACAGCAGAAATTTAGAGATGGAAGAGAGATAAGAGTCCTAGGTTTCCCATAGTCCTCCACTGTCTTGCACACTCACTTAGCATGCACTTTATTTCTCAGTGCTGGTGGTTTTGGATCCATCCATCCCTGGAGGGGTTTGCAGATGGACTTTGAACAATATGTGCATGGCAATCCTTTAGTGACTGTGTTGATCCAATGATAGGGATGTATCCTAAACTGGTCTAATCTGATTGAAGATTTGTACTTCATGCCCACAGAAAAATTATTCTTTCTTCTGCTAGTCATGAAGAAGGAAGCATATAATCCTGATTATCATTATCACTCCCCTGTCCCCATGAGGGTGACTCTAAGGGCAACACATAAAAATGCAGCAAAGACAATTCTAAAATCCCTGGACATTTAATGGCATTTTCAGCCCACCTTGACAATGAATAAAATATATTAAATAAAAAATGACTTATTATATAAGTTTCAAAGTGCCTGACAGTAACTATTTTAAGGTCTTTGTTAAATCTGCTGTGGTAGCCCTGTATAGTATGTGTATAAGTTCATGTGGCTGTGTTCCAGTAGATCAGCCTACAGGTCATTGTTTTCCAATGCCTGTTATAAGCCTGTTTGAATCAGCTTTCTGTTACCTTTCCCGAAACTATTATATTTTGCACATAGCTTCTTATCCTTTTGGGGGCATAACTGCATATTGCCCTTGACTTCTATGAAGAATTCCAGTGACCTGATGGCCAAAATATTTAACAGAGGATGCAGTATAAATCTCAACCAACCATAAACGTGTAGGATATAGGTATGAGTTAGCTAAATATCGCTTTACAGTTATTCTTCCAAGTCCTCTTTGTTACTTAAACTAGCCAAATTTATTTCTATTATTTGTAAACAAATCATCCATTGCATTCTTTTTAGATTTTCTTTTGGGGCACCATTGTAATGATTTTTCTCAGTTTTTTGTTAAGATGCTGGTTGGTTTTTAAAAATAGCATTCCTCTCTCCTTTTTCCCCCCTCCATTTCTTTAGTTCAGTATTTCTCTGGCAAGAATATAATGCCAGTCCTTTAAAAAATTAGATAGAGGAAAACTTTCCCTGGTAATGAGCTCTTTTTTGAATTCCTGCAGACTTTATAATCAATAACACAATCTCGCACTTGACACACGAGGTGTGACTCTAACGTATCAGAAAGATTTTAGCACACATGCCACAGCTCAGACATCCAAAGTGTTTCCTTAAATGCAGTCCCAACTTGGAGTTCTGTTCCAATAATGCTACCATTTATCAAAGTATTTTTGAAATATCTCCAATGCCTTCACTTCATGTTAACATTTGATATTAATAGAGATATGTTGTCACGCAGCTTGGCTCAGAATGAATTTCTGCCATTTGCTAAACTCTAGACCCATCTTAATATTTGCAATTATTGAATATTTTTATTTCCTTCTTTCCTTCCTCACATCATGATTAGACAAATAGCTATACCAGTCACTCTTCTAGGAGCTCCTGAGATTATAGTCTCTATCTTCAATGTGTTCACCATTTAAAAGGGAAGAAAATAAGTATAAACCCAAATTTGCTCAGGCTTGGCCAGCCTCTGGGTATGCAAATATGATACTCGTAAGAGAAATAACCCAGAGTTTTCAGGCTTTCCCCCACATATATTGTAGGGTCTTGGCCTTCTGCCAGGCTTTTCCTGTAGACTCTCACGAGGGCTGCTTATGTTTTTCCATTTCTGCTCTTTCCCGTCATGGCTGCTGCTTTCAAGCTATCGTACTTCTTATTTACTTGTGCATTTACTTACTTTGAGAATTTTTATTTAATGGTGATGGAAAACAATACTGCTTGTTATCCTAGTGCAAAGTGTTTCATATTGTTTCATAAAGTTGTAGCAAAAACTTTAGGAGGGAGAGATCTCTGTAGTAGACAGCCCGACTGGCAGCCGGTATCTCTACAGCAGCTCAAAATGGGGAATTGCATTTTTTTTTTTTTCAAACTAACCTGATCCAAAGAGGAAGAGGCTAGTTTAATCCAGGAGAGTGACTGAAACCATATGTTCTTATTAAACTCAGCCAGTGGCCTCATTTTTTGGAGTTGGGAGCACTTTTCAAAGAACATGTATTCTGTTGAGACAATGTCTCCTACTTATCACAAGGGAGCAGTAAGATCCACCAGTGCAGAAGCTTTGTCTGTTTTTTTCAGCCTTATATTCATCAGTGGTGGAACAGTGCCTGACACCTATAGTTCCTCAACACACAAACACTGAATGGAACAGTGTTAAACTATGGCTTCTCCTTCAGCCCACATTTCATTACAACCCAGCTGACCTTGTAAGATGAAGACAACGCCTCTCTTCTCGCTCATGCTGCATGTACTTTATTTCCTGGGCCACCTTTTCCCCAAAGTCCTTGATGATCACAGTCTTTTCCAAATTCTCCTTCAGAAACTTACTTTAAGAGTACAGGGCTAGTCCTCAAGTCATTGCTGGGAAACAGATGGGAATCCCAACTCACCTAGACTCAAACTGAATTTCTTTATTTACAATAGTGAGTTATAGGCGTTACACTTGATGCATGTAAAGGGACATAACAAAGGAATTAAGAAACTGAAGACCTCAGAAAATCGGTGGGAAGAAGACAGATAGTATAGAAAAAGAATTGATAAGACTCTGGCTACTACATATTTTTGACTTTTACTTGCCCCTTCATTTTGTGTTTATAACATAATTGGAATTTCTTTCTCCTTGATTTATAATTTTCTTACTCCAAGAACACAGTAGGTGCTAAATATTGGATGACTGGTTGATCAAGAGAATTAAACCTTAGTAGAGTCTCATTGCTTTCTTTCTAGTATTTGCTTTTTCAGAGTAATTTTTCTTTGGTCAAACTGAGATACAAGATAATGAGTAATGAGAACTCAACAACCCTTGTTTGTTAAAATCAATGACTACTTGTAGACTGTACACAGTATGCCAAACATTGTGATAGATTGGTTTAATAAGGAACAGCTCTAAAGAGGGATTATAAGGAGTACCTTTAAAGGGACATTTAGTGTAGCAATGGAAATAAAGCATGCCAAATAACTGTAAGATAGAGTTCTATGTTATACTAAAAGGTCATATGACTTGCTATGAGAACACAGAGAATAGAGGAGTCCAGCATGTGGGTTCTGAGATGGTTTCACAGAGGAGCTCTGTGAAGAATTAATAGGATTTTATCCAGAGAAGCATGTAAGCAGTGAGACACTTGTGAACAAATTCAATCTAAAAAGGAGCATATATCGTAGATGCTTCCAGTATTTTCTCTCATCCTTTATCTGTCGTGTGTCAGTCTCTTAAAGCATAATATAATCTCTTAAAACAACCTCATAACAAATGCTGCTTCACCAGTAGAATAGTGGCATGGCACATGTTTTCGAGTTTGCACCAAATGAGAGGGTGTCATTGAAAAATGCTGCTGGCAGTATTTTAGAGGAAAGATGTGAACTGTATGCTGTATGTGAACTGTTCTGTCCAATTCTGCATGCAAAGCAGATGGTTGTTAAATGTTTGTCCATCCTTGGTATTATCTGCCTTATAAATGCTAAAGAGGAGTTGAAATGGAGAATTCTATCATGCGAAAGGAATTTTTGTCTACAATTTGTTTATAAAATAGTCTTGACTAATGGGCTAGCTCCTTACTCTCTGGGGCTATGCTCTAAGTGCACATACATTCTAAAATGATTAGCCTTTACTCTACTGCTAAGAGCTCTAAAAGCCATAGAAATCAATACATAAAATAATTTATCACAGACAGATTAACATTTTCTACTGACTTCTTCTAGAATGGGAATTTGTGCATCTAAGGAGCTTTATTCTTTTAATAGACAACTAGACAATCGGTTGTAATTTCAACTTTTGAAATGATTTGGCAATAGTTTTTATGAAAAATAACAAGGGACCCTGGATAGATTCAGAGTCTTGCTGAGAAGTACAAAAATGAATTCCACTCATTTAGCTGTGCTGACAACATACCTCTGACCCCTGAAGCAGATGCTCTGTCCCTCGCCATGAATCTGAAGGCTTCGTCAATTTGTTAGCTTTTAAAATCTGGTGGGCTCCTTGTCTTTTGTCTTTCATTCTTCTCTGAAAAATCATTGTCAACTGGCCACATAAATCCAGGATGTGCACCCTCAGGGCAGAGTGGTCAGTGAGTATAATTTGGAGGATCCATCTTTCCAGCAGACTTACACTAGTGCTTTTCAAATCTGAATGTTGCACGGCTCTCCTGGGATTCATTAAAATGCAGATTTTGATTTTGGGGATGAGACTGAGAATCTACATTCCCAACAGCCTCTAGTGGCTACCTGTTGAAGAAACTTGTCCTTTTCCTTAGTACGCTTCCAAGGTAATGTAACAAGACCAATGCGGTAAGCATGCAAAGGCCTTTGATGACATGAAGATTTGATCAAATGTTCCACAAACGTCAAGAACAAAACCAACAAGGAGTGAGCTTTTCAATGGTCAGGCTTGTTCTTATTTATGAGTATGCTTGAGATAATGTGGTATAGGATAATAGAGGAAGAGAAATAAAATAGATGGTCATTTTTCTGTTCCTTTTAACTCCTTACTCCATGCCAGGAATTTTAGGCATGGGGAATATAAATTACAGTATGAAAACCAATTCTATTTTGGAAAACCAGGCATTGAAAGCATTGCCTCTCAATCTCTTTATTTTTGTTAGAAAAATTTCACTCTAGAAGACCCTACCCACTAGGAATCTAGCCGGTTAGCATTTCCCAGCAGAAGAATAGTATCTGTCATTTTTCTTTGTGTCCAAAGATACTTCTGGCACTGATGTTACTATTCTGTGTATGAGTCTGGCAAAAAGCCCTAGAATGTGACCTAATTTCCAAACAGCTTGTCCTTCTGGTGAGCTGTTATTAGTGAAACCTGTGCCAGTTTCTGACTTTACCCTATAGACTTCAGGGAAAAGAGTTAGGAGAGCAAAGGAGAGTTCCACCTGGGTTAGCTTATGTGACTAGAAGATCTTTTGGGAATAATAGCTTCTGCCTATTATTTGAAGAGATGATGTAGAAACCAGCACATTATTTTTCTTTCTGAGAGAAGGGCTCTTAAGAGCCTAGAAGTGGAAGATCATTAAGTAATTTGTTGTTAGCTCTGGAACTGCACATCTTGGTATATTTATAGTCATGTTGCAGTGGGGAGTGATGGTGTATGGACCTGTCTTATCATCCCTTCTATCCTGAGTGGATCTTAAAAGTGAAATTATAACACTGCGTTTTGCTTAAAACGGAGGGTGCTTCACTGGAAAGGTATTTACCAAGCTCTTGAGGGGATGTCGCACACTGATCAAATGACAGATGGTATTCAGTTTTTGCAGCGTAGGAGTGCTGAAAGAATGTGGGGTCACAGTAAAGTCAGGAAAATCATACAGCAAAATACGAGCAAGTTTTTGTCAGCCTGGCATAAAGAGAGGAGGTGCTCGGCAAGGTAGTACACACCCATAATGTCAGCATTCTGGAGGCTGAGACAGGAGGATTGCCATGAGTTCAGGGCCAGGCGAGGCAACATAGTGAGTTCAAGGCCACCCTGAATTACAAAGGGAGACTCTGTTTCAAAAAAACCAATCAATAATAATAATGATGGTGATGATGATGATGACGTTTTTAAAAAGAGGAGATAACAGAAAAATATCCCAACTATCAAGACAGGAAAAGAGACTGAAATGAAAAATGATGGTACTTCAATCTTTCAAAAACAGTTCTGTGTCTAATTTAGCTGTGAGATGTTGGGTAGATCCCCAGTGTCTCTGGGCTTTGCTCTGCCAATGTTTCCTCCAAAACCTGTATCTCTATCTCATCGTATATTTACCATCTGTTAAAATGCATATCTGTACTACATTTTGTTCTTTTTTTTGTCATCTCCACTTTATCAAAGAGAAAACTAAGATTAGAGATCTTAATAAAACCAGGCCAAGTTTATAGCTAATAAAAGATGTTGGTCAGGTTGTCTGGGCTAGAATTGGAGCCCAGACAACCTGATACCATAGATAAAGATTTTAAACTTTCACAGCATATTGCCTTTATATTTCTAAGATTTTGATTGTTCCAGAAGCAAGAAATGTTTTGGTACTTTTTAAGAAAATCAACCACCAGAGGAATCCCTTCAAGAGATTTGTTTCATACCTTCTCTTACAATTCTTGACATATTGGCACTTCATCCTGATGAAAGAGGAGGCTGTAACTGGTGTCACAATTTTATGTCCAAGAATTTAAGACATGAGATGTACAGTGCACACCTCCTTCCTTCCTTAGCTCAGGCAGCTGTAAGTACTGGTATCTTCCCTCTTTTGGGTTCTGGCCTGCCTGGCTAAGCACCAACTGTTCAGGTCAGGCTGCTAAAAAGTAGCCACACAAGTGTAGGCCAGTGACAAGCAGGGTTCATGTTCTTTCTCCCAGACTGGAGATTAGGGACTCTAGGGAACTGCTGGGCTGAGAACAGCAGCTTCCTCTAATCTTCTTCCCACACAGTTTCCCACGCCCACACGATGGAGCTCCTTCTGAGACCAGAATTCTGTGCTAAATATGTCCTGCCTAGATGGGGCGAAGACACTCTCCCTTGTCCTTTGGAGGCACTGTGGTGGGGCACCAATTGAATGACTTTTGCTAATGTGCATCTTGATTGTACATGTTTTTATTTACTTGTACTTTTCAGGAATTCTCTTAAAAATTTAAATACTCTAACTTTTTTAAAGAAAACTTCAAGAAGTTTTAAAGCTTCTATTTGTTTTTTGTCTGTTTGCTTTGTCTTTTTGAGACATGTTTTCATTATGCGGTTTTGTCTGTCCTCAAATTCACTTTGTAACACAGGTTGGCCTCAAATTTGTGGCAAGCCTCCTGCCTCAGCCTCCTGAGTACTGGGATTACAAATGTGTGTCACCACACTTGACTAGTCAAGTTTTATATTTAAGTTTATTATTCATTTTAGATTAAGGTTGTATATGGTGAGGTATGGATCAAAGTGTTTTATTTTTGCACATCAATATCCAATTAGTCCAAAGTTATTTATTAAAGATTATTTTCTCTTCCTTGAATTTCTTTTATCAACATTCTTCTCCTTGGGAGTTAGACTGGGTTCTTTGTTCTTCTTCATTGCTAGCTCAGGAGCCAAGATTGACCTGTATCCACTTTTTTCAACTACTATTCTTTTTAGAAGAGGTACAGGTTGCCTATCTTTTAGCTTAGAATCATTATCTTGAATTCTAAGCTTGTTAATACTTTTGAGCATTGTAATTTAGTTCCTTATTGACATCTCTTTGAACGTATCTGCTTATCAACAATATCCTCACTTTTCTTGATACCTTGTTTACATGTTTACATTTAAAAATTTTATTACATTGATACCTTGATACTTTTCTTGAGGGCTTGTAAGTACCCTAGTACTGTTTCTGTCAAGTGATCATGTTATCTTTTTCTACCAACCTTCTGTGATTTACCAAAAGTTACAAGTCACAAAAGAAGTTTGAAATCTTTTTTTTTTTTTTTAATCGGTACCGGGGATCAAACTCACGACTGCCTGCTTGCAAGGCAGGCGCTTATGCCGCTGAGCTAAACCTCCAGCCCAAGAAGTTTGAAATCTAATAAAGAACTGAAAAACTTGAATCGTGCAGAAGAGAAATGAGTAGATATTCATAAAGTAAAGTCATTAAGGTCTGTTGGGGATTCACTATATAAGGGACCCTGTGACCAGCATTATTTCCCTCATGTGATTCCTATTTTTGGGTAAAATCAAGCCATGTATGTGACAGCCCACATATATGTTCATAAAGTCATAAACCACAAGCTTATACTGATACCTGGAAATATTTTTACAATTAACTCTTGATTCTCCTTCTAATTAATTGACAGACATTTTATAATTATTGAGGAAATTTTCTAAGTTGCAGGATCTTAGAGATATTAAGAGATCATCTGAATTGGTGGTGATAGCTTGGAGCACTGCATTAAAAGTATTGCCAGGTTGAGTTTGGTTCATTGGGAAAGAAAATTGTCATTAGTTAATCATGCCTGCTATGGCTGGGTGTGCTGCGTTGCTCATGGTATATGACTAAGTCTGATCCAAGACTAGGTCACTCATTTTTCCAGTGCCCCAGTAGTTTCTACACTATTCTTTTTTTTTTTTTTTTTTTTTTTTTTGGTACGGGGGATTGAACTTATGACTTCATGCTTCCCAGGCAGGCACTTATGCCACTGAGCTAAATCCCCAGCCCTCTACACTATTCTTTACAGCTGGATTATACTTGTTTGAATAATCTGAGCTGGTTATCTTTCAAGAATGATCATTGCATTGTTAAATACCTCTTCTACATGCTGAATTCAAAATCTATCTCATAGTAACTTCTAATCATTTGTTATAATTGTACCATGTAGAGCTGTGCACACTAAGTTTACACTATGTGAAGTGTGATTGAAATATATGGTGAATGTTTACATTTAAAAAGTTTATTACATTGAAAGATGCATTACATTAATCTCTCTCAAAATACTCTCATTTTTATTTTTTTTTATTTATTTATTTATTTATTTATTTATTTATTTTTTGTCTTTTTCCTTTTTATTGGTACCAGGGATCGAACTCACAACTGCCTGCTTTCAAGGCAGGCACTTACGCCGCTGAGCTAAATCCCCAGCCCCACTCTCTCTCATTTTAAGCAGACTTAATTCATCATTCTTGCCACTTTCCGAAGCAGTTTACGCATGTCTTCATGAGGTGCAGTGAAAATCCAGTGACTGCTGCTACCAGGAGTCATCCACCAGAAAGGCATCGGAAAGGCTTGCGAGAAGCATCATGGTGGCATCCTCATCTCCCTTCTCCTCCAGGTCTGGCATCATGTGACTTCTGGCTCTTCCCCAAAGTCAAAATGATCATGCAAGGTAAATGTTTGAACATATTCAGGACATGAGGCAGCCACACATCACAACTAAAGATAATCGCACAGGAGGATTACCAGGACTGCTTCAGCAAGTGACAAAAATGATAGGATACGTCTGTTGAAAGCAAGAAGGAAGATTTGGAGGTAAAGTAATGACAATGTATCTTTTAATGTAATAATTTTTTTTTTTTTTTGTACTGGGGATTGAATTCAGGACCACACGCTTGCAAGGCAGGCACCTATGCCGCTGAGCTAAATCCCTGGCCCTGTAATAAATTTTTAAAATTTATACAATAACCATATCTTCTATCAGACTTCATATTCCATATCATAGGTCTTCAAATTTTAGAAGATAAGCATTTTGTAACATCTTCTCCTGAATTAAAAATTTTTTTCTTTCAACTATTTTTCAGTTTTGGTTGTTTTTGGATCTTGCTTCATACTGAATTTTTTTTTTTCCTGCTTCCTCTCAAGTCTACTACCTAGAAAGTGACAGAATTTCAGAAAGGACTGACCAACTAGAATTCATGGAAACTCTTTTTGACTTACATATACCTATTTTATTAATAGTTTATTTCTGAAACATGTTATTTGGTTATTTCACATTAAACTTTCAATAAATACAAAACTTTCTTTTTAAAGAACTATTTAGTTCTCTTCTTTCCTAGATGTATATTTGAATTTTTATCTTTTAAATTGCATCTTAACAATGCCCACCCTTCCTTGAGTGCCTACTCTACACACTCAATTTGTACTTTTTAGTTTTTTCTTTTTCTTTTTTTTGTCCCGATTTGTATTTTTCAAAATATCTACGAAGTATTCTATTCCCATTTTGCAGATGTGGAAACTGAAACATAGAGATGTCCAGATACAGACACAAAGTTAGTAAAGTACAGAGCCTGCAATAAAACCTAGTGTCTTCTTGCTCTAGAGTCTACTTTGCTTTGGCTGCCAAAAGTTCAGCTCAGTGATTTTGAATACTGAATCTAGTGTAGGAGAATAAACAAATGCAGCATGAGGGAAATAGGGTGTCCTTTTGTCAAGATGTTCTTTGTTTTTATAATGTGAAGAAGTCAAGCACTTCATTAAAAAAAAAAAAAAAGACAAAAACAAAAAGACTCCCTAAAGTTTGGCCTGATCAGTTTCCACTGAACATCCACTGAACTACTGATCATCCTCTTAAAGTGTTCATTAGATACTTAACTATTCAATCTGAACATATTCTGCTGGGAATTAATAGCAAATTTACTTTGCTATAGTTTCTAGAATCCACATTCACTGGGGCATTTGTTCCCGTCCTTTGGCTGATTCATGTTTACTTCCCAAAGTGTCTCATAGGCTGCTGACAGCTGTTAGACCCCTGAATTTGCATATTTGTTCAGTTTCTGTAAGGGAGCAGCTTTCATTTAAAGTGTCTAAACACTTTTTATACCATATTCTTTTTTTCTTTGGTTTCCTCCCAATAATGTTATTTCTTTCATTTCCAGATTGTAGGTGAGAAACAGAGCCTTTCTCTTAATGAAAAGAATTTCTGTTCTTAATAGAATAGATGCACTCAACAAAGTTTCTAGCAATTTATGTTAAATGACTTCTAAAGTGGACCTTGGCAGCAATAGATAGTGGAGCTACCAAAATGCTCAATTTGATTTATAAATCAATTAAATGCATTTTAGGGTTACTTACTGTTTCAAAGATCTGTGTCAGGATATCTCCACATTAATAAAAATTAGAGGCAAATATATATGATTAATCCCCTGGTTATATCTCAACTAAATATAAGATGATATATATTTTTCAAATTGAAAATTACTAGCCCGCAACGTAGACTGATAGAGACAGGAATAACTGTAGATTCGATTCATTAAGCAAGTGTGCAAATTACAGCACATAATCAGGCTGGGCCTGGCCATGTACACGCATAATCCTGGTACACAGGGAAACTGAGGCAGGATTCCAAGTTGGAGCCCAGCCAGGGCAATTTAGCGATTTAGAGAGACCCTGTCTCAAAATACAAAGGGTTAGGGTGTAGATCAATGTGAAGGCCTTGGGTTTAATCTCCAGCACAAAAACAAAAACACTCCAACCAAACAAAACAAAAATTAAAAACACCATGCCCAGGCATGTGCGTGAGAGGAGAGATGATCAACGCAGATGTTTAACTAAAATTTAAGAAGACAACTTAATTCTGAGAACAGCTTGCTCTGGTTATTTTCACGCTTTCCAGTCTAGAAAACGTCTGTGAAACACCAGTAACGGTGGCGCCTTGTTTGTGTTGGAGGGACACTGAGAGGCTTGATAAGCTAAAGAAGCAGGGAGCAACTTTATAAACTTGGCTTTCCGTGATTAGCAACCACGAACGTGCCTTTTCCTTGTGCCCTCTCTTCTTTGTAGCCCTCAAAAGCAAGCCCTGAAAAGGCCCAGCTCCTTGCTTCCATCTAATTCCCCAGGAGGAACCCGGTGGGTCTTCATAATCCCTTTAGAGGTTTTGAAACGCTGGACGCTGAGCACCAGGCGCTCATGAATATTCATCAGGAGGCGTGGCCCCGCTCGCGGTCAGCCACCCGGCAGCTGGGAACCGCAGAGTGCGCTCCAGCTGCGCGCTGAAAAAATAGGTCTTATTTTGTGTGCTCGGCTGACTGTGCGTCCGGACGGTCTCTGAGGGCCTGTGCGCAGGGGCTTTGCCAAGCTACAGGCCACAATCGGAGGACCCTGAATCTGCCACCCACCTGCCAGCACGAGTGAAACTCCACTGAGAAAAAATCAGGGATGTTCTTTCCAGGAGTTTGACCCTTTTAAAGAAACAGATACCCACTCTGTGAGAGGCTTTCTATTCTTGGTGGCATCTCCTTTCCCAGACTCTTCTTTCTTCGTAATTACAGCTACTACTCACGTTTTTAAAGAACTCGAAGCCATTGTGTCTCTGCTTCCCCCATCTTTTAATTAGTAATATAGCATAATGGTTAAAAGCTACAGATTATTCCAGCTCCAGATTCCAGCTTGACCCTTTGTAAACTCTATGAATGTGGCAGATTAAGCCTCTTTTGCCTCCATTATGAAAATGAAGATCACACCACCTGCCTCATGAATTTAGTCAGAGAGTAAAACAAGTCATCTTACATAAAAGGCATGAACACTGCCTGGCTTTTAGTAAGCACTTAGTATTGTTTATTGTTGTTGTTGTTTTACCTTGTGATTGGACAAGCCTGGTGAAAAATGAAAAGTGGGTTGGGCCACACACTGCTGGAGGCGGAGCCCTACCAGAAGTAACAGGCTCAAATGGCACTTGCCAAAGTCAAGGAGGAAGGCTGGATCCAGAGTGAAGGGGGAGAGAGAGCCTGCTGAGGGAGCTGGGGTGCAGCCGGGAGGAGAAAGCCAATGAGGGAGTGGGTGCCAGGCGCTAGAGGAAGGATGCCCCAGCGTCCAGGGGAATGATCATAGTGCCGCAGTGAGCGTTTCAGAATGGTTTAAGGTCTGTCTCAGATTCTACAAAACCGCACTGATTCTGAAAGCAGTAGGAAACACAGGCTGGTCCTGGGGGTAGGAGTTGGCTCTTTATTGGAAATTTCTGCTTGAGAAGTTTTCGCTCTAAGATTTTCTGTTGACCATATCTCCTTGTGTTTACCCCTTTCCTTTTTTTTTTTGTCCTCTTGAGACAGGGTCTCACTATGTAGTTCAGGCTAGCCTTGAGCTCATGTACCCCCTGGCTGGCATAGAACTTGTGGCAAGCCTCCTGTTTCACCATTCCCAATGCTGGAATTCCAAGTGTGTGCTCCCACACCTGGTGCCCTGTTCCATCTTAAAAATTCCGCGGAGCTGGCATACTACCCTCAGCATGGTATTCAGGCTCCGACCCTACCTACTCCTGGATTGTCACAGTGGCTTTGGTTCAACTTACCTTTTTATCCTTTTAGCACTGTCTAAGCACCTTCTCTGCACCCCACTTTATACCCATAATCCCCACTGGTTTCCAGGTGTGCCAGTTTTCTTACAGCCTTCTAAACCTGTTGTAGGAGACACAATGAGATGTATTCACTACTTCATTTCACTTTCTTGAGTAGATGAGCAGACATGTCTTCATTTCTTTTGCAGAAAGATTGTGACAGTGACCAAATTCTTGGTAACATAAAAGTGAGCAGAAGATACAGTACTCTTGAGTTCACGTTAATTTTCTCTTGTTCATATGCCAGGATGTGTAATACTTTAAAACAGTGGATTGTAAGATAGAAGTTGTCTGGATCTTGAGTTTTTGTTGCAGGAAAGCTGGCCAATTGGCATTATTTTGTTTTGTTTTATCTTAAATGAGAAAAGAAAGCCAGATTACTGAGTTTTCTTTGTTATCTTAGCATAGCCAATCCCGGCCTAACTAATAATATACCTCGTATGGTTCCCCACTCCCCCCCATTTTTGTGCTTTATAATTACTTTGTGTCACTTGAAATCATTCCCTACCTTCTTTCCCTATAGCAAACTGCTACTGTCTTTGAAGTCTCTTCTGTGCTTTTGTAGCACTGTGTTCAGCTTTCAGGCTGAGTGATTGGATGGATCTTGACACCAGTAACTTAATTTCTGCTATTTGAGTAGCATTGATTAATATGGTGAGTGCGTCAGATACTTAATTATCTTAGAGATATAAAGAAAAGGTCTTTAAAGAATCTGTACTATAGTTTAAAAAAAAAGCTTAAAGTTTCAGTATGTGCTGGGAAGAGTGAGCACTGGTAGAACACATCAATCCTCAAGGAAAATGGCAGGGCAGGACTTTGTGTATCCTTTTAAGCCTGAGCAATATCCTCCTCATAAAGCATTTGGCTGAAGCTTGTTGTTGTTCCAAATATGATCCAGAGTCTTGAAACGGTAGACTAAAAGGAAGAGAACTGTTTTTAGGACAAAAACAAATTCCAGAGAGACAGAGACAGAGAGAGACAGAGACAGAGACAGAGAGAGACAGAGACAGAGACAGAAACAGAGACAGAGACAGAGACAGAGACAGACTATGAAACCCACTTTTCTTCATGATATCATCCAAATTTTTTAAAAAATGAGATGCACTTTGAAGACAAACTGTCTACTGAGCATTTTCTTTCAAGATTCTTTGATTGTCAGAGCTGTGTTATAAGGGATCCAAATGCAGCCTCAAGAACTTTGTCACATCTATTAAATAATTCACCTGACAAACGTGTAGATTTGAAGATGAAAGCCAGCAGGGAGCATTTGCTGGCTGGGGGTGACTAGTGTTTTCTGAGCTTAGGAATCATATTTTTAAAATAAAGTTTTCATGTGATGACCAGTTTGACAGAGGACCTGATAATCACAAACCACAGTCCTAGACTGAGCTCAATACAGCTCATTAGTTCTTGAGACACAGTTGCATTTGAAAAATGGAGACTCTTAAAATTCATCCTGCACATTAAGGTTTCTTTAGAAAGATAGCAGTTTTTCATTTTTTAATCTTCATTGTTAACTTTGGAGGAATTATCTCCTCCAGGAACAGCAGCAGAGTGACCTTCACACAGCCCTGGAATTCTGTTGTCTATGGAATCAGTGATTCTAAGCATCATCAAGTCATAGTAGATGTGGCTGTAGGCTAATTTTAGAAGCATTTTTCTCTTTTTCCTAGGAAACACAATAAATGGCCTGGTTTATCCTTCAGGAGGTAAGAAATAAAAAAGTACTTATATATGACATTTATAAATTCTTGCTAATGTAGATAATTAATTTTTCTTAGAAGCATAGCAGAGAGGCACATGGCTGCCTTATGAGTGTCAGTCAATTGCATACATTTGAAATCTCCCTAGAATTAGATGAAATACCACAATGAGCATTTTAAATATTTAGTCAAGAGTATTTACTTTCATAGAAGCAAGATTCTGCCATTCCAGATGGCACATTCACATGCCTTTCAATTTAGCATCGATAACATTTTGCTGCTTTGATTGAAGCAAAATGAAGAAATAATGAAGCAGCTCAATGTAAGTAAATAAAAATGCAGTTAAATGTTAATTTTAAAAAATACATTAGCTTTACGCTCTTTAAATCAAAGGCTTTGACTGCAGGCTTGGGTAGAATAATCCTGTATGAAGTTATGTTTTCTTCAAATACAATTGGAAATGTTTTTCCTATAGTTTGTTCCTTTAATATATTAAAAGGATCAATATATTTCAATATATTAAAGCCAATAATCAATGACACATGTGGAGATATAGCTATAAGTTGATAATAGCCCAAAACCTGAAAGAAACCTAACTGTCCAGCCTTAGGGAAATTGTTAAATAAATAATGGCTCACACGTACAACAGAATTCTTGAAACCACTTAAAAGGATGTTGCAGAGAGTATTTAATAATGAAATAAAAAGACAAAATGTATTGAATGAAAAATGCAATTTGCAAAATAGAATGGGCAGCTTTAATTTGTAACCCTTTGAGGGTCACATACCTTTTATGAGAATCTGAGTAAAAACATATATTTATCTTGGATATTTTATCTCCTATCTTTTCTCAGACCACTGTTAGAAGTTATAACACATTACTGTTTCATTCAGGATGTTCTTTTTCAAGTTTTGCATTTGGTTGTTTACTTATAAAATTTGAATTTCTTCCTAGTCTGCGAGTTAGGTAAATATCATTATACTGAACTTTGAAACTTACCCCTAAGTTATATGTAAACACAAAAGCTTGATGTGTAACTCTAAGATGAGATCTACTGTTATTTCAGATGTTTCAAATTTTCTTAGTGCTTGCCTTTGATGGTCATTCTTTCATTCTTTCTCACATGTTAAAACATTCTACACAGGGATTGGAAAAAATGGTGGCTTGCTAGGGGGCTGGATGGAGAGTCTCTATGGAGAAATCAGATCAGATGCTAGAATATGACAACATGGAGAGGGCCAGATGAATGGATAATGATTCTCATTAACCAAGGCGGTAACTGAAGGGAAAAATAAAACTAGGAAGAGGAAGAAAAAGCGCAAGTGGAGAGCTGAAGCCTGTCACGCTCACTGAGACCCATTCCTCTCTGTACTAGACATGCCCGGAGGATCCAAAGTCACGCTGAGACCGCAGCTGCTGATAATGGGAGTCAGCAAATCCCGGGCCCTTAATGGGAGGATGGAGCACAGTGAGCAGTGGATCCATGGGGAGGGGCTAAATTGGCTCTTGAAGAGTGCTGGAAATTGGGATCTGGGGCCCTGTGAAGCAGCCAGAGCCACCTGGCCATGCCAGAGGAGACTGCAAGAGGACCATACACCTGGGCTGTGAAGCCAGGTACTGAGCACTTTTCTGACCAATCTGTGCTGTGCTGGGAGTGCAGTGAAGACATGTGGCGCAGTGTGCAGTGGACCCAAGAGGAAGAACTGCATGATTCTCAGTGAGTGCTAGGGATTGAGTCCCATAGCTGCTGTCACTGGCTGGAGGACATCTTGGAATTGGGCAGAACCTGGCACTGTGGCAGTGTCAGTCGGCCACCCCTGACACAGAGAGGACTGGTGGAGGACATCTTGGAGTTGGGCAGAGCCTGGCACCGTGGTGACATCAGTCAGCTGCCCCTGGCACAGTGAAAACTGGCAGGGTCTGCTGGGGCTGAGCTACACCTCTGGTTGGGACCCAATAAGCAGGTACAAAATTGTCACGACTCTGTGACGTCCACGAGATACAGCCTAACTTGAGAATTGACTGGCTCAGAGGCTCGAGGCTAGCCTACACTGTGCCTGCATCCCTGCCTGTACCTCAAATAACAGCAAATTGGGGAGGGCACCAAAACCCCAGTCAGCCAGCATGCTTAGGAAAGACCCTAAGCAATATGGAGAGGGCCAGAGACTCCCAGGACACGCCAGTCTGAAAGAAACCAGAAACATGACAAGAGATAGAAATAAAAAAAAATCTCCAGTTGCTAAACCTGGGAAAATAAGCCAAGGAAAAGTAAATACAGAAGAGAACCAGTGCAGTAACCATCCAATACTAGGCACAGCACCAGCAGACATAAAGAAATACCTTCATGACCTCATAGATGAATTTAAAACTATACTTCTGATCCAAGTGAGACAAGATATAAAAAGATTAATTAAAGAAATGATAAGCCCCTCCCAAGAAAACACAGATGGAAGAACAGAGGAAATCAGCAAAGAGAAACCTTTGATGAAGAATTTAAACATAACCTAGAATACATGAAACAGATCCAAAGAGATTACCAGGAAATTAAAAACTCCATTGAAAACTGGCAAAATGCCTTGACAGAAACTAAAGTTAGCCTTTTGAAACTTGAAGAGAGATTTATGATATATGATCACAAAAGAAAAGAACTCTTAAAAATAACGAGGGACCAGAAAGGAACAATTCAAAGGCTAGAAGATAACAAAAGGATACATAACTTAAGAATAAAGCACGTGAGTAAAGAAGTAGGAGTAACCAAAAATGAACTACAAAGAATACTCACAGATATAATAAAGGAAAACTTCCCAAGCCTAGGAAAAACAAATTATATCCAGATAAATGAGGCATACAGAACTCCAACCACCTACAACCAAAACAGATCTACATCCAGATATATAATAATCAAGATTCCAGAAATCCACCAAAAGAACAGAATACTAGAAGCATCCAGGGAAAAGAAGCAGATTACCTACAACAGAAAAATTATTAAAATAACAACAGACTTATTAACACAAACTCTCAAATCGAGAAGAGCATTGGGGGAAATAGTCCAAGCCCTGAAAGAAAATAATCTGCAACCAAGAATAATGTACCCAGAAAAGCTCTCTCTCAAAATTAATGGAGAAATAAGATGTTTCCAAGACAAGGAGGAACTGTGGGAGTTCATGGCCACCAACCCAATGCTACAAAGATTGTTGAAGGGCATTCCAGAGAGGGAGAGAGAGGAAGGGATACCAGGATTCCAACCACAGTGGCATAGAGGCCTCAATGAACAGGGAAGACAGTGGAATGAGGGAGTAAGGTGGACAAATTATAGCAGAAAAGTGGAGCAGCAGACATGAGGCAGAGATGGTAAGCTATAATCTTTAATATAGATAGCCTTGATACACTAAAATAAAAAAAAAACAGGCAGAGTAGATTAGGAGGCAGGCTCCATCGAGATGCTCTGAATGGGAAATACACTCAACCTGAAGGAGGGTTAATAAACTGAAAGTCAAAGATGAAAAAGGAAAGCTATATGTGACAGGAAACCAGAGAGAAATAGGGACAACTCATCCAGCAGCCACAGATAGATTGGAAAGCTAAGACACTTTTGGGCAGTGTAGAACTACCCAGCTGGAAGGAAGGAAAACCCTATGACTTTAGTGAGTAAAGGAGTACAGCTCAAGATCAAGCTCAGGGGTAGAAAGGTTTAGCAACAGTCAGACAGACAATGGGCTGGCTTCTTAATATAAAAACTAAAGGGGCTAGTGGGACCCAAAACATACGAAGCATCCTGAGAAGGGGAAAGGTGAAAAATAGCCTAAAAAAAGGAAGGTAAAGGACAGTGTTAATAGTGTAACAGGATTTAAAAGTCACAGTAGTCTTATAGCTCTGCTTAGTTTGATTTTGTTTTGTTCTGGTCTGTCCACTCATATCAGATTTGAGGGCACAGACATCTAACCCAAAAATAGCAGGTTACAACATGCTGACTATCCTTAATTTCCTATTAACTTAAACTGAAACCCTGTATTACTTACATTGTTTTACTATGACTGATCTTATTTGAATCTGGCTTGTTAGACTGTGGTTTTGCCTTGGCTGATTTTTTTCAAGTTTGGTATGCTTGATAGTATCAAGTCTAAAAGTAGAGGCAACTACTCTGAAGATGACAAGATATAAAAGATATCCATACCGGTTTTGATTATTAGCTGCTCTCAAGTCCTACAATGTCTTCAAAGTTGTGTTTTTACAAAAATAGCTATGTAATACTATGCTTAACTATATTAAGCCTCATGATGTGGACAAGTCTATTGAAAATAACAAGAGAAAGCATAGTAACTGCGATAGATCACCTAATATTGTGGTCTTATGTGTCTTTTTCATTGCATGATTTTCTAGGAATTTTTTTGCTGTCTTGTTATGACTTGTTTTTCTGTATAATACAGAGAGGATAGATATACATGTAGAAATTCACACATGGGAAGAATTTTTAAACTATTTATGGGAACAGATTATATAATGCATGATGTAATGAACAGATACTCTGAAGAAGAAGAGAAACTAAGAAACCCAATGCTAATTCTGTAGCATTATGATATAAAATCTAGCAATACTATTATTCACTGTTCAGAGTGATATTAGTCTAGTCACAAGTTCAATTTCAGCATATGTAAAGATAAGGACAGCTACTAGAAGAGAATGAGAGACATTATGGTAGTCATTATTGACTTCCCCAATGTCAGATCTTGAAGACCTAAAAAGCCTTCATCATCCTGTAATGATTTGATTAGTTCTATAATATGCAGTATGTATTCAATGTGTGTGAAGATGGGGACAAGCATCTGAAAGAAAACTAGAGACAGGGACTTCCGGGAGAACATGGTGGATGGATAACATCAGCCATGGAGGCTCTCTGAGATAGCCAGCTTAGATTCCAGGAATGGTGCAGTGTGGGGAGTCCTAAGCAGGGTGAGATATACCCTGCTGACCCGCAAATGAACTAAGCTGAGAAAAATCAATTGGAAATGCAATCCTGGTGCTATGACTGGAACAGCTAAAGTCTCAGTGCTGAAGCTGGTACCCACGCCTCTGGAAACCGCAGCTTGAATTTCCTGCCACTGCTGCTGCATCTGAATCAGCACAGCAGGGATAGAGACGTGAAACCTCTGAGAGCGGGAATTGGTGAACTGAATTGAGAGCAGAGCTGGTGGGGAGCTCTGCATCGACCTGTGGTGAGTGAGAAGAACGGGGACCCTTCCATAGAGTAAGAGGCTCCAACAGAGGACATTCTGGGACCGGGCAACTAGCTGGAACAGGATGCTGCAGTAACTTCAGTCACATATTCCCCTCTCAAGTGGGATTGGTGGGGAACGCTTGACCTGGGTGATGCCGCGGACTAAGACACAATAGGCTAGCCCAAACCAGGTCCCAGCACCTGGCAGTGCACCCTAATGCAGTGACACCTTCAGCAGGTTGACTGACCTGGAGGGGTGGGCCCAGCATAGGATGCCCAGGTCTGTGTCTCCCTAGTATACTTCAGTGGGTGGGAACACCTAGCCGGTATGATTTAAATAATCTGTAACCGACAAAGAAAAAAACTGGATGAAGAAGACAAATGGACAACTAATGACAGAAAAAGAGCTCAACAGAAATGAGGCAGAGAAGGTTGGATGGTATGAACAGCTATTTTGGAGAAAAAAAGACATCATAATAGCTAGTGCTGATTTAATATCATCTTGTTTTGAAGTCCCATCAAGCTTTTGTTCTTCTGTCTCCATCAGTCTTAACATGTTGTACCTTATTGGATTTTATTATATGTGATAATATAAACAAAAACTTTTATAGACAAGAAGATAATACAGAAACCATTGTTCATTTTCTGTTAGTTGATTCTAAATACACTGTTATACTGTCATTCTCTTGAACGGTTTTACATTGTCTTGATATCTTTGATGCTATAGTATACGAAGTTATACTCAAAGATTTCAAGGAAAGAGACAGTATGGTAACTGCTTTTATGTTGGGATATCTTGTGGTGAAATACTATTTTGCTTAAATGGTTATGCTTTGACCTGTGCTGTTTTGTTGTTATGTCCTCTTTTATCTCAATCTCCTTTTTTATTATTTACTTTTTCATTTTTATCCTTTTAATTAAGGGAAAAATAAATAAAAAATACCAGGATATATTATAGTAACCCTCATTGATTTCCTATTAACTTGATTTGAAACCCTGTATTGCTCTCACCGTCTTGTTTTGACTGATTTTCCTCTATTCTGTTTTGCTTGATAATACCAGGTTCGAAAGTATAGGCAATAACGTTGAAGACAATAAGATTCATTATAACGCCCATTCTGGTTGACTATTACCTTCTTTTGAAGAAGCAGGGATACAAACAAATGAACTGCAAAGGCTATTCACAGAAATAATCAAGGAGAACTTCCCTAATATGGGAAAAGGTAAAGATACTCAGGTAAAGATACAGGACCCCAGCCACCTACAACCCAACAGAACTACACCCAGGCATATAATAATCAACATTCCAGAAATCCAATATAAGAACAGATATTTAACAGATATTAAAAGCTGTCAGAGACAAGAAACAGATCATTTACAAGGGAACACCCATCAGAATTACAGCAGACTTCTCGGCACAAACCATCAAATCACGAAGAGTGTGGGGTGAAATAATTCAAGCTTTGAAAGATAATAACCTCTAGCCAAGATTGATATATCCTGCATAACTGTCCCTAGAAATTGATGGAAAAACAATGTGCTACCAGGATAAAGAGGAACTAGGGGAATTTGCAACCACCAATTCAACTTTACAGAGAATACTGCAGGTCATTCTAAAAGAGAAAAATACCAAGATTCCAGAAATAGTGGCAGAGAGGCCACAATGAATGGAGCAGAAAGCGAAATGGAGAAAACAAACTGACAACTAATGACAGAAAAAGAGCTCAACAGAAATGAGGCAGAGAAGGTTGGATGGTAGGAACAGCTATTTTGGAGAAAAAAAAGACATCATAATAGCTAGTGCTGATTTAATATCATCTTGTTTTGAAGTCCCATCAAGCTTTTGTTCTTCTGTCTCCATCGGTCTTAGCATGTTGTGTCTTATTGGATTTTATTATATCTGATTAAACAAAAACTTTTATAGACAAGGAGATTATACAGAAACCATTGTTCATTTTCTGTTAGTTGGTTCTAAATACCCTTGTAATACTGTCATTCTCTTGAATGGTTTTACGTTATCTTGATATGTTTGATGCTACAGTATACGAAGTTATACTCAAAGATTTCAAGGAAAGAGACAGTATGATAACTACTTTTATGTCAGGATATCTTGTGGTGAAACACTATTTTGCTTAAATGGTTATGTTCTGACCTGTGCTACTTTGTTGTTATGTCCTCTTTTATCTCAATCTCCTTTTTTTATTATTTATTTTTTTATTTTTATCTTTTTAATTAAAGGAAAAATAAAAAATAGCAGGATATATTATAGCAACCCACTTTGATTTCCTATTATCTTGATTTGAAACACTGTATTGCTCTCACCGTCTTGTTGACTGATTTTCCTCTATTCTGTTTTGCTTGATAGTACCAAGTTTGAGAGTATAGGCAACAACTGTGAAGACAATAAGATTCACTATGATGCCCATTCTGGTTTGATGGTTATCTTCTTTTGAAGTCCTGTAATGTCTCCAATGTTTTGTTTTTATTGGTTTTGTTCTTTACTGTTTTGTTCAATTTTATTATAACTGATGATATAGGCAATTCTTTTTAAGATAGCAAGAGGCATTAATGTAACCATTGTTGATCACCTTGTATTCTGTTTTTATATTATGTACTATGTCCATCCTTTTGATTTGACTGACTCTGTTTTGTTATGTCACATTTGGTTTTATTCTCTTCAAAAAAAAAAAAAGTAATAAGAACTGTGGGAATAATAAAACCCAAAATGTGTAATTGTCATTGTAAAAAAGAGAGGAAAAGAAAGTGCTCTAAAGGATGTAACTACATGTATACTTAAGCATATAAGATAGATAACCATATTACTGAGTTTTTGTTGGATCACTAAACAGAAGTGTTTGCAGTCTCACTGTTTGAATGCCTATTTTATGTGCTTTAATTTTGTAACTTAAACAACTATTTCTAAGATGACAATATGTAATCTATTAACTAGTGATTTCCTTTTTTTAACTAGTGATTTCCTACTGTTTATTTTTGTTTGCAATTCTGTATAACTTGTACCCTTTTTCTGTTTTTTTTCCTCTTTCTCCTTAAATGAAATTTTTAAAAAAGAAAAAAAAAACTAGACAATAAGATAGACAGTGAAGATCTCCAGTGGACTTGCTTTGAAATCTGTATTTCTTTAAATTGTTTCTTTATGAACTGTTTTGTTCTGTTTTGATATGTTTAATCTTACCCTCTTTATGATAGAAAACAAGTGTGTAGGACTGATAACCATATTATTAAGTTTTTGTTGGATCATTGAGCAGAACTGTTGGCAGTGTCACTATTTGAGTGTCACTTTGTATGCTTTAATTTTGTAATCTGAACAGCTATTTCTAAGATGACAATATGTAACTTATCAACTAATGATTTCTTACTGTTTATTTTTCTGTAATTCTGTATTATTTCTACCTTTTTTCTCAAATTTTTTTTGTTGTTTCTTTTTCTTTAAATAATAATATTTTTTAAAAATTCTACACAGATCCTGGCATGTAGTAAACAAACATGTAGCTATAACTGTTATTTTCACTCACTTGTATTATTTTATTCATTCAGATGATTCCTGAATAACTTCCTTGAACCAGGTTAGCAGTGATGCTCTTCTATAGCTTCTGCATACCCATTAGAGAAGCAGACAACAATCATCCACTAACACATGCATGCGTGCATGTGCGCGCGCACACACACACACACACACACACGAATAGAGCTAGAGATGGAGAGCACCCTGAGAGCATTATTGGGTGCCCTGCCTTTCCTGAACTGTCAGGAAAGCTGAGTGGCTAAGGGTGAGTTAAAATTAGACTGGAAGTTGGGAGTAGAGTGGGTGGGCAAGGAACACCGTTTCAAGCAGAGGAAATAGAGTAAGGCTGTGAATCGGCACTTGACCTTGGCTCTGGTGGCTTTTCTTGACTTAGAGAAGTTATACTCTTAATCACTGGCAGTTAAGGAAGGTGTAAGTAAATGCTTCCACAATGAACTGTGTCCTGTGTTTGTCTTCCTCTGTTTAGAAACTCAGAGACTGGATGTGTGTTGTCATTGTGGGAGCTTTCCAACAACACCAGGGATGTGTAGGACATACTGTGGGAAGTAAGGCAGAGCGTTTCAACAGTGTATCTTGTATTTGTACTCCTGGCTCTGAGCCCTGAAATGCCCCGGAAGTTTCAACAAAAAGTTATCAAAATTATTATTTTTTTTAAAAATTACTTTTGAAAACGTAGTTCTGCTTGTCTCTTTAGTATGTCTCTGTTGCATGGTGTTCTAACTTACTTCATCTGAAGCCAATTTGAACGTAAATATAGATGTAAGCTCCTCCAGAGGTGGTAGTAGATCTTTTTGTAGGTGCTTATGTTTGAACTAAACCCTCTTACCTGGTTTCAGTTAGACCAAATTTTGCATCAGGCTTGAGTCTATGAAACCAGACTTTCTCAATGAGAAAGCTTTAGTGTGTGAGTTCAGAGGCAAGTGTGGCAGAATCACTTTGCAAACATGAAAGTCTGAAACATTATTTCCCTATATTTAAGCATTAGTAGCCTTTCAGAAATGCTTCGCACTTTTCTCCCTCTTCCTACATAACATCATGTAAGATAATATTGCAAACAAAAGCCCAGACAAATGCTGAATTATTTATGAGAACAGGCTACTGATGTGGATTGCAGAGAAGAAATAACAAAGCAAGAAATAATGTTATTGAAACTATTAGAGCAAAAGGACATAAGAAATGTGAGTGAACAATATCTCTAGAGATTTACACCCACAGTAAAGCTGTGTGCTGACACTTGGTTCATGTAAATCCTTCCTTGAGAATAGTAACAACACCTGGGGAATTAGCTGTACTGTATTATTTAACATTTTATTTTTAACTTTTTAGCAATTTCCATAACCAGCACTATTTAGTCATAGATGGCTTTAGAATCAAA